>NC_056629.2:78339175-78980841 GCF_002870075.4 Lactuca sativa | reverse complement strand
TGTTCACCAGATGTACCCTGTTGTATAAACCCTGGCGACTATGAGACTTAGTGCCTAAACCCTGGCGACTATGAGACTTAGTGCCTAAACCCTGACAACTATGCGACTTAGTGCCTGTTGAGTAAACCCTGGAAACTATGCGACTTAGTTCCTGTTGAGTAAAACCTGGCAACGATGGATTTCATGCCGATTCCTTAGGATGATCCTTAGGAATGAATGAGCGAGGAATAGCTAATTCTTAGGGTAGGTCCTTAAGAGTAAAGAAGATAATGGGGATGGGTAATTGGGTTGATTGTTTGATGTTTAAACATAATAATTATATTATTGTGGGTTGAAAACCTTAGGTACTCACCAGGTTTCCTAACCTGACCCACCCAAGCTTATTTGAATCATAGGTACCAATACGAAGTTACATTACACTGAGAGATTAAAGAGGTGTAGATCACTAGTGTAAATGAATGTAAGTTCTGTTTATGATTATGTTTTTGTATTGACAATGACATCCCAATGTTTTAAAAAGGAATAAAAATACATTTCTTCGGAAATGCTTTGATAACGTATTATCATGTTTTACTGGGAACAAATTTTGCAACATTTTTATTAAAAGAAGTACTCTGATTTTTATAAAGCATAAACAAAATCAGTCTTTTCTAGCCGTGAAAATGGGGATGTCACATCTTCAATGTGATCTTATCTGCCCATAGGACGTAGGGATGTTTCTCCGCCCCTCTTCCTTTCTTCTCATCTAACCTCTTCTTTAAGTTGTTGACTATGATATTATTGCTGGATTCAGCTTGACCATTAGCCTGAGGATGAACAGGAGTGGAAATTATCATTTTAATCTCCTAACTCGTGCAAAAGTCTATATTCATTTTGCTTATGAATTGGGATCCATTATTGCATATGATCTCAACAGGGATCCTGAACCTGGTCAAGATATTTCGTTTGATAAATGAGACTACTTCCTTGTCTCACACTTGAACAAAGGCTTCGGCCCCTATCCATGTCGAGAAGTAGTTCGTCATCACTAACATGAACACCTTTCCACCAGGAGATTTTGGTAACTTGCCAACTATATCCATTCCCCATTTCATGAATGACAAAGGGGAGATGATAGGATGTAACGGTTTTGTAGGTTGATGGAGCATGTTGTTATTCCTTTGGCACGCATCACATGTTTGTGTGTATAAAAAGGCATATTTTTTCATTGTTAGCCAGTAGTATCTTGTCCTTAACACTTTGTAGTATAAGGATCTGCCCTCAATGTGGTTGCCACAATCTTCTTCGTGTATATCTTTTAGGACTTCTATAGCTTCATGTTCTTTTAAGCATCTAAGGTTTGCGCCTGCCATGGATTTCCTGTATAGGTTTCCTTAGATCATCACAAATCGTGAGACCCTTATCTTGAATGCTCTGTTACTTTTCTCCTCTCTTGGGATTATGCCATTTTGGAGATATTCCACAATGGGCTGGATCCAAGATTTGGAGTGATGCGGAGGATCCTGAATGTTGAGATCCTGACAATTAGGATCATGAGGAAGTGGTTGAGGATCAGGATCCTCGATTATTGCCACATTGGTTGTTTGGTTATGGTGATTGGGATCATATGGTTTGTTGGAGGGATCTTTTGTCATCGGGATCAGTATATGGGTTATAGGGATCCTGACTTCTGGTGGGACACTAAGGGAAGATCCTAGGTTGGCTAGTGTGTCTGCCTCAGCATTTTCTTCTCTGGGAACTTGGGTTAGGTTGAAAGCTTAGAATTCAGAGGCCAACTTTTTGAGTATTTGGAGGTATAGTGCTACTATTTCGCCTTTTACTGTATAGTATACGTTAAAATGATTAGTTAATAATAAGGAGTCAATGAATACTTGAAGATCCTTGATTTGAAGAGCCTTGGCGAACTGTAATGCCATGATCAATGCTTCGTATTCAGATTTGTTGTTAGTTGCATCAAATTCACTGTAAGATCACACCTTATGATCTGATGAGTCAAACACATGACACACTGATAGATCAGCGTCAACATCTACTACATCGACAACACCATCGTATCAAGCTTATCAGCATCAGCTTATAGTTTAGTTATCCTATTTTAAATCTTTTATATATTAGTTAATGATATAGATAAGTATAGAATAGTCACAGATCCAATATCTTTATGATAAGATCGGTTCTTAGTATAGATTCGATACAATCCCATCAATCATGGGATATACATGTATAGATTAGTATATATAAAAGATTAGGGCAAACCCTAATATGGTGCACATGATCGTGGCTTTGTGTCAATCGTCTTTGTGATAAGCCCGTCTTCTTGGTGAAGACAAAAACTCTTTCTTGCTGAAAGAAATAATTTGGAGAACTTCTGCGTTATTTACATTTTGTTGATGATTTTGCTTAGATTAGTTTTACGTTTGTTATTCATACTTGAAGTGTATCTGATCATCACAAACCTTCATTCACAGCTGACTGCCTCGGGTGATGTCCCCCTGTGGTGATTTTAGTATGATCCCTAGGCATGTTCCTCTAAAGTTTGAGGATCCGTTAGTGAAGAGTGTCCATCTTCCCACGATTTCTTCTTTTTGGAGTTCCTTGCTTTCCAACTCTGCTTCAAGTTGTAGATCATCACTAAAATCAGCCACAAATCATGCTAGTGCTTGTGACTTTGCTGCTGATAGTGGTTCAAATTTGATGTCATATGTGCTTAGCTTCACAGACCACTTTTCCATCCTACCTATCTGGTTTTTGCATAACATTATTGATGGGGTAACTAGTTCTCACATGTATAGTATGTGTTTCAAAATAGTGTCTTAATTTTGTGGAAGTAGTTACTAATGCAAGTATTAGTTTTTTGAGATGGGAATACATGGTCTTAGGATCTACGAGACTTTTTCTTACATAATATATGGGATATTGGCCCCTATTGAGATCCTTGGATAAAACTGCACTTACAACATTAGAGGATACTGAAAGGTATACGATGAGTGGTTTTCCATCTAGTGGTTTCAACAACAACGGTGCAAAAGTTAAATAATTTTTAAGTTCTAGAAAAGCATCTTCGTACTCTTTAGTCCATTCGAATATTTTGTTCTTCTTCAAGATGTCATAGAAAGGTTTACACCTCTTTGAGGATCTTGAGATGAACCTTTTTAGAGCTGTTACGCTTATTGTTAGTCTCTGAATATCCTTTGAAGATGATGGGGATCTTAAATCGATGATGGATTTTATTTTCTCTAGGCTTGCTTCTATTCCTCTTTTAGTCACCATGTATCTAAGGAAGTTGCCTAATCTCATTCCAAAATGGCATTTGGAAAGATTCAACTTCATGTTGTATTCATCTAGTATGTTGAAGGCGTTTTCAAGACCCTTGAGGTGATCTTCTTCTTTCTTTGTTTTACCAACATTTCATCGATGTAAACTTCCATGGTGTCCCCCAGTTTATTCTTGAACATTCGGTCAACCGACATTTGGTATGTTGCACCTGTATTTTTAAGACCAAAAGGCATAGCAGTGTAGCAATATATACATGTTAGGGTTATGAACACGGTATCCTCCTGGTTAGATGGTTCCATTTGAATTTTTTGGAACCCTGTTGATGCATCCACAAATATTAGCAATTCATGGCCAACCATGGCATCTATCATGTAATCTATGTGGCAGGGGGAAAGGATCCTTAGGGCAAGCCTTTTTAGATCCGTACAATTCACACATACTCTCTATTTTCCATTCTTCTTTTGTACTACGAACACATTGGCTAGCCACCTTGGGAACTTTACTTCCTTGATCATCCCTGTTTTAAGAAGTTTTTCTACTTCTTCTTGGATGATCTGATTTCTTTCCGGTGCAAACTTCCTTCCTTTTTGGTGTATTGGTCTGCAAGAAGGATCAATGTTGAGATTGTGAGTTATAATATTTTTGTTTATACCTATCATGTCCCCGTGCTTCCTGGAAAACGTTTCGTTTCTATCTTTTTGGAACATTATTAGTTCTTGCTCCATATGCTATGGTAATGAGGATCATATGAGGACTTTGGCTTCAGGATCCTCGATACTTTGGGGCACTTCCTTCACATCATACTCTCTTGTTTCTAGCACACATTGTGCCCCCTTCTTTAATTTTTATGCTTGTCGTGGTACCGTTGAAGATTTCATTAAGGTCTTGTAGCACTCCTTAGATTCTTGGTGATCACCTTTGATTTTTACTGTCCCCATTGAGTGGGCATCTTAACACACTGATAGTATGTCGAGGGGACAACCTAAATTACCTTTTGGTCTTCAAAATGCTCAATCTTCATTTCTTGTTACATTTTTGTACAAATAAATTATTTATAAAAATGAATCTATTACTTTACAAAATAAACCAAGAAAACTAATTTATTTAATTTATTACATACCATATGAATAAATAAATTATTACAACCATTTTTATAATAAAAACAACCAACACAACAAACACTATGGCCCTTGGCTAGTTTATGCACATCATACATATCAACATACACATTAAACAATCTTTGTTTTTCTAAGACAACTTTAAATGACAAAAGATGCATTAAAACTTTTGTCACATAAAATAACAATTATAAAGGTGTCATAGAAAACATGTATGAACTTGTTTTTATACAAAATCAAATTATCCTTATTCTCAAAAAACTAAGATTTCAAAAAATAAAAAAAATCTAACCAAAATTGTAATGTGGCTCTGATACCAATTGTTGGGTTTTTATTCAAAAACTAGTTTCAAAAACATAATATTTAGCAATGGAAGACTTGATGATTTGAATAACCTAAAACAAGTTTATAACCCATCAAGATCTTCTTGCAAAGTTTTGAAAGAAAACAAACACAACCAAAGAAGAAGAACAACAAATAACAACCTTTGTACTTCTTTGGATCCTATTGGGAGGCTTAGAAGATGATGAATAATGATGAACTTAAGAGACACCAACAATGGGTCAACTTGATGTAGATGCTAGTCTAAAACTCTTAAATCTTAAGCTTGAAGATCATAACCAAAGTATGAACTTCAAGATAGTATAAAAGCAAGTAATATCTTCATAAGATGATCAAAAGTGAGAGAGAAACCCTGCATAAGCATGTTATGGTTTTGGACATATGGAAAAGCTAGCCAAATGCTAGCCTCATAAAGTGTATATATTACACAAAGGGTCTTAAGTCTTTAAGACAACTCATGCCCTAAGACATGGTGTCCCCCATGCTTGAAAGAAAGCCTTTACTTTTGATTAAACTAATCAAAAGACCATCTCTCATCACCTCTCTCTCATTTTCGGCCATACTTCACCAAAAGAAGACAAAAGCTTAATATTTTATAAATCAAGTTTATAAAATATAAACCTTAACCTTTTGGTAAAAGACAAAAAATCCTTATGGTCCAAAATGTTGTACATGACTTATTAATTCATATCATATGAAATAACATGCTACTTGCTAATGAAAATTATTATTTCCTAGAAATAAATAATTTCAAATTTAATTATAAGAGTTTATTGAATATTTATCAAAACCAATTTCTAATAAATAATCAATTTTATCAAGTTGTTGTTAGTGTGACTCCTTTGTATCATATGTTAATTAACCAATATCACGTTAATATGATTCTTGAGCATACTATATGTTTAAGCTCCTGCACTCAATTTCAGAATTGAATATCTGTAGCTCTTCTCGTCGTCCAACTCCTTTAACGCGAACATTCAGTCCATCTTCCTTTCCCAATCCATGCATCGTTCTGGATCGGCACCCCCAACAAATCTCGTCAACTCATTAATCTTCAAATCTTCTGCCCGGTGTATCTCTCGTCTGGGGAACCTTCGATTGGGTTGGTCCTCAACTATATTCCTCAAAGCATCATGTAGATTGTGAAGTAACTCAGGGTTTTACCAATTCATCTTGAACGGTCGCTGATGAGAACTAGGCTATATCACTTATGATATGTGATTGGAGGGTAAACTTATGGAAACTTGAATTTTGCAACGGAGCAAAGGATAATTGATTAAAAGACAAGAACAAAATAACGAAAAATGATAGATTTGAAGATCAAACTAGACCTATAGCTTGAAATTCGGCGAAGATAAGTTAAGAACTATTAACTTGAATTCAAGATCAATACTAAGAGGCGCGTTCTAATAAGGATCAATGTTTGAATCGTCGCAACAACTCAAAATGAACAATAATTCAGTTTTCAATATCGTCAAAACACCCCCTACAGCTGAAATTGAAATGGCTTTATATATCCTTACAAAGATAATAAAAAAGTCACTCTAATAAATATGCCAATTAATGGCTTTATTTAAAACTACTCATAAAGACTTTATTAAAAGAAAACATTTCCAGTAGTAAAAAACGACTCTTGAAATTCCAAGCTGTATTTTCAACTTTAGAGGCTTAAAGTTCCAAGGTCAATAAGTAAACCCCTCATTCGCATCCAACTCCCTCGGACTTCCAATCACAACCAAACTCTCCTTCACAATGAACCGTATTGCAACAAACGACATCACAACGAATGACATCGCAATGAGCTAAATCGCAACGAACTGCAAGCGACTATGGTAGCTTGCGAACGTTCGCAACCAGTCACACCCAATCGTAATTTCCTTCAAACAAAATTGGTGGTTCGCCTCCCATGTTTGCATCGCCTTCCATTTGCACATCAATAACGTTTAGATACCATTAGTTATCTCTTTTATTCTTTTCTCTTGATTTTGATTTTTGTTTTGATATAATGAGTATGATGACAAGTACGAAGAAAATGTAGAAGAATTTTTTATTTCTATTAAAACAAACCAAATACAGATATACTAAATAATAATATATGTAAATTTATTCCACTGATAATATGGCATTTTAGCTACCCAATTTTCCATGACAGAAGAACGATTTTAGACCCAGATACGGATCTTAACAACATGAGAATCCCTCCAACAATCGTGAACCACCTTAACAAGACCCATATCCAAGATTTAAAGAATTTGTATCCAAGATTTAAAGAATTTAAAAGGATTAGGTCCCAAATCCTTTCAATTACTATCAAAAGGCAGACGATTGTGGTCGAGAAGATCCTAGCCCCTAGGCAAGGGGGTGGGTAACCTGTGCGTTGGACTAACACCTTGTTCCTGATTTTTTTTTTAATTCAATAAAGAAAATGGAAGGAAAATATTGGCAGAAAGAAAGGGAGGGGAAGAAAACACGTGTTCCCGAGTTCAAAAGACATAAATGGAAAATTTTAAGTTTTTGTGTTCCCGAAGAGGAAAAATAAAATAAA
This sequence comes from Lactuca sativa, assembly GCF_002870075.4. Lineage (NCBI taxonomy): Eukaryota > Viridiplantae > Streptophyta > Magnoliopsida > Asterales > Asteraceae > Lactuca > Lactuca sativa. Next base: position 78,973,560 of record NC_056629.2, on the reverse strand, counting down.
ACTTAAAGATTTTATTTCCTCTCACTTTCTTCCCAAATCCTCTCAATTTGGAAGGAAAATATGGCTCCAAAAATCTTTTTTATTCCCCTCACTTTTCTTCCATTAATGAAACTCGGAAATACAATTTCCTTCGACATCCCTCACTTTCCCTTCATATATCTCCTTAAATAGAATTTGGGAAGAAAGGGTGTCAAATTTTCTCAACACTAATAAATGGTCTAAATGAATGTATATTGCATATAGATCATACACACTACATTTTTTCTGTATTTTCCAAATAACTTACTAATTGATGTATATATCCACAAAATTCCTACATATAACCTTAATGAACTCCCAAAATGATGACTCTACGGTGTAACTAACATAAAATATATCGAACTGTTTACGTTGCTTGCTCTTTGACATCTTCTCCTTCTTGGTAGATTTCGAGCAAATAAAGAAAAAGATATGCCATTTCATTTATTTATTTATTTGGAGGTCAAATTTGTTGTATGCTACCTCGTCCTTTCCGAACTTGCCCCCCACGAAAGTAATTTCATTCTTTGAAATAATCAATCAAAAGGTTTCATATATTTAAATCATTTTTATTTACCTAAAATGATGTTATTTATGAAATTAACATATTTTTTTTATTAAATCTCCATGCATGTTCTCGACACATTGGGTACTCCGTATATTCTAATTACTTAACCTAGTTAATTTACAACGTGCTTGAATCCGCGTCTCTTGTAGTAGAAGCTGCCATACATCACCAGCTGGTTTTCCTTTCTTCCACGCTCCCTTCATTCTTTCAATTTCGACGTATCTACTTATAAATTCTCCGGTACTCAACTCAACATGATCGATTTCTTTATATTTCAACTACCCCATTTCGTTTTCACCCATCTATATAATCAAAACTAATTAATTATCTCTGTAAATCGCTCAGAAAACATGGAAGAAGACAACAGCAGATGGAGGTTGTTAAGCAGGCTGAGAACAGTCGTCAAGAAGGTCACTTTTCTTATGAACTCAAATGTAAACCGGTGGCGCGCTGTCTCCTCTTTCATAGGTCGTTCAGGCAGTCGCCGGCGGCTGAGCTTTGGGGAACGACTAGGGTTGACAGCAATAGTGTCATCCTCCGATGATGAAGAACAAGAACATGATAATCATTGTGATTCTGGTTCTTGTTCTCATGGAAAGGTGTTGGAGAAGACGAGAAGCTTTCATATACAAAGAACCATGAGTTTTCCTGAAGAAGATGATGTGGATAAGAGAGCTGAGATGTTTATTGAGAACTTTTATCGACAATTAAGATACGAACGACAAGTTTCTTTGCAACTTAGGTACAGAAGAGATACTAGTTTTGGATCATCTGATTCAAATTCGCCATGAATTTGTTCTTACAGTAAGATGATATCATGTTAGATGATGATGACGACGAAAATCGAAGAAGATAAGTGTTTGAAATAACTTCTTGTACAAGGGATTATTTTAAGATTTGAAACTTTACAAGATAATTTAAAGGATTTAAAATTGAATTCTTTTTACGGTGATGCACGATGAACTACGATATGCGATTGATTAAAAGACCATAAAAGACTACCATCCTTTACTAGGATGTTCACTGAGTCTCGAGAAAATGATCTGGAGATACTCAATATGATTGATGAATAGTGTTTTGGAGTTCAGATCATGTTGTGTTACTTATGGAATTTTTGGTTTATTTTATTTTGAGTAAGCTACAAGTTTGGTTGATATAGTTGGTGATTTGCTTCTGTTTGGACTTTGGATAAATAAGTGTTGGTCATATTTTAATTTTGATCATTATTTCTAAGTTTTGTTTTTGCTTTTGTTTTCCGCAACTCAAATCATTTATAAACTTTTTATTTTATTATAATTTATCTATGTTATTATATTTGTTAAGTGCAAAGAACGGTAACGGTACTAGACGTCCCCTAGGCTATATACAACGTATAATAGGTATACAATATTTAAGATATCCTTCTGAATCGAAGTTGTAGAATTCCAAAGGCAGGATGCTCGGACCGGCGAAAAAGTGCATTGACGTATGACAATTTATAAACATTAACCATAAGATGTTTAGGATGCATACCATTACTATGTAGGACCCTTTAATGTTATTGATTGCTACTATCGATATCCATACAAACAAATACATAATTTTGCTAGACACCAACAAATCAAAGTTGTTCTTGGGTATTCTTCCTTTGCTCTTATTCGTTGATCATAATGGGAGGGAGACCAAGGGGTGCTTCTTTTTTGTTGGGAGAGAGGATGTAGTATTAGTGTTTCGTTATGGTTAAGTCATCCAATGACTTAACCATGTATTCAATTTGTATCTTATGGTATGTTCATAACATAATCATATACCTAGTCTTGTGCATAATACAATACAAATAATTTATTCATTTGTCAAACTAATAGAATATAAATCATTTCTTTTAGCTCAAACCTATGTGTTAGATCCTTCTGAGTCTAGCTCAAAAATAAGTGTCATGTGACAATGTCAAGGATCCTCCAAAAAAATCGTGTATCTTGACCTCTTCCAAGATTGTGGTTAATTCATGCAAAATAATTCTTTTAACATTCATTTTTATCTTGTCATTCCTAAGCCTTTTATTTTAAAAATATTTTTCGAGTCAAGGTGAAACGACCTTGCATAGTCAGAATGTTATTTCATATGATTAAGTATGTCTCATTCACACAAGATTAGGAATATCACTATGCTCTCACTAGTTTTTAGTAAACATTCATGTTCTTTTCATTTTGATATAAAAACATACATTGTATCTTCATATTAAAACGACTATTCCAACCTTGAGATGTTTGTTTTATATCCACAAGTGGATCTTAAGCATTACACATTTTGTTAGAATAACATAGATTAAGAAAACCTTCAGGCTAAGCTATATAGATGTATTCTAGTATATATATCTATTAAGAAAAGCAGGTTTTGTTGAAATCTGTTTGTTGTATCTCATATTAAGATATGAAGTTATAGTAAATAATATCTTCGTTAATCTAATCATAGCTACTTGTAAAAAGGTTTGATCATAGTTAATGTCATGAGTATGATAAGGACCATAGTCAATGACATGAGTACGAAAAAATTCTTTTATAACAAGTCTTGCATAATGTGTATAGATATCCATGCATGTATTCTTTCTAAAAGAATATCTCACTCCTTCTAGCCTTTTTATATAAAGGAAGATTAATCAAACCCATACTTGATTATTACACATGGATTACATCTCAATGTTCATGACGCTAAGTCATTTATCAAATTCAAAATTTTGATATAACATCTTGGTAGTTGATGGATTTGCCAGAAACCATCAAGAAGAACTCATCAATGAGAGATTCCACATTTCTCAAGTCAAATATGATTTCTATCATTAATGCGAACCGTTTGTGTTTGTAAATAGCTATTATTCAAGTACAACTGGTTCTTGAGATACTTCAAGTTCCATGTGCCTCCCACTTGCATTGTCATTAGAAGCTTGCTTTCTGGTTACTTAACGTTTAGAGGAATAAGAACTTATTCTCTGTGGGTTTATATATACCAATCTAAATGCCCTTTTAGAATATTCTACATATATGTATTATGTTGGTGTTTGTATTCAAGATACAATTAATAGTGATTAAGGTATAATCCCAAGAGCATAAAGGAAGATAATTTCTACCGATTAGAAAGTAAACTTTATCCGGTAAGAGGTCTAATTCATCCTTTATTATCACTTAAAGCTTTAAATGGTGTTACTGGATTGTATCTCAAATTATATTTAAAAGCTACAACCAAGATTTCATAATTATGTCTTACCATGTAAAATATAATTACAACTACTATAGTTGTTAAAAAAGTTGATTTGTATCTTGCATTAAATCTTAGACATTCACTAGAAAGGAAGTCATACATTATATTGTACAATTTGCTTAATAATTATTTCTTCTACATATTCGTGAAAATATGATTATGAATCCTTTATATATAAATAAGATTCACATATGTCATATAAACTACATTATTATCCTTCAAATATCCCCTTCTTGAAGTTGGAATTTGTGCATTTCATTTATATAATAAAGATAAGAATGTCATAGATAACTTTGATTTAAAACAAGTTTAAGTCAAAATTGCTTGTGTATAGAACTTAATTTTATTTATAAAATATTGATATTTACTGCATAACTCTATTAAGATATCTAGTCTCGTAAATAGAAGTTAATCATTTCAGAATATGAATATTATCATTATAAAAAACGATCAAGTAATAATTAAATATTTAATTAAAATAAATGAGACATATATTTAGACATGCTAAATTTAAAACTTACATTGTTTCATTACAAACATTGCTTTATGTTACAAGTAATTTATGTCCTCAACATAAATAATAAACTAAACTCCGAGAGTGAAGTTCCAACTTACTTGTGCTCTGCTGGTTACTCTTTTGTAAATATCTGCAAGTAAGTTACAAATATTAGATTTACATTTAAGTACCAAGTACTTGAGTGTTATATGAAATGTATGAGTTCTATCTAGTAGATACCTGAACTACTCGTCTCGTCAAGACTTTCTTTTCAGATAAGAGAAGAAGTTCCTCTTCCAGTGTCTAGTTTCTCCACAAAAAAAAAAGATTCGTATATGTGGGCCTTATTGGATTTCTTGGGCTTAAAGGTGTTCAATGTCGGCCTTACTAGATTTCTTGGGCATAAAGGTGTTCAGTCCATAAAATATTGGCCTCTTAGATCACACAAAGTGACTCTTTTCAGTCTTGCATTATTCCATCGTTTGAACTAGTTTAAAACTAATATCATTGTATTTATTGGAATATTACTTAACCTGATATATCATCAGATATATATTTAAATTATCCAAGACTTCTTGGAAGTCATGAATAACTATTCCTAGTGTATTGTTAGAAACATCTTGAGCATCACAGTGATGCATTTACTTGGTATCATGTTCAGGTCTATTGCTTAAAGCAAGTTGTTTTAGGACTAGAACCTTTAAGTGTATATGTAACATCTCAAAAATCATAAAAATTTAAAATTTTCAAAAACAACCCATTTTATCCATTAAGTGTTTATAAACCATTGTTTCAAAAGTATTATTCGAAATCAGAGTATCCCAAGATCCAATGTCATAAAAACAGGAAGATATGCACGATCACACACTCACTTTCCCACAATCATCAGAAGTACATGAAACAATAAACTGAAACTGTAAGCCAAAGATTAGTGAGTTCCCCCAAAGTACCACCACACAATACATAACATATACAAATCAGCATGTTGGGTCCACAACCTCCCGGTTGGAGTACCCTGGCCCACAACCTCCTAGTTAGATTTCCCTGCATATCACATATTGGGTCCATAACCTCCCAGTTGGATTACCCTGACCCAGAACCTCCTGGTTCGAATGGCCTGGTCCACAACCTCCCCGTTGGATTTCCCCAGTCTGTTGAATGACAACACAAAGAAGTAGTCTCAACCCCAATATAACATGTCGACATATAATAGATAACATACATATTCAGCAGATAGATAATCATAAAGCCAATAATTACTAGTAGCCTTACAAATCTACTACTCTAACGTATATTAGCAACTATCAGAAATTATACAGATCTGTCGCATACTCACACATCATCAGTGAGTATATAATGGCATATCAATCCATTAGGTCGACCTTGGTGCCTTCGACCCACAAGTACAGTGAGGAAAACTCACATCTCAGTATGAATAACAGCTGAATAAAGCTTTACTCTGAATACCAGATCTACTCATCACCTATTCAACAAATAGTGACCAATTCTCAATTACAACTCAAAATACCCAAAGTACCCCCAGGTCAACTTGGTCAAATCCTAGTCAAAGTCAAAAAGTCAAACTTGGTCAACAGATTAGGTCACAATGCAACAAAATAGGCGTGCACAGCCCGACCACCACGACGTGGGCTCCACCACGCCGTGGTGATTAGCCAAAAGGACTTAATTCGTTAAGCTGATTCCAGTCTATTCCAGGAGTTCCTAAGCTCAAACTAGGTCCAAACCATAACCTTGATGGATAAAGTTTCCAGCTTTATCCTTTAAACCTTGTCAATAAGTCAAGATCCAAAACCCTAAGTCGTCCTTAATGGAAGCATAAAGAATATACCACTCATTAATCACTTAATCCCTAGATTCCTTTCGTCTAAAACTCACTTTTGATCCCAAATAACATTCTAAGTCATAAAGTTTCCAACTTTATGACTTTGCATGGCTATAAAGTGTCCAAATCATAATCCCTAACATTTCATAATGCTACAAGTCACCAAAAGCATGCATGGAGGAAAGGAAAGGGTCAAGATTCTATTTTATAACTCCAAACAACCCAAAATGTCCAAATAGGCAATTCATTTGATCTTGAGTAGTCCATACTCATATAGACCGAAAATATGGGACTAAAAGCACATAACTTCTAACATTAGCAAGATCTAGAAAGATAATCATCAAGTTCAGAACTTTATACATCCTGGGGGTTGCTCAAGAAGTGTACAACTCAGATCTACAAAGCTTGTAGCTCTCTTCTCTCTTTCCAATGGCTTCCTTCCCTCTACAATGGACCTAATCACCAAAATTATCTCAAAACACAACCAATGGAGATTAAGATTTGAAAGGAACAGGGTGGGCAATAGATTCTGATGAGGGTAAAAGGTCTTGGGGGTTAATGATGCTTAAATAGTGTGCAAACCCTAAAAATTAGGGTTTTTCTCCAACAACGGCTACCACAACATGGCACCTATTGCCACGTCGTGGTGGTCCATCAAAAGCTCGCAGCCCAAACTAAAATTTACATGCCGTGGTGAGGCTCCAACATGCCATGGCCACCCAAAACAACATAGTTATCAGAAAAATTAAATTGTACATCAGGTGTTATAGTATATAGTTTCACATCTCTTAGGAGATTATCTCTCTAGACATGAACCCATTCATTGAAGTTGTATCTATTGAACTTTATTGTTTCATTAATCCATTAAAGAAAATGACAATTCATGGTTATGAGAGTGGATTATATATCTACAAAACTTTAACAAAATTCATTTACTATTTTCAATATTTAATCCTTAATAATTAAAACCTATAACGTCCCGATGTTGAGGTAATTTCAATTTTATCCCTATGTATGGATAAGTATAGCATTTTAGCCCTTGAGTATAAGAATGGGTGAAAATGGCCTATAGTGGCATTTTGGTGATTTTGGGCAGTAGGGTAGTATGGTGGGTGAACGTTGTGTACGCTGAGCGTACTAGGGCAGACCCTAGTATGTTTGGCGTACACAATATACGCATGGCATATGTGGAGAAACTCCAAACCCTAATTTTTAGGGTTTGGTCCATATATAAGCATCATTATAGCCTCATTTATCATTTCATCGTTAGCCTCAAACTGAGAATTCGACCCTCTAGCAAAACCTAAGTGAGAAGAATGCGTTTGAGCTCATCTTGTGTGTTTTGTTTGGTGTTCTTGAAGAATAAGAAGTTGGTGCAAGGACCTTGAAGCTTGGAATCAACTTAGATATGGGATTCTTCACTTGTTAGCTACCTCTAAAAAGTAAAAAGCTCCTTGCTTGATCACTCTATCTTGTAGATCTAGTCATTTCTTCATTTAGGGCACTTTTGGTCCCAAATATGGTGTTTCTTGAGTATGGCATGCTCTTGAACAAATAAGTCACCCTTTCAGACCTTATGAGGGGTTTTAAGTCATAAAAATATGGTCTTGGTGATTATTTTTCCCCTATCCATGCTATAGAAGGTCTCAAGGCATTAAGATGTTTAGATTTTGAGTATTAAGCACTTAACAAACATGCAAAGTCATAAAGTTGGATATGCAATTGGACGTGTTAAGTCATAGAAATAAGCTCTTAATAGGTTTAGAAGGGGACAGTTGTGTATATTGGGTGTGCCGAAGGGTACGCTGCACGTGCCGAAGGGCACTGTAGTGATCTATTGGATCTGTATCCTAGTATATAGGATGCTGCTATGTTGTAGTGATCTATTAGATATGTATAACTACCTATATATGCTAGCTATTGATTGTTGTGGTATATGTTGATGTGTGATGTTATACTGGGTTCAGGCGGTATTGCTTTGTGCTGAAGGCCAAGATACCCAAGGCGATCCATATAGAATGAAGGCCTGCGAGGCGGTCCAGTCAGGCCGAAGGCCTGAAGAGCAGTCCATATAGGATGTAGGCCCGGTGCGGCGATCCAGTCATGCTGAAGGATCTAAGAGCGATCCGGATAGTATGTAGGCCGGTGCGATAGTCCATTTGTACTGAAGGCTCTGTATGCATGCTGTTTTTTGTTATGTTATGTGGTGGTACTTTAGGGGAACTCTCTAAGCTTCATGCTTATAGTTGTTTCTTATGGTTTTGGGTACTTTAGATGATCGGGAAAAGCAAAGGCATGATCGTGCACATCCTTCAGATTTTATGTTATCGGATTTTGGGATACTTTGATTTATGAACTATACTTTTGAAACAATGTTCTTTTGTGAACAATTATTGACTTGGGGTTGTTTTGGAAAAATGAAAAATTTACTCTAATTTTTGGGACGTTACAAGTTGGTATCAGAGCCCTGGTTTAAGTGAATTGGAAGAACATTCATGTGAATCCAGACTCAAACTAAGTATATGTGAAAGTTTTCAAATTATTTTCAGTTTAATTTCAAATCAATTGCAAATTAAGTTCAAATTATTTTCAAAAGTACCCAAGGAAGGATAAGATGTGTACGATCAGACAGAGCAAGAGAGTATGCCCCAAGTTACCATACTATTACTTGTTTACGATAATTTGAAGGGTTTTGAGCATTCTAACACTCCTAAGGTGTGCATGCAACCCTAGAAACCTTGGATCTATTTTTTTTCTCTATTATGCATGCAAACTTTCGTTTTTCCAATGTTTCATCCTAACTAGCATACTATGAAGTATATGTAATACAAAAAGCTAGTAGAATGACATACCTTTTCTTGTAGCTTGATTCCTTAAGCCTTTAAGAACTTAGTGCCCCAAGTGTTGCACCTCAAATGGAATCACACAACACCACCAACAATGGAGGAACTTGAGAGGAGCTTACTTGCACTCTAAAAATTGGTTAGCCCTCTTATATATCACGTAAGTGTTGATTTCATGAGCTAGAGGGGTTCTTATACAGTGTGGCTTAATTAGGGTTACACCATGCAAACCCTAATGTGCATGATCTTCCATATTCCTCATGCTCCATGGGTTTAAACCTCTATGGATCATCCATGGGTCACCACACGCGTTTAGCCCAACATAAAGAATTATGGATCATAAACCCACATTATAAGAATGATGGTGGTTGTCGAGGCCAACAAAATTAATAACCCTAAATCTTTTACACTAAATAGTGTATAGTGGTAAAGGGATCGTATCCACAGAGATTGGTTCAATTTAAATCTCTTTGTAAAATACTTGAAAAATAAAATTAAAAGTAAAAAAGGGGGGAATGTTTAGTTCTTTTGATTGTTTGACAAAAATCAAAGCTAGCTAGAATAAAAATATGACAAGTAAACAAGTAAAAGATTGGATTAAATTCAAAGAAATGGAATTGCTTGATTTTGGGGTACACCTCATGGATGATATGATTGACTTATCATTAGACTTAATGGAATAACACTTGTGAATTGGTTTAACTTGGCTATAGCAATTCATAAGAACAAATTGCCTCAACTCTTCTTAGAAATTAAAATGGTTAGAGGAGCTCTTAACACATTTCCTTAATTGAAGTCACAAAATCAATGAAGCATAAAATCTTGTGAAAATCAATTAGCTTTAAGTTGTAAGAGTTACCAAGTCCAAAAGATAATCAAATGCTTATATTATCATTATGGGGGAAACATTTCCATGGTTTAAATTAAATGAAAACAAACATATAAACCATTTGTTGCTTACTAATTTGAAGGTCCATTACTTAACCAAGAAATTAGTCAACAAATACAAGCACTCATTCATCCAAGCTCATTATCAAAGATAAATAAACACAACAAGATATTTAACTAGAAAATATTCCCATAAACTTCAAACACAATGTAATGATAAGTCATCAAAACAAATAATCATCCATGGGTTAAACCCTAATCAACCAAATGAATGCTTAGCCAAGCATGGCCAAAGTAAAAGAAAAACAATATAGTTTAGTGGTACCAAACATTGTCTTAGATGCAAGATGAAAGGAAATTACACTAATCTTCCAAAAATTCTTCAAATCTTCCAAGGCTTTTTAGAGAGAATATGGTATATGTTCTTCAAGTCATACCTCCCAAAAATGGCTCCAATCTCCAGCAAAAGGGAGCTGATTTCCGGATCCAAAAAGGTGCCAAAAGTCACCCACCAAACTTCCACAAATAGATTCAACAAGTCAAACCCGGAATCAGCTCAGAACAATTCACGCGGATTGCATATGAGTCCACGTGGACCGCGTGGGTCACGCTGAATGTGAGACTTGGGCCATTAATCATGCATTTTAGCCCAATCTTCACTTCTTCAAGTTCAGCCCACAATCATAAATCTTTAGGACCCATTTGTGCCATTCCAAAGCCTTCTAATGATTGACCCAATACTCCTTAAATTTTCTTGTAGCTCGATTCCACGTCGCCTCATTATCATCCTTACCCACAAATTAAATCCAAATTGATTTCTTCTTTTACGCAAGCACCAAGCCCAATCGCACCACTTTAAGTCCACAAGCAAATCACATGCCTCCATAAGTCCCGCATCCTTCTAAGCCTCCAATAACAAATAATCTTCGGTAAATCCTGCAATTAAGCTCAAAAGACTAGAAAGCACCCGGTGAAGGAGAAAAATGACAAAAAGAGAAAATATGCATGAAGATTAACTAAAATGAGATGGTTTTAACTAAAAATAAACTATGAAAAGAAGTAATAAAAACGAAACTATCAAATGAATAACTTACATAATCAATCCCCATATATTTAATTAGCCACTTTTAATCACAATATTAATTCCAAATTAATTGTTGATCAATACTAATTAAATATTATGATTTCATATTAATATATTAGAACTTATAATATATTAATAAACCATAAATAACCTCTTCTCAATTATCCATCCTTCAGATTGTCCCGGTGCCATGCAACCCAAATGGACCATGCTACTCTCGGGTCAAGTACATACCAATTATAGTTATGGACTTAGACACTAATCCAACAGTCTCCCACTTGGATAAGTCTAATATTGCAAGTACGACTCCACAACCCGACTAGCAATCGTTGTTCTTAAAAGTCGTTGTCGAACTCTGACCTAGTCAATGACGCGTCCATTAGATAAGGGATCATATATTCCTTCATTCTAGATATCATATGGACTGAGACATGTATTATAATCATTCTCTTTGTCCATCTGTTGTTTCCTGATTTCCTATTTATGACGACTGACTAATTGAAAAAATCAAATCAGTCCAGGACTAAAGGATCTAGTACGCATTGTTGTGTACTGGGTCAAGTCCACCATAGAGAACGATAAGAATATTCATCATGATTTTCTAAAAGCTTAGTAAATATGGTTATGGTTACAAGATTAAGTTTAATTCTGAATCATTGAAAAAGTTTCAATGTATGGCCAAACGAATAAGAAGAATCAATTAGGCAAAAAGATAAAAGTTTCTCCAATCTGAAAGGAAAGGAGAGTACTTAAGTGTCGTGTTTTATGATTAACTTAATGATTATGAAACTGTGTCACAATTGATCTTTCAATGACACCTTAGTGCACTATTATGGCTAAGAGGAGGAATCAACAATTCTCGAAATGGTTAAATCAAAAGGTGAATCATAATTCGTTCCAAAATCAAGTCTTAGAGTCGTACTCCAAGATTTTGCATTGAGTGAAATGTCTCAAGTAAGTTTATAACGTATTATCAAATGTGGAGTAGAAATGTTTCTTACTCTTGCACATTTGAAATTGGTAAGTTGTGATGTCTTTTGATAAAACAAAGACCAACTAAGACCAATTGTGTGAAGTGTTTGTCTTGATAAGAATCTGCACTAACTCTTGAATATTTGTTTTTTAATGAATGTTTCTTGGCAAGAGAATCTTACATGTTAAGAGGTCAATGGGAGTCTAAATGATCTTGAAAAGTTTCAAGAACTAATCAATAATAAACCTATTGTCTATCACTTGCACACGACTTGAGGTTTATAACCTATCATGTTGACATATTCTTGTTTTCTGTGCCATTCCAATTAAGTTAACTATGCATGTGAGTCCTAAGTGTTCTCAATTGATTGCATACGGCGAAACACCTTGATTGGTGAAAGTTCATTGATCTGTATGGGTGAGCTGCTTGACTACTTGGAAGACATGGTAGGCCCTTGTGCTGCCAGATGGCAAGAAATAAAGATTGAACAAGTTCAGTCCATATGAGTTTGGATTTGTCACAAACCTTGTCTTATGATTATGGTTATGACAAATTCACATGGATAGGAACACATACACCATAAAATCTAAGTGTCATAAGGTTTCTCTTCTTCATGAAAATTATTGTGAGGAAACGCGTTCACTAGGAAGATTTTAAGGAGATAACAATTGTGTAAATTGCACTCTCAAATCCGATCATGATTACAACATCCCTCTTCATGGTTCGAATTGTGAGATTTGGCAATTAGTCTGAACATTTGGAACTTATTGATATAAGTTCTGAAATAGTTTAGACAAACATATCAGCTTTCTAATAAAAGGTGTATAAGCTTAGATAAAGTCTTATCGAAGCATCACATATCATAAATTTGAACTTTGGTAAGAATGTTAATAAGAATTGATTTCTAGAAGTCCAGCTGTTTTCTGAATACATGTCAAAGCTAGTGGGAGCATAAGTGTTATGCATGTAAAGATATAATTATCATGTTAGTGGGAGCATGATTATTATGTTGCAAGTTAGCAATATTAATTATAGAAAACAAAAGTTTCAATTCGCAAAGTTGCTGGGGTTGAAAAGTTGTCTTTTTCTATAATTAAGGGAGAGGAACTTGTACTTCATTTCAAAATCTAAAAGCTTAAATCAAGAAATTTTAATCAAATTTAGTCAAAGGACATATATGAATGTTATGTTGAAATGATTCAACATAAGGGAATTCTATATATAGCAATATTGTAGCAGGATACTGGTAAAGTATCATGTCTTTATGTTAGATATTATGTATCGTATCCCATACGCTTCGGGTATAGGATCAATTGCATATGCTATAATATTCGACCATTCTGTCTATTCCAAATGCCTAGGGAATTAAGAGGGAACAGGGAATCGGAACCGGATATGACTAAAGTAAGTTAAACAACTATCAAGGACGATCTAAGGTTCGCCAAAGATTGGTCACTTATGGGCAGTTGGAAGTATAGTATTAGATGCACCATATTGACATTATTATGATAGGATTCTATTTAGAATGTGTTGGCATATGGAAAATATGGAAATGTTTCCATAATGGGAGTTAGATATTGAGAATTTATGTAGATTAGAAACTTTTATGCAAGAAGGATGTTCAAAGGATTGTACTTTGAATGTGAGACTTCATATCTGTAGAGATGTCTTGTAACAATCTCCAATAAAGCAATTTGTAATTTCATCGGCAAAGTCTTTGTGACTTTGGTGCTATGTCATTACAAAAGGATCATTGCATAAAATGTTAGAATCTAACATATAGTAAGAACTTGGTATTCTTACACTTGTGATAAGGATTGAGAATTTTGAAATGAGCATCATTAGAAATGTGTTTAATTGATCTATTTCATAAAGTAAGGACCATAGGTAAACTTAGTGTGCACGCTTGGAGCGTGATATGACTATTCTTTCAATTCAAGTATTAAGTTGATTACTCAAAACGTTAGACAATGAATAATGTGTAATCAATATGGTGATTAAATAAAAGGTGTTTTATTTATACTCAAAAGTTTTGAGGCCATATTGGATTCGATTATTCTTGTGTTTCACTTCGCATGTTTTGAATTCTAGAATAACTAGGTTATTCAAACATCCATAGTCAATCATACTTTGGAAGTAGGTAATGAGGTAAGGCTGTCATAAATCCGACTGTAGATTGGGTAAAGCATTTAGACATTGAAAAAGTTTGTTGCAGTGTTCATGAGTGCTCCTGAAATAAGATTTGAGTATTCGATTAAACCCATGCTCACGTGAATCACTTCATGGATTTTATCATGAGTGATTGTGAGACGATAATATCTTATATTCTTGAAACGGAGACATATAATTGCAGTTTACGAGTCGATTGCTCATTGATAATATGTAAACGCACCAGTAACTTGGTGTTGTAAAACATATTGTTTTGTGTGATTTGATGAGTAAATAGAGAAAGCATATGAGTCGAAGTTTATCCGTTCCTTTTACCCAATGTGGGATAAAAGCGATATCTGTGGGACTCTCGATGATTTAGTGATGACACCCTAAGCGCTTGGCCAAGCCTGGACTGATTTGATTTGTTCAATTAGTTAGTCGTCAAAATCGGAAATCGGGAAACAACTATTGAACAGAGATTGATTATAATCCATGTCTCATGTCCATACGATATCTTGTAGAATGGAGGAATATTTGATCCCTTATCTAAGGATACGTCACTGACTAGGTCAGAGTTCGACAATGGATTTTGGTAGCTATAATTTGATAGTCAATTTTTGAACTTATACTTGCAACTATAGTTATCAGACCTATCCAAGTGGGAGACTGTTGGATTAGGTTGTAGGTTTTTGAGCATTCTAACACTCCTATGGTGTACATGTAACCCTAGAAACCTTGGATCTATGTTTTACTATGATACATGCAAATTTGCTTTTCCAAGGTTCTTAACCTAACTAGCATGCCATGGGGAACTTCGAAACAAAATAAGCTAGTAGATTTACATACCTTTTTAGTAGTGGTTGATTGCTTGGAGTTTGAGAGCCTAGCACCAATAATGTGGATGCCTCAAATGGAAGTCTGAAATCACCATAAACCTTGGAAACTTGAGAGAATAGTAGAACACTTCTTGAAATCGGCCCACCCTTGTTCTCACACAAAAACTAGTTCAATTTCAAGTGCCAAGGACTCATTTATATAGTGTGGTGGATTAGGGTTACATCCATGTAAACCCTAATACCCATGAGCTTTCATTTCCTTGAGATCCATGGGTTAAAGCTCCATGGACTATCCATGGACTTACCATGCAAGCCTAGCCCATTCTAAATAAGCATTAGCCCACACTATATAAATACAAGAGTCCATATTTAATTAGTCACACTTTTGATCACTAAATTAATTCTAAATTAATTTTAGATCAATACTAATTAAATAATATGATTTCTTATTAATATATTAGAACTTATAATATATTAATAAATCATAACTTATACTATTCTCAAAAGATTGTCCATATAAATTGTTTGGGTGAAGTGCAACCCAAATGGACCATGTCGGGTCGGGTTAAGTACATCTTAAATATAGTTATGGACTTAGACACCTTATCCAACAGCCTCCCACTTGGATAAGTCTAATAACTATAGTTGCAATTATGACTTCAGGAACCGACTGGCAATCGTAGCTCTTAAAACTCTGTTGAACGATGAAGAGCCATTTTAGATAAGGGATCATATAGTCCTCTATTCTAGATATCAGCCGGACAAATACATGGAACAATGTCTTACTTATTGTCCAACAATTTGTTTCCCAAAATCCGATTTGTTTGACATAGAACTTAATTGAACACATCAATTTAGTTCTGACCGGGCCCAGTACATGGGTCAACACAAAATCATCAAGGGGCCCATATATCACTTCTAATCCAAGAAGGAACAGATAAACTTCGACTTATATGCTTGTTCTACTACTTGTTGAATCATACACAAAGGAATGTTTTATAACATCGAGTTACCAATGCGTTTTCGTACAATCAATGTATAACCAACTCTTAGGAAACAACTCATATCTCTAGGTTTGAAGACTTATATGATATTACTATCTCACGATCACTCGATATAAATTCCATGAAGTGATACAAGTGAGTGTGGGTTGAATCCAATACTCAAAACTTATGAGCAATCATGAGTGTTGTAGCAACACTTTTCTATGTACAACATCTTAGACATCTACAAGCCAACTCATGACAGTCTTGATTCATATCTACTTCCAGCATATGACCGACTGTGGAGAAGTTGAATAATATCAAATACCATGACATAATTATTCTGGAAGTCAAAACATGCAAAATGAAATGATAGTAAACGATTGACAAAAGATAGCAACACTTTACTCATAAATAAACAGCAACTTTTATTCATCATCAAATGTCAATTACAATTACACTTTACACATTTCAAAGCTATCTAATTACTAAAACTAATATCATCCTTCAGCCATATGTGCCTCGCATGCTGGAGATGCTTAACCCTACTCAGTCCCTTCGTGAGGGGATCTACTGGGTTCTCATCTAACGATACCCTCTTTATCACGAAGTGTCCTTCTTCTATTCGATGTCTGATGAAATGACATTTTCTGTCAATGTGTTTGGATCTACCATGATCTCTTGGTTCCTTGGCTAAGGCAACCACACTATTGTTGTCACAGGATATCTCCATAGGCTCCTTTATAGCTGGTCCAACTCCAAGGTCTCTGATGAAGTTCTTTAACCATATAGCCTACTTTGTTGCCTCGCTTGTCGCTATATACTCTTACTCGCAGGTTGAATCAGCCATTGTGTCCTGCTTGGAACTTTTCCAAGTAACTACTCCTCCATTTAAGGTAAAGACCCAGCCTGACTGAGAGCGGAAATTATCCCTAATAGTCTAGAAGCTAGCATCACTATACCGTACTACTATCAAGTCATCACTCCCATTGAGGGTAAGGACCTAGTCCTTAGTACTCCGCAGGTACTTGAGAATGTTCTTTACCGTAGTCCAGTGAGACTTGCCAGGGTTCCCCTGATATCTGCTGACCATGCTCAATGCAAAGGCCATATCAGGACGAGTACAAGTCATAGCATACATGATCGAGCCTACAACGGAAGCATACGAACTCGACTCATCTTTGCTATCTCATCCTTTGTACTCGGTGATAAGATATTAAATAAACTTGAAGATCGATTAGATCTTTGTAACAGGTAGTGCGAAGAACATAAAACAATAAACAAGACAAGATTGAATCACAATGTGTCGAATGATTAATTCAAACAATCCTCAGCAGAGCTCGACTAAGAACTTCCGCTGTAGAGGATTTAGGGTTACAAGAACGATAATAAAACTTCTTTGATCAATCTATTCTATCTTTTCTATCGTTACCATCGTTACTATCGTTACTATCATTACTATCGTTACTATCGTTAACCTAAGATGCATGCAAGCACCTATATTTATAATAAACCCTACTATACTCACGGATGGACAGGCCCATACCGAAGATACAAAAACGGACTAGCAAACGAGCCCAATAGACGCAACATTCAAAATACGACCCAACAATCTCCCCCTTTACGTCAAATTGGAGCGAGACTACTTCTTCTTCTTGCTTGGGCCAGCAGCGGGAACTTTCTTTGTGGTGTCAAACAGACGAGTGATTAACGAAAGAATCGTCTGTCTGAACCGAATGTACCAGTGTATCATGTCATCGAAGTACTTGACATCATCCGCTGAGTTTTGCTTGCACCTGTGGATGATCCCCAAAACATGCTCTAAGCAAGCAGTAGTGTACAGATGTTTGTCAGCCAAGGCAAAAAGACATTTCTGTCCTTCGTTCCTGGTGAACATGACCGAATTCCTTCTCGAGTCAATTTTGCCCATCTGCATTTGGTTCAGATCACTGGCAGAGCCAATAGGAGATATTGTTGGTTTCTTCTTAAATACGCTTGCTATCTCCTGATCCATCAGTGCAACTTCCATGATGTAGCACACGAGCATCCTCTTGAAATGGTCTATGATCGGACCGTATTCAGCTTCATTGGTTAGAAGGATGTTGTGCAAGATTATCCAATCATGGGGATTGAGGTTCGGAAGATCTGCAAGTGAAATGGCATGTTCGGTTTTGGCAGATCCCCGAAGTACCTTGAACCGAATGTTGATGAAGTTCCCTTCACTGTACGGCTTCAAGACCCGAACGTTTACAATTTTCTGAGCGCTCCAAGTCTGATATTGAGGGTGAGTGGCTTTCAGATAAAAATTGATCAATTCCCGATCAACCTGTGGATGAGGATGAGGGAACTTTAAAATGTTGGCGAAGGCGTGAAAGATGAACGCCTTTCGGGTCAGAGGCATGTCGAATTGAGAGTCGACAGTGTTGGAACAATCAAGCGATATTACAGGTTCCAGCCACAAGATGCTTGGAGTGTCGATGGCTTCTTTTATCATCCTCTCGAGAGTCGAAGCAGGAAAAAGAGTTTTCCTACTCTCAAGAAGGTCGTGGGCTTCCTTCTGTTTTCTTTCTGCTTATTTAGCTTCTCTAGCCACACGAGCACTGATATCAACATCATCATTTCGACGTTTTCACTTTAAAAGATCAGCGATAGTCTCTTCATCTTCATCTTCTTCCTCAGCAATGTTCTTGCCTTTATCTTTGACACCAGAACCGGAGGCTTGGCCTACTGGAGGAGGTTCGATTGTGTGAGTTGCCTTTGAGGATGGAGGTGGTTGAGACATGGACTCCTTCTCTCCCCCTTGTTTCGGAATGGACACGAAATCAAGTAACCCTTCAAGTTTGCTTAGCAGGGCAAGGGCTGGAGCAAGTTTCTCTGAAAGGTCACGCCTCACAGTGTAGTTAAGGATGGGATCATGTGCTTCGAGGATGTTGGAGATGGCAGAAGGGACATCCGAAACACACGATTTTATCACCTCCCTTTCGGACCGAAGAGAGTCAATCTCTTGATGAGAGTGAGAGAGTTGAACACTCTTGACCTTCAGAGCAGTGGTCTTCTTGGCCAGAACATCCATCAAAGAGTTCTCAGCAGCCAAATCTTCTTGTAGCTTCGATAGACACGCGTCAATGGTTGCACGAAATGCTGAGTAGTCGTCGGAAAGCGTTTGACGAAATGAAGCGAAGGACTTCAACTCAGTTGAGACAGACGTTGTCAACTGTTGAACAATTGGTTCCAACGTAGTCTTAACAACATTTTCACTCTCTTGTAAAGACTGTAACAAGATAGAGGCATCAGAAAATAGTTTATCGACTTTTTCGGTCGCATCCTGACAAGCTTTCGTTGAGGCGTCGATGGCGGAGGTTGCAGACGCAATGGAATCTTGCTGAGCCTTGGAGAAAGCATCAACAATCTTCTGAACTGCATCTTCAGAAAGGGATGACTGAGTAGTGGAAGAGGAGGCGATGAGCAAGTCAATCTTTTCATGGAGCTCCTTGAGATGTCGCTTGGTTACGGGAGCATCGTCATCGTCATCACTCTAAACTTGAAACGGACTGTAGTAGACCGAGTCAAACGTCATATCCTCTCCGCCAAGGAGTGGTTCTTCCCCTTCTGAAGCATGATCAGGAGAGGGTGGGGGTGGTGAAGCTGGTGGAGCTGAGGTGTGAGTAGGTTCGGGTTGGGTTGTTTCGGGCGTTGGTGTAGGTTCGGGTGCTTTTGTGGTTTCGGGTACTGGAGTGGGTTCGGGTGTAGCAGTATGAACCCCCGTATCAGATACGTTGGCCCTAATATCTGCAGTGGATGTTGTGGTTGCTTCGGTGAATAATGGTGTTGGTATGGGGATCGAAGTGGATGGTATTGAAGTAGTGGAAGTTATAGGGGGAATAGAAAAAGGAATGGTTCTAGGTGGAGAATTAATGGGAGAAGTAGAGACATGAACTTCTGGTGTAGGAGATCTGGGTGGAGTGTTGCCTCGTGGAGATACGTCAGAATCCGAACTCTCACCCTCAGACTCGCTTGAGGAGGAAGCGATGATAAGCTTTCGATTGGGCTGAGTTTTTCGGCGCTTTTGCTGCGGAGACTGAGCAGCCTTGGTTGGTTTCCTCTTCTTTGGAGAAGGGCCTTTAGCCCCTTTCACCACCTGTTTCCCTTTATCAGCCTTCTTGCCTCTTGGAGCAGGCTTGTCAGCGTCATGAATGGACTTCAACATCTCCGGAGTGAGATCCCTCGGACCAGAACGCTTGAATTCTTTGTATGTTATGATAATCCGGCTATCAGCGGGAACGTCGCCATACATGGTTTCCGGAATTGAACCGTTGAATGGAAACTTGGAAGCGTCCGAGACAATGATCTTCGTGGTATGGAATGTACCAATCGAAGACATTGGAGCACCAGCGACAATGGGGACGTGGTACTTGTCCATTACCCATTTCGTGATCAAAGTCCAAAACCTAGCGTAAGAAATCTCTGAATGCCTGGAAGTAGAGGAGAGACTCTGGATGAGCTGTTGCCATAGAACAGACCCATAATCTACATTGATGCCATTGTAGATTCCATACATTATTGATAAAAATAACCGACTGGCACCATCAGATCCAACACTTCTTTCAGAAAGCCCTTTGAATAGAACAGTGAACATCCCGTTCCACTGTGGAGGTAGAGACGACTTCTTGAACTTCGCGACTAAAGTAAGCACCTCCGTATAACCCATATTGTAAAACATGTTGAACAAGTGCCCCAGTGGAATCGTCTCAGGGTTAACCCTCGTAGAATCAGCTTCAAACCCTAACAGGGAGCAAAACCTTTGCTTTGAAATTGAGGCTTTGTGCTGAAAAACATCAAAGGAAATTCTGTCAACAGCCTTGTCATAATGAGCAGTCGCAAAGATTTGCGACAAGAACTCCATCAGAACAGATTCAGCTCTTGTAAGTGCAGGAGCAATCGGAGAAAACTTCAAGCACTCGATAATGGGGAACATGAAGGCATCGTAAGCTTGAGGAGTTAAATCAATGATGAGGCTTTGATGTGGACGAACGGGTAGTATGTGGGATGTTGCGTGAACAGAAGAAGAATCTGCCATTGCTTGAATAGAGTTGAGAAGATGATGAACAGGAAAGTATTAAGGAATTTTTGCCCTCTGGAAATTTTGATTGCGGTAAAGAGGTAAATGAAGTATTATGTTGCCTTTTATACTGGGGATTTAGGAGAGAGAAAGATCTTCCCAAATCTTCAATTGAAAATCGAAGAGTTTTCCGGAGTTGACTGATGCGTGACAGTTGGGGTAGCCGATGATCACGTATGAGAGAGAGTGTCAGACCCCTAAGAACACGCCTCCCATCAAGCGTCGTTTGGATATGAACCGTTTCAGATTCACACGCGCCCCTTTTGCGCCATTTGGAGATGAGACGGTTCCAATTCGCACGTTTTCCCTTTTGCGCCGTTTGAAATCAAATCGATTAGACTCCCGCCTGAGTCAGCATGTCTTCATCTTATCCCTTTAAAGTGTAACGACATCTTTTGGAAAAAAATCCCCCACGTGGATTAAAATCAACCACAGCCTTTAATCAACCATTAATCCAATGAAAATACCTGTAATTAATAGAACCTGAATTTTGGAAAATCAAAGATTTTCGTGCTAAGGGTGTAAAAGAAAAGAAATAAAGCAATAATTTTTAGGAAAAATGTGATGTCAATAAAGACACGAAACAAATGATCCCGGGCACGAATCTCTTCCTCCAAAGTCAAGAGAGACCTTAAAGTGTTTGTGTGGTTTCCCGTTGAATAACGATCAAACACTTATTAAGAAGTGTTGAAAGGCTCCTTTTAAGTAGGCTTATTAGGGTGGCTTTCGCGTCGATTCAACATTCCTAATCTTGATATAAGATAGAAAGTGAACGAAGTACTTGTGAGACCGGTGTAGTCTGTTGAACAAGTAGGTTGGGAATAATTTAAACTGGCTGGGAATATAAAATCTCAAAAAAAAATTAAAACTGGATCCCAAGGGAAGAAATGTTATTGGTTGTAACAATTTCATAGGAATCACACAAAAGAAAAAAACTTGAGATAGCATTAAGATACATCCGTCAATTCAATGGTGAAAACTAGAGCAAATTAATTGTTCACCGTCAATTCGTATTGGGTATTGAATTTTGGGTTTCACTTAGCTCGTAGTGGCACGAAACTAAGATCATGAACACAGTTATTGTGTAACCATAAACCTCAGTGGTAATTTCTGAGAGTCTCAAGGGTTACGTTTGTGAAACGATTGTGATGGAGAAATGAAATGTAGATGGTGTAAGAAATCAAAGTACCTCTACTGCGAAAAATAGGACCAAGCAGAAAACTCTTATCTCATGTGAGAAGAGAGTTAGGTAGCTCATGATTAGAATAAATATGATAGCCTAATTGGGAAGACAAGGTTTGTGTATACCAAGTCATTAAGGCTATTATTCAGAATCAGGTGAGGCTTTGGACACATACAGCAGCATGCTTCTAGGGACACTTAGCTAAGTTCAACAATTTCCCCATAAACGTACACACAAATAAAATTAAAGCCAAAAAGAAAATAAAGAATAAAATATTTTTGGAGTTTTTGATAATAAAAAAAAACAAAGAAAATTTTTTTTTGGAACCGAACCCGAGCGTTCGGTCTATTTCGGGTGAGAAAAATTTTGAAACCGAACCCGAACGTTCGGTCTATTTCGGTTACTAAAGAAAATAGATTTTCAAAAAGAGAATAGTTTTGACAATAAGAGAAATGCATTTGGAACAATGATACAAAAGATTTACAACCAAGAAAACTACCTTTGATTGAGGAGCGAAAACCAGATGATTCAACCGAACCCGAGCGTTCGGTTCATTTCGGTACATTAGTGCAAGACCCGAAATCGAACGTTCGGTCTATTTCGCTTTTTACGTTTGAGAATGAGTGGTAATTTTTGGTACAGACTCTGATTCCATCATACCTAGCCCTTGTAGAATTTTGTTAAACGACGCTTCAGGAAGAGCTTTGGTGAAGATGTCAGCCAGTTGATCAGTGGTTCGAACAAAATGAATTTCAACGTTCCCATCTTCCACATGATCTTTAATGAAGTGATACCTCAGTGCTATGTGCTTGGTCTTGGAGTTTTGCACTGGGTTATGACAGATCCTAATTACACTCTCAAAGTCACAATATAGTGGGATCTTTTTCATATTGAGTCCATAGTCCCGGAGTTGAGTTTGGATCCAAATCACTTGAGAAGTATAGGAGGCAGCTGCAATGTATTCCGCTTCAGCTGTAGATAAAGACACACAGGTTTGTTTCTTTGATTGCCAACTAACCAACAGCCTCCCGTGGTGCTTTTCCTGTCTAGTCCACAACCTCCAAGGTCTGCATCTGAGTAGGCTTGAACGAAGAAGCCTGAGTTGGATGGATACCATAGGCCTAAAGAGGTAGTTCGCTTGAGATAACGGAGTATGTTCTTCACTGCAAGCATATGAGGTTCTCGTGGATTCGCCTGAAATCTAGCACAGTAGCATACAGAGAACATTATATCAGGCCTGCTAGCAGTAAGATACATCAGAGAGCCGATTATCTGGCGATATAGCATAATATCAACTGCTAGCTTATCCAAGGATGGAGTGAGCTTGGTGCCGAACGCCATTGGAACTTTAACCTTCGAATCTCCCATCATGCCAAATTTTGCAAGGAGAGTCTTTGTGTAAGCCTCCTGATTAATAAAGATGCCTTCGGGTCCCTGTCTAATATTTAAACCAAGGAAAAAGTTAATTGGACCCATTGAGCTCATTTCAAATTTAGTCTCCATCAGCTTTCTGAATTCAGCCGTTAAGCTAGGATTCGTTGAGCCAAAGATGATATCATCGACGTAAATTTGAACAATCATAAGGTGGTTACCTTCCTTCTTACGAAAGAAGGTTGGGTCAACCGAACCTTGTTTGAATTTGGACATCTTTAAAAACTTGGTAAGCGTTTCATACCAGGCTCTCGGAGCTTGTTTCAGTCCATATACGGCTTTGTCCAAAATGTAACAATGATTGGGGTACCTTTCATTTATGAATCCAGGAGGTTGCTCCACATACACGGTTTCTTCAAGTTCTCCATTTAGAAATGCACACTTGACATCCATTTGGTAGACTTCAAAGTTTTTGTGTGCAGCATAGGCAAGAAATATTCTAACAGATTCCAGCCTAGCTACAGGAGCAAAAGTTTCTTCATAGTCAATTCCTTCCTCTTGACAGTATCCTTTCACCACCAAACGCGCTTTGTTTCGTATCACATTGCCTTCCTTGTCCATTTTATTTCTGAAGACCCATTTGAGACCAACAACTGAGGCATCTTGAGGAGTTGGAATGAGGCGCCAAACTTTATTCCTTTCGAATTCATTCAATTCGTCTTGCATAGCTTGAACCCAATCGGAGTGATCAAGAGCAGTGTTAACTGTCTTTGGTTCAACTTTTGAGACGAAGGAGTTAAACATACAGAATTCTACTTTTGAAAACAAGGACGTTTGTTTTGCCTTAAGTTGTGATCAGGTCAGAACCTTTTCAGAGACATTACCGACAACCTGGGAGACAGGATGATCTCTGGTCCATTTGACAAGAGGAGGGTAATTTGGATCATAGGATGGATCCAATTCAGCATTTACCATCTCTTCTAGTTCAGATTGACTGTCATCGTCATAAAGCATATCAACATTCTCCCCCTCAACAGATAAGCTTTCAGGTATGTCTTGAGTTTCTTGAGCTACAGGGGTTTCGGGCGGTATCGAGCTTTCGGGTGTTGACGCACCTTCGGGTGTTGTAGCACCTTCGGGTGTTGTAACACTTTCGGGTATTGTAGAACCTTCGGGTACTGCTGATCATTCGGGAGTAGCTTGAGAACTGTCCTTCCCCTCAACATGTGAACTCTTCTGTAATGAAGAAGATGGATCCTCCCCCTCGATTGAAGCATTGTGCTGTAGAGGTTCATTGGAACAAGATCCTCCTTCATTCATTTGTTTGGCAGCATCTTCGATGAGTTGCTTCAAATGATCTACTTTATTGTCTGCTGCACTGACTTCCGAGAGAGTAGCCTTTTCTGGTTCATCAAATAACTCGACAAACTTCTCAAATAGATTTGCGATCGAGGTTGTGACTTGGCCTGTTTGAGGAAAGATTTCTCCAACTGCGTCTTCGTTGGCTTTTAGCTTTTTGACATAGCTATCATCAAAAGTC
Source organism: Lactuca sativa (assembly GCF_002870075.4). Classification (NCBI taxonomy): domain Eukaryota; kingdom Viridiplantae; phylum Streptophyta; class Magnoliopsida; order Asterales; family Asteraceae; genus Lactuca; species Lactuca sativa. The sequence continues at coordinate 78,948,430 of NC_056629.2, read as the reverse complement.
ATGTAATAAGTCTCTTCTATTTTTCTTCATCGCTTGTTTAATACCCTGTATGCTTTAGAAGTGAGAGAATAGCCCAAAAATATCCCTTCATCGGCTTTGACATCGAACTTGTTATGGTGTTCTTTAGAATTGAAGATGAAGCACCGTGAGCCGAACACGTGGAAAAATTTGACATTTGGCTTCCTGTTATTGATGATCTCATAAGGAGTGAGAGTGAATCGCTTATTGAGATATGACCTGTTCTGCGTAAAACAAGCTGTAGCAATAGCATCAGCCAAAAAATATAAAGGTAAAGAAGCAAAACTTAGCATGGTTCGGGCCGTCTCACACAAAGATCGGTTTCGTCTTTCGACAATCCCGTTTTGTTGAGGAGTGTAGGGAGTTGAGAAGTTATGACTGGTTCCTTTGTCGGCCAAGAATTCTTCGAATTCTTTGTTTTTGAACTCCAGTCCATTGTCGCTCCGGATGTTGCGAACGACTTTCTTCAGCTGTACTTCAACCTGCTTGATGAACATCTTTAGCTTGAGAGTCGCTTCAGATTTATGCTTTAGAAAGAACACCCATGTTAAACGCGAGAAGTCATCAACAATGACAAGAATGTACTTGCTACCGCCGATGCTTTCGATAGATGATGGACCACACAGATCAATGTGAATTAACTCTAGTGGTTCAACAACTTTAGTGTTTATAATAGATGGATGACTTTGACGACTCTGCTTCCCCATTTCACATGCAGCACACAAATGTTCTCTATCGAACTTGAGCAATGGAAGACCTCGAACATGACCTCCGGTGACAAGTTTGTTGATGTCCTTAAAGTTGAGATGAGAGAGCCTTCGGTGCCACAGCCAACTTTCGTCAGATTGTTCTTTGGATAACAGGCAGATAGCTGGATTCCCTTTGATGGGTTTGAGGTTCAGAGGAAACATTTCACATTTGCGCTCCGATTTGAGAATAACTCTTTTCGTCTTCTTCTCAATTATTTCCGAACCCTCATCATCGAATGAAACCTTGAGACCGGTACCTCCAACAAGCTGAGATACACTGATGAGGTTGTGCTGTAGTCCTTCAACGTATGCAACCTTCTTAATCGTAAAATCACCATTTGTAATCATTCCATAGCCTTTTATGGTGCCGAAGGAGTTGTTCCCGAACTTGACATTTCCACCGTTTGAAAGAGACCGAAATTCCCTCAGCTCTTCCTTCCTTCCTGTCATGTGACATGAGCAGCCACTGTCAATGTACCATTCTTCGTCAAACTGCTCGTCACTAATAACCTGCAAAAATTAAGCATATTTAGGAACCCAAAGTTTCTTGGGTCCACGTGAGCCTTTCACAGGAACAGGAATAGTAAGAGAGATGTCAACAAGATATGTTCTTTTTATTAACATTGTTTAATCTTTCTTTTTAATGGTGAAAACCTTAATTTTATTGGGATTTGTTTCTTTCGGTTTGGATTCCGGTTTAGGTATTTGGACTCTGGGATTATTTTGATTTGTTTCAACTGATGAAAACTTTGATTTTCCTTTCAGATCTGTTGATGATTTAGGTTTTTGAGTGCGAACTGAATTGAATTTAGAAAGAGGTTGAGAGTAATTAGAAGAATTAGAAGAAGAAGAATGAGAGAAGTTAGGCTGAGATGATTTCTTGGCTTGAGATTCTAAGTGACCCTTTTGTTTTTGATCATTAGTGGGACCGAACCTAGATCTTTGGTCTCTTTTGCTCTCGGAACCGAACCTCTGCTTTCGGTAGATAGTGTTTTCTGAACCGAACCTTTGCTTTCGGTTGTCAAATTTTTCAGAACCGAACGTATCCTTTCGGTTGTTTTGACCTTCATAACCGAACCTCTCTCTTCGGTTGTTATGACTCTCTTGTGACCTAACAGTGTTTTTCTCTGACTTTAAATTTCTGTCATGATAAGAGAAATGAGCATTTTGAGATTGCCAGAACTGTTTTCTTTCAGAGAGATTCTTCTTGTATCTCTGATTCCTTTGCTGTTTTTGATTTCTCACCTGCTTCGGCTGACGATGGACATTCGCTTTTTGTTTTTGCTTTCTTTCAGCTGATTCACTTTGAACTGATGATGTGTCGCTTGACGGGGTGACTTTTTTTGCTGATACTCCTTTTTCTTTAGGAACAATTTTTGTACCACTCGTACTTGGCACGTCGAAGCCATCAGGCTTGTTCAAAGGTTCTGGCACATATCTGCCTTTGGTTTTCCATGAAGTCCTTTCTGACAGACCAACTGTTTCGTCAGCATTGTCGATAGGAGCAGACCAGAAGAACTCATCACAACCATCAGCATTATCTTCGTTTACAATAGCTGTGAGTTCGGCTGTCTGATGTTCTGTTACGCCTGTGACTTTATACACCTGATTTGGAGTTGTTCTCACTTTTTGGTATAAAACAACCTTTTCTTCAAGGATCGGGGACTTTTGTTGGGACAGACGAGCAAACTCCACAGAATTTTCTGAAATAAGATTTTTGTGGTTTTTGGGTTCGCTCTTGACAAACTCTGAACAGTCAACTGTGTCTTCAACAGAAATTTCACTCATATCATCGTCCTCATTGAGCTCAGATGCATTTTCAACATCAATTTTATTTTCTGAGCTCAGGTTGGCATTCAATGAGTCAAACTTTTGTATGGTTTCGGTTCTTAGTTTTAGTTTATCATGTTCATCCAAAAGATTTTCAGCATGTCTTTATGGTACTTGGACTTTATGAAAGATTCGATTTTGTCTAGACCATACATATATGTCGGATTAACATCCTCAGACGAAACAACACTTTCACAGTTATATGCTTCAGCTTCAATTTCATCCTCCTTAAACTCAAGGAAGGGCAAAATCATGCGATGAATTTTCTGCCCTATTTCACAGTTTAAATGAAGTTGAGTGATATTAGTGTAAAGACGCTTAGCAATTAAACAAAAGACATTTCTCTGTTTTAAAAGTTTTAAATTGTCTCTTTGTAAATAAATGTTTTCATCCTTGGATTTGATTACTTCCGACTCCTTTAGCTCGATCCACATTCGCCGTTCCTCACTCTTTGAAGATACCCTGCTTATTTGGTCAGTTAGGTTAGACTTAGTGACCCGTGTTTGAGTTAAACTGCTGTCTAGATGAGAGATTCTTGAATTAACATTTTTTAGTTCTTTTTTATATGAACTTTGTGGGACTTTGAATGAAACAAAAATTGATTGTACCTTCTTGATTAATTCATCAAGCTCGTTAAACTGCATGCTGAGAGGTTTTGCTGTGAAGCACAAGTCCTCTCGCTCCTTTGTGTCTTTATTCTCACCATCTGTGTTGTATCCCCTCATCTGAGACATGTCTGATACCATTAAACACTTTCCACCGCTCCCTTTTGCAACATAGGCCTTTCCATGAGAAGGCTTCCTGACTTCATCATCCTCAGAATCGGTTGACCAGACCTCCACGCCACCGAACTCATCATCCGCTATCGAACCCTGCACAATTAAAGCATTCATAGAGAGGTTAGCAGTGGATTTCTTTCTTTTGATCTCTTCCAGCTTTTTCAACAACACAGTTTCTTCATCTTTCTCCTCATCCTTTTCTGCCATTTTCTTGAGAACACAATCTTTGGCATAGTGGTTCTTTCCTCCACAATAATAGCAGCTCACACCCGAATCTCCTTCAGCTTTCGGTTCCTTCTTTGGTTCTTCTGCCTTCGGTTCTTCCCTAACCTTTTCAGAACTGTAACTTCCCTGCCAATTTCGGTTCTTATTTGTAGGGAACCTTTTCTTGATGAACCTCTTTGGGTTCGACACCATCATTGCATAGTCTACAGAGGTAAGGTCATAATCTTCTAGGTTGAGGTCTTCATCTTCCATCACAACTTTGCTTTTGGATAGAAGGGCCAATGATCCCAAGCGTGAAACCACATTTTTCTCCTGTAACACAATCTTTTCTTGGGATTTCAAAATCCCTACCAGTTTCGCCAAAGAGTAAGATTTGAATTGCTCATGCGCTTTAACAGTGGACACAACCGCTCTCCACTCAGATCTGAGACCGTTTAAAAATGTAACCTTTTGTTCAATCAACTTCCTTTCAATATCATGTTTAATCATCTTACTAAGAAGAGGATTGAAGCGATCGAACGTCTGAGTTATAGTTTCTTCAGGACTCTGCTTGAATTCACCAAATTCGGACAAAAGCAAGGTTTGAATGGAATGCTCGAGATCTTCGTCCGTAGAATATAACTCTCGCAGCCTATCCCATATTTCTTTGGCAGTGCTGCATGAACTCACCAGCCTGAAAGTGTCAGATTGAAGAGCGAATCTGATTAGTCTCAATGCTTTAATGTTGCACTGAAATTTATGTTTTTCGTCTTGAGCAATATCTTTAACATCTTTCAAAAGATCATTATACTCCTTCTGAGTTTTAATAATTCTTGAAGTTGCTGAATGAGCGAATGGTCCAGATACGATTGCTTCCCAGATGAGATATCCATTGTCCTCAGATCCGATGACATAATCTTCAAAGTGATGTGCCCAGACCTCGTAATCTTGGGTGTAAAGGATGGGAATCTTTGTCGTTGATCCAATGCTGTTTGAGATGTTAATGGGATTAGATTGTGACTCGTCCATGCTTGATCGAAAAACCTGTTTAAAAGATCAGACTTGTAATATATTAAATTAGGGCAACACAAATAAATGTTGAGTTACGTCAATTATGGGATGACGGCTCAATAAATATCAGTAAATGCGGAATAACCCTAATCGCAACCTTTTTCACAGAAAAGAAGTGTATGAATTACACAGCCTCCTGCTCTGATACCAATTGATAAGATATTAAATAAACTTGAAGATCGATTAGATCTTTGTAACAGGTAGTGCGAAGAACATAAAACAATAAACAAGACAAGATTGAATCACAATGTGTCGAATGATTAATTCAAACAATCCTCAGCAGAGCTCGACTAAGAACTTCCGTTGTAGAGGATTTAGGGTTACAAGAACGATAATAAAACTTCTTTGATCAATCTATTCTGTCTTTTCTATGGTTACTATCGTTACTATCGTTAACCTAAGATGCATGCAAGCACCTATATTTATAATAAACCCTACTATACTCACGGATGGACAGGCCCATACCGGAGATACAAAAACGGACTAACAAACGAGCCCAATAGACACAACATTCAAAATACGACCCAACACTCGGGCTCTCAGTCTTACTCAGGCGTTACTCTGGATCGGTAACTCACCTTTCTTGGAGTTCTACATGTTGAATATTTTTAACACTGATGTGCACGAAAGTACCCACTAATTTTAATATTTATAACCTAACAAACTTAGACTATCTATGCACTTATAGGCAGTGTACCTAGTCAGATTACAGTATAGCTTAGGTAAGTCGGGTGTCGATCACAGGGAACGGTGGATTAATTTAATATATTTGATTATAAGTTATAGGTCACACGAAAATAATAAATTCGATGGTTTAGTAAATCTCAAATTAACAATTAACAACTCTCGATAAACTAACAGGAAAGCACATCTCTTCAGGTACTTTGGTTTAGATAAATTACACTTTAAAAACATAGACAATTGCATACACAAACTCATTTATTCAATGTTCACCGATTCCTAAAATGATTAGATTCGCGTTCACTATAACTAATCCTTTAGCAAACAAGTCAATTCAAACAGTGATCAGTTGATTAAACTAACATGCTTCCTAGTGTTCAGTTCGTATCAAGCAAGACTTGTAAATATAGTTAATCAATTTAGACATTTAATTAACCTCTTGTTGATGGTCATCAAACAAGGCTCACACATTAACTTACTTATTCTCAAGTTAATCCTAGTTTCACATTCGTTATTTCTAGTCTTATAATCTCGATGGTCATCAAAAATCATAAGAGACAAGCAAATCAAGCAGATGTTCATACAACTTAATTCACTTAACAATTAACAGAAAATAATCATCATTAACACATAAGGATCTTTTAACAAGCTTGGCAAGATAAATTAAACACAAATAAACTATTTATTATAGCAAATAGTCTAATAATCAAAGCTTCATTCAATCATAAACACAAAGTAAAAGGTTTTTACACCTAAATCAGAAACTAAATACAGAAAAGTACCACAATAGAATGCTAAACATGGTCACGTCAGCAAACCATATGATAATTGACATGTATCCGCTCTCCAATCCTTCCGATCTCCGCTTCCGTTAGCTTAACGGCCTTCCGGCCGCCTTCTAGACCCTCAAAACGGCTTAACAGAAGTTAATTGTCGACTAAATTAGGTTAGAAGTCGAATCCTCCCTCCTGGTTAGCTAAAAATCGATATTTATAATCTTTGTGGCCGACCTAAGTACGCTGGGCGTACTTAGGATTACGCAGCGCGTACTCAAGATAATCACGCGATCAAGTATATCCGGCACAAGCAGGTACGCGGGGCGTAACCTTAAGGTACGCGGGGCGTAAGTCACTCCTTCAGCATTTTTGATTTCTTTAGCTTCTAAGCCCGGTTTCTGCTTCAGTCTTTTCTTTTGTGCTTTATCGACAACAAATAGCTGCAAAACATAATTCAAAGTATTATGAGTACTTTTTAGTTCTAAAATAGAATAAATAAGGCCAAAATATTAAGATAAAGTGCATAAAAATATATATAAAAATACACATATCAAAATACCCCACACTTAGCCTTTGCTTGCCCCCAAGCAAATTTACTTTTATTTTACCAATATCGTACTAAACAATCCATTTAAAACTCAACCATTATGCCAAGACCTCAACGCGTACATTTGTGTCTAATATTTTCCTAAAGTACCCCCCATATTTTAAATACTCACAATCTTCATAAACACTCGCCCACTTTTTCCGAACAATGCTCATTTTATGCAACCCTCCGAATCCATCCGCAGAAAACCTCCTAATCCTCAAGGTATTTTTAGTTGAGCAACCTAAGCATACATAATCTAGAATTACAATTTATGATACCACTATGGAGCTTTATTTGAATTCTTCATTTCTTTGGCATTTTGATCTTTGATTTCTTTGAATTCAACACCTTATTTGATTTAATTTCTGGTATCTTCAACTTTTTGGATTTCTTGGAATTTTGATCTTTTGATCTTCACTTTATTTGCTCCAAAATTCTTCAAACTTTTTCGTAATTCTCTCTCTTTTTTTTTTCACATGTAACTCACTTTTTTCACTCAAAACCCTACATGCTTAAGCAGAGGCGCTCAACCTCAACCTTTATTGGTTAATGATAATAATTTTCCTGGATACATTTCAGGTTTAGGCTGCTAAACATATTGCATCCCTCAAACCAAGCGGGGTTATGTTTTTGTTCCATGATTTCACTAAAATAAGGGAGGCCACAAATGCACTATAACGTATATTGGCTCAACTAAACATTTGAGTTCTCATCGGATCATTTCATACAATATTAGCAAAATTTAAATTATCACTAGATTTTTCTACATTAAACTATTATTTCAAGTTGTTCAAATTTTTAAATTTTCCTAAATTCTAGCAATTTCATTTTTTCTTAATTTTAATTTACTTTTACCGATCCCCTACCCCACACTTAATTTATACAATGCCCTCATTGTATGCTAAAACAAATTAAGAACATAAAAAGGGAGAAAAAGGAACAGACTCCCCTGGGTAGTTGTGGCGAGATCGAATGGGGCTGCTACAAGTTGCTTCAAATATCGCCGAAAGACTGAAAACTGGAACTGCTGCCTCTGAATTTGCTGAAAAATAAAATCAAGACCGCCGTCTTCAAAAATGTGGTGCAAATAATGCAAAGCATAGTAACCATGACGTGGGAAAGTGTCGACCACATCGTCTCGTCGAGAATGACATCCTCTACTCGCGATGAAAAATCCCCCATAACATAGGAAAGTGTCAACCATGTCATGGCAGCCGGGACGATACTTCTTCCTCGCATCGAAATAAAACTCTATGGTATGGGAATCATAAGAGTCAAAACATCGTAACAATGCCAATCTTCAAAACGATCGCTTCCGAAATAAATATGCACCCCACACTTATGACAAATCGTGGGTCTCAACTATAATTTTCAACTCTCATACCGCTCTCTCTAGCAACAGTCGGACCTAGCTGCTGAACTTACTGCCAGCTTCCTAAGGGCGAAAATTCTGCAGAAATCTAAACAACCAAAGAGCATCAACATGGAAAACAAACTAAACCAAACTAAATCAAAGTTTAATTACAGACCAAATACTAAAAACTAAACTAAACTAAAAATAACACAAAACAAATAAAACAAAATAAAAAAAAAATCACTCGTCATCTCCATCATCATGTGGCTGTGTCCCAGAAGTACCGGCCCCATCAAATCGTGACTGGAATGGTGGTGGAAATGGAACCGAATACTGAAACCCCTGATGGGCAAAGAATGCATTCAATGCATTCCCTTGCCACCGCTGTTGCGCGTCCACATGTGCAACATACTCGCTAAGACGATCAATGCCCTGAGCTAAGTAGCGCATATCGATCTCCCGCTCAGGTCCCTGCTGCGCTCCCCGGGGAGCAGGTCGACGCCGCTGGACCCGTCTCGGCTGTGGCTCGGCAGCACCCTCCTCTTCTGCCTCATCATCTGCTCGCACTCTCAAAACTCCATCTCCACCCCGCTCCAATACGCGCATCGACTCCAGTAGCTGAAGACTCATCGGCCTCATGTCGTGAAACACCATCGATCTCGTGATCTCACGTGTCATCAACTGGTATGATCGAGCTAACCGTGTGATAAAATGCCCTCCGCATATCGGGCTATCTCCCCGAAGTCCCCTGGCCCTCCGTCCCAAGTATGCAGCTAAAGCAACTGGAAGGTTCAGGTGCCTCCCTGGAGTAACTAGTGCCCATAGGAAATACAGGTCCGTTGAAGGCACTCTCTCACTATTCTTGTGATGCGTGAGAGACATAGAAATCAACCGGTGCAACATTCGGTATGTAGTGGACCGAATCATCCCCCCTCGAGCGGTAGATGGTGTATAGACTCCTCCCGTAATCTCGGCCCAAAAGGTGTTCTCATTATAGTCCGCCGGCCGTTCCGTGAGACAGTCAGCAAGGAATGTCGGGAAATGGACACTCCTCGTCTCGTCGGCTGTGTAAATACCCACCCGAGTCGCAAGCTCTATCACGCTGCATTCCCGGCTCACTCCTCCCAGTCTGAAAGCAAAGGCTGTCCTGTCATCGAGTGGCTTCCTAGGATCATAGGAAACTGTAGCGTAGAACTCCAGCAAAAACTCCCGATACACAGGCTCCTGGATCCTGAACAAACGCGCCCATCCCTGACACACAAACAATTCCACACCACTCGCGTCCGAGTGTGTGTATTGCAAAAATTCCTGGATCAATGCAACAAGTCCAGTCCTGGTAGCCAACTCCCAGTCGAATGAGGGTGCAATATCAATCTCCTTTGTGAGAAGCAAGCTCAAGTTGGTGACATAACGCGCCCGGGTAGCATCGTTCAGCGTTAGCGGAAATTGTAAAAAGCGATGATCGGTCACATCCTCGGGAGGGTTGGTTCTTTGTGTCCTTCGAGCCATAATCTGCACAAATTAAAAAAAAACACAATACCAAACCAAATATCACAGCATTAATAGATTTTTAAACCAAAAAAAATGGAAGCTGAGCAGGGACATTACGCTGGGCGTACACCCAGCGTACGCTGGGCGTACGTCCAGATGCACGAATCTGTGTCGGTTCCTTTACTTGTGCAAAAATCATAACCCACATCAAAATAACCACAGCAGGGGCAACATACAAGTTCAAATCGAGTGGTCCAAAGGCAGTAGAAAAAAAACAGCACTACCCTTAAAATCTGTCCAATAATAGGAATCAATCCGCATTATCTGGTGTCTAGTGACAATACTTGACAGGGAATCATGTGTAGCAGTCAAGAATTGAAGCCTAGTCAAGAACTCGAAGTCACAGGGGTACGCAAGGCGTACGACCCCAAGCTCAAATCGATGGGACGGAATTAAGACGAAATTAGGTCCAAGGGTTTAGTGTATTAACCGAAATCGGTCCATTCAAGCCCCAATCAACACATACATTTGCAAAATCGGCCCTAATTCGAAAAATATATAAACCCTAGATTTCAAGCAAAAGCTAAATGCAGCTTATTCCACCGATTGAAACACGAATATATGATATTGAGTAATCGAAAATCTTACTTGTGTGTTGAATTTGACAAGAAAAGAAGCAAAATCGAGATTATTGGATGAAATCGCCGTCACAGTCCGTGTTTGAGAGAAGAGTTGGGTTTGAAAATAACAGCGAAGTCAAAGGGTCAAGATATATTTACCTGGTCGCTTTACGCGGGGCGTAATTCAAGGGTACGCGGGGCGTAACCCCATCCCCTGATATGTTCATTCGCGATTCGGGGTTCATTACGCATGGCGTAATATAACTTACGCGGGGCGTAATGTTTATATGAAAATTTCTTTTTTTCTTTTAATTGAATTTCCTTTTCTTTTTAAACATTTAATCTAGGGACTTAAAACTTATTTATTTTTTTTTCTTTTTAATTTCTTCAGCTAATGATGACTTCACGATGAGTGAAAAAAATTAAAAATGTGAGACATCATAACCACTTATCTTTGTCGAGATCAAACGACAACGGTTGATCAAAAACCTTTGCATGCAAGAATTGGTTACGAAAATACCCGCTTTCGGGACCCGTTAGAATATTTCCCTTGTTTTCCTTGCACCTTTAACTAAAAGCGGAACAAGAAGTGACCTAACTAGTCAAGAACAACAAGAGCTTGGTCTTCCACTTAACCACCACAATACGCCTTGCTATACTACGCCTCATGGATTGAGTAGGACAAATCAACAAAGTAGTAGGCTAAGCAGGTCAAGAATTCCCTAGTCGCTTTCATTCCCGAAACCATTGCCAAAAGTAAAGTCAAGCAATGTGTACAATCCCAAATTCCTGCAAAATAAAAACAAGAACCTTCCCGACAAGTGAAATGATATCATCGAAAATCAAACTAAAAATAAAAACTAAAAATAAAAACTAACTAAAAACAAATAACGAATAATCAAATAAAATAAATTAATGACAAGCCGTTCCCCGGCAACGGCGCCAAAAACTTGATGTGCACGAAAGTACCCACTAATTTTAATATTTATAACCTAACAAACTTAGACTATCTATGCACTTATAGGCAGTGTACCTAGTCAGATTACAGTATAGCTTAGGTAAGTCGGGTGTCGATCACAGGGAACGGTGGATTAATTTAATATATTTGATTATAAGTTATAGGTCACACGAAAATAATAAATTCGATGGTTTAGTAAATCTCAAATTAACAATTAACAACTCTCGATAAACTAACAGGAAAGCACATCTCTTCAGGTACTTGGGTTTAGATAAATTACACCTTAAAACATAGACAATTGCATACACAAACTCATTTATTCAATGTTCACCGATTCCTAAAATGATTAGATTCGCGTTCACTATAACTAATCCTTTAGCAAACAAGTCAATTCAAACAGTGATCAGTTGATTAAACTAACATGCTTCCTAGTGTTCAGTTCGTATCAAGCAAGACTTGTAAATATAGTTAATCAATTTAGACATTTAATTAACCTCTTGTTGATGGTCATCAAACAAGGCTCACACATTAACTTACTTATTCTCAAGTTAATCCTAGTTTCACATTCGTTATTTCTAGTCTTATAATCTCGATGGTCATCAAAAATCATAAGAGACAAGCAAATCAAGCAGATGTTCATACAACTTAATTCACTTAACAATTAACAGAAAATAATCATCATTAACACATAAGGATCTTTTAACAAGCTTGGCAAGATAAATTAAACACAAATAAACTATTTATTATAGCAAATAGTCTAATAATCAAAGCTTCATTCAATCATAAACACAAAGTAAAAGGTTTTTACACCTAAATCAGAAACTAAATACAGAAAAGTACCACAATAGAATGCTAAACATGGTCACGTCAGCAAACCATATGATAATTGACATGTATCCGCTCTCCAATCCTTCCGATCTCCGCTTCCGTTAGCTTAACGGCCTTCCGGCCGCCTTCTAGACCCTCAAAACGGCTTAACAGAAGTTAATTGTCGACTAAATTAGGTTAGAAGTCGAATCCTCCCTCCTGGTTAGCTAAAAATCGATATTTATAATCTTTGTGGCCGACCTAAGTACGCTGGGCGTACTTAGGATTACGCAGCGCGTACTCAAGATAATCACGCGATCAAGTATATCCGGCACAAGCAGGTACGCGGGGCGTAACCTTAAGGTACGCGGGGCGTAAGTCACTCCTTCAGCATTTTTGATTTCTTTAGCTTCTAAGCCCGGTTTCTGCTTCAGTCTTTTCTTTTGTGCTTTATCGACAACAAATAGCTGCAAAACATAATTCAAAGTATTATGAGTACTTTTTAGTTCTAAAATAGAATAAATAAGGCCAAAATATTAAGATAAAGTGCATAAAAATATATATAAAAATACACATATCAAACACTTTATCCACATAGGTGCTTTGACTAAGTCCAGTTAGTCTCTTACTCCCGTCTCTCAAAATTCTTATCCCTAGGATATAGGCAGCTTCTCCAAGGTCCTTCATAGCAAAACACTTCCCAAGCCAGGACTTCACTTCCTGCAGGGTTAGGATGTCATTTCCTATTAGTAGTATGCCATCCACATACAATACCAACAAGCTAACTATACTCCCAGTAGCCTTGACATATACACAAGCTTCATCTTCGCTCCTCAAAAAGACAAACTCTTTATCTTTCTCATCGAAACAAAGATTCCATCTACGAGGTGCTTGTTTCAATCCATAGATGGATTTCTCAAGCCTAAACACTCTATTAGGGTACTCTACACTGGCAAAACCCTCTGGCTGACTCATGTAAACATCCTCAACCAACTTTCCATTAAGGAAAGAGGTTTTGACATCCATTTTCCATATTTCATAGTCATGAAATGCAGCAATGGCTAGCATAACCCTAATAGATTTAATGTTTGCTACTGGTGAAAAGGTCTCATCATAATCAACTCTCGGAGCTTGAGAAAAGCCCTTCGCAACCTGTCGCGCCTTATAAGTGTGTACATTACCATCCATTTCGGTCTTCTTCTTGAAGATCTATTTGCACCCGACTGTCTTACGACCTGGTACATTGTCAACCAAGTTCCAAACTTGACTGTCATACATGGATTGTATCTCGCTGTCCATAGCCTCTTTCCATTTAGCAGCCTCAGGGCCTACCTTGGCTTCCGTGTAGCTCTTAGGTTCATCCAGACTTGCCAGTGTGCTATCACTAATAAGTGTATCACCTTCTACAGTAATATGGAAACCATAGTAATGCTCAGGTGCATTCCTAACTCTCGTGGAACGCCTCAGAGGTATAGACTCATCTGTCGGATCAACAGGAGTTTCCTCCTCAGGTTGATTGCTAGGGTTTGAGGTTCCTTCACCACTTGACTCTTGAATTTATTCAAGGTCAATTTGCCTCCCACTGTTTCATTGGCTTATGAACTCTCTCTCTCTCTCTCTCTCATGAAAGACTCCTATCCTTGCTACAAAGACCACATTGTCACTGGGTCTGTAGAAGAGGTAACCAAAGGATTTCTGTGGGTAGCTGATGAAAATACACCTATCATTTCGAGGTTCGAGCTTATCGTGAGTCTCGCGCCTCATGAAAGCCTCGCAACCCCAAATCTTGATGTGGTCCAGATTGGGAACTTTTCCAGTCCACATCTCATGAGGTGTTTTGGCAACCTTCTTTGTAGGGTCTAGATTAAGGATATGTGCGGCAGTCTCTAAGGCATACCCCACAAATGAGATTGGTAGCGAAGCTCGACTTATCATGGAACGAACCATATCCAACAAGGTTCGATTGCGCCTCTCAGCCACACCATTAAGCTGTGGTGTCCTGGGAGGTGTCAATTGTGAGATAATCCCACATTCTTTAAGATAGTCAAGGAAATCTGTACTAAGATACTCACCAGCTCGATCGGATCAAAGCATCTTAATGTTCCTGCCCAACTGATTCTCCACTTCCTGTTTAAACTCTTTGAACTTTTCAATGGTTTCTGACTTATGCTTGATTAAGTAGACATATCCATATCTACTAAAATCATCAGTAAAAGTCACATAGAAGCGGTTAGCATCTCTTGTGGCGGTTCTGAAGCGTCCACACACATCAGTATGTATGAGATCCAACACCCTCACCCTTAGCACAAGTACCAGTGAAGGGTGACTTTGTCATTTTCCAAAGCAAACAAGATTCACAACTATCATCTGATTTTAGGTCAAATGACTCCAAGAGTCCATCCTTTTGGAGTTTGCCTATGCATTTCTTGCTTACATGTCCAAGACGAGAATGCCATAATCATGCTTTATGCAAGCTAGTGGAAGAATCGATACACAATACATTATTTCCTAGGTTATCAACAACCGACACAGTTTCATACACACCAACACAAGGTAATGGTTTAAAATAAAGAACATTATTAAAGAAAGCATTAATACCACCACATTCATTATCAAACGAAAACGTAAAACCTTGTTTGTACAAACCATGAAAGGAAATAATATTTCTCTCCATTTCAGACGAGTAACAACACTTATTCAAATCTAACACTAACCCACTACTTAGAAACAAAGAATAAACTCCAATCTTGGTAACAAGTGAAGCTTTCCTATTCCCCATGATTAAGTTTATCTTCCCATGCTCCACATTCTCACTTCTTCTTAGTCCCTACAAATCAGAACATATGTGAATACCACATCCTGTATCAAGGACCCAAGAATTAAAATGGGGTGAGTTATCAGATAATATAGTGTATATACCTGCATGGTTGGGTTTTACTTTCCCATCCTTAACATCTTGCAGGTACTTTGGGCAGTTCCGCTTCTAGTGCGACTTTTCATGGCAATAGAAGCATTCAGCCTCTTTAGGGTTGGTAGAAGGAGTGACGGAACCTTTCTTGATTCCACTTGAAGAGGAGCCATCAAGGTACTTTCCATTTGTACCCTTCGAAGGGCTCTTCCTCTTCTTTCCTTTGCCTTACCTGATTGCCAAGACAGGGGCCGCGGTAGGAGTAGGAGTAGTAACAACCGACTTACCTTTAAGACCACTTTCCGTGGTCTTCAAAAGTCCTTGAAGTTTGTTGAGTGTAACTTCATCCTTGTTCATGTGGTATGTCATTCAGAATTGATCATAACACGAAGGTAAGGAGTGCAAAATGATGTCAATTGCCAACTCCTCGGGAAAGTTCACATTCAGTTTCAGCAAACGGTCCACATACCTTTGCATTTTCTACATATGGATCGTGATGGTTTCACCATCCTTCATCCGGGTTGTTATCATGGAGGAGATGATTTCATACCGCTCTTGACGAGCACTCTTATGGTAGTGGTCCATCAAGTCCTACTGCATCTCAAAAGGGTAATAGTCCTCATAGCACTTTTGGAGCTCGGTTGTCAATGTGGCCAACATGATACATGCCACTTTGGTAGCATCTCTCTCATGTGCCTGGTATTCTACGATCTCCTCAGGAGTAGCAGACGACTTAAGTTCCTTAAGCTCCTTGTCAAGGACATATTCTTTGTCCTCATACCGAGTGACCATCCTGATGTTCCTGATCCAATCCATAAAGTTAGATCTATCGAAGATGACTCTCCCACAAAGTTTCATGAGAGAGAAGGAGCCGGTAGGGTTTGAGCCAGAAGCAGGACTAAAAGAAGAAAGACAAGTTTAGATTAGATATAAAGATAGTTCTTAATAAGACACCCAAATATAATATTAAGGCTAGGACCCAACACAATATTTTATAACATAGAAGAGGGATACCGTAATCCAAGCTATAAAATATTTGAAGGTAGGTGAATGACGATTCACCAATTTCCACCATGAAAAATGAAATAAATTATTAGGTTTTAATTGGTTTTGAAACTCCTAGATTCTTTGAGATTCATTGAACTTTTCAATGGCATGTTTCAATCTCGAGTGTGTCCTTCAGGTTTTGTGACTGGGATGCCGAGGATCACAAAACAAGGTGTGAACTAACCATGCAAATTACTTGGTACTCTTAATGTTTATCAATCAATCGATGTGTCAGTTAACCACACGCGCTCCAATGGCCTATGATAAACCTTAAGCCACCCTTTGCCTACCTTGTTAAGTCCAGGTTAGTGTGCTGGTTAACCACACACGCTCCACTAACGACTTAAGCAAAGTGCAAAGTGTAATTTCATGGGCTAGCACCTTATTCATATTTTCCTAAAGTAACTAAGATTGGGAATTTATAAAACATTTAGTTACTTTACATTCATCATACTTTTAATGAAGATTTAAAGTCCTTGTCCTACCCGTTCGGCTAACAACCCTCCACCAGTCAAGAAAGCGATGGGTGAGAGTGGACACCCATTAAGCTGCTATTTTAAAGGCAACAACCTTATACCCCCCTTATAGACCGGCTTCATGAATGAGGCCTACTAATAGTAAAACGACTTGTTCTTATACATATATAATTATTATTAAACTTATAATATTATAAAGTATAGTGGTAAGTATTCCCGCCTGTCACGCGGGTGATCCGGGTTCGATCCCCGGCAACGGCGCCAAAACTTGATGGGATGTCAAGCCCACCTAGAAAATTACACCCTTTGATTGCTAAATAAATGTAATATAATGGTAAAAAGGGGTATCGATCCTCAGGGAAATGGTTGTATTCAATCACCAATGCAATTCAATAGAGCTAGTG
Organism: Lactuca sativa; assembly: GCF_002870075.4. Lineage (NCBI taxonomy): Eukaryota > Viridiplantae > Streptophyta > Magnoliopsida > Asterales > Asteraceae > Lactuca > Lactuca sativa. Next base: position 78,931,668 of record NC_056629.2, on the reverse strand, counting down.
AAATTAAACTAACTAACTACAATTAAACTATAAGGGGAGTGTTTGATTACTTGAAAACTAAAATACTTGAATAACTAAAAACCTTGCAATTAAGCAAGTTGATGAGATGCTCAAAGGTTGGAAATAATTGGTTAACTAAGGCTATTCAACACAATGAACATTTGTGTGTTTATCATTAGGATCTAATACAAAGCTTATCCTTCATCCCAAATTGGTTATAGCAATCATGAAGCATGATATGCCAAGATTCCTCATAGATAGTATGGAGGTTGGGGAAGCCCACAACACACCTTCTTAATTAAGATCAAGGGTCAATTGAAGCAATTAATCCCAAGAAATCAATTAGCCTTAAGAATGAAGGAATCCCCAATTCCTAGAGGATGTCAAATGCTTACACATCCATAAAGGAGTTATGATTCATAAACTAGAGATGATTTCTACCATCATACAACCTTTGTTCTAGATAAATTCAATGATCCAATGCAAAATCAATGAAATAAATCAACCATTGCTCAATCAAATACTAAGCTCATGATCAAAGCATCAATTAAGCATAAGAATTGCAAACTAGAATCATAAACATGGAATAAATTGATAATCAACATAAATCCTTCAAAACCCACAAACATTCATTGGTTTTCAGCCAAAGTCAACCAAATAAGAGTATTAGCCACTCATGGCAACAAAGTAACAAGAACAATAATTAATTTGCATCAAGAATCTACCTAAGACTTGAAAAGATGAAAGAAATTGAGTATTTTGCTCTCCAAATCGTCACTTGCAGGTCTCCAATGGTGGAAAATTCGTGAATGAGCCTCTAGATTTGATCCCCAAAGGTTATGGTGTGCCAAATGACCAAAATGCCCAAACTGGGCAGTTGTGCGGGTACCCGCACGACGAAAATTTCACCCGCGCAAATGTTGTTGTAATGCTATTGGTCCTTCATTCCACCACTCCACCCTTCCACTACCAAAGATTCATTTGGTCCCCCCCTTGTCCATGTAATTTGAATCCACCAATCATCATTTAGCCAACAAATAGATGCTCCAAGCCCAAAATTAGAAATTTATGATCCATCTTCACAAGCCCAAATAATCCAAGCCATCAACTTTAAAAGCTCAATTCTTCTTCTTTGATTCTGCCAAGCCCAACAATGCCTCGGGAGCCCACTAAGCCGTCTTCACTCTAATCCACAATCACAAAAAAGCTCCAAAACCCTGCAAAATTCCTCATGCAACATAATAAGTCCCTGATACGATCCATGATAAAGAAAATAAAGAATATAGAATGAAATAATAATAAAAAGAGCTAAAAATCTAAAATAAACTAATAAAAATAAGGAAATAAAATAAGCTATCAAATCACCCCAAGCTTAAACCTAACTTGTCCTCAAGTTAGAAGAAGACTAAAATGAGCTCGGGATGAGCTAAACTAAAAAGAGAAAAAGAAAGATACCATAGAACTTGGTCAACATCAGTCAACATGGTCAGAATTAGTCCTTCATGGACCCTACGCATCTTCAAAATGTTCCCCGCTTTAGAACCATAAACCACATTTTTAACCACTTGATGGGCGAATAGATCACGACTGGATGCGGTCGCGGTGTGCAAGACAAAGGAAACAAAGATGCGCCCAGTGGGGGCACTTTAAATCACCAATGCATATCATAATGCACGAAGGAAAGGCGCCTCTTCACACACTATGATTCCTACATTTGTCAAGCTAAAGTGTATAGTACGAAATAGGGTTTTGCAGCGTGGCCTCCGGGCAAACATCCGGTTTCAGAGGCTTCTCCCTTGTACTGTCCTTTACACTCTACCGTCTCATCGTCGGGGCCTTTTCTCACCAAAAATCAAAAATCAAAAATAAAAAAAATAATAAAAATATTCTACTTAACCGAAATCTAAACCTAACAACCTAAATGTTCACTCTTGATCTTCTGTTATTGGGTCTTCAATCACATTTGCTGCTTGACATTCAGATTTTTTTTGGAATTATATATATAACATAAGTCTTGAACTTGGAACCTTGTTCTTCTTTTTGTGTTGCTCTTTTTCTTCATTTTTCTTCTTTGTTTTTATTGCTTTTCTTGAATCATCTTTTATAGGCTCTTATTGTCTTCACTTTTTCAAATTTCTTCAAAAATTTTTTTGTGTTTTCTTCTTGGAAGGTCTAAGGAATTTCACCATATATGATAGGATAGAGGCTGACATGAAAACCTAATGATCACTGACAATGCGCCAAGATCAACTAAAAAGGGGAGGGATATGACTCGAAAATGGGTGTTACTGAAAAAACTTGGTCCCAAAAGATGTGAATTGGGGGACCCACTTCAAAGTTCATCAAGCACCTCAATGCAAGGTGTGATAAACAAAATCTATCTAACTATCTACTCTAGACCCCTAGAAAAATGATAACCTATCCTAAAAAGGTGGTGAGAATCTAACTAAGCAAGGCTCGGACAAGACTCGGGAGTACTAAGGGGTACTCCCCCCAAAACCAAGATGCGAGTCTTCAATATCTTCAATGTCTTCAAAATACCTTACCGGGATAGTCTTTACTCGCACACATTGGCATGACCAACCAAATCCCTCCGCACCTAGACCCAATCAAGCTACCTGCATCTGACCCCCACACAAGTGGTTTCTGAGGCTCAAAACGTGTCCCATTTATCAAACACAAGGAATTCCATATCAAGACTCGGGACCAATCTATGATTCAATACTTATGACTCGACGCTCTGGTATCTGTAGGGACGAGAAGACAAGAGAGAACAAAAATGCATGAACTTAAACAAGAATGCATCTAAAAAGTATGAAAATTAGAAAAGAAAGAAATAAAATATGCAATATATTTTTTTATGCAATGTTTATGAATGACCTAAATGACTTAATCTAAATGCAACTATATACAACCTAAATGCAATAAAAAAATTAAAAGAGAAAGAATATCTCACCCCAAGCTTAAAATTAAGCATTGTCCTCAATGCTTAGGATGAGAGTAAGGAAGGATCATACCGGGATCAAGGTGGAGGAGGCCTGTGAGGACGGTATAGAAGCAACACATGGGTCGCATAATGATGCTTGGATGGAGTTCTTGGCCGCCTAAATACACATGGATGAAAGCTTGGTCGCGCAAAGGACGCATATGAAATGGATCGAAATTTTCTTATGAAATGACATATTTACGCGGGTACCCTTGCAAAATTTTCGCAGGTGGGGGGCAGCCGCGCGCACACATTTGAATACATCCCATGTGGGGGTATTTGGAACTCGGAATCTACGCGGCTGGGGGTTGGTCGCGCAGCGGCTGCGCGAGTACCCGCACAAAGTGTAGATTTTTTGCATTTTTCAAACTTCACCAAGATCATTGTTAGACTTCAATATGCTTATTTTTAGGCCAACTTCAAGCTTAGAATCACCCGAAACTTTAAGCGGATATTATTTATTTACAATGCATTTGTTTAACGTCTTTGCCAAGACATAGCTCTGCTTCTGTTAACCTTCGTAATTCGGATTTTCCAATGTTTTGTTGTCAAATTCTCCTGTGTCAAAGCCTTCATAAAGTGGTTTCAAGCGATGCCCATTCACTTTGAATATTTGATTTGTTTCCAAACTTTTAATTTCAATTGCACCGCGATCAAACACTTTTATAACAATAAAAGGTCCGTGCCATCGAGATCGCAACTTTCCCGGGAATAGCTTTAAGCGTGAATGATAAATAAGAACTTCTTGACCCAGAATAAAGTGTTTTGGGTTATGTGCTTGTCATGAAATGCCTTTTTCTTCTCTTTGCACCTTTTGAACCTTTTAATTATCTTTTTCTTGATCCATCATTGGATGATTCAATCTTCTTTGAGCTTCCCTCTTAGGCTTACAATCATCTTTCATGAGTATCTTTTTTGTGCATACATTAGGGCTTATCTCGTTTTTTGGCTCAATCACATCAACCCGATACAAAGGAGAAATGTTGCTAGGGTACCTCATTGCTTCAAAGATGTTGAAGTGAATGGTTTCTCCATCAAACTCCGTAGTTATCTTTCCTTTATGGACATCAATAATTATGTGAGTGGTATGCATGAAAGGTCTTCCAAGCAGGATCATAGATGATTTGGAAGGAGTCTTCTCTTCAAGATCAATGACATAAAAATCCGCCGGAAAAACAAGTTGATTAACTTGTACTAACACATCCTCCAACACTCCTCGTGGAGACACACTTGACTTGTCTGCTAACTGAATGATTACTCCGGTCTCTTCCAAAGTTCCAACATTAAGAGATTGAAAAACCGAATATGGCATCACATTGATCGAGGCTCCAAGATCTAACATGGCACTTTCGACATGCAAATCACCAATGGTACAAGGGATAGCAAATATTCCCGGATCCTTGCATTTGGGAGGTCACTTCTTTTGGATAACTACAAACACATTTGCACTGACTTGAATCTTTTCATTTGCCTTGAATTTTCTCTTCTTGGTGCATAAATCCTTGAGGAATTTTTCATAACTTGGAATTTGCTTAATAGCATTCAATAGTGGAATGTTGATTTGGAACTTTCGAAAAGTTTCAAATAATTCATTTTCTTCCTCTATCTTCTTGGAAAAGGCTAACCGGGAAGGAAAAGGTGGTGGTATGACTAATGGTTTGATGGGTTTGTTGGAAGAGTCGGGTTGATCAACGTTTGGCACAGCCGGTTCCTTTGGGGGAGCTCCAACTTTTGAAGGTTCAACAATGATGAATTCATCTTCTTCTTCTCTTGAAACTCTTTTAGGGTTGCTTTCTCCAAGTGTTTTCCCACTTCTTAAAGTTATTGTACTCACATTGGGGTTCTTCTCAGTTTGAGATGGAAGTCTACCCCTTTGTTCTATCTTGTTGAGAGCGGTTGTCAAGTCTCCAATTTGTGCTTGAATGTTGGAGAAAGTATTCTTGGTTTCTTGTTGAAATTGGGTTTGGCTTTGAGCAAGAGAAGTGACAAGTTCATGAAGGTCATTTGATGGGTACCACTTGATTAGCCTTGTTGTGGAGGTTGTTGGTAATTTGGAGGGTTATAAGAATTTTGTGGATATGGAGGTTTTTGGGATTGGTATTGTGGATGTTGAGGTCTCATCAAAAGATTTGGTGGATTTTGCTTTGGTGGATAAGGGTTGTTTTGGTTATTCCTCAAATTTGGGTTGAAATTGTTTTGAAATCCCATGAGTCTTGGTTGACCTTGATATCCTCCCATTGCATTCACATCTTCCGGTTCACTTACAAGTGTGGGACATCTATCCGTATAATGCCCCGTCATTGCACAAATGCCACACACCATCAATTGTTGACCACTTACCACCACCATTTGACTTAGCACATTAGTCAAATCCAAGCGCTTTGATTCCAAGTGTTGAGTGTTGCTAACTTCACCAACCACTTGTGGAGAATTTCTCTTCATTTCATTTCGGGTTCTAAAGTTTTGTTGATTTTGAGAAATGGTTCCAAAAAGGGATCTTATCTCTTGGGGTGTCTTGTTGAAGATGTCACCACCACTTGAAACATCAATCATCCTCCTATCTTTTTCATTCATTCCCTCATAAAATTGTTGAAGAAGTAGTTGTTCGGGAATGTTGTGTTGAGGGCAACTTGTACACAAGTTGTTGAATCGCTCCCAAAAATCATGAAAAGTCTCATTCTCCCCTTGAAGAATCCCTAAAATGTTCGGGAGGTAGGATAGAACTTGCTATTGAAGGCCTTGAGTAACTCTTCCCATGTGTGAATAGATCCCGGTGGTAAGTTGAATAACCACTCTCTAGCTTTATCTTCCAAGGTGAGTGGGAAGGCGGTTAGCTTGAAATCATCCAATGTCACATTTTCGGGCAACATGCTAACACATATCATGGGAAAGGACTTCAAATGCCTTTGAGGATCTTCTCTATCCAAACCATGGAACTTGGTAAGTTGATGTATGAAACTTGACTTCAATTCAATTCCCCAGCGGTTTGCAGGATAAACAATACAAAGAGGTGTGTGAGTAACATCCGTCTCCATCATTTGTCTAAGTGTCAACTCTTGAGGGGGATTGGGTCGGTTGGGGTGATTGGGATATTGTTGCATGTAATTTGGATGTTGTTGGTAAGGTTGGTATTGGTGGTTCATTTGTGGTGGATAAGGTTGGTAGTTAGGGTATTGGTGATAAGGGAGTTGTTGTGGTGGATACATTGGGTTTTGGTACATTGGAAGGTGTTGGTAATTGGGTTGATTTGGGTAATGTACTTGTTGAACTTGAAAAGCATTGTTTTGAGGTTGGTTGTTTTGGTGGAAGTGTTGGTTTTGTGGTTGTGGTGCTGGTTGATAATTGGGTTGGTTTTAAGGAGGGGCTTGATTCCAAGGTGGCATATCAATGAGAGGTTCTTGTGGTTGTTGTCTTGGTTGATGGGGTGGGGTATTAGCATCTTGATTATTTGGGTTTGGGTTGGGATTGTGAGGTGGAGTGTGATTCATGGCTATGTGGTTTTCAAACAAAATGTCTTCAAAGGAATGACCAACAATTGGAGAATTCGGCTCGGTGTCGGTATCACTTGAAGTATGAACTTGATCTTCTATGTTGATTAGTGGAGAAGAGGAAGAAGCTTGAACGAGTTGTTGTTGCTTTGCTTGTTTGGCTAACTTTTTCAATCTTTTTGCTTCTTTTTCAATTTCCAGATTGTAGAGTAGTTCACCGGTTCTTGTAGACTTAGGCATAGACAATCAAATAACAATAACTAATTTCCCCGGGAATGGCGCCAAAACTTGGTGGGATGTCAAGTCCACCAAGCAAATTATACCCTTTGATTACTAAATAAATGTAATATAATGGTAAAAAGGGGTATCGATCCTCGGGGAAATGGTTGTATTCAATCACCAATGCAATTCAATAGAACTAGTGAAATTAAACTAACTACAATTAAACTATAAGGGGGGTGTTTGATTACTTGAAAACTAAAATACTTGAATAACTAAAAACCTTGCAATTAAGCAATTTGATGAGATTCTCAAAGGTTGGAAATAATTGGTTAATTAAGGCAATTCAACACAATGAACATTTGTGTGTTTATCATTAGGATCTAATACAAAGCTTATCCTTCATCCCAAATTGGTTATAGCAATCATGAAGCATGATATGCCAAGATTCCTCATAGATAGTATGGAGGTTGGGGAAGCCCACAACACACCTTCTTAATTAAGATCAAGGGTCAATTGAAGCAATTAATCCCAAGAAATCAATTAGCCTTAAGAATGAAGGAATCCCCAATTCCTAGAGGATGTCAAATGCTTACACATCCATAAAGGAGTTATGATTCATAAACTAGAGATGATTTCTACCATCATAAAGCCTTTGTTCTAGATAAATTCAATGATCCAATGCAAAATCAATGAAATAAATCAACCATTGCTCAATCAAATACTAAGCTCATGATCAAAGCATCAATTAAGCATAAGAATTGCAAACTAGAATCATAAACATGGAATAAATTGATAATCAACATAAATCCTTCAAAACCCACAAACATTCATTGGTTTTCAGCCAAAGTCAACCAAATTAGAGTATTAGCCACTCATGGAAACAAAGTAACAAGAACAATAATTAATTTGCATCAAGAATCTACCTAAGACTTGAAAAGATGAAAGAAATTGAGTATTTTGTTCTCCAAATCGTCACTTGCAGGTCTCCAATGGTGGAAAATTCGTGAATGAGCCTCTAGATTTGATCCCCAAAGGTTATGGTGTGCCAAATGACCAAAATGTCCAAACTGGGCAGTTGTGCGGGTACCCGCGCGACGAAAATTCTACCCGCGCAAATGTTGTTGTAATGCTATTGGTCCTTCATTCCACCACTCCACCCTTCCACTACCAAAGATTCCTTTGGTCCCCCCCTTGTCTATGTAATTTGAATCCACCAATCATCATTTAGCCAACAAATAGATGCTCCAAGCCCAAAATTAGAAATTTATGATCCATCTTCACAAGCCCAAATAATCCAAGCCATCAACTTTAAAAGCCCAATTCTTCTTCTTTGATTCTGCCAAGCCCAACAATGCCTCGGGAGCCCACTAAGCCGTCTTCACTCTAATCCACAATCACAAAAAGCTCCAAAACCCTGCAAAATTCCTCATGCAACATAATAAGTCCCCGATACGATCCATGATAAAGAAAATAAAGAATATACAATGAAATAATAATAAAAAGAGCTAAAAATCTAAAATAAACTAATAAAAATAAGGAAATAAAATAAGCTATCAATATTATAAAGTATATAGGCTGAATTTTAACTTTTAAAATTTAGGGGTTGGAACTAAAGTTTTACCAAAGTGTGTGAGACTTTACATGTTCCAAAACTTGAGGGCAAGTTTTGCAACTTTCAAAAGTAATGGTTTATTAAAATGAGATACTTTTCATTTTATTTAACCTATGTGTTTCTTTAATGGATTTCAAAAGAGTGACTTTTGGTAATCTATAACTTGAGGACAAATTATGGATTCCATTAAAACACATCAAGATCAAGAATTTAACTACGAAGCAAGCTGCAAATAATTCCTATGATCTTTGAAACTCATAAGTTCTTGAACATTCATATCAACAATTTCAGAATCAAAATAAACCATATAAAACTTGAAATTTTGATAATAGCTATTGAAAATGGATTAGCATAACCATTAAACGAACTAAAACAAGTTTTATAAGACGAAAACAGTTTAGGGTAATGTTTCTAGTCCATTTCCAGCATCAAAACTCGAAAATCTGCATTCAGGGGCTCTTACTCGTCAAGTGCAGGAACCTACTCGACGAGTAGGATGAATTACTACATGGACTCGTCGAGTCCCCCCATGTACTCAGCGAGCTCATGCTGAAGAATGCAGAAAACTTAAGTTTTTTCAACAATTTGCATCAAGCATCAAGAAAACAAGCCTAGGCTCTGATACCACTGTAGGGTTTTGAGCATTCTAACACTCTTATAGTGTACATGCAACCCTAAAACCTTGGATCTATGTTTTACTATGATACATGCAAATTTTCTTTTCCAAGGTTCTTAACCTAACTAGCATGCCATGGGGAACTTTGAAACAAAATAAGCTAGTAGAGTTACATACCTTTTTAGTAGTGGTTGATTGCTTGGAGTTTGAGAGCCTAACACCAATAATGCGGATTCCTTAAATGGAAGTCACAAATCACCACAAACCTTGGAAACTTGAGAGAATAGTAGAACACTTCTTGAAATCGGCCCACCCTTGTTCTCACACAAAAACTAGTTCAATTTCAAGTGCCAATGACTCTTTTATATAGTGTGGTGGATTAGGGTTACATCCATGTAAACCCTAATACCCATGACCTTTCATTTCCATGAGATCCATGATTTAAAGCTCCATGGACTATCCACGGACTTACCATGCAAGCCTAGCCCATTCTAAATAAGCATTAGCCCACACTATATAAATACTAGAGTCCATATTTAATTAGTCATACTTTTGATCACTAAATTAATTCTAAATTAATTTTAGATCAATACTAATGAAATAATATGATTTCTTATTAATATATTAGAAGTTATAATATATTAATAAATCATAACTTATACTATTCTCAAAAGATTATCCATATAAAATGTTCGGGTCAAGTGCAACCCAAATGGACAATGTCGGGTTGGGTCAAGTACATCTCAAATATAGTTATGGACATAGAGACCTTATCCAACATAGGTGTCTAAGCCCATAACTAAAATTGGTATGTATTTGAATTGATAGTAGCAATGTCCTTTTGGGTTGCCTTCAAACCTGGCAATTGAATATGATAACTGTTAGAAAGATAAATGATTCATTAATGTATTATGGATATAATATATTAGTTAGAAAGCATATTGTTCAATTAATATTTAATCAGAAATTAATTTGGAATTAATTTTAGGATTAAAGGAACTAACTGAAATTCTACTCTACTCCTCGCTCTCCATAGTAATCCTTGGTTGCTAGGTTTGTTTGTGAGCCATTAGAGGTGCGACGCTTGTGGCGCTTGCTACCAAAGTTCAAGATCTTCAAGGATTTGATTGTTATTACAATATAACAATAAAGGTATGTATCCTAACCCTATTATATGTTAATTTCGAAAAATACATGTTCCTCCTAGGGTTTCTAGTTTTTGTGTTCAATGCTTGTATGTCTAATAGTCAAAACATAGATCCTAAAATTAGGGTTGCATGCACACATATGATTGTTTGCTATGTATAAAGCCCATAAGCTCGACCCCTACGCTGCGCGTACTGGGATTACGCCCAGCGTATGTCCCAGTTTCACTCTTTCTACTCGTTAGGTCTTAATCGGTTAAGACCTTGTCTCATATCATAAATCTGGACTCCCGAATAGCTTTTATTCCATAAAGTCAGCGACTTTAAGACTTTGCATGGCTGATAAGGTCACAAACACACAAAACTCTCACTCTCTTAACTCAAAACGCTCATATCACGTGCATGGCTTGACTCCAACTTCTAAGTCTTGATTTTTATGACACTACACCATTGAATACACTCAAATGGGGGTTGATCATAGTCTCTGGAGCTCAATATCTCATAAAGTCTCCAAATTTTGGGACAAAAACCTAAAATACTCTATTATGATGCATAAATGAAAAGAGTGAGAAAGCTTGAAGCTTTATACCTCTATATGAAGCTCCCAACATAGATATGCTCAGATCCAAGGGCTTGGACTCTCACTGCTTCTTCTCCAAAGCTTCTTCTTCACTCCAAGAACACACAAAATCACTCAAAGGCTGTCAAATGCACTCACAAGCTCTATGAATGAAGGTTTATGGTTTAATAGGGTTTGTCGTCTGATGGACTCACCCTAAATGGACTCACCCTAAATTAGGGTTTTCACTCTGGGCCTAGTACACCCAGTGTACCCTCTGGTACGCCCAACGTACTAGGTGGCTTCCACGTCAAAAGCACGCACATGAGTACACTGAGCAAACACTCGCGTACGCCCCACGTACTCATTCACCACCTTTTCTCAATAAGGGCTAAAATGGACAAGTACTCAAAAGGTCAAGGGTTACAAGGTATACCTGAACTTGGGATGTTACAATTCTCCCCCACTAGAATCAGACTTCTCCCTCGAAGTCATGCTCTAGAAATAACTCTGGATACTGATCTCGCATCTCAGACTGTAGCTCCCAAGTCAACTTGGACCCTCTCTGATGTTGCCACTGGACCTGAACCAGGGGCACCTATTTGTTCCTTAGAACCTTCACCTTTCGATCCAAAATCAGGATCGGCCTCTCAATGTAATTGAGGCCCGTATCCATCGGAATGTCCTTTAGGGGTACCACTGCCGTCTCATCGGCTACACACTTCATTAATTGGGACACGTGGAAGGTGTTATGAATTTGACTCAACTCTGCTAGTAGCTCTAACCGGTACGCTACCCTACCTACCCTGGCGGTCACTCTGAAATGACCGATGTATCGGGGCACAAGCTTGCCCCGTTTCCTGTATCGGATTACCCCATTCCAAGGGGATACCTTCAGTAGGACAAAATCTCCGTCATGGAACTCTAGCTCGGATCGTCGCTTGTCTGGATAACTCTTCTGACGACTCTGAGCAGTTAGTAACCTCTGTCAGATCTGCTGAATCTGCTCAGTCGTCTTCATCACTATCTCAGTGCCACCCATCACTCTCTGCCCCACTTCTCCCCAACAAATGGGAGTCTGACACCTCCTTCCCACATAGAAGCTTAAAGGGAGGCATACCAATACTCGAATGATGGTTGTTGTCATAAGAAAACTCAGTCAGGGGTAAATAAGTGTCCCAACTTCCTCCAAAGTCCATAACACATGCACGTAGCGTGTCCTCAAGCGTCTGAATTGTCCGCTCGCTCTGCCCGTCTGTCTGCAGGTGGTATGCGATACTGAAATGCAAACGCGTGCCCAAATCCTCATGAAATTTTTTCCAAAACCTGGAAGTAAAATGCATGTCTCGATCTGACACTATCAAGGTCAGCACTCAATGATGTGCTACCACCTCTCTCACATAAATCTCGGTTAGTCTCCCTACAGAAGAACTCTCACTAATAGCGAGGAAGTGAGCGCTCTTCGTCAGTCGGTCCACAGTCACCCAAATCGCGTCAACTCCACATGCAGTCCTCGGTAAATTGATGATATAGTCCATAGAAATTTGTTCCCACTTCTACTGGGGAATCTCCAAAGGCTGCGATGGACCATGTGGTTGTTGGTACTTTGCCTTAAACCGACGGCAAGTCAGGCACCTCTCAACTACCCATTCCACATCCGTCTTCATACATGGCCACCAATAATCTATCTTCAGGTCCAAATACATCTTAGTGGCCCCTCGATGGATCGAGTATCTTGGCCTATGTGCATTCTCCATCAGTATACGCCGAGCTCGACCCGTATAGGGCACCCAAATCCGCCCTCGGAAATTCATAAGCCCTCGACTATCCGTCACAAACTCAGACACCTACCCAATCACCTGCTCCCTCTTGTGGTTCTCCAGCTTCACAGCCTCCACTTGTGCCTCTCGAATGGTGTCTAAGACTGGAGTCATCATCGTCATCCTCATACACACATCTCGGATCGGAGCACTCGTTGCTCTACGGATCAGGGCGTCGGCTACCACATTACCCTTGCACATATGATACAAAATCTCGCATTCATAGTCTTTCACTACATCCAACCACTTCCTCTATCTCATATTCATGTTGGGATGATCCATGAGATACTTCAGGCTCTTGTGGTCCGTGTATATAGTACACCGAACCCCGTACAAATAGTGACGCCAGATCTTGAGGGCGAAGACCACCACCCCCAGCTCCAGATCATGGGTGGGATATCTCATCTTTTGAGGCTTCAACTGCCTCGATGAATATGTCATCACGTGCCCCCTCTGCATCAGCACCGCACCCATCCCTGATATAGATGCATCGCAGTAAACCACAAAGTCCTCCACTCCCTCGGCGAAGAGTCTCAAATGAGACCTACTGCTCGGGACCCCAAATAGAAGTAACACCCTTCCAGGTCAACTTGGTGAGAGGGATGGCAACCTTGGAGAAATCTCTAATAAATCTCCCATAGTAGCCGGCCAAACCCAAAAAACTCCTAATCTCGGTGAGGGATCTCGACACCTCCCATCTCATCACCGCCTTGATCTTCGCTGGGTCGACCAATATCCCCTTCTGGTTAACAAGTCTTGTAACCAGAAATCACACTTGGAGAATTTGGCACAAATCCTCTCCGACCTGAAAACTCCAAGAATCTCTCTCAGATGCTCCTCGTGCTGCTCTCTGGATCTCGAATACACTAAGATATCATCGATGAACACGATCACCGATCGATCCAACATAGGACTGCACACCCGGTTCATGAGGTCAATGAACGTTGTCAGTGTGTTGTTGAGCCCGAAAGGCATCACCACAACTCGTAGTGCACATAACGAGTCCTAAAGGACGTCTTCTGAATATCCTCCTCGCAGACTCTCATCTGATGATATCTAGACCTCAAATTGATCTTGGAAAACCAAGACACCCCTGCAACTGATCGAACAAATTGTCGATCCTCGGAAGTGGATAACAATTCTTGACCGTTAGCTTGTTCAACTCTCGGTAATCAACGCACATCCAGTGTGAACCATCCATTTTCTTGAAAAAAAGTATCGGCGCTCCCCATGGCGAGCTACTCGGCTTGATAAAACTCTTTCCCAACAGCTCTTGGAGCTGTGAGGATAACTCCAGCATTGATGGTGGTGCAAGACAATAAGGTTCCTTGGCGATAGGTGTTGCTCCCGGAACCAAATCAATCTGGAACTCCACTTGCCTCTCGGGAGGCACACCCGATAACTCCTCAGGAAAAACATCTGGAAACTCACTCACTATCGTAACCTCAACGATGGAACTCGGTCTCTCGGTAGCAACTCGCGTATCCGTCACATACGCTAAAAAGCCCCTGCAACCCTGTTGTAGACTCTGTCTCACTCTGGCAGCCGAGCAGAAAGCTGACCCAGATCTAGGACCCTCGCCATATACTATAAGCACTCACCCACTATGGTATCGTATGATCACCATCTGATGCTCGCAGTCGATCACAACTCCAAACCGACTAAACCAGTCCATGCCCACAATGACATAGACATCAAGCATCGCGATCGACACCAGTTCTATCACAAACTCAACACCAAAAATCTCGAGCACACATCCTTGGATCACATCAGTAGCAAACACCGCATGCTCATCAGCTATAGAAACTCTCAAGGGTCGACTCAATGTCTCACATCGGATACTCATGTGGCGACTAAACGCTAATGACACGAAGGATCGACTCGCACCGGAGTCAAATAACACCAAGGAAGGTACAAACTCATAAGAAAAGTACCTCTACACTACACAATATAAGCATAATATAACTCAAAATAGAATAAGTAAAAGAACACATACCGGCCGCGACATCTGGTGCTTCGCAGACCTCCTCCGCTGTCAGCTGAAACGCTCTCCCACGAACCCTCGGTGTCTCAACCTTCGCTGGCCGACTCTTGGTAGCTCATATACCAGCAGGTGTAGATCCTTGTGCTGATCCCTGAAGCAGCTGGGGGTACTCGGCCTTCCGATGGCTGGTCTGGTTGCAGTGGAAGCAGAATACAAACCCCTTGGGGAAATCCCTCGCCATATGCCCCTCTTTGCCACATTTGTAACAAACACCCGCTCGACATGATCCCTCATGACTCTTGCCGCACTTCCCACAAGTGCGTCCCTTCTGGCCCCCTTATCTCACATCAGCGGGCTTAGCCCGCTTGGCTGCCGACTACAACTGTGCCGGCCGCTGGTCTCTCCCTGAGACTCCGCCTCCTCCTTGGCCCGAGTCTCCATCTTAATCTCCCTCTTCCGGTCATTTTCCTGAAGCTCATCAAATGTCCAGTAAGACAAGTTCGCCACGAACTCTCGAATAACCCTCCTCAGAATGCTTAAACACCGGCTCATACGTGCCTGCTCAGTAGACACGTGCTCAGGGCAGAACAACGCCCTCTCGTGAAACATCCTCGTAATCTCTGTCACTGACTCTGTCTTCTGCTTGAGAGACAAAAACTCATGGGCCAATCGTTCCCTCTCCACCAGGGGAACATAATCATCTCGGAAAATCAATGTAAACCTCTCCCATGTCACTACAGTGTGCTCTGTAGGAGTAAAACTGGCCGTCACAAACTTCCTCCAGTCCTTCGTCCCAAGCAAAGCTGGTTCCGCATGAACCGTACCCTTAATTTCTCAGGGCACTACCAAGTGTAGAAACAACCCCCGATATCATAGATTCATATCATTGCATCAATCAGATTCTAAGTCCTATCAATCTATGGTGGCTTCGTGTTGCTGAAATCCCGGTACAGCAACGAGTCACCTCCCCGTGGCCTGGCAGCAGCGACAGCTATGATGGCTGCAGCAGTAGCCGCCTTAGTAACTGCATCATATTGCTCATCAAACGTCTCAATCAAAGTGGTATTAATATACCCAAACATCTCCGGAATAGCCTCTCGTATGGCTGTAGTCACCTCGTCATGAATCATCCAACGAATCTCATCATCGCTAACTCCACTGCTCTCTGGGATATGGTGTGTACCCACCATGATGTCTCTAAAACACAACACAAAATCATCAGAGACTCGCTCGAGTATACTCACACTCGATCACTCGCCCCTACTTGCTCCTTAGCATCCTACGGATCCTTACTTGGACTGCCTATAAATCTGGTGTTTCCAGTAGTACAGGCCCAATACTACCTTCCACGCCAACCTGTAGTCATCCCAAGTCCTCCTTATAGGATTCTAATTCACAAGTACTCTATCTCTCAAAATTATTAGACTACTCTCTCAGTAGGCTACACATATGCTCATATAGGTGTCTCTTCCTAGATTATCTCTTGACTCAGAACTCAGCACATACTCAGAGCAAATAGCAGATAACACTATTCAAAAGCATCTCCTAGGCTAAGGCAACACAAATCAGGAAACTCTAGCGCTATAATATGAATACCTAGCCTACTCTCTAGCATGCATTTCTAATATCTCATAAACATCTCGAAAAGTAAATAATTAAGGGTATTTTAGGAAACCACCGTCCGGGCTCTGGCTGACTGTACACACTGCTCTTTCTTGTTTTATCTTAGAATCTCTTACTCGGTTTTAGAAAAATCATTTCTTTCGAATTTTTTTCTCAAATCCTTAATTTGATTCTAGACATACCCGAAGGTGCATCCGAATCCCTCAAACCAAGACTCTGATACCAACTTCTAACACCGTAAATTTTCAAACTAAAATTTTCATTTTTAAAACACATAAAACCCATTTATTACACAAGTGTCTCAAATGTTATCGTAAATCCACAACAAAAGTCAAATCCCAAAATCCTGAACATAATCTCGAACAAGTGTGTACAATCACGCCACGCCTTCCCGTTGTTCTAAGAAGTACCTGAAACACACATAACACAACACAATAAGCACAAAGTTTAGTGAGTTCCCTAAAATACCACATACACAAATAATAAGCCTCTCATGGCTATAACTCGGCATGGACCCTCCGGTCTCATGCGTCTCGGTGTGGACCCTCCAGTCATGCATCTCAGTGAGCACCCTCTGGTTTTACATCTTAGTTTGGACCCTCCGGTCATGTCTCAATGGAAAACCTCCGGTCCCACAACTCGGTTTGGATCCTCCGCTCCTATCTCAGTAAACACATAATATAGCATATAAATCGCACAAACAAAATGCATAATATCACATAACTCAAGTAAGCACATAGGACCCTCCAATCACACATAGATACCACTCATGGTAAGTATAATGAGAAGACTCACCTCGTAAGAACTCGGATAATCTCGAACTTGAATCACCGGTCTAGCCTCTGCCTAACACAATACGATAATTATCCCTAATTAATAACGGCTCTCAATGAAGCTAGACCAACCCTTCAATAAACTCACAGAAGGGTAAAAGACCATTTTACCCCTCCATGGCCTTAATAGTCCACAAATTGACCAAACCCTAAAAGTCAACCAAAAGTCAATGGCAGAGCGTACTCTTCTGCCATGCAGGCATCGGGGATGCTCGACCCCTACATTGCACGTACTAGGATTACGTCCAGCATACGACCCAGTTTCACTCTTTCTACTCGTTTGGTCTTAATCAGTTAAGACCTTGGCTCATGTCACAGATCTGGACTCCCTAATAGCTCTTATTCCATAAAGTCAGTGACTTTAAGCCTTTGCATGGCTGATAAGGCCACAAACACACAAAACTCTCACTCTCTTAACTCAAAATGCTCATATCACATGCATGGCTTGATTCCAACATCTAAGTCTTGATTTTTATAACACTACACCACTGAATACACTCAAAGGGGGGTTTATCATAGTCTCTAGAGCTCAATATCTCAGAAAGTCTCCAGCTTTTGGGACAAAACCCTAAAATACTCTATTATGATGCATAAAACAAAAAAGTGAGAAAGCTTGAAGCTTTATACCTCTATATGAAGCTCCCAACTCAGATATGCTCAAATCCAAGGACTTGGACTCTCACTCCTTCTTCTCCAAAGCTTCTTCTTCACTCCAAGAATACACAAAATCACTCAAAGTCTCTCAAATGCACTCACAATCTCAATAAACGAAGGTTTAGGGCTTAAGAGGGTTTGTTGTCTAAGAATGGTAGCCAGGAACGAGGCCATCGTATCCTTTATATAGGGGAATCACCCTAAATTAGGGTTTTCACTCTGGGCCTAGTACGCCCAACATACCCTCTGGTACGCCCAACATACTAGGTGGCTTCCGCGTCGCGTACGCCGCACGTACTTATTCACCACCTTTTCTCAAAAACAGCTAAAATGGACAAGTACTCAAAAGTTCAAGGGTTACAAGGTATACCTGAACTTGGGATGTTACATTAGGTTAAGGGTAAAATAATCTTTTTACCCCAAGCATGGATTTATGGTTATGTATTGGAACCTAATTATTATTTGGGTGTTGTTTTGATGTTGATAGTTCGGGAATCTGTCAACCGACAGCTAGAGTTTTATCCACGGGACTTCGACAGTGTGAGGTGAGTCCCCTCACCATACCAATGGGTTGAAGGCACCAAAGCCAGCCCATTTTGTGATATGTGGTACACTAGTTTATGTAGTGATATGTGGTATGCCAGTTGGTTATATGCTATATGCTATGCTATTTGTTTATGTGATATTTTCATGAAAGAACATGGGGGAGCCCATGGCACTTGGATGTAAGACCATGTGGTGGAGCCTATAGATTTTCAAGTAAAGACCATGGGGGAGCCCATGACACTTGGATGTAAGACCATGTGGGGAGCCCATGGCTTTCCTATTAAAGACCATGGGGAAGCCATGGCTTTCCTATTAAAGGCCATGCGGGGAGCCCATGGCACTTAGGTGTAATACCATGTAGGGAGCCTATGGCATCCTAGAGTAAGACCCTGGGGGGAGCCCACGACATCCCTATATGTTGTATGCATGGCTTATGTGGTTTGTTTAGCTTTTATAGCTAATATAGTATATGTGATTATCGCGATTGATATGGCTTATGTGATTGATACAGCTTATATGGTTCTATGGATTATGCGGGGTATGCTCTGGGGGAACTCACTAAGCTTTGTGCTTATAGTTTTGTTTATGGTTTCAGGTATCGTTGGTTTCGAAAGGAAGGGTCCGGCTTGATCGCAGCGTACACACCTGTGTTTTCCACATTATGTGACTTTGGGACGTAACTCTGATATCTGGTTTAATTAAGCAATGTTTTTGGAATGATTGGATTTAAAAGACAACTGTGCTTTTACTATAATAAAAATGAAATTTTTACCCCTGATTTTTGGGTCATTACAAGTTGGTATCAGAGCCTTGGTTTGAGGGATTCAGACATACTTTTGGGTGTGTCTAAACTCAAACTAAGGATCTATAAAGTTTTCAAAAAGAAAAATGATTTTAAGGAAAAAGTTTTCTAAGACAAGAAAGGGTGTGGTGCATGCAGTCAACTGAGCTCAAGTAAGTTTCCCCAGAATACCCATATATTTCATCTGTTATGACTTGATTAATGACTTTGAGAATAGCATGCTAGTTAGGGCTAGGAAAGATGCTTTTATATGTTGTATGAGGTGGTAGACGGGCATGTTAGTGCTGAGTAGTCAGCGATAGATTGGCCTGATATGTGATGCTTGTAGCCTTGGAGATTATGGATGCTATGCTGGAATGAGAATGATTATTGGTATTAGTAACTGCTAAGTGTATGCTTTTAAAATTGTATACGATTAGGATCTTATAGCCTTAGAATAATTAATTTGGCCATATTTCCTGTTCCTTGTCTGGTTGTGGTCCTAGAGTCTATTGTTTGACAGTCTATTAGATCCTGTTATGTGTATAATTTGCATGCATAAGGTATCCATAAGTGAGGGTGAATGTGGATAACACGAGTTGTGGTATGAGGGTTGAATGTTCTATGACAGTTTCCTGGGTTGGAGAGCCACTGCACAAATGCTGCTTGCTTTGTGCTTTGTAGAACTCTTGAGTGATGGGAGTCAGCTACTAAGTGGATATGACGATATATAGGAGATGGATGGCTGGCATCATGGGGAGTTCTTCAGTAGGTTATGGAAGGGTGAGGATGGGAACCTAGGATAGCCTAGGATATGCTCCAATGATTTTAGTAGGGTGGTTCGTTGAGGTTAGGAACCTAAGGGGAGCCTAGGAGTTGCTTTGGTGGGTATTGTGTTGTTGTTTGACTGGTATTTGGTGCACTAGTGGAGTAGGTGACTTAGACGATTTAGGAGGATTGCTGAGGAAGGTATCAATAGGTGTGGAAGGTAGTATGGGCCCGTACTACTGAAAGCACATGATCCATACTTGAATCGGTGAAAGTCTTGGAGAATCTAAGAAGCTTATGGGAAAGAGAGTTCTTGGTTATGCTATGGTAGTGGGGATAGCTGCTTTGCCAGATGAGTATGAGCACACATGAGGAAGGACCAGGGTTTGGTCTCGGCTCCGGTGGTGAGCCAGTTAGTGGAAGCACTGCTAGGATTTTTGAGTTCACCTTAGATCTCTTGTATTAGGCGGCAAGGATTGATTGTGCGAGCTATTTTACTTTCAGTATTGGAGACTATGTCTTGGGGGTAGTTAGTATCCTAGTTTAGAGCAGAGGTTGCTCCAGCTACTATAATTCAGTCGTTGACGATTGAGCTGGTGATTGGGTCAGGGTGCGAGACCCTAAATGATATGGGCCCCAGAGCCTGAGGGCGGAAGATCGATTAGGAGTCCCTCGATAAGAGAGGCTCAGATCATGTGAATTTAATGGAGGAACTCGGAAAGAGACCCAAGAGTTCGGATCAACTTGTGAGAGGCCAACAAGGCCGTATTCAGTGCAGCACTTGCGGGAAACTACACTATAGAGTTTTCGTTCCAAGGGTTTGGGTAACTGTACCTCTGGGTTTGTTTCCCTGCTTGTGTTTGGGTTACACCTTCAAACATTTTCATATGTCATTTGCATACCGTGAGTTACAGGGTGGTTAGTGAAAGGTCGTTTCCCTCTTTGCTGGTTTGGAGCGTTCAATGTTATCCGGTTCTATTTCCGATATCGGTTCAGGGACATGATGTGGAAGGTCTAGGGTCAGGATTGGTGACTTGGCCACTGTGCTTAAGTCGGCTATTGGAAGCACCAAGGGAAGTGGTCTACCACGGAGGCTTTGGTCTGGGCATCGGTTATTTGGACTTCGAGATATAAGTGTGGCATCATTTCAAGGCGTCTGAGATTATTAGTTTCGCTAGGATTCGGGAAGTGTTCGTCTGATCTTTAGGAGTTATGTGGTCTTTGGGGTTTGGGCCAGTAATAGAACACTAGCACAGGTAAGCAGCAGGTTGTCAACAATTTGGTTATTAAAGAGTAAAAATGATTGGGAATCCTTCAAATCTCATGTATTGCGAAGACTTAGTCGAATTTAAGTGGGGGAGAATCACGCAGGTATTTAGGACTGGGACAGGTATGAGACCGGGATGAGTTTCTCATCCCCATCGAGAAAAATGGAGGCCCAAGTGGCTATTTGGTTTGAGGGTTGTGTGAGTTTGGAGTTCGATAAAACTCCCCAGCATGTGAATCGTGTCTTCTTGGGGCTTGATAGCAGAATTTGGGGAAGCAGGTCGAGACTCCAGTCATGAATTAAGTTCAGTTTGGGTGTTCGGTCGAGTGCGTGCTCGACTCTGAAAGTGTTGTAAGGAATAAAGCTATGATTGTGGTGAGGTGAAAGTGTTGTAAGATTACGGGGGAGCCGTATCACTCACTAATGGTTATTAGGATGAAAGTGTTGTAAGACTATGAGGGAGCCGTAGCATTCACTAACTGTCAATTAGGATGAAAGTGTTGTAAGACTATGGGGGAGCTGTAGCATTCACAAATGGTCAATTAGGATTAAAGGGTTGTAAGACTATAGGGGAGTCGTAGCATTCACTAATGGTTAGTTAGGATGAAAGTGTTGTAAGACTACGGGGGGAGCCATAACATTCACTAGTGGTCAGTTGGGGTGAAAGTGATGTAAGACTACGGGGGAGCCATAGCATTCCCTAGTAGTCAGATAGTATGGAAGGTGTTGTAAGACTACGGGGGAGCATAGCATTCACAAGCCACCAGATAGTGTGAGAAGTGCAGAAAGACTACAGGGTAGCCGTGGCATTCAGGATTCGTTTAGATAACTTAGGCCAGGGTGGGCCAGTTCGCAAGGTTATGAGTAGGTCACAACATAATTGGAATCAGGAAACGGTAGGTTGAAGGAGACCGGGTATGATGTAATACTACAATTATTCTAGTAGCATTCACATTTTTGTGTCAGATTCAATGGGGACAGGTTGTCAGCCTATCATGATTGGATGGATCAAAGGATTGAAGGAGCCATGAGTGACAGTATAGATAGGGCAGTAATTGTCAGATGAGGTATCCTTTGAAGATCATGTGGGGTTGATTTGCGTGTGTTCCTGGCCCAACAATCGGTTAGGTGTTCGATGTTTGATTAAATATTACCTGTCAAGTTTTCTGTTAGGAGTCGCGAAGGGCGACAGTGTGGGAGCCTTTTGACTTAGTAACTGGGATGAAATCGAAATTTCATATAACTAGCTGACGAATTGGGACCAGGGAGGTCTCGGTGGATTGAGGGCAGTAACCAAAAGCCAGCAACCTGCTGTTTCAGGCAGTTTCAGTGTTTCGGGATGTATTAGAAATTTGGGTTTTGTGGGATTCATGTGTGGAGTTGCTTGTATTCAGAGCGTACACTAAGTTATTTGTAGTTGGATTAAAAAGTCTCATAGTGGTTGGTTTGACCCTGTTGCGTAGCTCTCGTCTAAGTCTAACCGTTGTAGGGATGGATTTTCTACTTGAAGGATTATCTGAGCCTTCGGTCAAGTATAATTGTTCTGTAGGGAAGTTTGGTCTATGACTCTATTTTCTAGTGGGAAATCTCAAGTTATCAGAAGTTGAGTAGCCATTTCGTATATAAGTGCAATGAATTCAGCAATGATTCAAGCGTGGGCAGTTTGTCAGGGAGACAGACCATCTTGAGATTTCAAATTTCAGATGGAGTAGATGTGGTCATGTTGCAAGGAATTCGTTCATCCTCGAGTTTTAGAACCATGCGAGGGATGGTTTTGGTAACCTTGGGAAGGTTATGGTATGATCGGGACTGTGGCCATGTTGCTCAGGCTGTTTGGCGTGTCGGGGTTGGTAAGGAATGATTTCGAGGACGAAATCTGATTTAAATGGGGGAGAGTTGTAACATTCCATTTGAAATTAAGTAAATAATAAACTCTAAAACCCCGAGATGTAATTTTTATTATTATTTTATATTATTGTAACCAAATTAATAATATTTAGCGGGGTGTTGGTTTCGGGGAGCCAAATGACAAGATTGAATATTCGGGGGTTAAAGTGTGTTTCCGGGATTTATTTTTTAAAGATTTTCAGAAGTCAAGGGGTTTTGGTAAATACAGGACTTAAAGTGAAGGGATTTTGGAATGTGGAGGACCGAAGGGTAAATTATGTACCTAAGTCTAAAAGAATTTGTCATGGAGGGGCTATATGGTAACTTATGGAGCCGTATTGAAAAGAATTTAGAGGGAGGGGTAGGTTGTACAAACATGAGTCAAATTTTAAGATTGGATGGACATAACTCATCACCCTTTATGTTTCGTAACCCTAAACCTAAGGGAAATGGTTCGGCCGCCATCACCGGGAAGTCCAGCCGCCACCCTTATGCCCCGTACTCCATCCATCGCCACCTCCTCGTCGTATGGCCGCCGAACACCACCGTTGTTTCTCCTAGCACCGACGAAATCAAAGACATAGCGGTAACCTTCCTGAGCTACCAAGAGAACCGCCAAGGGCCGTGAAACGCGTTGTGGGCGTCGATGCGTGGCTCATGAGCAGCCAGAAGCTCTCGTTAAGTGAAGTTGCAACACCATATCTCCTCTCCATTATCTTTTCGGTGAGTGTGACGTGATGAAACGTCCTTGTTGTTGCTGCCAGCCTTGTCCACCGATTCTTTTAGCTCTAGCGGCGTTTCTTCCGCCTTGTAGGTGGTTGAGCGCGTATATGTTTGCATATATGGACTGTTTTCGGAAGTGGTGGTATTGAATGTGCATTATTGGCCAGAAAACCCACTACCACCAACATAAGGTGTTGGCTGCCACCTACTGCCACCACTATTTCAGTTCTACCACCACTAACTGTCATGTGGTGGTGGTTGTATGTGTGTTATGATGTTATTGTGGGTGTTTAGTGATGAGATGTTGTAAAAATGTATTGTGGTCGGATAATCCGAAGAAAAACCCACCACCACCACCATGAGGTGGTGGCTGCCGCCTTCTGCCACAATTAGCCGCCGTGTTGGGTGGCAATGTGAATTTATGCATGATTGGATTGCCTTTTTGGATGCTTAGACAGGATTGGACTAGAATCATAATCACCACCACGAGGTGATGGCTGCCACCATGAGCCGCCGTTAACCAACACTACCCGAGGTGGTAGTAGGTGGTACCCGACTTATTTAACCCTAGTTGACCTAATGAAGCCCTAACTGACCTAAAAACCTGACCATTTAACTAATTGACACGCGATTAGGTTGGAAACCCTAATTAGGGTTTAGAAAACCCTAACATTGGATTTGTTAGCTTGGATTTATCGGGACCCGCATTTTGGTCCATTTGATTGGAATTATGAATTAAGCCCAATCACATTGTATGGTTGACCTAGTAGAGTGATGGACTTAATGGATTAAGTCCTTAAAGGGTTAAGTAAGAACACTTAACCCTAATCGTCATTTTATATTAAAACCCTAATTGTGTTTGGGCCTTGAATTGGGCCTTTCTATTGGGCTTTGGTGATTGGGTTATTGATGGGTCATCCAAGAACATGTTTATAAACTAAGGATATTATTGGGCTTGAGGGTAAGGCCCATTGGAAAGTCTTGGGCCCAATTTGGAAAATTAGGCCATAAGTGGGCCATAATTGGGCATTAATAATTATGAAATATTGGACCATCAGAATGCCAATTGTTTGGACTAGAGTAAATGGTTGGGCCCAAGATAAGTCCATGTAGGGGTTTGGGCCCACTTTGGAAAATTAGGCCATATGTTGGGGCTTGGTTCATTGTTTGGTTTTTGGGCTTTTAGAGTGTGTGTTTGGACCTTGGTTTTGGACCAAGTTAGGTTAAGGGTAAAATAATTTTTTTACCCCAAGAATGGAATTATGGTTATGTATTGGAACCGAATTATTAATTGGGTGTTGTTTTAATGTTGATAGTTCGAGAATCTGTCTACCAGCAGCTAGAGTTTTATCTGCAGGGCTTCGGCAGTGTGAGGTGAGTCTCCTCACCACACCAATGGGTTGAAGGCAACAAAGACGACCCATTTTGTGATATGTGGTACACTAGTTGATATAGTGATATGTGGTATTCTAGTTGGTTATATGCTATATGTTATGCTATTTGTTATGTGATATTTGCATGAAAGACCATGGAGGGAGCCCATGGCACTTGTATGTAAGACCATGTGGGGGAGCCCATGGCTTTTCAAGTAAAGACCATGGTGGGAGCCCATGGCACTTGGATGTAAGACCATGTGGGGTGCCCATGGCTTTCATATTAAAGACAATGGGGGGAGCCCATGACACTTGGATGTAAGACCATGTGGGGAGCCCATGGCTTTCCTATTATGGGGGAGCCCATGACACTTAGGTGTAAGACCATATGGGGAGCCCATGGCATCTTGAAGTAAGACACTGGGGGAGCCCACGACATCCCTATATGTTGTATGCATGGATTATGTGGTTTGTGTAGCTTTTATAGCTAATATGGTATATGTGATTATCGTGATTGATATTGCTTATGTGATTGATATGCCTTATGTGATTGATACGGATTATATGGTTTTGTGGATTATGTGGGGGTATGCTCTTGGGAACTCACCAAGCTTCGTGCTTATAGTTATGTTTATGGTTTCAGGTATCATTGGTTTGGAAAGGAAGGGCCCGACTTGATCGCAGCGCACACACCCGTGTTTTCCACATTATGTGATTTTGGGATGTAACTCTGATAACTGTTTTAATTAAGCAATGTTTTTGGAATGCTTGGATTTAAAAGATAACTATGCTCTTACTATAATAAAAATGAAAATTTTACCCCTGGTTTTTTGGTCGTTACAAATTAGTTGTATATGGTCAGATTGAATAATATTAGAATGATCTACTTGGCCTTATGTCACACCCCCGAACCAGACGGCGGAAACGTCCTGGGGCTTGTGCGTGACTTCATTGTTGTAGTATCATTACATAGTTTATAATTGAAACATAACATCATGTAAGTCCCAAATCTAATGGATCCAATTCAGTGATCAATTAAGGCAAACAATCAAACAGAGTGTAGAAGGAGTAGAAGAACAATTAATCCAAGCATGCACACATCTATATCATATAAATGTCAGGTACACCTTGGGAAAACACACACATACGTCTCTGACGTCTCTTTTCAACTGACACAGACACACTCTATTTATAGGACCACCAGTCGCACACGTGTGTACAATCGCACATGTGTGTATGGCCGCACACAGAGTGTGCAGCCGCACACACGTGTATAGCCGCCCATAGAGTGTGCAGCCACACACGCGTGTATGGCCGCACACACTCGCTAACATACTACAACCAACATAACAAACCCCAAGACCCTACCAAGACCTATACAAGATGAATGCCTAGCTCAAATCACAAAATTATGACCTAACAATCTCCCCCTTGGTTTGAGCTAGCATGGACTCAGGTCTTCTTCATCAGTGATCTCCTCCTTGAGCTCTGAGATAGATGGGCCTGCTCCCCCTGAACTTCCTTCACCTATTGATATTCATTTGCCACGAGGTAAAGGATCTGAATCTTGTTTGAGCAAGAAACCTGGCAAACCTCAAAGAGGCAACATCATGCGCAGGTTGTGGAGGAGAAGAACCCCCAGGAGCAGAAGAACTCCCGACATCAAACGAAGATCTAACATTACTTGATCCTTTTAGGGTCAGTTGAGTTGGTGTAGCAGCTTTGGAGGGTTGTTGGATTGGTGGTACTCGTTCTTGGATAAGATCTCCCTGCCTCTGATCAAGTCATCTTGTTTTCACAAGAGGCTGGGAGGTTTGTGTCAGTATCTGATCACTCATCAAATGGCAATAAAGTTGGAATAGCAATTGGAAGGAGAGGAATCCTTGAAGTTGTATCCATATCGGTTGAAAGGTGTCGGCCATCTGATCAAAAGTTGGAGACGTCACTTTGAGAACACCACTAACTCCTTTTATCAATGATCAAGCAGCAATAGAATAAGAAGATGAAAAGAAATCGAACTTGCACACGTTTATATCAGAAAAACGTCAGGTACAACTCGATGGAACACTTTGTAAACACTATTGCATCAAGGTCTTCACTGCTTAACCGTATATCATTATCCGTAGTCTATAAGCTGATCTGTGAGACACTCAACAAGCTATACTTTAACTCAGGAGCGTAGATGACGTTCTCAAAACTCAACACTCCATTTACAACTATTCCTTTTTGAGTGATCTTCCCTCCATCTCCTCCCGTGAAGGAAACATAGCCCCCATTAAAATTCTGAATGACGTGCAGTTGGGAGATGTCTCCTGTCAATGTGCCTGGAACAACCGCTGTCGACGTACCAAGGTTTGACGACATTCCTCCACAGCTGTTCCTGCACAATGAGCGGGATTATTTAGATTTGGGGACCCAGGTCATTACAAGCCTGGGTCCCAACCGCACACACTCAACCGCACACTCAATCCGCACACTCATCCGCACACTCAGCCACACACTCTAACCGCACACTCCAACCGCACACTCAGCCGCACACTCAACCGCACACACCAACCGTACACTCAACCACACACTCTAACCGCACACCTTTAAACTCCAACCGCACACCTTCAAAGTTCCTTCAAAATTGACACTGAATTGGCTCTGATACCAATTGTAAGTCCCAAATCTAATGGATCCAATTCAGTGATCAATTAAGGCAAACAATCAAACAGAGTGTAGAAAGAGTAGAAGAAGAATTAATCCAAGCATGCACACATCTATATCATATAAATGTCAGGTACACCTTGGGAAAACACACACATACATCACTGACGTCTCTAACGTCTCTTTTCAACTGACACAGACACACTCTATTTATAGGACCACCAGCCGCACACGTGTGTACAACTGCACACGTGTATATGGCCGCACACAGAGTGTGCAACCGCACACACGTGTATAGCCGCACACAGAGTATGCAGCCACACACGCGTGTATGGCCGCACACACTCGCTAACATACTACAACCAACATAACAAACCCCAAGACCCTACCAAGACCTATACAAGATGAATGCCTAGCTCAAACCACAAAACTATGACCTAACACATCATCATCATCATCACACATGTAATACACCAACATTCGTTGTTTACATCAAGTATTGTATTTGAATATTACATGCCAAAATAGTAAGAGTATGATGAAACAAAATATAACACAATATCCATTAGTTTGTTTCATTCATCCTGCATCAACGGTTTCCTGAGAATACAAGTTATTTTGAAAACGGTCAACATAAAAATGTTGGTGAGTTCATGAGCATGTTTGTGAAAATTATTTGTATAACTTTGAAAACCACCAGAAAATCCTATATTTTCTGCAAACTGTTTAATATGTTTGTGTCAGATCTTGTATTAATGCATGTATGTTATTGTTTATTTGACTAAAAGGGATAAAGAGAATGTAGAGAGAATGTAAAGAGCATGTAAAGAGAATGTTCCCAGACAACCCGATGTTGGACGCTGGTTTTGATTTTTGATTATAAGGTTTTTGTCACCCTAGACTGAGTTAGTCTAACTGTAGCGAACAGCTCAGGTGTGGGTGTCATCCCCATATAGATCTATACATAAATCACCGCTCTCCCTCCAAGAGACTCTGGTTATAACTACAAGATACGATCATACACTTAATTGGTGCCAACCGACAAAACTCACTAGATCCTTAATCGAATTTACGCAAAGAAAAGTATAAACTCATTCCAGGCCCAATGAATCATGTAAGTGAATCACTAAGGCATCGCTAAACATGTAAATCATTTCAAGGCCCAATTGGAACGAAAATATATAACATGGGCCCGAAATATATATGAAAGGACAACTAAGGCCCATTTCATATGTAAGGTATTTACAGGCCCAAATAGCAAACAAATAGTATCCAAGGTCCGCCGCACATGTTAATGGGTCAATGAGGCCCAATAAACATATAAATAGTATACATGACCTATCAAACATATAAATGGGTCACTAAGGCCCAATAACCTAGAAAATGATCAAATTAATCCGTTTGTTAGTTTATCGTTGGTTTTGGTTCGAGTATTCACTAAAATAGCATAAAAGTCCACTTTTTTTGTAAAAATGATGTTCTTGGCCTAATAAGCCAAAATTTACAATTAAGGCCCAATTTTTATAAGAATAACACTTTAGTCTCCATTTTGTTCAAAACTTGTGTTGATGACTAGTTTGTGGTAAAAATAACATTTTTCTGGTTTTGGGCTTTTCTGACCTAGTTGTTGGAAAATTCGTAGAAAATTCATCGTAAGTCGAAATTTGGATCCGTAAATTCTGGAAGTTTGGATATTTTGTCTAATTTCTTCACAATTTTTATCATAATTTTTGATAGCCTCAAACTAGTGTGAAATTACTCACCATCAAAGGTTGGTCCGAAATTATTTCAAATATGATAGTCAGTTTTGTAAAATTCGCCAAAAATTGTATAAAAATAGTATGAAAATGTGAGAGTAGTCATTTTAAAGTTATAAACCTGAAATTTGAGCATGTAAAACAGTTTTGAAAAATATTACGATTAAGGGGGGTCAAAACAGTTCGAGATTTACCTATAACTTTTCTGTCAAAAGCTGATTTTTGAGTACAAGTTATTCATGTTTGTTCACAACAATTGTTTTTCCTATTTTAAGTGTATAAATCCCAGATCTACAAGTTTACATGTATTATATGTGATAACACATATTTTTCTCAAGGTTCTTATGAAGATCCAAGTGGTAAACTCCATATTCTTAGACTTATGAAGTAAGCAACACATAATCACCAAATGATTCAAGAAAACACACATAATCATGCATATACACATAGATCTACACAAATCAACTTGTATTCTCCCCCCAAAACAAGTAAAAACCGAAAAAGAGGGTATGAACTCACCTTGCTTTGATGTATTTGGTTCTTGGTGATAAATTGAGTAGATCTCGGCCCTAGGAAGCTTCTTGAGGAGGATTTCGAACTTAGATGGTTCTAGGGAGTTAGAACATGAAATGATGCTATTGTTGGATTAGTGTCTAAGTCCATAACTATTTTGGTATGTACTTGACCCGATGGTGCATGGTCCTTTTGGGTTGCCTTCACCAAAGCAACTTGATAGGATGAATTATGGAGAGAAAGGATTAAATATGATTTATTAATATATTATGAGAATAATATATTAAAGGAGAAATCATATTGTTTAATTAATATTAGTCAATAATTAATTGGTAATTAGTTTTGTGACTAAAAGAGATTAATTAAACTTAAGGGGCTGGAATTGTAATTATAAGATAATTGCAATTGGGCCATAGATTGCCTTCTACTAAGGAGTGGATGAATTCTATGGGGAAACCCAAGAAGAAATCGTCCAAGGCCTTAAGGAAAGGGATCCATGGGTTGCTTAGGGCTTAAGCATCCAAATTAGGGTTTCCTTATTAGATAACCCTAATTGCCTCCTATATATATAGATCCCTTATAACCCAAAAACGTGGCTAAGCATCCTTCTAGGGTTTCAAACATTTTAGGGCAGCCTCCTTCACCTCTCCTCTTCATCCTCTTGCTCTTGGTGTTTGTGAACCATTAGAGGAGTGACATTTGTGACTCTACGCTTTCTAAAGTCAATACAAGGAGGAATTGGGATTGTTATTGCTACATAACAATTAAGGTAATATCTTAAATTTATTCTCATGTTAATATGATTACTTGAATGCTAGAATTAGGGTTTATAGTCTTGGATAACTTGCATGTATAATAGAGAAACCTAGATCCAAGCATTAGGGTTTGTATGAGCACATAGGATGTTCTTATAGCCAAAACCCATCAGTGGTATCAGAGCCTAGATTGGTTTCTATTGTATTGATGCCTTGTATGTTGAAAAAATTTGTTTCTTGTGGTTCTGGTTGCTGAACTCGCCGAGTCCATGCTGACTCGACGAGTCCATGCCTGACTCGACGAGTCCATGCCTGACTCGACGAGTCGGCTGGTCAGAATGAGGGAAAACCGGGATTTCTTGCTGTTTTTGCTTGAGGATACTTGCCTTATCATATTAGATCAATATAAATCCGATTTTTTGATATATATGACTATATTCTTGATCTAATTGAAGATATTTATCAATTAATAAAATATTTGTTTCCTTATGTGATAATTGATTAATTATTTTGATTAAATTGGTAAATTGTTTTGCAAGAAATGATTAAATAAATCAAATATGGATAATTATGTGATTAAATGTTAATTTAGATTATTTGTTATTTGATCCTTGTGTTATGAAATGTTTCATATTTTCCCCTTTAGGTTTTATAGTTTAAATTTGACCTCAAAAGTTTTGTTGTTTTGAAATTTAAATAGTTGAAACCCTAATGTTTTGAAAAAGGTTCAAAACTTGCCCTCAAGTTTTGGAATTTAAATTTTGATTAATAGTTTAATTTTTGATGTATATTTAAATCCTAAACCCTAATATTTTGAAATATTTCAAAACTTTCCCTCAAGTTTTGGAATGTAAAAGTTGATTAAAAGTTTAATTAGGAATGTTAAATTCTAAAACCCTAGTATTGTTTTGAAAATGATTCAAATCACACCCTTATGGTTTTATAAATTAATTAAGGTGTATAATTAAAAGAAGTTTAATAAATCCATAAAGTTTTGGTTTACAATTTAATTGAATTAAAGGTATGATTATTAAATTTGACCACCTAGTATTTTAAAAGATGTAAAATACACCCTATACTATATATAACATTAAAAGCCTAATATTATATATATGTATGAGTAAATGTCAGTTTTACCGTTAGTAGGCCTCATTCACGAAGCTGGTCTATAAGGGGTGTTTAAGGAAATTGCCTATAAAATGGTGATTGAATGGGTATCCACTTTTACCCACCTCACTCTTGACTAGTGGAGGGTCGTTAGCCGAACAGATAGGATAGGACGAAACCTTCCATTATAAGTATATTGAAGTACAAAAGTAACTAAATGTTTTCAAATCCCCAATCTTAGTTACTTAGGCAAATGTGAATTGATGCAATTCCATGAAATTACACTTTGTGCTCTTGCGAAGACGTTAGTGGAGCATGTGTGGTTTACCGGCACACTAAATGGTTCTAAGCAAAGGTAGCAAAGGGTGATTCAATGTTTGTCATAGTTCGGTGGAGCGTGTGTGGTTTACCGGCACATTGAATAGATGGCTGTAACATGTGAGGGCACCATGTAGTTTGCATGGTTATTCACACCTGCTTTGTGATCATCGGCATCCCAGTCACAAACAAGAGGGGCATATCGAGATTTAAACATGCCATTGAAATGTTCAATGAATCTCATAGGATCTAGGAGTTTTCATAGATTTAAAACTAAAAATTCTTTTTTCGTTTTTCATGGTGGAAATTAGTGAATCGTAATTCACTTACCTTCAAATGTTCTGCAATTTGGGTAACGGCATCCCTCTCCCGAGTTGTAGGATATTGTGTTGGGTCCTAGCCTTAGTATCTCATTTGGGTGATTTACTAAGGACTCAATCAATCAACTAACTTAAATTCGTTTTCTCCCGTTTTGTAGATGTCAAAGTTCGACAACTATGGTCTTCCCAAATCTCATGGAACAATCATTCCACATGAAGATGGTATTCCACGATTCGATCGAGGAACAAGAAATCATGCTTCACTTTCTCCTCCTCCTCCAATTGTTCTCCTTAACCCACAAGATCGAAGAATTGAAAGGTTCAACATCACTAAAGCCCTATTGGAAATGAAACATGAAGATGGTAAATCCATGTGTGCCCACGTTCTAGGAATGAAATCACACATTGATAGGTTGATAATGTTGGGTGTGTCATTCCCGGATGAGTTGGCTGTGAATTGGGTTTCGCAGTCACTTCCTGAATCATATAATGAGTTCAAAAGAAAGTATTATATGATGGATCATGACGACAACCTCATTGACCTAACTTACATGCTCATTGCTGCTGAATCAGAAATGATTTGGCGAAGCAATGGAGCATATTTGTTGGGAAAGTCAACCGACCATGCTTCCGAGGACGTTCTAGGAGAACCGACCTGCGTTTGCTGCCAAAAGAAAGGGCGTTGGATACAAGTCTGCCCAAAGAGCCTGAAGAGTCCAGAAGATGGGAGAGTCAAAGATTATGGCTGTGCTCCAGAAAAAAAAATCCACTATCTAACTCCGTTAAGTTCCTATTCATTGATTCTTAATACATGATGTGATAAGATTGCATTTGAATGTTTCTTAGGATCGGTGAAAAGAAAGGAAGCTTGGTGAAAGAGAAAAATGAATCTAATCACAAGAAATGGATCTTGATCAAATGGACTTGAAGATTAGATTTTGAGCTTAGATAGTTATGATAGAGTTGTTAGAAATTTTCCTTTTGAAATACATAGTTTTCAATGGATTTTGCATTGTAAGGACAAATGTTTTCCGCTGCTTTTATAAATAAAATAAATTTTGGTTTGACTTATTTATTTATTTGTTTATTTCCTTGCAATGAAATCATTATGAAAATTGATGTTTGCATATTTGTACAACAAGTGGATATGATTCTTGTTTATGAGGTTTATGGAAAGTCAAGAATTTACCAAATAGGGAGAGTTTCTCATCGCCCAAGTTTCAATTGGACGGAAACTTGGAATCATGCAACTTGGTTGCACGATGAATGAGAAATTTCATATTTGGAAATTAGACTAATATGGCGATGCTGCTGAATCATAAATGATTTGGCGAAGCAATGGAGCATATTTGTTGGGAAAGTCAATCGACCATGCTTCCGAGGACGTTCTAGGAGAACCGACCTGCGTTTGCTGCCAAAACAAAGGGCGTTGGATACAAGTCTGCCCAAAGAGCCTGAAGAGTCCAGAAGATGGGAGAGTCAAAGAGTATGGCTGTGCTCCAGAAAAAAAATCCACTATCTAACTCCGTTAAGTTCCTATTCATTGATTCTTAATACATGATGTGATAAGATTGCATTTGAATGTTTTTCAGGATCGGTGAAAAGAAAGGAAGCTTGGTGAAAGAGAAAAATGAATCTAATCACAAGAAATGGATCTTGATCAAATGGACTTGAAGATTAGATTTTGAGCTTAGATAGTTATGATAGAGTTGTTAGAAATTTTCCTTTTGAAATACATAGTTTTCAATGGATTTTGCATTGTACGGACAAATGTTTTCCGCTGCTTTTATAAATAAAATAAATTTTGGTTTGACTTATTTATTTATTTGTTTATTTCCTTGCAATGAAATCATTATGAAAATTGATGTTTGCATATTTGTACAACAAGTGGATATGATTCTTGTTTATGAGGTTTATGGAAAGTCAAGAATTTACCAAATAGGGAGAAATTCTCATCACCCAAGTTTCAATTGGACGGAAACTTGGAATCATGCAACTTAGTTGCACGATGAATGAGAAATTTCATATTTGGAAATTAGACTAATTCATTGACAAAGTGTCAAGTGAAGGACTAGGAGATCGAGTACACAAAGTTGCGTGTTGATCAAGTCCACCATAAGAATAACAAAAATATTCGTCATGATTTACTAAAGATTTAGTAAATATGATTATACTTACAAGATTAAGTGTAATTCTGAATTGATTGAAAAGGTTTAAATCAATAGCATAACGAATAAGAAGAATCAAGTAGGCAGAAAAATAAAAGTTTCTCCATTCTAAGAAAAAAGGAGAGTAGCTTTTATGCTTTATGATAGGTCTTAATGATTAAGAACCATATCTCAATTAATCCTCTAAGTGAGTCTTAGTACAATTGTATGTTTAAGAAGAGGAATCAAGGATTGAAGAAATGGTTAAATCAAGAAGTCAATCATACTTCGTTCCAAAACAAGTCTTAAAGTTAAGATTATGACATTGAGTGAAAAGTATTAAGAAGGTTTATAACATTCATCAAATGTGGAAAGTTGTGATGTCTTGGATAAGACAAAGACCAACTAGGACCAATTTATGAAGTGTTTTGATAAAAGATACACTAACTCTTGAATATTTGTTTGTCAAGAAATGGTTATTGACAAGAGAATCTTATATGTCAAGGAGTCAGTGGGAGTCTTAATGGTCTTGAAAGGTTTTAAGAACAAATCAAATAAACCTTATCGATCATCACTAGCACACGAGTTGAAGTTTACAACCTATCGTGTTGACATTATTTTGGTTATGTGCTGTTCCAATTGAGTTAATTATGCATGTGAGTTCTATGAGTTCTCAATTTGAACGCATAAAAGGCAAGGCACCTTAATCAATGAAAGGTACATTGATAGGAAAGGGTGAGCTGCTTAACTACTTGGAAGACATGGTGGGTAGCTGTGCTACCATAAGACAAGAAATCAAGATTAAGAAAGTTCGGTCCATATAAGTTTGAATTTGTCGTAAACTTTGGTTTTAACAAATTCACATGGATAGGAACACATACACCGTTTAAATATGAGTGTCATAAGATTTCCTCCTGCATGAAAATTATTGTGAGGAAATGCTTTCACTAAGAAAGATTTTAAGAAGATAGTGATTGTAAAATTGCATTTTCAAATTCGATTATGGTTACGGTATCCCTTTCCATAATTTGAATTGTGAGGATTGGCAATTAGTCTTAGTTGTTTAGACACACATATGAACTATCTAAGGCAAAGGTGTATAAGTTCAAGAAGAATTGACAAAAAGATTATAAAAGCACTAAGTATTAGAAACATGAACTTAAGAAATTCAATAAGTATTTTTTTTCTGAAAGTTAAGATGTTTATGAATACATATTGAATCTAGTGGGAGCATAAGTGTTATGTTTATAATAATCATCATGATAGTGGGAGCCTAAATGTTATGATTGTATGATTATTAAGGCACGTATTGCAAGTTGGCAATATTAATTATAGAAAACAAGATTTATACCTTGCAAGTCGTAAGGGTTGTAAAGTTGTTTTGCTATAATTAAGGGAGAGAATATTATGCTTCATTTCAAATCTAAAGGCTTAGGTTGTAGAATGTTAATAAATTTAGTCAAAGGTACATAGTGTGTTCTTAAAATTTCGATTATGATTACGACATTCCTCTTCACAATTCGAATTTTGAGAACATAGCAAATAAAATATTCTGGCAGAAGATTGATACAGTATCAAATCTTTATGTAAGACATCATGTATCGTGTCCCATACGCTTCGGGTATAGGATCGATTGCAAATGCTTGGATATTTGACCATTCTAAAATTTTCCAATTGTCTAGCGCATTTAGAGGGAAAAGGGACTAGAATCGGTTTTGACTAAAATAATTAGACAACTATCAAAGGACAATCCAAAGTTCGATGAGGATTGGTTGCTTGTGAGTAGTTGGAAGCATGGTATTGAGTGGACCATATCGACATTATTATGAATAGAAAAGATTCTATTAAAAATGAGTTGTCATATGGAAAATATGGAAATGTTTCCATATTGGATGGACCATATCGACATTATTATGAATAGATAAGATTCTATTAAGAATAAGTTGTCATATGGAAATTATGGAA
Organism: Lactuca sativa; assembly: GCF_002870075.4. Lineage (NCBI taxonomy): Eukaryota > Viridiplantae > Streptophyta > Magnoliopsida > Asterales > Asteraceae > Lactuca > Lactuca sativa. The sequence goes on along the minus strand of NC_056629.2, from coordinate 78,895,250 downwards.
ATGTGTCCATATTTGGAATTGAATATTGAAAACCTATGACTAGATTAGAAACTTTTATGCAAAAGGATGTTCAAAGGAATGTTCTTTGAGTGAGAGACATCATATCTAAGGAATTGTATTGTAACAATATCCGATAGAGGACTTTGTAATATAATTGGCAATAGTCTTTGTGACTTTGGTGCAGTGATATTACGAAAGGATCATTGCATAAAATGTTAGAATCTAGCATATTCTATAAGTGGCAAGAATTTGATATTCTTACACTTATGAAAAAGGATTAGGAGTTGTGAAATGAGAATGATTGGAAATGTGTTCAATTTGATCTATTTCACAAAGTAAGAACCATAGGTAAACATTGTGTGCATGCTAGGAGCATGGGACAAGTGTTGTAATTCAAGTAAGAAGTTGATTACCCGAAACGACAAATAATGAGTAATCGATATGGTGATAAATAAAAGGTGTTTTATTTATGCTCAAAGGGTTGAGGCTATACAGGATTAGTATTATTCTTGTGTTTCACTTTGCATGTTTTGACTTCCTGAATAATTTAATTGGTTAAGAACAGTCAAATTATTCAAACGGGCCACAGTCGTTCATATGTTGGAAGTATGTATGAATGAAGACTGTCGTGAATTGGTGTGTGGATTGTCTAAAGAGCATTATACATAAGCAAATGTTTGCTGCAACGTTCATGAGTGCTTATGAATATGATTTGAGCATTGGATTAAACCCACGCTCACTTGGATCACTTCATAGATTGTTATCACGAGTGATTGGTGAGACGATAACATCTTATATTCTTGAAACTGAGATGTGTGAGTTGTATCTTGCAAATCGGTTGCACATTGATAATATGTAAACGCACTAGTAACTTGGTGTCATAAAACATATTGTTGTGTGTGATTCGGTGAGTGAGTGCAAGCAAGCATTGTATCAAAGTTTATCCGTTCCTTTTATCCAAAGTAGGATAAAAGAGATATCTTTAGGCCCCTCAATGATTTAGTGATGACAAATGTAAATGCTCGGCCGGGCTAGGGCTAATTTGATTTGTTCAATTAGTCAGTCGTCATAAATCGGAATTCGAGAAATAGTACAGAGAGAATGATTAGAAATCATGTCTCATACGATATCTAGAATGGAGGAATATATGATCCCTTATCTAAAGGACACGTGTATCCGATAGGATCAGAGTTGATAGCGGCTTTGGAAAGCTACGATTGCAGATCAGGATCTGAAGTCATACGCATAATAGTTATTAGACTTATCCAAGTGGGAGACTGTTGGATTAGTGTCTAAGTCCATAACTATTTTGGTATGTACTTGACTCGATGGTGCATGGTCCTTTTGGGTTGCCTTCACCAAAGCAACTTGATAGGATGAATTATGGAGAGAAAGGATTAAATATGATTTATTAATATATTATGAGAATAATATATTAAAGGAGAAATCATATTGTTTAATTAATATTAGTCAATAATTAATTGGTAGTTAGTTTTGTGACTAATAGAGATTAATTAAACTTAAGGGACTGGAATTGTAACTATAAGATAATTGCAATTGGGCCATAGATTGCCTTATATTAAGGAGTGGATGAATTCTATGGGGAAACCCAAGAAGAAATCGTCCAAGGCCTTAAGGAAAGGGATCCATGGGTTGCTTAGGGCTTAAGCATCCAAATTAGGGTTTCCTTATTAGATAACCCTAATTGCCTCCTATATATATAGATCCCTTATGACCCAAAAACGTGGCTAAGCATCCTTCTAGGGTTTCACACGTTTTAGGGCAGCCTCCTTCACCTCTCCTCTTCATCCTCTTGCTCTTGGTGTTTGTGAACCATTAGAGGAGTGACATTTGTGACTCTAAGCTTTCTAAAGTCAATACAAGGAGGAATTGGGATTGTTATTGCTACATAACAATCAAGGTAATATCTTAAATTTATTCTCATGTTAATATGATTACTTGAATGCTAGAATTAGGGTTTATAGTCTTGGATAACTTGCATGTATAATAGAGAAACCTAGATCCAAGCATTAGGGTTTGTATGAGCACATAGGATGTTCTTATAGCCAAAACCCATCAACTATGTAAGGAAGATTTTTTAGCATTAAAATGGAAGGTAACAACTAGTAGGAGATGGTAACTTACCAAAAGTGTGAAGGATTTGATGAAAGCTCTTTGAAATTTACCCACAACTCATGAAATTTTTGAGGAGAAAGGGAGAGTTCTTGAGATGATTTTGAGAGTGTTTGAAGGAAAAATTGAAGATGTATGTGTTTGTGCTTGCTCTTGGCCAAAAATAAGAGAAGAGAGAGGGTTTTTAAAGTGATGGTTTCATGGAGAACCACCATGCAAAAATGATGTGTCAAGTGCATGTTATTTCCTCTTTTTCTCTTTTTTTATCTAGTAAGCATAATGGGAGGAGAATTTGGGCTTAAGAGAAAGGAATATGAATTAGTTTGGACCAATTCTTTCTGTGGTTCTAAATTATGAAATCCATAGAGAAATTTTTCGACCCTTTAGGCCCTTGGAAGGTTCACGGCCCAAAATGGTAAAAGGAGTGGGTTTATGGCCAATTAAGGTTAAACAAATTTATGTTAGGCCCATTATGGCCCAAAATGTTAAGTTTCATGATGGTGGGTCCAATTAGAGCCCATTTAAGGGTCCTAAGCCCAAAATAGTCAAATTGGAAGCTTATTGGTCCATTAGGCCCAATAAGGAAATCCTAGTCCATAATGAACTTGAGACGGGATTTCTAGTGTTTCCAACCCTTATTTGAACATATGAGATGTATTTGAAAGATCATAGAGTATAGTATTCACATAGAGTACAAGCTTTTACAATGGATGATGTTTACATGAGAATAGAATTTCCTAGCAAAATGCCATTTGTGACACCTTACTTCTTGTTTATTGTTTGGTTGTGGACTTAGGGCAGATTTGACTATTCGACAGTATATCTGATCTCATATTGTGTAGAACAAGCATGCACAAAAGCAACTAGTGATGCGAAAGTAGGAATAATCCTAGGAAGTTAGTTGTAGCTCATAGCAGAAGTGGTATTAGCACACCTAGGAGTGGTCTAGTGCAGTGACTTAGGACCTTGGGATTAATTCTAAATCGACAACGGATATATGTGGAAGATAGTATGAGCCCGTACTACTGAAAGCACAGGATCCATATGAGATTCAGGAGGAATTTCAAGGCTACTAAGTAACTAATAGGAGTATGGCCTGATGTCTTGAGAACTGTGTTGTGATGTCTGATCTTTCCTTGGTATATTTCAGTATGACAGCTATTGGAGGTTCATGATCAGGATTTGGAGCTAGTGGCCAGGATGGGTAGGGAATGACAGAGGATTGGGTTAGGGAGATTATTCATGAGAAGATTTTTTGTATTGTCTGGGAGTAGATAATGGAGCTGTCTGGGTCTATCAAGACCGCTATGATGGAGTTCTTCCATGACCGATACGTTGCACTTTCTGAGACTGCCGGTTTTGTGGCTACCCCGACTGTCGTTGTAGCCGAGTTTAGCGATGGGAGAGTTTTCCAGTACCAGGACTTCGACAATAGGAAGCCCCCGGTGTTTGACAGGGTTCAAGATCTGATCATCACCATGAGATGGCTATCAGATGTTGAGGGATGTTTCTTTATTTGCTCTTGCCCAGCTGGCCAGAACATCAGGTACGCTCTAAACCTTCTTCGATCTGGAGTAAAGGATTGGTGGAGTCTAGTTACTAGTTCATACACCCTAGAGCAGCGAGCTTCAGTATCATGGGAGCAGTTCTCTGGGATTTTCCGTTCGAGATATGTCCCATTGGTGGAGCAGGAGAGACTGACCCAAGAGTATTTGGATCTGAGACAACAGACTAAGTCGGTGACAGAGATCACCAAGATGTTCACTGAGAGAGCTATTTTTTTCCCTGAGTTTTCTACTTCTGATCAAGCTCAGATGACTTGGTTTTTAGGCATGCTCAAGACGGATATTCGGCAGTTCGTGTCTATCAAGCGCTACGGTTCTCTTGCTGAGCTTCAGGATGTCGCAAGGAGGTGGAGATTGAGATAGAGACCCAGACAAGGGAGCAACATCAGGATCCAGATCAGTACCAGCCTGCAGCGAATTGGTTCAAGCCCGTCGGTCAGAGTTCGGGATCAGTCCCAGACTGCAGGCAGAGTGCATAAGTTTGTTTTCATTGCTTCTATGAAGGCCATATCAGAGCTTGTTGTCCTTTTATCATTTTCAGTGAGGTGCTAGATCCTACACCCGTAGCTTGGCTATTGCCCGACAGTCGTCATGGGACAGCCGAAGCCCTAGATATCGAGAGTTGAGCCGGCAGTTCTTCTTGTTAACAATTGTGGTAGTGGTTGTGGTTATCTGGAATTTCTGTTGTGTTTCAAAGTTCACTTGTAACTTGGATGATAAATTAAATGGAAGTATCCTAGTTATCCATCTTTAATTTAATTTCCTGTATGAATGGATTAATTATCCTTGTCATTAGATTATATGTGTATATCAGGATTTATTAATGTTATGTAGGTTTAGATTCTCCTATGTAATTGGATATTAGTGGTTAGGATCAAGTAGTGGGGTTCAAGATAGTCTGAGTATCTAAGAATTTGTAAGTCATTAGAGTCTAGTATATCTCAAGTAGGGAGGGTGGTACCCTGTAGCAGGAAAACCTTGTGCCAAGGTTCAGTTTTTAGTTGAATTTCTCCAGGTTCAATACTTTCATGTAATTGCTGGATCCTTCGGTTTCGCATTAAAGTCATTTCCAGCTGTTGGATCACAGTATTTTTAGTTGTGGCATCGTAAGTAGGGCGTGCTTGAGTTTAAAACTCTAGGGTCTTAAGGGCCCAGGTTGAGGGGTGTGATGAGGGTTTCCTTGCCTGTTCTATCTTAATTAGGGCTTGGAGGTCTGAGTCACGACCTGAAGACCTGGTAGGATCAGTTAATTTTGTAGGCCCAATTTTTGTTGTGGATAGTGGATCGGGGTAGGCCTAAGTGTCGTTGATGGTTAGTGAATCAAGGTTAAACCTGAGTAGTGTCAGTAGATAGTTAAGTAGGGTTTTCGGAACCAAATAGGAGTGTGGCCTACTTTGGTATATGTCCGATTTGTTCTCGTTGTGATGGTGCACCTATGTGCGGGGTTAGCATCACGGTGTTGGTAGTGCTTCGAAAGGAATTTTGAGACTCAGTGATTAATTGGTTGGAACCATGCGATTAGACGAGGTTGTATTAGTAAGTGTATAATTGTTCAGTTCAATCGCAGCGGTTGGATATTTCTATGGCTAAGGGAAAGAAGCCATGGTTCATTCGTCGCAAGGGATGGTGTTCCTAAAAAATGTTAAGTTTAGACAACAATATGGTAATTGTTGGCAGTGGAAAGGTGATTCTCAGGATATATTTGGAACTCGTAAAGTTCGGTCAAGCCGATTTTTCATGGGTAAAGGATGTAGAAAAGAAAAATTTTGATGACGGAATCCAATTTAAGTGGGGGAGAATTGTAATAGCATGATTTTCAAATATTACATTTTGACCCTTGGAATGAGTTTTGTTTGCAAAATGGCCCATTTGGGCATTGCTGTAATTTTTGGGCAAATCAAAGTACGTTGGGTGTACCAGCATGGTACACGACGCATAAGGCCTTAATGGGACGACGTCGTTTTAGGAATACCCTAGGCGTACAATACGTACGTTGTTCGTACTCCGTCTGGGCAAAAAACCTAATCTTGAGGGTTTGGACCATATTTATTGATCCTTAAGTTTCATTTCTTCACCCCATCTCCAGCCTCCATCATTTCAGATGTTCCTTAGCAAACCCTAGCCCCTTTTAGTGCATTTTGAAGACCTTTTTGTGTTTTGTGTGTTCCAAAGAAAGAAGAAGGTGGTGGTGAAGCTTGGAAGCAAGAAGCATGTAACATCCCAAAATTCAAGACCAAAAATTTCATTTTCGATTCATAAAACACATGATAGAAAACAACATCAAGTTATCTTATTTCATAAAAACCATAGATCATATGTCTGAAAAGCATGTCATAAGATAGTAATAATTTCAGAGTACAAATCCCAAGAATCTCATATGCGGAAAATCGTGTGTGTGATGCACTGCTACCGTGCCGACTCCTTTCCCTTCGAAGAAGAAGGACCTGAAACAAAAACTAAAAACCGTAACCACAAAGCTTAGTGAGTTCCCCCATCATAACACATACCATATAATCACATAACGCCTAGCATATCTAGGTGTTGCCCTCCCCTTCGGTCTCTTCCAACCGGTAACTGCCTAGCATATCTGGGTGCTGGCCTCCCCTTCGGTCTCTTTCAACCAGTAACTGCCTAGCATATCTGGGAGCTGTTCTCCCCTTCGGTCTCTTTCAACCGGTAATCGGGGACTATTTCACCCCTTACACTACCACATAATACCATAACATAAACATATAAATCATATACAGCCTAGCATATTTGGGTGTTGGCCTACCCTTCGGTCTCTTTCAACCAGTAACTGGGGACTATTCCACCCCTACCAGTACCACACAATAACATAGCATACTAGCACATAAAGCATAACAAATAGTAGCATACAAGAAAATTATCACAAAGACAATCATCTCAACTATAATCACCTACTAGTGGGCCGACATTGGTGCCTTAGACCCACTTCTACTAGAAGGTAACTCACCTCGTGTGTCGTGTAGTAGTTGTACTGTCCTTGGCTTCGGGATCAACTCCTCTCAACTCCTACACATAATAATCTCCTTTAATTACCCCTTTTATACTCATGACCCTTTTAAGGGTCAACTCTAGTCAATGGTCAAAGTCAAAGTCAACATCCTGGTCAAAGTCAACATCTTGGTTGACTCAACTCGTCGAGTTGATCCATCATCTCGTCGAGTTCCATGATCTATAAAACTCTAGAAATCTCGATCCTACTTGTCAATTTCTTTCATGAACTCATCGAGTTCCCCTTCATACAATGTTAGGACATTTTGCTCACAACTCGCCGAGTTCCTCCTTGAACTCGTCGAGTTCTTCAATATTCAAACCCAAGAACATATCCAACTCGTTGAGTCATTTACTAGACTTGACGAGTTTAGCTAACTTGTCGAGTTCCCCATATTCTAAATCCGTATAATCGTTTCCAGTTGGGTTCAATGCTTCCAAACTATAGATCTGGTCTCCTAGGGTCGATATATCACGTAAAGTTAGTAACCTTACCTTCATGCATGGGTTATTTAGCTCAAAAGGCCCTAAAAAGTGGTTCACAAATTGTGTGGGACTCCCATGGCCATAAAGTTGGCACATTTATGCCATGGAGTCCCTCAATGGCTCTAGATCTAAAGGTTCTTTCCACAGGGGATATCAAAATACCAAAGGCCATCATTATTGAACCCAAAACATGGAGAAAAAGTCTGAAAAATAGATCTAAACACTCAATAAGCAAGATAAGAGATTTATACCTCAAGTGGACCAGAAATGAGGCTCTACTTCTGGATCTACTCTTCTCCTTTGCTTCCTTGCTCTTTTTTCAAGTCTCTTCATCTTCAAAACCTCAAGAAAGTAACAAGAATGGCTCAAAACACTAAAAATGTATTAAGGTTTCGTAGCTAGGGTTTTGGGGTGATGGAGGCTGCAAATGAGGCCACCCTTTGGAGGTTAAGGTGCTTAAATAGGGTGCTAACCCTGAAAATCAGGGTGTCACTCTGGCCCTACTCGTCGAGTTGAGGCTTCTCAGATCATTGAGTATACTTCAAGTCCCGCGTCCAAAAATACGTTTCTATTGGATGAGTTTGGGGCCTCCAACTCGTCGAGACCCTTTGCAAAAAGTGAATGATTTAATTTAAAATACATACCATGATCTAAGCATTACAAATCTCCCCCACTTATTTTAGACTTTTTCCTCGAAGTCTGTTGCGTCTGGGAAAAGCTCGGGGTAGTGATCCCTCATCTCGTCCTCCGGCTCCCAGGTCCATTCCGAGATCTTTCGGTGCAGCCATTGCACCTTCACTAACTCGACCTCCTTGTTCCTCAAATCCTTCATCTTCCTGTCGAGGATGGCTACCGACTGCTCGATGTAGTTCAGGTTGTCGTCCACCTGAATATCCTCTAGAGGTACAACCGTGGAGTCATCTACCAAGCACTTCCACAACTGGGAGACATGAAAGGTGATGTGGATCTGACTAAGCTCGATTGGCAGATCCATCCTATACACCACCTTGCTCATCTGGGCTACAACCCTAAAAAGACCAATGTACCTAGGTCCCAAATTTCCCCACTTCCTGAACCGGATGACACTTTTCTAAAGTGACATCTTCAGGGGAACCATATCCCCGACCTGGAACTCCACGTCCGACCGGCGTCTGTCGGCGTAGCTCTTCTACTGACTCTGTGCAGTCTGAAGCTTGCTCCAGACCTATTGGATCCTCTCTGTCGTCATGAGTATCATTTCGGTACTCCCCATGCCCCTCTCTCCGATCTCACCCCAACATATCGGGGTTCTGCACTTCTTCCCATATAACATCTCAAAGGGGGGATGGTCAATACTCGCGTGGTAGCAATTATTATAGGAAAAGTCTGCCAAGGGAAGATAGGTATCCCACCAACCACGAAGTCTAGGACGCATTCCCGCCGCATATCCTCCAGAGTCTAGATGGTTCACTCGCTCTGACCATCCGTTTGCGGGTGGAAAGCTATGCTAAAATGCAGACGAGTACCCAACTCGTCGTGAAACTTCTTCTAGAATCTGGAAGTGAACCGTACATCTTTGTTAGAAATCACGGAGACTGGCACTCTGTGTCGAACTATTACCTCCCTAATGTAGATGTCGGCCAACTTCTTGGCCGAAATGATCTCCTGGATCGGATTAAAATGGGCACTCTTGGTCAACCGATCCACGATGACCCAAATCGAATCCACTCCATGTGCGGTCCTGAGAAGCTTTGTGATGAAATCAATAGTAATATCCTCCCACTTCCACACATGGATATCCAACGGATGCTTCTTTCCGTGGGGACTCCGACGCTCTTCCTTGACCTTCCTGCAGGTTAGACATCTCTCGACGTACCAGGCTACATCCTACTTCATGCAGGGCCACCAGTAATCAGGGAGAAGATCTCTATACATCTTCGACGCCCAGGATGGATGGAAAACCTGGACTTGTGAGCCTCATCCATCAGAATCTGTTGTACTCTTCCCCAGTACGAAACCCAGACCCTCCCATGCAATAGCCCACGACTGTCATAGTCAAATGAGGCCACCTGGCTTATGATCCGCCCACACTTCCGGCGCTCCTCCTTTATACAATCAACATGTGCCTCTCGGACCGCTCCAAAAGTGGATTCACCACCGCCATCCTCAAGCAGATGTCTGTGATCAGGCTGCCTTGAGGCTAAGTGCATCGGCCACAACATTGGCCTTCCCCGGGTGGTAGAGGATCTCATAGTCGTAATCTTTCACCAATCTAGCCACCAATACTGCCTCATGTACAGATTTAGTTGATCGATGAGGTACCTCAAACTCTTGTGGTGCGTGTAAATGGTACAACAGACCCATAGAGGTAGTGTCACCAAATCTTGAGGGAGAAAACAACCGCCCCCAACTCCAAATCGTGCTTCGAGTAGTTCGCCTCATAAGGCTTCAGCTGCCTCGAGGCATAAGCGATGACGTGTCCCCTATGCATCAATACAGTGCCCAAGCTCGAGATGGACGCATCACAGTATACTACAAAATCCTCCACACGTTATGGTAGGGCTAAGATTGGCGCCTCACACAACCTCTGCCTCAATGTCTCGAACGGCGCCTGCTGCTCAGGCCCCCAGTGAAATACAATGGCCTTCTTTGTCAGTCGGGCAAGGGTACTGCTATCTTCGATAAATCCTATATAAATCCCCGATAATAGCCTACTAACCCGAGCAAACTCCGAATCTCAGATGGAGACTTTGGAACCTCCCATCTCATCACGGCCTCCACTTTGGCCGGGTCGACCAAAATATCGTTCTGGTCGACAAGGTGCCCCAGAAACTACACCTCGCGCAACCATAACTTACACTTTGAGAACTTGGCGTACAAGCTCTCCCTCCTTAGGGTATCAAATACCTCCCGTAAGTGCTCCTCGTGTTGCTCCTGCGTCCCGTAGTAAACCAAGATGCCATCAATGAAGACTATCACAGACCGATCCATTATCGATTTGCATATGCGGTTCATGAGGTCTATGAACGCGGCAGGGGCATTGGTGAGCCCAAAGGGAATCACCACGAACTCGTAGTGGCCATAGCGAGTCCGGAAGGCAGTCTTCTATACATCCTCATCTCTGAATCGCATCTGGTGGTAGCCTGAACGCAAATCTATCTTGGAAAAACCAAGATGCCCCGTGAAGCTGGTCGAAGAGATCGTCAATCCTTGAGGAGTGGATAACGGTTCTTCATTGTTACCTTGTTCAGCTCCCGATAGTCTATCCACATCCGATGCGACCTGTCCTTCTTCTTCACAAACAGGATCGGGGCTCCCCAAGGCAAACTGCTCGGCCTAATGAATCCCTTGTCTAACATATCCTACAACTGTGTAGACAACTCCTGCATCTCGGGAGGAGCCAACCGATAGGGTGCCTTGGCTATCAGAGCTGCACCAGGGACTAGATCGATCCTGAATTCCACCTGTCTCTTTAGAGGTATCCCAGGCAGCTCCTTTGGAAAAACGTCTGGATACTCTCGCACCACTGGCACATCACTCACGGTTTCTTTACCCGCCTCTTGGGTATCCTTAACGTAGGTGACATACCCTACGCATCCCTGCTGGAGGTAATGCCTAGTCCTTGCTACCGAATACAAAGTTGTTCCACGTTGAGGCCTCTCCCCCTGAATCACCAGCTCTCCCCTACTTGAGGTCTTGACATGCACCAGCTATTGCGCACAGTCGATCACCTCCCCATTAGGGCTCAACCAAACCATGCCGATAATGACCTTGTTCCCACGCAAAGGAATGGGAACCAAATCCACGAGGTAACGCTCATCATACAACCTCAAAACGCAATCTCTGAAAACTTCTAATGCCTGGATAGATCGGTCTTCGGCAATCTCGACCTCTAAAGGACAATCCAATATCCCCGAAAACTCATAAAACCTCTTGCTAAGAGCAAGAGAGACGAATGATCGGGTAGCCCCCGAGTCAAATAACACCTATACTGGAATGTCGTTCACATGGAACAATCCTAAACAAAACACATAAACATAGCACGTAAATATCATAATCGACATGTAATAAGAGTTAGCGAGAAGAAAACATACCCGTCACCACATCTGGTGCCGCACGCGCCTCATCGGCAGTTAGATGGAAGGCTTGGCTCCTCACCACTTGAGCATTTATCTTGCCCTGTCGGCCATCCGTGATCTACAGGGTCGCTAGGGCTGGCACTGCCACTGGCACCCCTGATGTCAACCTCAGGCAGTTGGCCTTTTTATGGACCCTCTGATTGCAATGAAATCAAATTAGGTCTGATGTATGGAAGGTGGGGGTAGGGGCATTAAAATCCCTGCTAAATTGTCCGATCTTGCTGCACTTATAGCAGCCTAATCCCCCTAATCTGCACACTCCCTCATGCGCCTTGCCGCATTTCCCAAAGCAGCCCCAACCCTGCTGGCCCTTCGACCTAGATTCGGATCCTTTAGGTTTCTTCCCTGAAACCTCACTAACCTGCCCGACCTCCACCTTCCTCTTTCGGAGGTGCTCTATGTCAATCTCCATCTCCTTCGCCCTGGCTAGCATGTCCTCCAAAGTCGGGCATGTCGAGAAGCTTACATGTTTCTGGATGTCAGCCCTCAACATGTCGTGGAACCTGGTCTTCCTCATCTCCTCATCCCCTGCATACTAAGGCACCAGTAAGGCCCATACTACCTTCCACATCCCCTGGCTAGCATGTCCTCCTTGACTCGAGTATAGATCCTCTGCTTTCAGTAGTACGGGCCCATACTACCTTCCACATCTATCCGTACTTTCCTCAAGGATTGCCTTGACTTCACAAAGTCCCTTCTTCTACTACTGCTAACTTCACTAATCTCATCCTAGGCTTACCCTAGGGTAACTCTCCGACCTACTCTCCATTATCAGCTGCATAAGAAATCCCTGCTACCTTTACCTAACTAACTCGCGAATACCATTACATATCACTAAGACCAGATAATTCTTCGAATGAAAGGTCCTACCCTACAACGGTTGGAATCAAACAAGAGCTGCGAAATAGGGCTAGACCTAACTTTCTTAAATTATTTAGTCCTCGCAATATGTATCTTAACTTATTCATTTACTAGTTAGTTAAAGATGACTAGAACTTCAAAAAGCACAAAGCAAGCAACATTCGGGCATTAAGTAACCAAACCAAGCATATCCTATTTAGGCCATCATATTACTGACTAATCAGTTCTAGCATGTAATTCAATAAGCACATATAGCAGGCACATAAGGCATCTTCCTACATCCTCAGCCCTAATCTAGCATGCAGTTCTCATACACATACAATAGACATATAAGGCATCCTTCCTAGATCCTTAGCCCTAATCTAGCATGCAGTTCTCATAATCATAACATATATCATAACAAACATCTATGGGTATCTTGGGGAAAATTTACTTGAGCTCGGCCGATTGCACGCATCACACACCTTGTTCTTTCTCAAAATTCTTTATTTTAATTTTTAGAAAACTATTCTCTTGTAAAAATCTTTCAAACCCTCTATTTGAGTCCAGACACCCCCGAAGGTGTGTCCGAATCCCTCAAACCAAGGATCTGATACCAACTTGTAACATCCTAAAATTCAAGACCAAAAATTTCATTTTTGATTCATAAAACACATTATAGAAAACAACATAAAGTTGTCTTATTTCATAAAAACCATAGATCGTATGCCTTAAAAGCATGTCATAAGATAGTAATAATGTTAGATTACAAATCCCAAGAATCTTATATGCGGAAAATCGTGTGTGATGCGCTGCTACTGTGCCGCTCCTTTCCATTCGAAGAAGAAGGACCTGAAACAAAAACTGAAAACCGTAAGCACAAAGCTTAGTAAGTTCCCCCATCTTACCAGATACCATATAATCACATAACACCTAGCATATCTGGGTGCTGGCCTCCGCTTCGGTCTCTTCCAACCGGTAACTGTCTAGCATATCTGGGTGCGGGCCTCCCCTTCGGTCTCTTTCAACCGGTAACTGCCTAGCATATCTGGGTGCTGGCCTCCCCTTCGGTCTCTTTCAACCAGTAATCGGGGACTATTTCACCCCTTACATTACCACATAATAACATAACATAAACATATAAATCATATACAGCCTAGCATATTTGGGTGTTGGCCTCCCCTTCGGTCACTTTCAACCAGTAACTGGGGACTATTCCACTCCTACCACTACCTCACAATAACATAGCATACTAGCACATAAAACATAACAAATAGTAGCATACCAGATAATTATCACAAAGACAATCATCTCAACTATAATCACCTACTAGTGGGTCGACATTGGTGCCTTAGACCCACTTCTACTGGAAGGTAATTCACCTCGAGTGTAGTGTAGTAGCTGTACTGTCCTCAGCTCCGGGATTAACTCTTCTCAACTCCTACACATAATAATCTCCTTTAATTACCACTTTTATACTCATAACCCTTTAAGGGTCAACTCTGGTCAATGGTCAAAGTTAAAAGTCAACATCCTTGTAAAAGTCAACATCATTGAGTCAACTCGTTGAGTTCCATGATCCATAAAACTCCGGAATCCCGATCCTATTCGTCGAGTTCTTTCATGAACTCGTCCAGTTCCCCTTCATACAGTATTGAGAAATTTCGCTCATAATTCGCCGAGTTCCTCCTTGAACTTGTCGAGTTCTTTAATCTTCAAACCCAAGAACATATCCAACTCGTTGAGCCATCTACTAGACTCAACGAGTTTGGCCAGTAACAGAAAATGTTGGGGAACCACGACCCAACTCGCGGAGTTGTATGAATAACTCGTTGAGTTCCCCATAGTCTAAATGCATACAGTCATTTCTGAAAAGGAAATTGAAACAAAAATAAACATATTTTTGTATTTTTTTTTAATCTTATGATTTTTTTTTGTTTTTTTTAATTCTCTCCATGAATTTGTGCATAGAGAAAAAATATGAACAAATTAAACAAAAACAAAAATATGATATAAAATGTACAAAACATAAACTTTTGGGATCAAAGTTGTCAAGAAATTCAATATCGTTTATCAACACACACCTGCATGTTTAGCTCTGGTCAATCACCAATATTGTGGTCCACTTAAACACAAATGACATTTGTAAGTTGGACAAATTATATGTGACAAGACATTGCAACTATAATCCTAAATAGACCATTTTGCTGACGACGACCAAGCACATTGTTGTCCACTTAAATTCAGCAGCGAGATCTATAGACAACCTTTAATCATGAACCAATTCAATTTTAAGCTCACTATAACATGTTCCCCGGTTCACGACATACCCTAGCAATCAAGGAATTTTAAAGAGCTCTTTACTTTAGGTGAGTACTCAATTATTTGAGAGAGAAGATAGATATAGAAATGCATATGTTGTATCCCAGGTCGTATTCCAGTCACGCAGAATGACAACATATGACTAACATAGATACAGGAATAGAAAGATAGAAAGATGCATATGTTGTGTCCCAGGTTGGATCTTCCGATCACGCAGAGGGGACAACATATGATTGACATAGATAGATTAAGAGAAGAATAGATAGAGATGTATAGAAATAGAGGTGCATATGTTGCGTCCCAGGTCAGATCTTCCGATCACACAAATAGGGCAACATATGACTGACAAAGATAAGAAAGAAAAGAAATTTCACACACACCTACTTTATCAGAACCCCCAGTCACCCTATCAGCACCAGCTATAGATGATAAGTAACTTTAATGTATCTTTTAGTCCAAATGAAACTATCTAAGTCCAGATGAGTTAACATTGTCTAGTCCTTTCATTGTTAGTTGTGTCTAGTCCTTTAATTTTGCATCCTTCGTGCCTACCAGAACATTGAACACAAAGTCTAAATAATTTAGCTTCAGTGCATTACACAAATTTCAGATTGCCCTTTAACACTAAACTTCATATTACTTCCCAAGAATACTTACAAAAGAAGACATTTTTTAATTTCAATCCCCCCCCCCCCCTTATTTTGTGCATGGAGAAGAAAAGAAATAAAATAAATGCACGAGTTTAAAAACTTGTCTTCAAAACGAATTATTTTAGAAAGAAAAAAAAAATTAAAAAATTAAAAAAAAATTCCAAAAATATGTTTATTTATGTTTTAATTTCCTTTTCAGAAAATTAAAAATCCAAAAATATTTTATTTTTACTTTTGAGTGTATTTTTAATTTTAATTTTATTTCATATTTATTTCTATTGTGTGCTAAGTTTATTTTTACTTTTATTTTTATTATCTCAAAGTTTTGTTTGTCTTAGAAAGCGAATTCAAAAAGAAGAGACTCATGGAGACTGTATCAGAATTTTTTGAGCAAGGAGAAGAAACTTGGAAAGGAGTTGATGACTCAAAACACTCAAAAACATATTAGGGTTTCGTAGCTAGGGTTTTGGGGTGATGGAGGCTGCAAATGAGGCCACCCTTTGGAGGTTAAGGTGCTTAAATAGGGTGCAAACCCTGAAAATTAGGGTTTCACTCTGGGCCTACTCGTCAAGTTGAGACTTCTCAACTCAGTGAGTAGACTTCAAGTCCCGTGTCCAAAAATTTGTTTCCACTCGACTAGTTTGGGGCCTCCAACTCGTCGATTCCCTTTGCAAAAATGAATGATTTAATTTAAAATACATACCAGGATCTGGGCGTTACAAAGCAAGCTTGGATCTGGAAGTTTTACATCCTTCTCCATCTCTAGAAGGTTAAAAGTTCCCAACTTGATGAATAAGTTGCTAGATCTAGCTTGCATGATGAAAATATGAGATTTTATCCCAAATATGGCATTTCTTGTGTATGACATGTTATGGAGCGTTTGAGCGTTTGGTCCCTTTTAAGATGTTTTCATGGAGTTTAGGGAAACTCCATGTCCAAAGATTTGTTGAGTTGCTTTTGGACTTGTGGTGGTGAAAAGAGAGCATGCAAGAGCTCCCTTTGAACCATGCAAGAGACTTATCCACTTTTGATCCCTTTCTAGATCTAGGGTTTCGATTTGGCATGTTTCGGACTTATGCATGGATAAAGTTTGAAACTTTATCGATTGACACCTTTTATTTGATGAAGACCTAAAAGTTTTAGATTTTGTCCTTATGGATTAAGAGTTTAAGAAGACCAGCTGCTATAACTTGAAATGTGGAGCGTCCAATAAAGCTCACGTCCCGTCAATAAGATTTAGTCGCGAGTATTTTATCGCCTAGTGAACGTGATGCCTCTGATCTTGTTCACGGAGGGTCTAGTCGTTGACTGTTGATTGTTGTCTTTTTAACCAATTTGACATTTGGTCAAACTTAGAAGGATTTAAGTATTATACTGAGGCTTGGTCTCTGTTTTGTATTTGGTGGTTCGTGTTAGCTGTTCGTTTCAACAGTATGTTGTTGAGATCGGTACTTGTTAATTCATGTGAGTTTTCTCGCTATATTACATGTTTCATTATTGGATCCGTTGTGTGTAGGATGAATGTTTAATGTTATGGTATAATTGCATGATTAGTTAGCCTAGTGAGTTTTACTTAATTGATTAGTTTGTGTGTGTGTGTGTGTCTATATATATATATATATATATATATATATATATATATATATATATATATATATATATATATATATATATGGGATGGTGGCGGAATGGCTCCCACCATGAGCCTACATGCTGAGGGGGTGAGGTTCATGACAGTGGTTGTGAACTGGAATCGCAAAAATGGTCGCGAACCCGTGTCCTAAAAGTGATCGTTGACAGCTACCATGAAAGTGGTCGTAAATAGTTATCACGAAAGTGGTTGTGATTCTCCAGTTGTATGTACAGTCGTTACAATGATATATGTAGTATATTGTGAAACTCATTAAGCTTTATGTTTACATTTTAAAGTTAAATGTTTTTCATGTTGTTTTTATGATAAAGAGAATGACACGAATTGAGTGTACACACATCCGAAGACATTATGTTTTGATTTTTCGCAAACTATGATTTTATATTTGACTTGGTTTATATTGTTTGGAAATGATCTGGTACTTCATATTGTTATTGCAAAATGATTTTGAGGGGTTCATTTTTATTTAAAAGAAAACATAAAAAAAATAAACAAATTGGTTTGGGACGTTACGCTTGATGACAACATAAACTATATATCGTAGTCATTAACCATATCCTTTTTAATAAATGAAGTTTTTTTTTTGTCACTCGTCACATTCTCATTTAATTTGTCAAATGTCATTTTGTGGTTATTTTGAATTAATTTTTTCCACATGTCATTTTATGAGTTTTTCTATTTTATTAAATTTCACATAATATTTTAATGAAACAATTGCAATAAATGTAGTAATAAATGGATATTAATTTCATTAATGAACTTATCTTTTAATTTCAAAACTATCAAAATTAAAGCTCATTAGTTTTTTTTTTATTTATTTTAATTTAAAAGATAAAAAACATTTTGATTATAACAATTCATTATTTTTCTTATTTTCTTATAAATTCAAAGTTCTCAAATATTTTTTGACGTTTATATTTAATATTTTTTAATTAACTCATTTAATATATGAGGCCTCTCAATTAGTTTTAATGATACCATTATACTTTTTTGGTTACCACGGCCACTAAATATTAATATGGCTCTATAATACCTAAAATGAAATGACATTTGGTGATAATTGAACCGAAAAAAAAAGCACCACTGTTACCAAAAAAAAAAAACCTTACACTTTACATAAATGACTGAATGACTGGCAACTCTAAACTGGATCGTTTAGGACCCAAGGTCCGACAAATTTATCTGTTTAGGTGGTTTCCCTATATAAATAATATGTAAAAAAATAATATGTATTATGAAATAAAATTAATAATTGGTTTAATATTAATATTTTTTCACAACCACATGCAGAAGTATAGTCATAAACTTCTATAAGCATTAATGTCGATCTCATTTGAAAATAACTGATACCTAATTACCTGATCCGATCTGTTTTGAATTCGGATATATCAGGTATCGCATTCGGAAATTTGAATAATCGGATAACCCAATATTTAAATAGATCAGGTATCAAGTAGGTTTAAAACAAAAAATCGGATAATCCCAAATACCCGTTAAAAAAAAACTCTCTGTGTTCTTAACCATCCATATGAATGGTGGTTGTGTTTTCTCTTTTTATGGTAAATTAATTATAGACAAAACTTTAAAAATGGTTCCTGTGGTTTTTGAAAACATCAAGTTTAGTCCCTAATTTCAAAAAACCTCACAGATGGTCCCTGTGGTTTCAAAATTTTTAACAAATAGTCATTTTCGCTAACTCCGTTAACATTTGACCGTTAAGTGAAGGGCATTTCTGTCATTTCACCACAACATGGACCATTTATGAAGTTTTGCCTTATTTTGTAATATATATATATATATATATATATATATATATATATATATATATATTTAATATTAAAGGGTACCACCCTCTCTCTCTCTCTCTCTCTCTCTCTCTCTCTCTTCCCTTACCTTCACGGTTTTCTTCATCACCGGCCAAGAAAAGGTTGCCGACCATCGGAGTTTTCCTATACCACCCTTCGACGTCACCACCATCGCGTAGCATCCTCCCTTGGTCATTGTTGTCTTCCATCCATTCCCACAGTCTCGTTGTTGGGTTAAATACCGAGGAAGAAACGAACTCGTCGGAAAAACGGGATCGTCTGTCTTGGCAACAGATCTTCCACACCAAACCTTTTCTACTTCCTGTGTGTGTTTTCCCTTCTCGAATTGATGAAGACGATGACCACAGCCCCTATTAGCTGTAACTTGTGAATACAACCTTGTAAATATGATTAGAGGAAGTCCAGATGAGTCCATTCAGGTGAAGACTCAATTCACGATATCTATTTCCCATTCTTCTGTATGAAAATATTGAAATTGTCAAAATGCCCTAATGCTCTAGGTAGAACAGATTACTATCATGTAGCTCAATTTTGTATTGTTCCTTGCTTGTTGCCATTGCTGGTGTTGTCTAGCCCTAGTTGTAACTGGCTAACAGCTTCAAGTTGCCTAATTCATCGTCTTTACATATAGATTTGTACATGGTTCTGCATCTGGTTCTAAAACTGGCGGTGGTTGGGAACGAGTTGGTGAACAGTGGTGTATCGTGGACAAAACTTCGAGCTTGTTAATGAAAGTGGACATCAGGTAATTAAGTTTTGTCATATAGATTGAAAATTGGGTGAACAATGGTGTATCGTGGTGCTTCAATCATGAAATTCCCCCTGATTGAAGATTACTTCAAGAGAATCGATGCAATTGAATTCACCATAAAACAAGATGACGGAACTTTATCCTAGAACTTACAAAAATCAGACATTGTACTTGCTGGTGTTTGACGAACAGGGAAGATTCCATTGTCGGCATCACAGATTTGACGGAGGAGGGTGGAGGAGGCTGGGAAAGGTGAGGCAAGTCCGATGGTCGGCAGCCTCTTCTTGGCTGGTGGTGAAGAAAAACTGGAAGGGAAGAGAATAGAAGAGAGAGAGAGAGAGAGAGAGAGAGAGAGAGAGAGAGGGCTTTAATATTAAATAATTATATTTTTTTTACAAAATAAGGCAAAACTTCATAAATGGTCCTTGTAGTGGTGAAATGACAGAAATACATTTCACTTAACGGTCAAATGTTAACGGAGTTAGTGAAAAGGACCCTTTGTTAAAAGTTTTGAAACCACAGGGACCATCTGTGAGGTTTTTTAAAATTAGGGACTAAACTTGATATTTTCGAAAATCATAGATACCATTTTTGAAGTGTTGTCTTAATTATATATATAAATCATCTAGAAGCATAACGCTTTAGCCACAGTTCGAAGAATCCCTTCAAGTTCAAACCCCATTGATATGGTTACATAATAACTTTATCATAATTTTTTTTTAACCGGCAAATCTAATCTACTCCTAAACTAATACCATCTATGTTCATGACGGGACTTGAACCTTCGAGAGGGAAGACACTACCTGATACCGCTGGGCTAGAATTCCTTTGGTAACTTTATTATAATTAAATTAATCAATTGGTGGTGATCGGCAAAAGCTTTAAATATTGAATTAATTAATTAGTTATTAATCTTTTCAAAAACAGGAATTTGAATGAATTTATATACATTTAGTGCACTACGGGTAAAAAACGAATAACACTACCACAATTTGCAGTTCAAATACAAGGTTAATTTGATTCCACAATTTGCATTTAGTTATGTTTATAAACTTTCGGGTAGTTTCGGTCGGTAGTTCGGGTTTCGGTTAATATTATTTTATAAAAAAAACCCGAACTACCAACCGAAACTACCCGAAACCCGAAAAATTTATTCCATCAACAAGCCTCAAATCATCTCCATATCGTTGCTTTTAGTCTACCTTTTCAAGATCAGTGTATACTTTTCAATTCAACAAAATTTATTTGAAAAAAATCTAATTATTATATTGTATAAGTATATATATATTTCAATAATAAATCATATGTAATTATACAAAATTAAAATTACATCACAATTCTAATAAAAAATAATGTATTAGTTAATTGTATGCATCTCAAACATGGAGTAATCATGTTAATGAAGTTTACCAGAGCATTTAACTTAATGGTATTCGAACACTTCTCCTGTATGATAATATCATAGAGATCATGAGTTCAAAAGTACAAATGCTAGTTACTCCTCGTGTTCTTTACATTGACTACATAATTAAAATCGTAGATTAAAGCCTGAGAGACAAATCAAGCTGGTCAACAGTCTCACCTTTATACCCATAATCCACCTCTCTTCTCCTTTCATTCGAACCAAACTGTACAAGATGTTCTTGATGTTCAAGACCCATGACAATGGATGGTTTTACCTTTCCAACATGGGTTAAGTCGTTGCAATCAAACCTGGATGATGACATTTGGTTCCATTCAGATTGCTGATGCCTAGCAGCGGAGCATAGTTCTCGACTTTTCTTGGCTAAGGTTCTTTCGAGCTTGTGAGCATTTTGGTGGCCTCCAAATGCTTGTGGGCTATAGAACTTTCTCCTACAGTAGCTGCATGAGAAAACACGTTGGTCGGCGATGTGTAAAGAGGACAACAATGATGAAGAAGATGAGTTGAGGTCCATGGTGTGTTCATTTTCTGATCGGTGTATATTGAAGGAACTCATGGCTAGCTATAGGAGTAAGAAGTTGAGAAGTACATATGGTTATAAAGATTGTTTGGTTTATATAGACATGTTGTGATTTGACTCGAGGGTGGGGTTGCATAGGCTAATACGTTACATAAAAACAATATCGTTTTAGCATTTTTAACAGTTTTTGAAGTTTAACGTTATGGTAATTGGAAAACCATCATCATTTTGTATTCAAAGTTTCATTTGCGTATCATGTCATGTTATATCTTTGATTCAAGAATTATTTATTATGCATTGATTTATTATTATTATTATCCATAGACCTTTTTAATAGTTTATATATGTTTCAAATAAGGTTGTACTATTTAAAACTTGTTGTATTAACCGCATAAGAAATTTTTTATTGTATAATATACTTAGCAATCGCGGGGAAAGAGGTCCAACTTCAAAAGTTCAACCCAAAGCTGGCTAGCACCATGCCACATCTCAATGAGCATCAAGTTAGTTTCTTATTACTCCTAATTTTTAATACATGAATATAACAAAAACATCATAGATTTAATGGACCATAAAAAAATAAATAGAAATTCCATGAATAACATCCAACATATGGAAAATTATTAAGTCTTGTAAGAATTTGTCAATCTTGTCTTGCAAAATTTAGGATAACCTAAAGCATGTCTAATCATGGGTATCAATCAAAGGGACCATTTGTGATTACATCAAGCTGCCTCATTCATTGATTGTATTTGTATCAAACATCTTTTAATCTTCTAGCATTATTTCCATATTTGGTAGTGTTGTGCTTTTATTAATTCATTCAAAACTCTAACGACTGAAATAATGTAACATATACGTCATATAAGTATCCAAGTGATCATGGTTGTCAAAATCGTGATCTCGATCGTAAGATCGTATGATCCTACGATCCTAGGTGTTAAAAACGATCCTAAATTCCTTTGATTTTTTTTTTTGAAAATGAATTTTTTTTATCACTTTATGTCTTTTACCATATACCAATTTACCCTTAATCATTTTGTTTTATGACTTATGACTAACCACTACAAGAAAATTTCAATTTAGCTATGGAAAAATTCCATAGCAAAAAGCTGAAATTCCGTAGCTAAAGTTGAATAACTACGAAATTTGCTACGTAATATATCAATTAGACTCCGTAACTTTATTTCTTGTAGCAAAATGTTTAGCTACGGAATTATAATTCCGTAGCAATTTTGCTATGACAGTTTCAACAACATCTATTTCGTTGCAATTTTAGTTTTATAGCAAATTCCGTAGCTATTTTTCATAGCAAATTCTATAGCTTTTTGTTCCGTAGCAAAGTTCGTAGCCATCTGTTTCATAGCAAATTCCGTAGCTGTCTATTCCGTAGCAAATTCCGTAGCCGTCGGTTCCGTAGCAAATTCCATAGTCGTCTATTCCGTAGCCGTTTGTTTTGTAGCAAATTCCATAGTCGTCTGTTCCGTAGCAAATTTCATAGTCGTTTGTTCCATAGCGAATTCCGTAGTAATTTGTTTCGTACCAAATTCCGTAGCCGTTTGTTCCATAACAATTTTCCGTAGTTGTTCGTTCATCAACAACATGTCACGTAGCAATAGATTCCAAAGCAAATTCAATACGATAAAAATATTCAACAAAATCCAAAATTTTCAATTATAATATTCATAAAAATATATAAAAATGTAGTAAATATGAATTTAATAGTTACATCAATTTTACAGATATATCATAAAAAATTCTTCTACAAGGGTATCTAATCATCAAAACTGAATATTAATTACAAATACAATCAACAGTTTAAATTTGAACCGCGATGTACACACAAATAGCCACATATACTCGACCAAAATGGCAAAACCTGCAAAATCAAATTTACAAAATCAACTTGATTAAATTTCAATCTTTTGTATGAAATCCATTTTGTTTTGCTTTGAGGGTTTTCCTAGTAGATTGTAAATCTACCGACTTTTTAATTTGTGATATTTTCCTCCGGTATCACAACTAAGTCAATATGATACGCTGGATATGTTTTTTGGATCTAAGGAAAGTATATTAAAATATATTCGAGTCAAGACATTAAGTCAAAAGAAATGATCATTTAATGATGAAATCACAAACATTACTTGATGTAGATAGCTAATTCGAAGTGCCTAAGTGTTGGTTCTTTTTAGTAGTGGTGTAATACTAATGTTATCCGGATGATGTTGTGATACCAGGGATAACTTAGACATTCAATCAATGGAAATATAGCTTCAATTATACAAGAATTTTGTACCTTGACAAAAATTGATACTTTTTGTTACTAAGCAGGTCATTCAAACGGTCCATTAATGTCTTTTGCAGGGTCTAAAGTATAATATGAGTAGTAGTATGTAAATTACCAGATGCATCTTGTGCTTTTCTTGTACTTGAACAGATCTCAATATAGACTCCAATGCAAGGACCTGTGAAGAAATTTTCATCAACTTAATTTCTTTTCAATGATGAGGGTGAGGAGGGATTTATGTCTTTTTCACAAACGAGAAGAGGGAAGTATGTGTTGCTTACTTGTTTGGAACAGTCATTAAAATGAAATGTGATCTCATTGCAAAGTTGTTGGTAAGTAGAATCTCCTAATTCAGTAAAGCCCCTATCAACCAATGATACATTATAAAAGTTATCAACATAAACATTATAATAATTTATATATCAAAATACAAGTACTCCACTATGTATTCATCAAAGTTCAAAGATAGGCAGAAAAAGTGCATTTCACGCAAGATGTTAATAGACTAACAAGATTGACATAAGAAAGTTAAAATGATACATAGTCATCTAACAAAGATATGCACAAATCCTACAACCTTGCTTATAAAAAATAATAATAATAAAACATATTCATTAAAAAGCATGTTTGAAAACTCAAGAAAACCATAAGCAACTCACTTCAAACACTATTTTAACATCAATGGCAAGTATCACTCTATCTCGGATGTTAGAGATGGACATTATTCCTTAAAGATAACCAAAATTGGGTTGAGTGAACATCATTTGTTTACTTTATCTTCATGGTGGAATACTTGCCATCTCGAGGCATTATGGTCTTTCACCTCTTTTTACACTTTAATTCTCTATTTTATTTTATTCATTTCCTTTTGTGTATTGATTGCCATCAATAGACCTAACAATTTAGTTAAAACTTGAAAATAAAAGCATAAGACTTGATTGATGATTTGTGGAAAGAGTAAACGGTTATTATCTACTTGCTCAAATTTGACACCTTTTTAATGTATTTCTTTTGGTAACTATGTATTACAATATTGGTATATACAAGAAATCGTATGTCTTTCAATCCTACAACTTGTGTGAAGTGATTAGTGCAAAGCTAAGATTTGCGCTAGAAAAACAAATAAAACAAATCAAAAAATGGATTAAAAAGAGAGAATATCATCTAGACCTTGACAGAACTATGATCAAGTTGAACTCGTGTACAAAAACTAGAATAGTTTAAGCAAGATCATTAAAATTCATAACTCGTGTATAAAACATAAAAAAGGACTATAAAGAAATACTAGATCACATTAATCCATAATTCTCATTATATAGTACCTGTACATGAGTATAAAACCTATGAAGGTTAATGATGTAACTTGAAGTAAATTAACTTAATTAATCTATGATGCTCAGGCAGTAAAGTCGCATCAATAATTCATTATTTATCTATTCAAAATCCACAATTGGCATTAAATGCAATCAAATTCACTAATAAAACTTGAATCCAACTACGTGTGTGGATTGGTAGAGTTAACATAACATTAACTCGCCTCAAATTCAATGGATAGATCAATAGATCCTTCAGGTCATTGGATGATAGAAGGAGAAAATGGAGGAAACATAAAAGAGAAGAATGTTACCTGGTAGGGAGGAAGATGATCAAGAAAAATCTACCGATTGATGGAGCAAGCGCCAAACGACAGATCAAAAAAGAGTGAGAGAAGCTCCATATAGAGTGATGTCCGGTCGATAATGGCGTTAGTGGAGAGCGGGGGAAAACCGCAGAATGACGAATGAGGAATTATATCAAAATAATGAGCAAAAGTCCCGCCTATGATTAACCTATACATACATAGATGCAATATAAACATAGGTTAACTGCAACATCCTATGAGAATTAATCAAATAGATAAGTAGATGGATGGCAAACCTGTAGTATCCTTCTTGTTTGAAATCCCGATTGTAGTCAAAGATCTTGAGATTTTTTAGCAACTTCTTTTGTATTGAGCATTCTGAACCAATGGGAAAATAGTTTGTGATAGAAGATTAGAAAGAAAACCACTTGAAATCGGATTGTTATATAAATGGAGGATTAAAGAGATTGCTTGTTAGCATCAGCGACCAGCGTAATTGGGAGGTTGAGGACGACGACAAGTTGAGAGAGGGAGAGATGTGATCGACGGAAGGTTGAATGTTTGATTTGGGAGGAAGTATAATTGGGTCATGTGATTTTACCAATTTGCCCTTAGTAAGAATTCATTTGCATACATAGCACGTAGTCGCTTCTAAAGAGGAAATATATAAGCCCAACTTTGTTTTTTTTTTTTTGGTGAATTTCATTTTTTTTTTGTTTTTTGAATTAAGTCATACTAAAGACATGTTTACTTACAAAATCTAATGCGTCATTAGAAATTTCAATCGAAACTATACAATCTGGTATGTATGTTATAAAATGTGACTTTGCAAGACAAGGGGAGCATAAATTTGATAAATATATACAACTTTTTTAAGTTATTTATTCATTTATTTAATTTTTTTTATAGGGTTATTTTCAAGCTATGATTTTCTGCATTGAAGAACTTTTACCTTCATTGAATGTTAAAATGAAGTTGAATCCGGATGTATTAATAAGTTTTGGTTGAGAAAATGCATGATTCAAAGATATGTTATTTTATTGTTCAATAAAATATTATAATAAAAAATCATATTTATATTTATATTTCTTTACAAATAAAACAATGAACATTTTTTCTTATTATTTACATGTTCAAATAGAAAGCGTGAAAGCGGGATGGGCGGTGGGGTTATGGTAAATGTGGGGTGTGTTTTCTATTTTTAAAAATTAAAAGAAAAAAGAAATACAAATACTTAGAAAAACATTAAGGATAAGGGTAAATAGCTAAGAAGTTTCATTATGTAGCAAAGTGGCTACATAATCTAGTTTCGTAGAAATTTTTGTAACAAAAGAGCTATGAATTTTTCCACTGTAGCAAAATAGCT
Source organism: Lactuca sativa (assembly GCF_002870075.4). NCBI lineage: Eukaryota > Viridiplantae > Streptophyta > Magnoliopsida > Asterales > Asteraceae > Lactuca > Lactuca sativa. The sequence continues at coordinate 78,868,676 of NC_056629.2, read as the reverse complement.
ATGTAAATCAGTTTTGTATCAAATTTATGTAGCATAATAGCAATGAAATTTAATTACATAACAAAATAGTTATGGATATCGTTTCCGTAACTAAATTTCGTAGCAAAATAGTTATGAAAAATCATTTTGTAGCAAAATTGCTACGAAATTTAGTTTCATAGTAATTTTCGTAGCAGAATAGCTATGAAATTTCACTTTGTAGAAAAATTGCTACGAAATTCTTTTCCATAACTAATTCCGTAGCAAAATAGCTACGGAATTTAGTTTCGTAGTAATTTCCGTAACATAATAGCTATGAAATTTCACATCGTAGCACAATAGCTACGTAATTCGATTCTGTAACTAAATTACGTAACAAAATAGCTATGCAATATCATTTTGTAGCAAAATAGCTACGGAATTTAGTTTCGTAGTAATTTTCGTAGCAAAATAGCTATGTATTTTAATTTCGTAGCAAATTCGATAGCAAATTAACTACCGATTACAATTCTGTAACAATTTTCCGTAATTAGTTCTAACATTGCAACGGAATTTTATTTTGTACAAATTTTCGTAACGAAAAATTTACGGAAAATCATTTTGTAGCATATTCCGTAGCGAAATAGCTACAAAATATGATTTCGTAGCATTTTTCCGTAGCTAAATTGAAATTTTCTTGTAGTGAACGTATTGAATCGTATATAACTTTTGAACGAAAAATTAAATGTTTGAAACAATTTTCATGTTTTAAAATTATAAATTAATATTATGTTTATTTTTTGAGATCTTAGGATCTGGTTCCCTATCTTACCCTTTACAAATTTACCGTTCATGAGTTCATCATCTTGCATTGATCGCATATTTCTTGATCAACAAAAGATCCAGAGACAACCCAATCTACTATGTCTTAGACCCCCACTTACAAAGGGAAGTCAAGCTCCAACCATCATAACACATCGTTCCATGTCCTAACAACAATTTCACATTTAACAAACAAGTGAGGAAGGAATTCCATATGTAGAAGACAACAAGGACAAAGAATTAATGGGATATCAGAACCCATGGTAGCTAGGTTTGGCCAAATGGGTAATCTGTCAAACCAAAGTCATCAAGAAAAATATTCACTAACATGTTTCAATGTTCAATGACTTAATGAAGGTATTGCCAAAACTTTCATGGCCAAATCTACCGTCAATCATTTTTTTATATCGGTGTTAACAACATAGTTTTAAAAAAATGTTTGGATTTGTTTATTCGATACCAAATGTAAAAAATCCATAAGTTATTTTTTAGCGTTTGACAAATTATTCTTATACATATCATGAATAAATAATTTATCAAAAACTCTTTCTAAATGAATAAAAAGAAATAATTTATCAAAAATAATTTATTTAATTCGATAAATGCTTACAAAAATAAAAAATTCAAACCACTTAAAACTCTACCATGTCAATCCAAAAAAAGTCAATAAACATATGAAATAAGCAAAACAAAATTGAACCACAAACCCCCCATAAACTCTAAAATAAATTTATAGTATTAGCAATTATGCGGTTTTGTTTTAGTTGTGTACTGTTAAAAAAATATTTATTTTAGTAAATCTCCTAATAAAATTTCTTCTAAAAAATTTATGGCATATAAAGAAAATAAATTAAATGTTTTAAATTCCTCATATTTTCTATAATCAACTTAACTGAAATACACGAGAATCTTAAATGAAACCAATGAAACAAACAAACACAATTAAATCAAACTTATATACAAGAATCATAATTAGAAAACATACTTGAATGTTGATGTTTACAACAGAAACACAAATACAAAATTATGTAGATTGAGGCCTGTGAATTACAGTGTTCTAAGATAGAACTTCCCTGGTAGGAATTTGTCTAGAGAATACAACAATCAATCCAAGAAGTGATTTTGAATCCATCGAAATTTCTATGTTCCCTTCATCTTCAGAAATTCCTCATTTTTCGATGACGATGTTTATCACATATTGGTTAGTTACGTATTCATTCTTTCCTAACTTTAAATGATAACTATTCATTTTTCTTTATTCATCCTTTTGTAGTTTGAAATATGAAAAGAATAATTTTAAGTGAAATATAAAGGACGATTAAGAATCGCCATCAGATCAACTCAAATGAAAAATCATTTGTTTTGGATGTGGATGTTAACCACTAATTGAATAGAACGTTAACCACAAACTTGAGATTAAAAAATTAAAACAAGGTTAGCCAAAAAAATAAGGTCAAGTTATAATATACAACAAAACGTCGTTGGCGTAGTGGTAAAAGAAAAAGATTTCTTAATTGAGAGGTTATAAGTTCAAGTTTCACTTGAGATATATGTGCTAATTAGGAGTATGTTAGTTTATTTTTTAAAAAAAGAGTAATAGTATAAAAAACCAAAGTGTATAACAAAACCCACTACATTTAATGTTTATGTACCAAGTCTTTCAAAATATTACTTACCAAAATGCAAACATCCTTTAATATTAATAATGTAAAAGTTTATGATTATATGATTGTTAATTTTCCTATCAAGCCTCTCGATGTTGCAGATGATTTCAATCTATCTTGGGAAAAAGTAACTTGAACATTTTTATCAATCGATCATACGACCAACATGAAAGAAATAGAACACGTATCTAAAGCATGAAAGATGATGATTAGGAGTAAACCTAAAACTTCATCTATGTATTTTTCATCTTCGTATGATTAGGAGTAAACCTAAAACTTGTTTCTTCATTATGTATCTTGTAATATGCATCTGACCTTATTTGGAAACTAATAGGCGAATCCTCATATGCTTCTACTTTCCATGTTATAACTTTACTTGCAACAGTCACAAAAATATAATTTGAATATTAATGGCACCCTGACATGGACCCAGTTCATTATTAGTTATCAAGAATACTTGGGTACTAACATGAACAAAAAGTTGATTGGATAGACCACTCCTTAACTTGTCAAATAGTACAATTTCTGATCACTTCGTATTTCTATTTTTGTAACAAGTGGAATATAACGATAACTCGTAATTTTACACCAAAGATGGCCTATAGATGACTATAAACTTAATAGACCGATCATATAACTTGATTTTTATGCTACACGAAACCACTTGCTAAAAATCCTTTAGTCATTTCTATACCTAACTTTATAAATTGAAATGGCTCTCTATAACAAGAACTCCGTGTGATTTTGGTGATTATCTATGTTTCTTTCTGGTTGGTATGAAGTGTTGAACTAGGATAATACTTAAAAAGAAAGTCTAATAACACTTATAAAGTAAGTTTACTAACATTTATATGAGTGTGAAATATGTTAATCAAAATAATGTTATCGTATACTCTAAACAATTTGCTTATTAGTGTAGAGTGGGATGCATGTACCATCCATATATTTGTTGACAAAGGAAGATGATTCGTCCATAACTATTTTTTGCCGTACACAACAATGATATGTTTATTTATTTATTTATTTGCATATTGTACACAATCTAAAACATAAATTTTTTGTGCATGAAAAAAACTTCCGTGTACGAATCAACTAAACATGCATACTAAGGAAGGATGGAGTCGAGGCTGGGTTCGCCAACGGTATAGGACGGTACCGTCGGGTCATGACCCCTTCAATGGCGGGTTCCAGCGGTGTAGGGAGGTGAGAGCTCTTATGTAGGTTGGTGAACCCGCCCCAACCTTTACTCTCATGCATTGAGGATTTGGAAAAGAGATAGGACATCACAGTCTTTCCTTTCATCGGATCTTCACCATCGTCGATTTCTCCAATTTTATCAGACGTTCAGCTTCCATTTGAAAATGATCGACAAAAAAATAAAAGAGCCCTATGCTTTAAAATAGTTTGATTTTGTTGGACCCAAATTTTATCAAATAGTGTTTCCTTGAAAATAAGTTTATGAGCCTAAATTTTAATGTGACTAGCATATATATATATATATATATATATATATATATATATATATATATATATATATATATATATATATATATATATATATATATATATATATATATATATATATATATATATATATATATATATATATATATATCAACATTTCATTTATTTTTAATGCATGAATTATAAAAAATTTTGTTTTCTTAATTATTTTAGAATTTTTTTTGTTTTAAATTTGCAAACGTTTTTTTTAGAAAAAAAATGTTGACTTATTTTATTTTATGTTTTCTAATTTAATTAAATAAAAAATAATGATGTGACAAGTTGGTTGAATGAGTTAGAAAAAATAGGTTTTTATGTGTTGTGGGTTGAGAAAGATGGAAAAAAAAAAAAGAGAAAAAAAAAAGTTAATATGAGAATGGGTTGAATGGTCTGGAAGGGAAAAACTCTTTTCTCCTTAATAAAATAAGTAGTGTAATATATATATATATATATATATATATATATATATATATATATATATATATATATATATATATATATATATATATATATATATATATTCATCTACATGCATGCATGTGTACCCTTTTTGCTTGTATTTCCCTCGGTTCTTATTTGTAAAAGTGTAATCAAGAGGTAAAAATCAACTTTTTCACATGATTCATGGTTTTTGCAAAATCAAAAGAGGGCTCTTTGTTATTCATCAAATATATTCTATGAAAACCTCTATTTCATTTAAAGATATATGGAGTGGGTATATCTCATTCTCATTGATGACATAGAATTACCATATTTGTTTGTGGCTAGTGATTGAAGGGGTCCAGTTTGATGGTCATTTCCATTCCTTTTTTCACTTTAATTAGCATCATTTTCAAAACGTAGGATGAAGAAGACTAATAAAAAATTGTCGATGGAAAAAACGGATAGCAAAAGGAACTACACGAGTTGACCCTTGATGTGAACCCATTCATGCATTCATGTAATTCCCCTAAGATGGTCAATATCAAAACCCTAATCGTACTCGAATACTTCTTACGTTTTAAAAAGAAATATGTTTGATTTGACCTAAAATTTAACAAAACCTTTCTATCTTTTTATCTTTTAAGTGATCAGTTACATCATATAACAATAAAAAAACAATTAACAAAGAATTATGGACTACGACCAATCTTAGGAATATCTCATATAATTCATGGTATGAACATTCTCTAACTTTATACTCTCTTTATTAAATAAAAATAATAATAATAATGCCATTACTCATTCATCATTAATCCGTTACTAAAGTCATTTATCAATGAACTAGTGACATATTTTTTTTTTTTGAAAGAAACCAAAGTCATGGAAAATATATTCCAAAACAATCAAAATACAATATTCTTTTTAACGACAGGGTTTTTGTAGCATAACGTTATGGATTGGAAAGATGCGCCTCCTGAACTAGTTAAAAATTCATCTTTCCTGAAACACAAAAAATTAAGATTTAAAGTATGTTTAATAGGTGTATATATTATCGTTAAAAAAATAAACAAAAATAAAAAAAATAAAAAATAAAAAAAAAAGCCCAAAAAAGTAGATAAACCAAACTCCCAACACAATAATAAAGTTCTTATTGAAGTATAACCCAAAAGACCCCACTTCCTAGCCCAAATAAAATTTCTCCGTTGCAGAGTGGACTTGTAAAATGGACCCTTATAGTAAAATTAGTACTGATTGTGAAAGTACGAGTTGAAAAGTCATTTAATATAAAATTATAATATTTTGGTAATTAAATCTTAAAATACTGTTTATGTCACATCTTGGTAATCCGGTGGAGTCATTTATTAGGTCATCCGTTATACCACCACTAACCACCATAGTGGTGGGTGTCACCTCATCACCATATCTTACCATTAAAACCATGAGATACTTATCTCTAACACACCACTCCACATCTTTTTTTTTTAATAAAAAATACAATAATACATTGATTCTTTAACAAAAAACTAATTTCATTTAACAAAAAAAAAATTACACTAATTTAAAAAAAACGATAGTTTAAAATAAAATGCAAGAAAACATAAAAATTTCAAACGTAAATTAAACTACTCTTTCCATTTTGGGAAATCCTTTAACTTTAGCCAAACTTTCAGATGTGGAAAATGTTTATGAGTTGTGTTTTCGTATTGATGCATGGCAACACTAACCACATAGATATCGTCTTCATGTTGATTATTTACCATATTGTAAATTCCATTGAATTTGAAAGATCTTATATGCTTAAGAATCATATTAAAGTGATATTAATAATTAACATATGATACTAATGGGTCACAGTAACAACAACTTGATATAATTGATTTTAATAAGTATTCAACAAACTTTTATAATTAATTGGAAATTATTTATTTCATGGAAATATTAATTTTCATTAGCAAGTAAAATTACACAATTCTTATGGTATGAATTATTAAGTCATGCACAACATGTTGGACTAAATAAATTATTTTGTCTTTTACCAAAAAATTAAAGTTTACATTTTATAAACTTAATTTATAAAAGAGAAAATTTGTGAAATGACCAAAAAGGAGGGGTTGTTTGAAGAAAATGACTCAGAATTAGGTGTTTTCGAAAAATGACCACGACTTCCACAAAGAGGACCTCTGCGGAAGTCCTTTAGTTCTGAGGAACAAGAAAACTCTCTGAGGAAATAACGCGGCTGGAGAAAAACACAAAACAATTATAAAATTTTAATTTCGTAGAGGATGCATCATTCCATAGAGATGCCCTCTGCGGATCTATTCTCCAGAGGTACTCCTCTGTGGAATTGTTCTTCGCTAAAACATGGCCTATGTTGACTAAATCGTCAAAGAAATAGACTTAGAAACATAGTTTTGTAGTTTAAATTGTTGTTTTGAATCAATGATATGTGCTAAATATTGATACCTCGTTAGATTTAGAAGAAAACAAATATTATACTCATTATTAGGCCATGTTTTAGCGAAGAACAACTCCTTAGAGGAGTACCTCTAAAGAATAGATCCGCAGAGGGCATCTCTGTGGAACGATGCACCCTCTGTAGAATTAAAATTTTATAATTTTTTTTGCCTTTTTCCCCCGCCACGTCAGATCCTCAGAGAGTTTTCTTGTCCCTCAGAGCTAAAGGACTTTCGCAGAGGCCCTCTTTGTGGAAGCCATGGTAATTTTTCGAAAACTCCTAATTCTTGGTCATTTTCTTCAAACAACCCCTCCTTTTTTGTCATTTCACAAATTTTCTCTTTATAAAATTGAGACTTTTCTCTTCCTTTTTATGAGGCATGGTTGAAACATGCTTGAAGGGACAACAAGATGGTGTTTCGACTTATTTAATCAAAAGTAATATGAAGCATGAGAGACAATCTAGCTAGTAGAAGCATGGGTGCTTAATGGTTAAAAACCCATGTATATTATGCATGTTATATAAATGAAAGAAAGTCTTTCACATGGTTTGCTTCTTACCATGCAAAATCATAACATCCTAGAGGATGTTAGGTTTCTCTCATTTGTTCATCTCATGAAGAGTTTACTTGCTTTTTAATGCTCTCCTTAAGTTCTTATTTTGGTAAGAACATAATTCTTAAGAGTTTTGAAAGTTTTATACAAAAGAACTAGCAATCTACATCAAGTTGTGTCATTAAAGGTGTCTCTAAAGTTCATCATTCATCATAAACTTTTAAGCATCCTTAGAGGACCCTAAGAACTACAAAGGTTGTGATTTCTTCATCATTTCTTTGGTTGGTGTTTAAATCTTTCTATAACTTGTAAGATAGTCATTGTGTGTATAAACTTGTTTATGTTATTCGAAATTATCAAGTCTTCCATTGTTTAAATCTTATGTTTTTGAAACTAATTTTAAATAAAAACGCAATAATTTGTATTAGGGGCCACCTTGCAAGTTGGTTACATTTTTTGATTTTTTTAAAATCTTAGTTTTTGGAGAATATAGATAACTTGGTTTTATATAAAAACAAGTTCATACATTTTTTTTTGACAACTTCTTAATTGTTATTTTTGTGACAAAAGTTTTCATGCATTTTTTTGTCATTTTAAGTTCTCTTAGAAAAAACAAAGGTTGTTTCATATGTATGATGTGTATAAACTAGCAAATGATTATTATGTTGTGTTGTGTTTGTTGTTTTTGTTATACAATGCTTATAATAATTTATTTATTTAAATGGTATGTAATAAATTAAATGGAATAATTTTCTTGGTTTATTTTTTATAAGTAAAATATTAGTTTTTAAAAATAATTTATTTATCCAAAAATTTAACAAGAAATGAAGTTGGAGCCATTTTTTGAAGATAAAAATGAATATTTCACAACTAAAATGTGTGTAGGATTTTCAGTGACAGTTTGCAACTGTCGCTAAATGTTGTTGTTGTTGTTGTTGCTGGTGGCAGATTTCCCAAAGGGTTGTTGAGAATTTGCTACACTTTCTGCAGCACTTTCTGAAAGTGTTGCATATTGCTGAAATGTTGTTTTAAAGAAGTTTTTTCTAATCTTTTGTAAGCAGTGAGTGTTTTCTCAAGTGAGTACAACAACATTGAAGATTTTTTGTCCCTTTAAATGTCTCTTTAGAAATGGGCTTGACATTTTTGTGTTGGCTCAAAAAATATTATTAATTGGTTATGTTTATGCACATATATTTTTATGCATGTTTGTGTTGTTTATTTGATGTTATTATGCGTGGTTGACAAATTAATTTTTCACATACTAAAATAATTTTGGACAAAATAAACATCACATGGATTTTCGTTTTCAAAATTTATAATGTGGACATAAGTTGTAACAATTTATTGTTTTAAAATAAAATCCGGTTTTATAAAAACGTTAATAACGACAAATTTTGAAATACTCATTTATAAGTTTTAAAATCCTGATTTTTGTAACTTATACAAACTACAAATATATAAATAATAAAAGAAGTTTTAGTAAATAGTATATAAAAGGTTCAAATGCACACAAACTTAATAGCGGTTATTAAAATTGAATGCGATTAAAATAATATAAAAACTACTTTTTTATGTAGAACATTTGAAAGTGATTTTTTTTTTGAAAATTGGTACCATGGTTTATTATATGCATGTAATAACCATGATATCATATGTTTTTAAAACTAGAATTATAAAAGATATAAAAGACCCTTTCAAACCTAAAATCTATGCAATTCATCTTGAATAACACTCGCACATCTCTTGTATGCACTTATAGGATAAATGTCACTTAACCGCTTAGTGTTATCTTTTGATGGTCGGTGTGTCTTCGCGATTACAATAAACAAGTTGTAAGCCGATTACACATGTTTTTCAAATTGGATGATTTGATCGGAAATCTTTTGTGATAAAGGTACCAAAGCAAGTGAGTTTCGATGCACAGATGGGATCAAACATGTCTAAGTAAATTTGTTATTAGTGATCTCATAAATCTAGGAATATATAGTAAGATATAATTGATAATCGATATCTATCGGGTTGGATTCAAATAAATGGGATAAATGTCACTAATCATTTACTGGTTTTGCAACTTGAATCCTAGACTTTGATAATTAATGTTTTTAGAAACAAAAGAGGTATTAATTATTAAAGAGTTTAAATAATGAAAATAATAAATGAATTTTATTAAAATTTTGTATAAATAATCCATTCTCATTACCATGAGTTGTCATTTTCTTTAATGACTTAATGAAGCATTAACATTCACTAGATACAACTTCAATGAATGAGTTCATGTCTTTAGAGACAATCGCGTGAGAGATATGAAATTATATACACTTAAAGGTCATAGTCTTAAACTATTTGTTTTGAGCAATAAACTTGAACATGATACCTAGTAAAGGCATCTATGTGATGCTAAAGATGTTTCTAACATCAAACTATGAAAAGTACAAGGCCAAAAATAGTCAGCTTGTATGATCTAGAAAGCCTATGTTTCATAGACTGAACAACTTTAAGCCTAAGACATCCAATAAGGCCCACGTAGATGGATCTTGTTTCTTTTGTGGAGAAACTGGACACTGGAAGAGGATCTGCTCCTCTTATCCGGAAAGAAAATTCTGAAGAGACTAGTACTTTGGGTATCTACTAGATAGAACTCATACTTTTCATATAACATTCAAGTACTTGGTACTTAAATGTTAATCTTGTAACTGGCTTGCAAATATTTACAGAAAATTACCAGCTGAGCACAATCAAGTTGGAACTACATTGTCAGAGTTTAGTTTATTAATTATGTTAGGAACATAATGTACTTGTAATAATATTTGTTTTAGAACAATGTATGTTTTAATTTAGCTAAATATATGTCTTAGTTACTTTAATTTATGAATGATTGGCTATTTACTTAAACTGTTTTTCATAACGATCACCTTCATATTCGGATATGATTAAAATTCTTTTGTTGAGACTAGATCTCTTAATAAGAATTATATAGTAAATGTCAATGTTTTATAAATAACAACTTCAATATGAAAAATACTTTTGACTTAAACTTGTTTTAAATCAAACTCATCTTTGGCATTGTTATCTTTATGGCATTCACATATTCTAACTTCAAGAAAGGGATCCTTGAAGGCAAATAATGTAGTTCGTTTGACATATGTAAATCTTATTTATATACAAAAGATTCCTAATGACATTTTCACTAGGTAGTAGAGAAAATAATTATAAGGAACTATACACTATGGTTTATGACTTCCTTTTTAATGAATGTAAGAGATTTAGCACAAGATACCAAATCAACTTTATTAACATGTATAGTAGTTATAAATTATATTTTACGTGTTAAAACATAATTGTGAAATCTTCGTTGAAGGTTTAAAATATTAAGTTGAAATACATACCAGTAAGAAATATCTAAGGCCTTAATGAGAATAAAGGATGAACCAAAATCTTACTTGGTATGATTTACTTTCTAATCGACAAAAATGTCTTCCTTTTATTTCCTTAGGATAACACCTAGAACACTATCAATTGTACCTTGAGTACAAGCACCAACTAAATAGTGGATATAACATTTTCTTCATAAGATTTTGTTTGGAAAGGCTCCATCCTTATCTTACTTAAATGTTTTATAGGTTTGAAGCCTTTGTCGGACTAATGCTTCTAAACCCAAAATCTACTATATCATATTTGTATACTAATCTAAATATGGCTTAGATTATTATATGCAAACCCACCAAGAATAAGTTTTCTTATTCCTCTAATATTTGCGTTAGCAGAAAGCAAGCTTTTCATGACAACTGGAGAAAGATGTACATGAAACTTGAAATAGCTCAAGAATCATAACCTGATGTACTTACAGTTGGCACTAGTTTTAACAGGGGACTGTTAAACTTGAATAATAGCTATTCACAAACATAAATTATTCGTATTAATGGTAGAGATCATTTATAACTTGAGAAATATGGAATCTCTCATTAATGAGCTTTTATTGATGGTTTCTGGAAAATCCATCAAATACCAAGATGTTATGTCAGACATCGAATCTAATAAATGACATACAATCATGAACATGAGATGTAATCCATCTATAATAATCAATTATGGTCTTGATTAACCTTCCTCCCTATAGCAAGGCTAGAAGGATTAAGTGATTCTTCTAGAAAGAATACATTACATGGATAACCATACACATTTAAAGCAAGACTTGTTGTAAAAGGATTTTCTCATACTCAGGTCAATGACTATGGTCCTTATTATACTCATAACATTAACTAAGATTAAACCTTTTTCATAAGTAGCTTTGATTTGATCAACAGGGACATTGTTTACTATAAATTCATATTCTCAATATCATATATAACAAATAGATTTCAAGAAAGACCGCTTTTTCTAATAGAAATCTACTATAAGATATCTATATAAATTAGCTTGGAGGTTTTCTTAATCCATGTTATCTTACAAAATGTGTAGAGCTTGAGATCCACTTCGGATATAAAGTAAACATCTTAATATTGCAATCATCATTTTAATATAAAACCAAAAGTTATGCTTTTGTATCAATATAAATAGAACATGTGTGTTTACTACGAAGTAGTGGGAGCATAATGACATTCCTAATCTTGTATGAGTGATACATACTTAATCATAAGAAATTACATTCCGGCTATGCTAGGCTTTTTCACCTTGACTCCGAATGTGTTTCTAAAATGAAAGACTTAGGAAGAACAAGATACATTCTTGGAATGTAAAATATATAGGGATAGATAAAATGAATGATAAAATGTCTATATCTTTATGCATATATTGACAATATCTTGAAAAAGATCAAGAGAGAAATTTCCTTTGGAGGAAACTTAACATTGTCACATAGCACTAAATTTGAGTCGGCCTCAAAAGGAACCTAGCTTATAAGTTTGAGCTAGATGAAATGATTTATATTCGATTTGATTAGAAAATAAATCCATCATTTATGCCATCTTATGCATAATATCTGGTATATGATCACATTATGAGCATATCATAATATACAAATTAGATACATGGTTAAGTCATCAGATTACTATAGGAACATTCTAAGAGTACTTTAGAAGAACTAAGAGAATGTATATGAGATAATTAGTTTAGAATAAAATCTTCGTGTAAAGAGTTACATAAGATTCAAATTTCTAAGCAAAATAATTATGAATTTTAACTGGATTATGACTTCATTGTGGGATGAAGAGTAAGTTTAGTTGGAATGGGGTCCAAGCAAAACAAAATGACACAGTCTACTACAAAATAAGAATACATTACTTTAGAATTTGAAAACTAATATGATTGGATGAATGAGTTCAATGAAAAACTATGTTGATTTCTGCCATTCAAGGATCACATAGAAATATTTATGACTTCGATAGTATACTTAATCAAGCTAAGAGACTCCATGTCACGAAAGAAAACCAATTATATACTCTAAGATATTTGACTACACCTAGAGTAAAGTCAAATATGGAGATGATAGTAATTGCAGAATTCATGGAAATTAAGTTTAGTTGAATCCATTGATAAAGTCCCTCTTTTGAGCTAAGTATGAATGGACACACTTCAACGATAAGACTTTATTATTCTAGAAATGAGATTTTTATTTGGATTTAGCATTTAGATATTGGAACATTATGATAAAAATTATTATATAATGTTTTGATATACTGGGATATGATCATAACATCAATAGTTGTTGTGTTCTACATTAACATGTTTAATCCATGAATAATCTTATTATTCTAAAAGTTCATAGTCTCTTATAATTGTGGGAGCAATTATGAAGTAAGACTAATATGAATTAGATTGGTTGACTTTCACCGGATGAAGGTAGGCAATGGGTTGTAACCAAGTTTCATAGGTACTTTTCAGAGAGCTAGTATTGAACTGAACCACATCAAGATCATCTCAGGGATTGCTATCATGAATCATACTTGATTAAAAGGTACTATCTTTGTATCCTTAACATCTGAGATACATAGTGGGAATTAAGTGTAGGGAATGTTGTGCTTAGATATGGTCAAATGTTGGTCCTTAACCGGATAGTTATAAAATCCATTTTCAAGTATGGGATGAACTATGAAAGAGGCATATATAGTCTAGATGGGATTTGTTCCTCTTATGTGTTGAGAGATAGACATCTAAAGCGCCTTACCAAAACTTGAACACTATATGAGATTGATTGCGATCCGTATCTCGTGTTTAACATGATGTCTATGACAAATGGATAAATGATAAACTACCTTATACACCAATTGTACTTGAGATTTTTGGGAATTAGGCGTTGATAGAATGGCACAAAATCGTATGTTGATGGGGGTAGTGAAATGTTGCTAGACGTTCACCACTGTTTATATCAACCTAATATGAGTCTTGCGCAGGTGGGAGATTGAAGGATCGTGTATGCTCAAGAATCATATTAAAATGTTATTGCTAATTAACATATTATACTAATGTTTCGTACTAACAAAACTTGATATAATTGATTATTTATTAGAAATTGATTTTAATAGATATTCAATAAACTCTTATAATTAATTGGAAATTACTTATTTCATGGAAATATTAATATTCATTAGCAAGTAACATTACATAATTCATATGGTATGAATTATTAAGTCATGCATAAAATTTTGGACTAGATAAATTCTTTTGTCTTTTACCTAAAAGTTAAAGTTTATATTTTATAAACTTGGTTTATAAAATTGATACATTTCTCTTCCTTTTTATGAGGCATGGATGAAAAATGCATGGGAGACGATATAGCTAGTAGAACATTGGTGCTTAATGGTTAAAGACCCATGTATATATGCATGCTATATAAATGAATGAAAGGCTTTCACTCAAATTTCTTCTTACCATTCAAAACCGTAACATCCTAGAGGATGCTTGGTTTCTCTCATTTGTTCTGTAACATATCGAGTTCAGGAGTGCAAGTTCAGGGTTCAAAGTGTAAATGTGAAAGAGCAGCTCGGCGATTCCATGGGTGGACTCGGCGAGTAGGGTCGTGATTCTGGTCACGTGTTAAGTGGCCAACACGGCGAGTTGACGACCGGACTCGGTGAGTTGGTGTTGTGTGTAGAAAACCCTAATTTCGGAGGATGAGCTCTATATAAAGGACATTATACCCTCTCCCCAGCTTCTTTACCCTCTCTTGAAGTCCAGAAAACCCTAATGCGCGTTCTGAGTGATTTGAGAGCATTTGAACCTTGGAGAAGAGATTTTGGAAGAGATCTTGGAGAGTTAAGAGGCTTGGAGCAAGGGGATTTGCTAGGATTCGGATTTCTCTTCTGTTGGAGCTTCCTTTTGAGGTATTATTTCGTTGCTTGGGCTGTTATTCATATAGTTCATCATTTTGGAGTATTTGGAAAGAATAACTTGTGATATTTCGAGTTTGGAGGTTAGATCTGGGGTTGCTATCTCAGATCTGGAATGGAGAAGGTCTAGAGTGCATTAAATTCCCTATTCTTGAGTGATTGGTGAAGCCATCTTGTCCCAAACCCTAACCCTAGAGTGTTATATGCTTAGATCTCTTTGGATTCACCTAAACTTTGCCACTTTACGTGATGGAAGGGTTGTAGAAGAGTAGATCTATGGTTTGGATCATCTGCATGGCCTGGAAAGCTTCTGTATGGATTAAGATCTAGGGGTACTCGGCGAGTCACAAGGGTGTACTCGGCGAGTTGCTTGAAGGTGGGCAGGAACTCGACGAGTTGGAAGAACAACTCGGCGAGTTGGTTGAAGATAGCCTTGGAATCAGCGAGTCTGTTCTTGGACTCGGCGAGTCTGGTCATGAGGTCCTAACCTTCTTCTGGTTGAGCCGTGAATCGATGAGTCAAGGGAGGACTCGGTGAGTTGAGTGCGAAGGGGCTCAGAGTTGTTGGACTCGGCGAGTCTCGGGGTGACTCGGCGAGTTGAGTCGGATTGGGGAAGTTCTGAGCTTGGGGACTCGACGAGTCATCGGGTTGACTCGGTGAGTAGAGTCAGTCAGGAGGTTGACTTCGACTTTGACTTTGACCAAGAGTTGACCAGTTGACTTCCAGGGGCATTTTGGTAATTGTTCGCATTTGTTTTGAGTTCAGTGCTGGTGTTGGCCAGTGGTGGAGATCGTGTCATCGTTGTTATGTTGTTGCTTTGCTATGTTTGCATCCTAGTAGTTAGGATGGATATGTTAGAGACATGGTTAAGGTCGGTATCCTGGTATATAGGATGATGCTATGCTAGTGACCTGTTAGGTCGGTATCCTGTTTAGAGTATGTTATGATATGTGATCTGCTAGATCGGTTTGATTGGATGTGAATTGTTATATGATTGTATGGTTATGTGCACATGGTTCTTGGACTGGGGTTGGGTTGAGGCGGGTCCTGCTTTGTGCTGTAGGCCAACATACCCAGGGCGGACCGGTTATCCCGAAGGCCCAGCGAGTGGTCCGAATAGGCTGTAGGCCCCGCAAGGGCAGACCAAACATGCCGAGGCTCGGAGAGTGGACCAGGCCGACTGAAGGATCGGTGTGGGCGGACCAGTCATACTGTAGACTCAGAGAGTGGACCAGGTGGGTTGAAGGCCCGGTGCGGGCGGACCAACCACACTGCAGACTCGATGGATATGGATAGACTCGGAGGGTGGACCAGGTGGACTGAAGGCCCGGTAGGGCAGACCAGTCATACAGTAGACCCGAAGTGCATGGCTGTTCTGTGTTCTGTTATGATATGGCATGTTGTGCGTGTATGGTATATGTGGTTAGTATTTTGGGGGTATCTCACTAAGCTTTCGGGCTTACAGTTGTGGTTTAATGTTTTTCAGGTTCTTCAGGAGACCGTGGCAAGGCAAAGGCGTGATCGTACCGCTCCTAATGATTATGTTTTATGATGTGGTTCTGGGAAGACTCTGATAATAATTGTATTGAAAACCTTTTTGTAATAACTTTATGAAACCGGGTTGTTTTTGAAAAGTTTAAATTGTTTGAAATTTTTAGAGTGTTACAAGTTGGTATCAGAGCCTTGGTTTGAGTGAATTGGAGGAACATTCGTGTGAATCCAGTCTCAAATCAAGGGAGTTTTCAAAAAGAAAATTTAAAATGGTTTTCAAAATGAGTAAAGGAGGACGTGGAGGTACGATCAGCCGGAGCCAGTAAGTAACCCCAAAATACCATACATGATATTTGTTTTTTTGAGTTATGATAGAACAATATGCTAGTACTAGGCTAGGGATCTTCAGGATTTCATGATAATGCTGCCTGATTTATGATGCCTGCTAGCCTAAGGTTTCTTCTGTGGGAGATTTCCAGTGTTCCTCTAGGAGTGAGGGTTGAGTGCTTGTTATGTATGTTCTTCTCTAGGGTGTTGTGGTGATAATTGATATAAATATGGGTAGGTGTGGAAGGTAGTAAGGGCCCGTACTACTGAAAGCACAGGACCCATACACATATCAAAGAAGCCACAACCTCTAGGGTTGGGTTGGGGGTTGGTTCCAGGGATAGTGGGAAGTATCTGAGATCTTGCGATGTTTTTTCAGTATGGTGGTTACGAGGCATGCTGGGAGCAGATCCGGGTTAGGATCGGGAGCAGGAGAGGACGTTCAGGGTGGGTTAGTACCGCCCGAGGTTATTGGTCAGATGAGCACAGGCGAGTTGGATGCTAGGATTCGTGAGATCTTGCATGATGAGGTTCCTGCGTTGTTCCGAGCCGAGCTGTCGGAACTGTTTGGGTCGATCAAGACCACCATGGTTGAGTATTTTGATGAGCGCTATGCGGCTCTCACAAAGACGGTTGCTGCGACGGCTACAACGGCTGTAGCAGCGGCAGGGGAGGAGCCGGTAGAGGTTTTCAGTATCGGGACTTCGAAAATATGAAGCCCCCTACCTTTGATGGAGTTCAGGACCTAATTATTGCTATGAGATGGTTGTCAGACGTGGAGGGGTGTTTCTTCATGTGTTCATGCCCTGCTGATCAGAGGGTGAGGTGTGCTCCGAACCTGTTGAGGCTTGGGGTGAAGAATTGGTGGAGATTGACCATGGGGTCATTTTCGGATGCGCAGAGGGCTGCGGTTTCTTGGGATCAGTTCCGGGAGATGTTTAGCACTCGTTATGTTCTGCGGGTTGAGAGAGAGAGAGATAGAGAGGTTGGCTCATGAGTTCTTGGAGCTGAAGAAGGATTCGGAGTCGGTGACGGAGATCACCAGGATGTTCACTGAGAGGGCGATGTTTTGCCCTGAGTTTGCTTTGGAGCAGGCTCAGATGTCCCGATATCTGGGTATGCTCAAGAGGGATATCAGGCAGTTTGTGTCTATGCAGAGGTGCGAGACCTTGTTAGAGTTACAGGAGGCCGCCAGGCGGCGTGAGTTGGAGATTGAGTTGCAGTTGAGAGAGCAGAGGCAGGCCCCGACACAGTCGCAGCCGGCGCCGAAACGGTCCAAGACCATTGATTCTGGATTGGGAGATCAGAGCAGCCGCACTTGTGGAAGGTGTGGGAAGGGTCACACCGGAGTTTGTAGGTCCGGTGGTGCATGCCGCAAGTGCGGAAAGGAGGGGCACTATGCGAGGGGTTGTCGGCAGACAGCCCTGGTTCGGGATTTGAGGATTTGTTATCATTGCCATCAGGTTGGACACTTGAGGGTCAAATGTCCACAACTTGCTGTAGGACCAGTGCAGGCTCCAGCACCGGCCACTTTGAGGATTACGGGTGGAGATCAGGGTGGAGCGGAGCCCCCAAGGGCTCAGGATCGTGCTTTTCAGCTTACAGCAGAGGAGGTTAGGGCAGTGTCGGATGCAGCTGCGGGTATGTTTCTTTCTTGATGTCTTGTTATTTTGTGATTATTATGGAGTATTGTTTATTTGCTAGTCTCGTTGTGTGATTTTTGGTATTGTTTTTGTTGTTCCTTGAGGGTTGTGGTATGGTTATGGGTGTGGTGTTGGGAATTTCGTTGGTTATTATTCATGAGGATTATTAGTGCGAAATATGGCTTTTGGTCTGAATGTCAGGTAGCATCTGCAGTCTGAGGAGTGGTTAGCTGAAGGTCGGGTTTTTTTCGAACCCGAGATGATCAGTGTTGTTATGTAATTTTGGGAAGGTTGCTCGTTCTAGTGGGAATCAGTTCGCGTGTAAGGGTTTGTGTTGTGTAGGGTTGTCGAGGGAGGTCGGTGATGGCGACCGGTGGTTGATAGTCAGTGCTCTAAGTGGGGGAGAATTGGAAAATTCTCCGGAAGATTGATAAGCAAGAGAGGGTGTTTAGCTGTTGGGATTCAACAGTGGTTCTGTCAGCCGAGCGTAGGCTGGTATGAGCAAGTGTCTGACAGATGGGGCGGGATGCAGACCAAGGGTGATTGATTGTGGAAGGCTTGGGATTGGACCGGGATTGAGTATGTAGGATGGAGTCAGAGTTCGGAACCCCTAGAGGGTTAGAACAGTATGCATGGGAGAGTTTTCCTGGAGGGATAACGAGGGATGATGAATGCTAGTTGAGCGGTCCGGATAGACTGAAGGCCGGTGGGCGTACCAGTCAGGCCGAAGGCTCGGAGAACGGTCCAGTCAGGCTGAAGGCCCTGGAGGGCGGTCCAGACCTGCTGAAGGTTTTGAGAGTGGTCCAGATGGGCTGAAGGCCGGGTAAGGCGGTCCAGTCATGTTGAAGACTCTGCATGTGTTGATAGATCGGTATAAGGGAATGGAATAGGTATGTCGCGATGTGATATCATCAGAAGGTCTGGCCCCAGGTATTAATCATGATTAGTGGAAGGTAGTGCATGGACTCGAGAGTCCCTACGAGCGGATTCAGAGCATGTGTGGTGCATGAGATAGTGGATATGCTATAAGGGAATGGTGCAGTAATGGGTGAGCACCGTGGCACTTGTGGTAGTGTCAAGGCAGCTAAGTGGATCTCCTTGGTAAGGAAAGGGAAAGGAATGTAGCTTCGAGAGGGAATGGAAGTTCACGGAAGTGAAAGCAATAGTGCGGAGTTATGATTGGGGTGTTCCAATTATGGTTATTACACAGTGTGTGCGGCGGTGGTATGGAATCACATCCGGGGTGGATGTCTGCTGAGGTCGCGGAAGGAATTCCACGGGTATAGGGCCAAGAGGCTCGGAAGGGATGCAGGGATCGAATCATGGATTTCCAGTTTGATTTTGATCAAGGAATTATGCATGTGGGGGGAATTCATCATGGGGGATGTTTGGAGGTGTCGTCAGTGTATTGGGTTTTCCCAACCCGAGGATGCTAGAGCCAGTTCAGCATGGGTATTAGATTGCGAAAGAGAACTCATGGGAGTTGCTCGGAGACTGAGGGATGTGTCTTCTTGTCAGCATGGAGTGGATAAAGTTGAACTCAGATCGGGATTCCGGTGGTTCAGGGTTATTTCTAGCTCGTATGAGCCAAGTGATTGTTGTGATTTAGAGCGAGTGAAGTATCATGGAGTGGTACTCGGTTGATAAGTGTGGTTATCAGAGGATGAGGCCGGTGGCCGGCTTGAAGCGGTGGTCAGGACACCGTAAGAGGGAAAGTTGGGTTTTGGGTTTCGATGGTTGTGTTTTGAGGAACCTGGTCTGGTTAATGCCAGGAGGTGCATTGCGAGAGTAGTTCTGGAGTTGTATTGCCGCAGGCTTCGAGGACGAAGCCTAATTTAAGTGGGGGAGAACTGTAACATCCCGAGTTTAGGAGTGCAAGTTCAGGGTTCAAAGTGTAAACGTGAAAGAGCAACTCGGCGAGTCGATGGGTGGACTCGGCGAGTAGGGTCGCGATTCTGGTCACGTGTTAAGTGGCCAACTCGGCGAGTCGGCGGCTGGACTCGGCGAGTTGGTGATGTGTGCAGAAAACCCTAATTCGTAGGATGAGCCCTATATGAAGGACATTATACCCTCTCCCCAGCCTCTTTACCCTCTCTTGAAGTCCAAAAAACCCTAATGCGCGTTCTGAGTGATTTGAGAGCATTTGAACCTTGGAGAAGAGATTTTGGAAGAGATCTTGGAGAGTTAAGAGGCTTGGAGCAAGGGGCTTTGCTAGGATTCAGATTTCTCTTCTGTTGGAGCTTCCTTTTGATGTATTATTTTGTTGCTTGGGTTGTTATTCATCTAGATTCATCATTTTGGAGTATTTGGAAAGAATAGCTTGTGATATTTCGAGTTTGGAGGTTAGATCTAGGGTTGCTACCTCAGATCTGGAATGGAGAAGGTCTAGAGTGCATTAAAGTCCCTATTCTTGAGTGATTGGTGAAGCCATCTTGTCCCAAACCCTAACCCTAGAGTGTTATATGCTTAGATCTCTTTGGATTCACCTAAACTTTGCCACTTTACGTGATGGAAGGGTTGTAGAAGAGTAGATCTATGGTTTGGATCATCTGCATGACCTGGAAAGCTTCTGTATGGATTAAGATCTAGGGGTACTCGGCGAGTCACAAGGGTGTACTCGGCGAGTTGCTTGAAGGTGGGCAGGAACTCGACGAGTTGGAAGAACAACTCGGCGAGTTGGTTGAAGATAGCCTTGGACTCGGCGAGTCTGTTCTTGGACTCGGCGAGTCTGGTCGTGAGGTCCTAACCTTCTTCTGGTTAAGCCGTGAATCAATGAGTCAAGGGAGGACTCGGTGAGTTGAGTGCAAGGGAATTTAGAGTTGTTGAACTCGGCGAGTCTCGGGGTGACTCGGTGAGTTGAGTCGGATTAGGGAAGTTCTGAGCTTGGGGACTCGACGAGTCATCGGGTTGACTCGGTGAGTAGAGTCAGTCAGGAGGTTGACTTCGACTTTGACTTTGACCAAGAGTTGACCAGTTGACTTCCAGGGGCATTTTGGTAATTGTTCGCATTTGTTTTGAGTTCCGTGTTGGTGTTGGCCAGTGGTGGAGATCGTTTCAGTGGTCGGAGCATCTCGGTCTTATCTTTTCAGTCGGTAGTTGCGAGGTGAGTTATCCTCACTATATCAACAGGGTCTAGGGCACCAAGGTCAGCCCCTTATCGGATTGTAATCCGGGTATCATTGTTATGTTGTTGCTTTGCTATGTTTGCATCCTGGTAGTTAGGATGGTATATGTTAGAGACCCGGTTAAGGTCGGTATCCTAGTATATAGGATGATGCTATGCTAGTGACCTGTTAGGTCGGTATCCTGTTTAGAGTATGTTATGATATGTGATCTGCTTGATCGGTTTGATTGGATGTGAATTGTTATATGATTGTATGGTTATGTGCACATGGTTCTTGGACTGGGGTTGGGTTGAGGCGGGTCCTGCTTTGTGCTGCAGGCCAACATACCCAGGGCGGACCGGTTATCCCGAAGGCCCAGCGAGCGGTCCGAATAGGCTGTAGGCCCCGCGAGGGCAGACCGAACGTGCCGAGGCTCGGAGAGTGGACCAGGCCGACTGAAGGCCCGGTGTGGGCGGACCAGTCATACTGTAGACTCAGAGAGTGGACCAGATGGGTTGAAGGCCTGGTGCGGGCGGACCAACCACACTGCAGACTCGATGGATATGGATAGACTCGGAGGGTGGACCAGGTGGACTGAAGGCCCAGTAGGGTGGACCAGTCACACAGTAGACCCGAAGTGCATGGTTGTTCTGTGTTCTGTTATGATATGGCATGTTGTGCGTGTATGGTATATGTGGTTGGTATTTTGGGGGTATCTCACTAAGCTTTCGGGCTTATAGTTGTGGTTTAATGTTTTTTCGGTTCTTCAGGAGACCGTGGCAAGGCAAAGGCGTGATCGTACCGCTCCTAATGATTATGTTTTATGATGTGGTTCTGGGAAGACTCTGATAATAATTCTATTAAAAACCTTTTTGTAATAACTTTATGAAACCGGGTTGTTTTTGAAAAGTTTAAATATTTTGAAATTTTTAGAGTGTTACATGTTCATCTCATGAATAGTTTACTTGATTTTTAATTCTCTCTTGAAGTTCTTATTTTGATAAGAATATAAAGCTTAAGAGTCTTAAGAATTTTGTACAAAAGAACTAAAATTCTACATCAAGTTGAGTCATTGTTGATGTCTCTAAAGTTCATCATTCTTCATCAACTTCCAAGCCTCCTTAGAGGACCCAATAAACTACAAAGATTGTGATTTATTCATCCTTTCTTTGGTTGGTGTTTAAATCTTTCTATAACTTGCAAGATGATCCTTGGTGGGTATAAACTTATTTAAGTTATTTGAAATTATCATGTCATCCATTTCCAAAGTCTTATGTTTTTTAAACTAATTTTGAATAACAACCCAACATATTTGACAACATTTTACCCTATTGCACTACTTCGAACATATTTCATTGGATTTCGACTTGTACAACCCATTAAACCATACAAAATGCTTCAAACTTTTCCCCAAAAATCTATAGAGCTTTGACTATCTCCGTCTTCAAAAACCGACACTCATACTAGTGTTAACTTCTCTTCTTCTACTTCCAACCAATTCATCCTTTTGGGAGCCATGGTTTTCGAAATTTAACAATACAAATGTGTGAATGTGAATAAAAAGAGAGAAGAATAGTATAAAAATAAGATGATTTGTAGTGGTTTTTATATAAGTAAAAATTAAATACAAAAATATAAAAAAATCCCAAAGCCCTAAGTAGTCGTTAGAATGGTCAAGGCATGATTCAAAGAGCACAAGGTTTTGGTTGGGAGTTGTAGGTCGTCGTTGGCACCATAATGTTGGGGTATGATGTCTTGTCCAAAATGGAGCGCATAGGATTCATGGAGCATTTGACAAAGGAATGGATCACCTGAGAAGGGAATGGATCTCGTGAAAAAGGAATAAATCTCCTGACAATAGACATGATATGCCAATGTGAGAGGATATGTGACAAGTGACAGGATATGCCATCAAGTGACCGCATATGCCAAGAAGTGACTTGATATGCCTCCAAGTGACTTGATATACCACCAAATGATGGGATATGCCACCAAGTGACAAGATATGCCACAAAGTGATGGGATATGCTACCAAGTGATGAATGTAGCATTCAAGAAGTGGATGAACCATTCAAGAGGTGGATGTGTAACGACCCAAAAAATCAAGGGTAAAATTTTCATTTTTCACTATAGTTAAACACAAATGTTACTTCATCCAATCATTCAAAAACATTGCTTAATTAAAACATTTATCAGAGTTACGCCCCAAAATCACATAATGCGGAAAACACAGGTGTGTGCGCTATGATCAAGTTGGACCCTTTTTTTTCCAAACCAATGATACCTGAAACAATAAACAAAACTTTAAGCACGAAGCCTAGTGAGTTCCCCAAAGCATATCCCACATAACCCACATAATCATATATATAATTCATATCAATCACATAAGCCATGTATATAAACATATAAGGATGCCCTGGACATCCTTTAGGGTCTTACTCCAGAATGCCATGGGCACTCCCACATGGTCTTACACCTATGTGGTATGGGCACCCCTCATGGTCTTACTTGGAATGTCATGGGTACCCCCACATGGTCTTATAACCAAGTGAAATGGGCACCCCATGGTCTTTACCTGGAATGCCATAGGCATCCCTATATGGTCTTATAACCAAGTGCCAAGGGTACCTCCATGGTCTTTACTAGGAATGCCATGGGCACCCCCACATGGTCTTATAACCAAGTGTCATGGGCACCCCCATGGTCTTTTAAGTAAGTATCACAAATACAACTAGCATATAACATACCAAATACACAACTAGCATACCACCTAACATGTAACTAACTAGCATACCACATAACACATAATGGGTCGGCCTTGGTGCCTTCGACCCATTAGTATGGTGAGGAGACTCACCTCGAATGCTAAAACTCCTTGCAAGAAATCCTAAGTTGCTGCCCTGACAATTCCTCGAGTTGTCAATACCAAAATATCGCCTAATTAGCAATTGGGTCCCAAACCATGATCCATAATCCATACTTGAGGATAAATTGACCATTTTACCCTTGGCCTAACAAGATTCATACCTAAGTCCCATGTCCAAAACCGAGAAGGCCCAAAACTGTAAAATCCATAAAAGCCCACTAATGGCCCAATTTTCCAAATTGGGCCTAACTCCTCAAATGAGCCTTCCTTTTAAGCCCAAACACATTCTTAGCCCAAGTCCTTTCATAATGGCCCAAAAGTCTTCCTTTTCTAATGGGCCCGAAATCCATGTCCAAATCTATTAATAGGCCACTTGGCCCAATAAGGCCCAACCAAAACAACCATGGCCCAAAACATATAAATCGGACCACTAACCCAAAATATGACCAGGCCCAAAGGGCTTACAAGCCCACACACAACCCAAAACCTAACTGGAGTGCGTACACCCTGCGTACCCCTCCAGTACGCTCAACATACTATCCTTTCAAGCAGTACGCGCGGTGTACGCAAATGTATGCACTGCGTACAAGTAGGATGTGCACATTTGACCATTAAGTGCTTAATACTTGGGATTTCAACGTCCAACTTTAGATCTGAATCCATTAAGACGTCTAAAGGCATAAAGTTGGCAACTTTATGCCTTTGCATGCTCCATATGCTCCCAACAACCCTTGACAACCCATTAAGACCTTTCCAAGGGTCTTAACTCATGCATGAGGTCAAAACACCCATCAAGAGTACATTTTTATTGTACTAATCAACCAAGGGACCTGAGATCTACTCTTCCTAAGCTTTGGAGTTGCTAAAACTCCCAAGAGATGATTCATGAACACAAAATGGGACAATTTAGAAAACCCTAACTCAATCTAATGAATAAAATGACAAGGTTAAGGCTTTATATCTCCAGAAGCTCCTAAAGATGATCTAGATGCAGGATCTTGAAGCTCAATGCCACACCAAAGCTTGCTCACTATCTTCTCCTTCTTGGATAATCTCTAAAATGGCCACCAATACACTTTTTAAGCTCAATAAAAACTCTCACAAGGAAATCTGAGGTTAAGTGACGAAATGGGGCTGTAGAGGCTTGCTAGGGTTTAACCTTAATGACTTAAGAATGTTTAAATAGGTGTCAAGTACAAATTTTAGGGTTTTGCATATCTGTCATGTACGCCCCGCGTACGTGCTAACCCTCCGCGATAATCCATTGTAACATCCCGAGATTTGCATGGTATTTTCGAATCCTCTCTTTTATTATTATTTTGTCATTTGTAGTCCCTAGGGATGGAAGAGTTAAGCCATGAGAAGCCTAAGGACTAAAGTTGCAACTTTGGGATCAAGAAGAGCACGCTAAGCATACAAAAGGTATGCTGACCGTACTAGGCGTGTCCTAGTATGCTGTCATTCACTTGTGTATGCTGAGCATACTCATGTCAGATGGAAATCCTAATATTTCGGGTTTTGGTGCTATATAAACGTCCTTATGAGCTCATAACCCTCTTTCATTTCATCCTCCATAATTTTGAGCCATTTTCCCAAAACCTTAACCCCTCTCTTGAGTGTGTGAGCTAAAAGTGTGTGTTTTGAGTAGTAAAAGAAGAAGGTATTACATCAAGGAGTTCGAGAAGGGAAGCAAGCTTGTAGATCTGAGGTTATTTTGTGCTCTAGAAGCTCCAGCATGTAAAAAGATCCAACCTTTATGCTTGTATGATGTAGAGATTGCCTTATTAGATTTATGACACCTTTCTTGTCCCAAAAATTCCCAATATTGTTCATGTTGTGTTTTGGACGTGATAAGCCGTCCTTTCAAACCCTAGAAAGGGTCCTAAGTGATAAAACTGATGTCCCAATGGCTACAGGTGTCCCATGCATGTAGTAGAAAGGTATTAATGGGTTAATACCGTGTATTAAGGACTTTTTGGACGTCCAAAGTCTTAAAGTTTGAGACTTTATGGTTCTAAGGTTTGTTTAGTCCATGGATCTGGAATTTGGGCCCAAGTGCTTAAGCCATTAAGCACTTATTAAGGATTTGGTAAAACCAATGTATGCCCTGCGTAATTTTTGTACACCCAACGTACTAAGTGAACCACCCCGATGGTGGTCAATGCAAGGCAGAGTACGCCCAACGTACGCCCTCTGATGGGCTTTTGATGATTTGGGCTTCGGGATTGAGCCGCCTTTAGATTAGTTTGACTTGGGCCTTGCTGGACTTTCTGAATAGGTGTGTTTTGGGTTGGTTTTGGTAATGGACTTCCTGCTTTATTGTTAGTGTGATCTGTTAGATCGGAATCCTGGTAGATAGGATGTCTCTATGTGGTTATGATCGGTTAGATCCGTATCCTAGTAGATAGAATGTTGTTATGCTTAGTGATCTGTAGATCAGTTTGTCTGTCTGTACACTATTATGTGATTATCTAATATATGTGCACATGATTGATTGGTGGTTGAGGCTTATCTACTTTGTGCGAGAGCCAACAGACCGGGGCAATCCAACCTGATGGTTGTGGGCCGAGAGTATTCTATCCCGAGGATAATTGAACTCATAGTATGTGGGCATTCCAACTCGATGGTTGTGGGTTGAGCCTATACTATCCCGAGGATGATTAGACTCATAGTATGCTGGCATTCCAACCCGATGGTTGATTGGGCCCATAGTATGCTATTATTATATGTTTGTTATTTGTTGTGCGGGTATTTTAGGGGAACTCACTAAGCTTCGGGCTTATAGTTTTGGATTTTGTTTCAGGTACTTCGGATGATCACGGGAAGGCGAAGGCGTGATCGTGCACCTCCTCACATTTTATGATTTTGATTTCTGGGATACTCTGATATGAAATTATTTTGAAAACATTTTGTAATAAATATTGATTTCTAGATGTTTGAAAAAGTTTAAAATTCTTGTGAAATTTATGGATATTACATCCATCCTTAGTATGCTAAGCGTACTCCAAGAGATAGCGTACGAAGCGACCACTATGCCATAATTTTCATTTCAAGGGTATTAAAAGTAACTACCAGATTTAGAGTGCTACAACTCTCCCCCACCTGAATTAGATATCGTCCTCGAAATCCGTTCTTACCTTCCCAACACTTCCAACAATCTGGTCAATACCTCCATATTCCGGAATAAATACAGCCTTCCCAAGGAAACTTGATACCAACCCTAAAAGGACTTACCAACCTGAACAGATGGGTTGTTGGAGACCGGGTAGGAGATGAGACTGTAGTCGGTCATGTAGCGTTCATTCGATTAGAAGAAGTTTGATGCCAAGGTGTGTAAGCAAGTCCTACCAGTCGGTTTTCTTTTAGGGAGACACATGGGACTACTCTGTGTGTGCGTCTTTTGGCCCATCAATTGGTTAGGTGTCTAATGTTTTGGGTAGTAGGCAAACAAGTTGGGACCAGGGAGGTCCCGGCTACTTCTGAAAAGCAGTAGGTGGTAGCAGGAAGAGTCGTAGTGGGTTTAGTGATTGGGATTTGTGTGTGGAAATGCTTGTTATTCGGAGTATATGTGAAGTTTTTTATAGTTGGATTAAATAATCTCAGATTGGCTGATTAGACCTTGTTGCCCAGCTCTCGTCTGAGTCTAACCGTGCAGGGGTGAATCTTTTACTTGAAGGATTATTTGAGCCTCCTGACAAGTTGAAAGTTCTATAGCCGCAATTGACTGGTGATTTTGTTCTTTGGGAAGCCTCAAGTCGTCAGGAAGCTAGGTAAATTTGAAGTTTCGAGTTTCGGAAGGGTAGATGTGGTTTTATGTAAGAGGGTTTAAGGTTCGTTCTTGTTCAGGTTAGTAAGTCCTTTTAGGGTTGGTATCATAGTAACTTGAACTGCTATTAACTAAACCTATCCATTACCCTTGATCCCTTTGATTGATGCCCTCGGCATATAAATATCTCCGTCCTTATCTTGTTGGAACAAAAATCATGCACCAAACATGCGCGATACCCAACTCGAGATCTTACCCAAAACCGATTTGATACACACTCCTAACCCAACATCTACGAATTTGCACCTGCATTTCACACCACATCGTGCTGATTACCAACCCCTTTATTTAACCGATGAATTGGTATACCCCAAATATCTTCGAGACTTCCAATCTCACACCTGGTCCAACCACCAAGTTCCCAAGAGTCAACAACCAGGCTACCCAGCCTGAACCCCTCTTTGTCACACATTGGTTACCCGCATGTCCTACAACTCAACATCCAACCCTTGACTCAATAGTCTCTACCAGTTCCAACTTTAATTTCCATAATCAACCAAGCTCACCCGCAGATCCCAAAGACCCTCATCCTAGAACAAAGAATAATTCCATGACAACCCTGTCGACGTTCCCCAAAACATGAGCTGATCTCTCTTCCATGCTTGTGACCTACTCACAACCTTGCGAACTGGCCCACCTTGGCCTAAGTCATTTGAACCAATCTGTGAATGCCACGGATACCCTGTAGTCTTTCTGCACTTTCCACACTATTTGGACGCTTGTGAATGCTACGACTCCCCCACAGTCTTACAAAACTTTCCACATTATCTGACCGCTTGTGAATGCTACGACTACCCCGCAGTCTTACAACACTTCCCACACTATCTGACTACTAGTGAATGTTATGGCTCCCCCGTAGTCTTACAACACTTTCACCCCTACTAACCACTAGTGAATTATATGGCTCCCCCGTAGTCTTACAACACTTTCACCCTAACTAACCATTAGTGAATGCTATGGCTCCCCCGCAGTCTTACAACACTTTCGTCCCAACGGACCGGTAGTGAATGCTACGGCTCCCCTATAGTCTTACAACACTTTCGCCCCCAATGAACCAGTAGTGAATGCTATGGCTCCCCAGCAGTCTTACAACACTTTCTCCCTAATCACAATCACATCCCAATGCCTTACCCCTACTCTATCAATTCGAACCGCACACAGACTCGAGCACGCACTCGACCGAACACCCAAACTGAACTCAATTCATGACTGGAACCCCAACCTGATTCCCTAAATTCTGTTATAAAGCACCAAGAAGACGTGATTCACATGTTGTGGAGTTTTACCGAATTCCCAACTCACACAACCCTCAAACCAAACAACCATTTAGGCCGCCTTCCTCCCTGAAGGGAATGTGAAACTCATCCTAGTTTCATAACCATTCTTGCTCCTGAATATCTGAATGATTCTCCCCCACTTCGATTCGACAAGTAATCACGACACACTAGAATTGAAGGGTTTCCCAAATCCTTCTTACCCCCTAACGGTGTGCTGACAAACTAGGCTTACCAAAGTTATGGTTCCATCATTAATCATCTCAAAAGATTGCACACTCCTCGAAAATCTGCTAAATACTTCCTTAAGGCCAACAACACTATTGATCCCAAATACTTTATATGATACTACACCCAACACTTGCAACCCTCAGAGTTGATGCCCAAACAAAAACCTCAACAATGGACCACCTCCCTAGTCGCACCTAAATGCCAATCAACATGATTGGAAAACTATTGAATCCTAACGATATGGGAGAGTTAACCCGCTGAATCCTGGCCATAAACTCTTCACACAACGCCCCTGAACCGATCTCGACTACCACCTAACATGCAACCGAACACTTGGAACTTGCTCTATGAAAAATGACCCTTCAATAACCCACTAATGATTCACAACATGCAAATACATAAGATACTCCCCGAAGATACCGCCTGACGATGACATAATCACAACCGAAAGATAACATGAAGCCAACATACTACAAGATTCCAAGGAACAAGAAACTGATAGCAACTGAAAGAATCGTAAACGATAAAACACCCGCCGAACCACCTGCTGGAGCAATGGCTTCCCTTGCCTCCCCTAGAGAACAATATCTACTGACATGATCAACCTGCTACACTCGTAGCAACCCATACTTCTGGATTGGCAAGCTCCATTGTGCATTTCTCGTACACGCTACACCGACCCCGACCCTACTGGCCTCTCCAACCATGTTTAGAAGACTTGGGTATCTTCCTGATACCCTCCACTAAATGCACTTGACCTGATCCTCTCTCCCTACGGTGCCCCAAATCGAGATCCCAACCTCGGACTCTGGGATTCATATCATTCAGGGTCTGGCACCCTAACACTGTAACACCTATAGATCCGGACTAGTCAATTTAGAGACAATGAGCATCAAAAATGAGTTTTTGATGGAAGATTATTTAGAAGGAGTAATCTTAACCTAGTTGTAGAATATGTTACAATGATTACGTACATATAAAGAACGCCGAAATCTGAGTTATAACGAAGAAGTTATGGCCCGTCGAAGTTTCACGACGGAACCGGCACGACACTACACGACGTAAATAGTGAATTTACGATAGAGTGCTTTTTATAATTAGTGATCTAAATAAAAGTTGTAGTATACGTTAAACCGAGAGCGTGCATAAAAACACGCCCAAATCTGACTTTGTATGAGGAAGTTATGATTTTTCTAAGATTTGGCCTAGCAGTGCACAACCTAGAATTCGAATTTTAGATTGAGTGGTTTTTGGCCAACGCAACCTAAATGAGAGTTGAAGATATCATTATTAGTAGCACAACGATAAAAATACAGAAAAAAATGGAGCCCGTATGTAGAAGTTATGAATTTTATGTGATCATTTAACAGTATAATCTCCTCCTACTGTTAAATTTAAGATCGGTCGAGAATTAGCCGACAGAGTCAAAAGGAAAGTTGTAGATCTTGTTTTTACCTACATGTGGATATAAATAACGTCGAAAACGGAGATTGTATGCAAAAGTTACAGGTTGTAGAAGTCGTCAAGTTGCTGCTGCAAAAGGGATGACGTGGCACAATCTTGGCCATTGCTTTCTCCCCAAGGCTTGGCACTAGATGGTGACATGTAGCACCAAGTTCAGCCATACTTCACCCTATAAATACAATTCCTTCCACCCTCATTTCTTCATATCTCCACCCTTCTCTCTCTCTACTCTCTCTCTAAACCTCCCAAAACTCCCCTAGCGCTAGAAGAAAGCCCCGGAGCACTCGACGGCTCCGAGAAGAAGAGCTTTCGACTCGAAATTTCTACCCCTGTAGAGCCCGGCTTCTAGCCAAACCCTCTCGTAGTTAAGATACGCCTACCGCATTTTAAATATAACTTTTATTTAAATATAGAATTGTTATTAGGAACTTATAATAAATATTTGGGCTATTATTATGAGTTATATAAGTGTCGTTATAATATCTTTTTAACCACCCGTGGCACGGAGAATCTAGTTTGAAGGACCTCTTGGGCTGTTGGATTTCAGAAGTGTTGTATGCCAAAATGGTCCTACCCTCCGGTGTTTCATGTCTGACCCCTGTTTGTACATAGTGGCTGAAATGTATTGTTTTAACGCCTATATAATAGTAATAATAGCTAGACTATTAATTAGTCTCGGTGAATAATACACTAAACCCTAGTGGTAATGATACTAGGTGTTGTCAAAGGAAATTGTTTTAAGAGTAACGAAGTGTTGTCCGTGTTGCGAGTCACCACGTAATCAGGTGAGTGCATAGTTAGTTTCATCTTACACATAGATATGAAGTATTTTATATAAATTACGTGTTCTGTGTGTATACTGTCTAAATACTTGTTGTCTATGTTGGATGAAACATTTTATACATGTTTTAAATGATCTAAACTGTATATGTATTTTATATCTACAAAATGTGTTGGGTAAAACATGGGGAGATTAGAGGTGAGATAAATGATGAGCGATGAAAGATGAGATAAATGATTAGCGATGAAAGATAAGATGAATGATGAGCGATGATATGAGTGATAAAATATGGTGCGAAGCGACGACCTAAGCGATGAGCCAAAGCAATGAGCCAAAATGATGAGCCAAAACAATGAGCCAAACGATGACCCAAGTGATGGCCCTGTCATCTAGCAGAGTATGGATGACAACCACAGACTATTCTAGACAGTCTAATGGAACACTAGCAGGCTCGTAACCTGTAGGGGTTGTGAACGATGTGTTCACCCGGTGTACTCTAAAAACCCATTGACAAATATTATGAGTGGACTCTCGAAAACGATACTACCAATAAACGAGGTAAACCCTAGCGACTATGCAGACTTAGTGTCGATTCCTTAGGATACTCCTTAGGAATGAATGAACAAGGAATAGATGAATCTTAGGGTAGATCCTTAAGAGTAAAGAAGATAATGGGGATGGGTAATTAGGTTGATTATTTGATGTTTAACATAATAATTATATTATTGTGGGTTGAAAACCCTATGTACTCACCAGGTTTCCCAACCTGACCCACTCAAGATTATTTGTATCACAGGTGTCGATATGAAGCTACTTTACACTAAGAGATTTAAAAGAGATGTAGATCACTAGTGTAAATGAATGTAAGTTCTGTTTATGCTTATGTTTCTGTATTGACGATGACATCCCAAATGTTTTAAAATGAATAAAAATACATTTCTTCAGAAATTCTTTGATAATGTATTTATCATGTTTTTCTGCAAACAAATTCTGCAACATTTTTATTAAAAGAGGTACTCTGATTTTTATAAACCATAAACAAAACCAGTCTTTTCTGACTGTAAAAATGGGGATGTTACAAACACCCTCATGAACTCAATCGTCAACGGCTGAGCTGCAATAGCTGGAGCAAACTTTTCCCTAACCCGGACTACAAACTACTCCCAATACATAGTCTCCAATCCCAAAAGCACAATAGATCGCACAATTAATCCTTGCCGCCCGATACAAGAGATCCAAGGTGAACCAAACCTTAGCTCCTAAGGGGTAGGGACTAGTGCGGAGAACACTTTCCATCTCCTTAGTTCAACGCGAACTCAAATCCCTGAGCATTCCTTTCGCTAACAGGCGAGCCGGGACCAAACCGTGGTCCTTCCCCATGCATGCTCATCCTCATCCTGTAAAGCAGCCATTCCTACGGTCCAAGCAAAACCAAGAATTCTCCTTCCCATAAGCTTCTTAGATTCTCCAAGACTCTCACCAATTCGAGTATGGATCTTGTGCTTTCAGTAGTACGGGCCCAATACTACCTGTACACCTATCCATACTTTCCTCAACAATCCTCATGTATCCTCTAAGTCACCTACTCCACTGATGCACCAAATATCCGCTAAACAACAGCACGATACCCACCGAAGCAACTCATAGGCTCCCAGCCTCACCGAACCGCCCCACTAACTCACTCGAGCATATCGTAGGCTTTCCTAGGTTCCCCACCTCGACCTGCCATCAGCTGCTGAAGAACTCCCCATAATGCCAGCCATCCACCTCCGAGATATCATCATATCCACTTAGTAGCTGACTCCCATCATTCAAGAGTACCACAAAGCACAAAGCAATCAACATTCATGCAGTAACTCTCCAACCCATGAAACTATCATAGAACATTCAACCCACATACCACAACTCATGCTATCCACATCCATCCTCATTGTCGGCTGCCTTATGCATGCAAATTATACATAGAACAGGATCTAATAGACTATCGAATAATAGACTCTACCCTAGGACCACAACCAGAAAAGTAATATGAAATAAGGCCAAATCAGTTATTCTAAGGCTATAAGATCCTAACCGTATACATTTTTCAAAGCATACACTTAGCAGTTACTAATACCAATAGTCATTCTCATTCCAGCATGGCATCCAGTATCCCCAAGGCTACAAGCATCACATATCAACCCAATCTATCGCGGACTACTCAGCACTAGCATGAAAGTCTACCGGCTCATACAACATGTAAAGGCATCTCTCCTAACCCTAACTAGCATGCGATTCACAGATTCATAAATCAAGCCATAACAGATAACATATATGGGTATTCTGGGGAAAACGGACTTGAGCTCGGCCGATTGCATGCACCCCACCCTTTCTTGTCTTAGAAAACTCTTTCCTAGAAAACATTTTTCTTTTAAAAACTTTACATATCCTCAGTTTGAGTTCAAACACACCCGAAAGTATGTCTGAATCCTTCAAACCAAGGCTCTGATACCAACTTGTAACGATGCAAAAATCCAGGGAAAATTTTTCATTTTTTCATTATAGTCAAACACAAATGTTACTTCATCCAATCATTCAAAAACATTTCTTAATTAAAACATTTATCAAAGTTACATCCTAAAATCACATAATGCGGAAAACACGGGTGTGTGTGCTACGATCAAGCCAGGCCCTTCTTTTCCAAACCAATGATACCTGAAACCATAAACAAAACTATAAGAATGAAGCTTAGTAAGTTCCCCAAAGCATACCCCACATAATCCATATAATCACATAATCCATGTCAATCACATAAGCCATGCATATAAACATATAAGGATACCCTGGACACCCTCTAGGGTCTTACTCCAAGATGCCATGGGCACCTCCACATGGTCTTACACTTATGTGCCATGGGCACCCCCATGGTCTTACTAGGAATGTCATGGGCACCTCCACAAGGTCTTATAACCAAGTGCCATGGGCACCCCCATGGTCTTTACATGGAATTCCATGGGCACCGCCACATGGCCTTATCACCAAGTGTCTTGGGCACCCCCATGGTCTTTCATGTAAATATCACAATGACAACTAGCACATAACATACCATATACGCAACTAGCATACCACCTAATATGTAACCAACTAGAATACCACATAACACATAATGGGCCAACCTTGGTGCCTTCTACCCATTGGTATGGTTGGGAGACTCACCTCAAATGTTGAAACTCCTTGCAAGAAATCATTATTTGCTGCCCTGACAACTCATCGAGCTGTCAATACCAAAATATCGCCCAATTAGCAATTAGGTCCCAAACTATGATCCATAATCCATACTTGGGGGTAAATTGACCATTTTACCCCTGGCCTAACAAGATTCATAACTAAGTCCAAAGTCCAAAACCGACAAGGACCAAAATTGTAAAATCCATAAAGCCCACTAATTTCCCAATTTTCCAAATTAGGCCCAACTCCTTAAACGGGCCTTCCTTTTAAGCCCAAACACATTCTTAGCCCAATTCCTTTAAAAATATCCCAAGAGTCTTCCCTTTGCTAATGGGCCCGAAATCCATGTCCAAATCTATTAATGGGCCACTTGGCCTAAAACTGAATTAAGCCCAAGGGGGTTACATGCCCACACGAAGCCCAAAACCCAACTGGAGTGTGTACGGCCTGCGTACCCCTCCACTACGCTCAACGTACTATACCTTCAAGCAGTACGCATGGCGTACACGAATTTACGCACGGAGTACAAGCAGGATGTGCACATTTGACCATTAAGTGCTTAATACTTGGGATTTCAACGTCCAAATTCAGTTCTGAGTCCATTAAGACATCCTAGGGCAAAAAGTTGGCAACTTTATGCCTTTGGATGCTCCATATGCTCCCAACAACCCTTTACAACCCATTAAGACCTTTCCAA
Source organism: Lactuca sativa (assembly GCF_002870075.4). Lineage (NCBI taxonomy): Eukaryota > Viridiplantae > Streptophyta > Magnoliopsida > Asterales > Asteraceae > Lactuca > Lactuca sativa. The sequence continues at coordinate 78,833,061 of NC_056629.2, read as the reverse complement.
GGGTGTTAACTCATGCATGAGGTCAAAACACCAATCAAGACTACATTTTTATTTTACTAATCTCAAGAGTTTTGAGCATTCTAACACTCTTAAGGTGTACACGCAACCCTACAAACCTTGGATCTACGTTTAACTATGATACATGCAAAACTGTTTTTCCAAGGTTCTTAACCTATCTAGCATAGCAAGCGGAACTTTTCAACATAAATGCTAGAAGAAGAACATACCTTTTGTTGTTTGGATTCCTTGAGAACCTTGTGAGCTTAACACCTCTAGTGTGATGCCTCAAATGTCTCACACAATACCACAACACTTGGAATAACCTTGAGAGAATTTCACTAACACTCAAAATTCAGCTAACCCTATTTTCTTTCTTGTAGTGCCAATTTTTTTTCTAGTCAAGGGGTTTTTATACAGTTGTGACACAAGTAGGGTTACACAAGGTAAACCCAAATTGGCATGGCTTTCCATACTCCATGATCCATGGGTTTGTAACCTTCATGGACTATCCATGGAGCACCTTATGGGTTTTAGCCCAATCCATACAAACCATGGATCATTAGCCCACTATACAAGAATAGATGATTTACACAATCAACCCCATATATCTAATTAGTCTCTTTTTGATCACTTATTAATTCCAACTTAATTCTTTGATCAATACTAATTAAATAATATTATTAATATATTAGAAATTATAATATATTAATAATCCTTTAGTGTCCTTTCTCTCATTTTGTCTATCCAAGTGTTGCAATGCCATGCAACCCACATGGACCATGCTAATCGGGTCAAGTACATTCCAGAAATAGTTATGAACTTAGACACCTAATCCAACAGCCTCCGACTTGGATAAGTCTAATAACTATAACTGCAAGAATGACTTCAGGAACCGATCAGCAATCGTAGCTCTTTCAAGGTCTCACGGAACTGAGATGATGATGATATACCATTTAAGATAAGTGATCATATAATCCTCTGTTCTAGATATCATCCGGACAAATACATGGAACAATGTCTTACTTATTGTCCAGCAGTTTGTTTCCCGATTTCCGATTTGTTTGACACAGAACTTAATTGAACACGTCAACTTAGTTCTGACCAGGCCCAGTACATGCGTTAACACAAAATCATCAAGGGGCCCATATATCGCTTCTAATCCAAAAAGGAACAGATAAAATTCGACTTATATGCTTGTTCTACTACTTGTTGAATTATACATAAAGGCACGTTTTATAACATCAAGTTACCAATAGGTTTTTGTACAATTAATGTATAACCAAATCATAGGCCACAACTCATATCTCTAGGTTTGAAGACTTATATGATATTACCGTCTCACGACCAATCGAGATAAATTCCATGAAGTGATATAAGTGAGCAAAATAAACAACAACTTTTATTCATCATCAAACGTCAATTACACTCTACACCTTTCAAAGCTATCTAACTACTAAAACTAATATCATCCTTCAGCCATATGCACCTCGCATGCTGGAGATGCTTAACCCTACCCAGTCCCTTCGTGAGGGGATATGCCAGGTTCTCATCCGATGATACCCTATTTGCCATGAGGAGTCCTTCTTCTATTCGATGTATGATGAAATGGTATTTTCTATCGATGTGTATGGATCTCCCGTGATCCCTTAGTTCCTTGGCTAAGGCAACTACACTTTCACTATCACATAATATCTCTATAGGCTCCTTTATAGTTGTTACAACTCTAAGATCTCCAATAAAGTTCTTTAGCCATATAGCCTCCTTTGCTGCCTCGCTTGCCGCTATATACTCTGATTCGCAAGTTGAATCAACCACGGTCTCCTACTTGGAACTTTTCCAAGAAATTGCTCCTCCATTTAAGGTAAAGACCCAGCCTGACTGAGAGCGGAAATTATCCATATCAGTCTGAAAGCTAGCATCACTACACCCTACTACTCTCAAGTCATCACTCCCACCAAGGGTAAGGACCCAGTCCTTAGTCCTCCGTAGGTACTTGAGAATGTTCTTTACCGCAGTCCAATGAGCCTTGTCAGGGTTCCCCTAATATCTGTTGATCATGCTTAATGCAAAGGCCACATTAGGACGAGTAGAAGTCATAGCATACATGATCGAGCCTACAACGGAAGCTTACAATACTCGACTCATCTTTGCTATCTCAACCTCTATACTCGAGCTCTGAGTCTTACTCAGTCTGGCGTTACTCTGGATCGGTAATTCTCCTTTCTTGGAATTCTACATGCTGAACCTATTCAACACCTTCTCCAAGTAGGTACTCTGACTAAGTCCAATTAGTCTTTTACTCCTGTCTCTTAAAATCCTTATCCCTAGGATATAGGCAACTTCTCCAAGGTCCTTCATAGCGAAACACTTCCCAAGCCAAGACTTTACTTCCTGTAGAGTTGGGATGTCATTTCCTATGAGTAGTATGTCATCCATATACAGTACCAAAAAGCTAATTATACCCCCACTAGCCTTGACATATACACAAGATTCATCTTCACTCCTCGAAAAGCCAAACTCTTTGACTTTCTCATCGAAACAAAGATTCCATCTGCGAGGTGCTTGCTTTAATCTATAGATGGATTTCTCAAGCTTACACACTCTATTAGGGTACTATGTACTGAAAAAACCCTCTGGCTGACTCATGTAAACATCCTCAGCCAACTTTCCATTAAGGAAAGTAGTTTTGACATCTATTTGCCATATTTCATAATCATGAAATGCAGCAATGGCTAACATAACCCTAATATACTTAATATTCGCTATTGGTGAAAAAGTTTCATCATAATCAACACCGAGAGTTTGAGAAAAGCCCTTTGCAACCAGTCGCACCTTATAAGTGTGTACATTACCATCCATGTCGGTCTTCGTCTTGAAGATCCATTTGCACCCGACTGTCTGACGACCTGGTACATTTTCAACCAAGTTCCAAACTTGATTGTCATACATGGATTGTATCTCGCTCTCCGTAGCCTCTTTCCATTTAGCAGCCTCAGGGTCTGCCATGGCTTTCGAGTAGCTGTTAGGTTCATCCAGACTTACCAGTGTGCTATCACTGATAAGTGTATCACCTTCCGCGGTAATATGGAAACCATAGTAATGCTCAGGTGCATTCCTAACTCTCGTGGAACGCCTCAGAGGTACAGACTCTTCTGTCAGATAACAGGAGTTTCCTCCTCAGGTTGATTGCTAGGGTTTGAGGTTCCTTCACCACTTGACTCTTGAATTTCTTCAAGGTCAATTTTCCTCCCACTGTTTCCTTGGCTTATGAACTCTCTCTCGCAAAAGACTCCTCTCCTTGCTACAAACACCACATTATCACTGGGTCTGTAGAAGAGGTAACCAAAGGATCTATGTGGGTAGCCGATGAAAATACACCTCTCACTTCGAGGTTCGAGCTTATCGTGAGACTCGCGCCTCACAAAAGCCTCGCAACCCCCAAATCTTGATGTGGTCCAGATTGGGAATTTTTCCAGTGCACATCTCATGAGGTGTTTTGGCAACCTTCTTTGTAGGGACTAGCTTAAGGATATGGGTGGCAGTCTCTAAGGCATACCCCTAAAATGAGATTGGTAGCGAAGCTCGACTCATCATTCCTTAAGATAGTCTAACAAGGTTCGATTACACCTCTCAGCCACACCATTAAGCTGTGGTGTCCTGGGAGGTGTCAATTGTGAGATAATCCCACATTCCTTAAGATAGTTAAGGAACTATGTACTAAGATACTCACTACCTCGATCGGATAGAAGCATGTTAATGTTCCTGCCCAACTGATTCTCCACTTCCTGTTTGAACGCTTTGAATCTTTCATAGGTCTCTGACTTATGCTTGATTAAGTATACAGTCCATATCTACTAAAATCATCAGTAAAAGTCACATAGAAGTGGTTAGCATCTCTTTTGGCGGTTTTGAAGGGTCTACACACATCAGTATGTATGAGATCCAACAAACCCTCACCCCTAGCACAAGTACCAGTGAAGGGTGACTTTGTCATTTTCCCAAGCAAACAAGATTCACAACTATCATCTGATTTTAGGTCAAACGACTCCAAGACTCCATCCTTTTGGAGTTGGCCTATGCATTTCTTGCTTACATGTCCAAGACGAAAATGCAATAATGATGCTTTATCCAAGCTAGTGGAAGAATCGAAAAACAACACATTATTTCCTAGGTTATCTACAACCAATATAGTTTCATACACACCATCAGAAGGTAATGCTTTAAAATAAAGAACAGTATTAAAGAAAGCATTAATACCACCACATTCATTATCAGATGAAAAGGTAAAACCTTGTTTCTACAAACCGTGAAAGGAAATAATATTTCTCGCCATTTCGGACGAGTAACAACACTTATTCAAATCTAAAACTAACCCACTACTTAGCAACAAAGAATAAACTACAATCTTGGTGATAGGTGAAGCTTCCTATTCCCCATGATCAAATTTATCTTCCCATGCTCTACATTCTCACTTCTTCTTAGTCCCTACAAATTAGTACATATGTGAATACCACAACCTGTATCAAGGACCCAAGAATTAGAATGGGGTGAGTTATTAGACAATATAGTGTATATACCTGCATGGTTGGGTTTTACTTTCCCATCCTTTACATCCTACAGGTACTTTGGGCAGTTTCGCTTCCAGTGCGACTTTTCATGGCAATAGAAGCATTTAGCCTCTTTAGGGTTGGCAGAAGGAGTGATGAAACTTTTCTTGGTTCCACTTGATACCCTTCGAAGGGCTCTTCCTCTTCTTTCCTTTTCCTTGCCCGATTTCCAAGATAGGGGCCGCAGTAGGAGTAGGAGTGATAACAACCGATTTACTTTTAAGACCAGTTTATGCAGTCTTCAAGAGTCCTTGAAGTTTGCTTAGTGTAACTTCCTCCTTGTTCATGTGGTATGTCATTCAGAATTGATCATAACATGAAGGTAAGGAGTGAAAAAGGATGTCAATTTCCAACTCCTCGGGGAAGTTCACATTCAGTTTCAGCAAACGGTCCACATACCTTTGCATTTTCTGCATGTGGCCCGTGATGGGTTCACCATCCTTCATCTGGGTTGTTATCATGGAGGAGATGATTTCATATCGCTCTTGACGAACACTTTGATGGTAGCGGTCCATCAAATCCAGGTTCATCTCAAAAGGATAGTAGTCCTCGTAGGACTTTTGGAGCTCGGTTGTCATTGTGGCCAACATGATACATGCCACTTTGGTAGCATCTCTCTCATGTGCCTGGTATTCAGCGATCTCCTCAGGAGTAGCAGACGACTCAAGCTCCTTAAGCTCCTTGTCAAGGACATATTCCTTGTCCTCATACCGAGTGACCATCCTGATGTTCCCGCTCGTGCCATATAATTGGATCCATCGAAGATGACTCTCCCACAAAGGTTCATGAGAGAGAAGGAGCCGGTAGGGTTTGAGCCAGAAGCAGCATTGTTGGAAGACATCTGAAAAGGAAGAAAGACAAGTTTAGATTAGATATAAAGATAGTCCCTAATAAGACACCAAAATGTAATATTAAGGCTAGGACCCAACACAAAATTGTATAACTTAGTGTCCTTTCTCTCATTTAGTCTATCCAAGTGTTGCAATACCATGCAACCCAAATGGACCATGCTAATCGGGTCAAGTACATTCCAGAAATAGTTATGAACTTAGACACCTAATCCAACATAATCAATCAAGGGACCTCAGATGTACTCTTCCTAAGCTCTGGAGTTGCTCAAACTCCCAAGAGATGATTCATGAACACAAAATGGGACAATATAGCAAACCCTAACTCTCTAATGAATAAGATGACAAGGTTAAGGATTTATATCTCCAGAAGCTCCTCAAGATGGTCTAGATGCAGGATCTTGAAGCCCAACGCCACACCAAGCTTGCTCACTATCTTCTCCTTCTTGGATAATATCTAAAATGGCCACCAATACACTTTCTAAGCTTAAGAAACACTTTCACAAGGAAATCCGAGGTTAAGGAATGAAATGGGGCTGTAGAGGCTTGCTAGGGTTTAGCCTCAATGACTTAAGGATGTTTAAAATAGGTGTCAAGTCCGAATTTTAGGGTTTTACATATCCGTCACACATAATGATCAAGAATTAAACTAGCAAGCAAGTTATAAATAATTCCTATGATTTTCTAAACTCATAAGTTCATGAACGTGCATATCAACAATTTCAAGAATTATAAATAAACCATATAACACTTGAAGTTTTGATAATAGCCATTGAAAATGGATTAGCATAACCATTACACCATATAAAACAAGTTTTATACGACCAAAACAGTTTAGGGTAATGTTTCTAGTCCATTTCCAGCAACAAAACTTGAAAATTTGCACTCTGGGCATTCTATTCGTCGAGTGCATGAACCTACTCGATGAGTAGGATGATTTTAGGCATGGACTCGTCAAGTTCCCCCATGGACATGGCGATTTCACCCAGCATATTGCATATTTTTCGACTTTTTTCAACAATTTGCATCAAGTATCAAATAAACAAGCCTATACATTTGATACCACTGAAGGGTTTTGAGCATTCTAACACTCCTAAGGTGTACATGCAACCCTAGAAACCTTGGATCTATGTTTTACTATGATACATGCAAAATTGTTTTTCCAAGGTTCTTAACCTATCTTGCATAGCATGGGGAACTTTTAAACATAAATTCTAGAAAAATAACATACCTTTTGTTGTTTGGATTCCTTAAGAACCTTGTAAGCCTAGCACCTCTAGTGTGATGCCTCAGATGTCTCATACAACACCACAACACTTGGAATAACCTTGAGATTATTTCACTAACACTCAAAATTCAGCTAGCCCGTTTTTCTTTCTTGTAGTGTCGATTTTTTGCTAGTCAAAGGGTCTTTATATAGTTGTGACACAAGTAGGGTTACACCATGTAAACCTTAATTGTCATGGTTTTCCATATTCCATGATCCATGGGTTTGTAACCTCCATGGACTATCCATGGAGAACCTTATGGGTTTTAGCCCAATCCATACAAACCATGGATCATTAGCCCACTATACAAGAATAGATGATTTACACAATCAACCCCATATATTTAATTAGTCTCTTTTTGCACTACTAGAAAAACAGCCTTTTACGACGCTCATTGCATGTCGTAAAAGGCTTAGACGACGCACAAATGCGCATCAAGGAAGGCCCTATCATAAAGAGAGACAACACGCATTTGCGCGTCGTCTATAGACGACGCGCATTTACGATGCACAGTTACGACGCGCGTTTACGACACGCAATGCGTATCAAGGAAGGCCCTATCATAAAGGAAGACGACACGCATTCGTGTGTCGTAACCTTCCGACGTGCATGTTAATGACACGCAATGCGTATCAAGAAAGCCCCTGTCAAGAAAGGCCATGTCATAAATGAAGATGACACACATTTTTGCGTATCATAATTTTAAATGTTTAAAAAAAATTATTTATAGATTTACTAATTTTTAAATTAAATTTGTATTTAATGTCTCGTAATAGAAAATAAAATATCATATACAAAAAATACAATCCATTGCATAAAATTTAATGTCATACAAATAATCGTTCCATGGAAATATAAAACAAATCAATAGTTGTAACAAAAAGTTACAAACTAATTAGATACAAAAAATATAAAAAAATATACCCTCAAATGCTTTTCAAAGTCTAATCTCCATGTCAGCTCTTCAACTCACTTCTCCAATTTGTCCTTAGGTTCTCTAAGGGCTCCAACATCTCTTGGAGTTTCAAAGGCACAAAGAAGAACAGAACGTTAGTTGATGAAGCTAGCTCCTACTGATGAAGTTAGCTCCTGCTTCATTTGCAAGTGCTTTGGCAACAAGTATTTTTCCAGGAGGCCCAAAAAGCAATATTCCTTTGCAAGGCTAACTACAAATCAAAAGGCTTTTCTTAGCTACACTACATAAAGTCAAAAGATAAAATAAAATAAAATAAAAAATACAGGCCTAAAAACCAATGTCATCAATTTTATACCAAGTTCTTGTAATACAGACCTTCAGTTTTTTTCGTACACGTGAAAATATCATGGCATAAAAACATGTTAAATTATGTCATGTCATCATAAATCTTCTTTTAACATAAGAAATACTACATTCACCATAAATTGTCTTAAACTTTTAACCTTTTCATTTGTCCAGAGCTCAAGGTAACTTTGCATCTCAATTTGCAACCTGAAACAAAACTTAGATTGTTAAACAATTTGTTTTTTTTCATAAGTGAATAAACAGATACCCTTATTAAACCACAAATCCTATTTATTGCAGATTATGAGATGAAAATAAAATGAGTTAGATAAAGAAAAAGATGATAGACCTTGCATAACTCTGAGAGACTGGACTGCTCATAAGTAACCATCAATCCACTGATTGTAGAAACAGCAAGCTTGGCCTAAGAATACATCCATCCAGGCAGATCCTCTCTAAGAAAGGGTAGATAATAGTACAGAACACATTCGTAAAAAAGTTAGGACTTCATGGAGAAAGCAAGCTTCCTTTCCTTGACTTTCTATATTAAGTTTTTCTTTCTACATTAAGTTATATCCCCATTGAGTCATAGAAACAGCACCATCATATATACATATAATTCCTATAGCTGAATAAGTATTTATCTTCCAACAATAGAGTGCAAAATTGCGCTTCTGAACATTAACTCCACCCCAATTTTCACGCTACACATTTATACGCGCACGAACATTAACACATCGCTTCAAAGTTCTAGCATTTGAAGCATTTGAAGAATTTGAAATTTGGTCAGCATGTGGGGCCGATTTATCTTGATCAAAAGAGGTAGCCATAGCCATTGAAGACGATGAACTGGATTCTCTTACAATGTCATTGATTGAGACTTTGGATTGAGTGAATTGAAGTGGTGGTTTGGAAGAGGTTGAAGGGTAAGTTGTATCATCTTGGTTTTGAAAACCGGGTCGGACCGGCCGGTTTAACCGGGAACCGGTCATTAATCCGGTTTTTTAAAAGCCTCAAAACCGCCAGAAAATCAAACCGGAAAAAACCGGCGGTTCAACCAAAAACCGGTCAAAACCGGTCTGGTCAAACCAGAAATAACCAATCTATTGAGAAAATACTATTAAATTTTGTACTGAGGAAACCCATGTAGACCCGCGCTTTCACTTGAGAGGTCCAAGCTTTGATTTTAAAAACTCCTTACTACTCCATTCCTTTTATACAACTCTAAAAGCCTTCCAACTTCTCTTTTCTGGTGATGTGGGATGTGGGATTATGAATTGCGATGCAGCCTAATTCCTAAACACAATACTACCAATCATATAAACATTCTTCTTCCCCATTTGACACTATCTAATATTTTTTTTAATTCTTCTATTATCTTTATATTTTTTCAAATAAAATGTACAAACAACATTTATTTTTACTTATTTTTATTGCAGATTATTTTTGTTTTCATTAGCTTTCTCTCAATATTTTTAGACTAGTGATGTCATATTTCAATTTTTTAACTTTGTGATGCTTTGTTGTCGTGGATTTAAATAAAAACCAACTTATTGAACAAAATTTTAAAGAAACATCACATATAACTAATTAGAACATTGAACTTAAAATGTGTTGTTATATATATATATATATATATATATATATATATATATATATATATATAACATCATCCAGTTCGTCCGGTTTTTAGGACCGGTTCAACCGGTCGAACCAATCAAACCATCGACCCAGTAAGACGGTCAGTTCGGTGTCCTGTCCGGTTTTCAAAACATTGTGTATCATTTTCAAAAGTGGGGTCCGTTTCAACTTTTGAATGTTCATTTTTGGATATAATATTAGGATAATTGCTTCAATTAACAAGATTATGAGTAAAGTAAATAAAAAACCATGTTATATCTGATAAAAGTAAAACAAAATTACCAGCTTGTTCATGCTAGCATTAAAAGAAGCATCATGGCTAAGTATAAGTAGAATAATCAGCACCACGTAAATTTGATTTGATGTTCTCCTTGAAGCATCATAGAGTGTCTCCAACAGAGGCATTAACTGGCCATTTTAATTGAAGAAAGAGTCTCAGACAAGATAGACAACAAACAAGACTAAATGTATTTTGCTTTTTGTAATAATAGATTCATACCAATGTATCGATATCAGTCCGCACCAACACATATTCCAAAAAGTCTGAATTCCCATGAGCCAAAGCATACAATACTAAAACAGCAATTTCATCAGCCAAACACCTGCAAAGATCAATCACTTATATAAATAATATGTAAAATACAATTAGCTATAACAAAATTTTGAAGTGAAATGAGGTCTTACATGCCAAGTGAATGAGGTCTTACTCGAAATGAGGTCTTACATATCCTTTCATATGATCTGGCAGCATGCTTGCTTCCTCAAATGACTATTAACAAATGTGATGCTATCAAGGGAGCTCAGTTCTTCTTTCATCTTACATGACTTGTGAAAAGATTTGGTCAAGTTTTCAATTTTTTGTCAATATGATTTATTTACAGTCTTGTTGAAGATACTTTGTCACTCGAGTTTGCTGATGTGGCACACCTTGAGTGAGAGTTTGTGTTTGCTGATTTCCTTGACTGTGTGAAAGACTCTTTGTTTGCTGTTGTTGTTGTTATTTCTTTTGTTGGTGCTGTTGTTCTTGAGGCTTCCGTTGCTGTTCAAACAAAGTTGATTGAACTTCTGTCAATCACCTACAAGATAAATCAAGAATGTCTAAAATACCCTTTTTAAGAATAGAGAAAAGGAGCTCACGAACTAAAATCATTTTCTCAAATATTTATTTCAATAATTAAATAATACTTTTGTAACATGAGGATTTCATTTATCTCAAGGCATGTTCCAATATCACATCCATATAATCGAGAATCAAAAGTTGTAATGGAACCATCTAGAAGAAAAACAGATTTAATACAGCTACTTTGGATTGGAACACTTGAATTTTTGCTTAGTTTTGAATGAAGAGACTATAAAATACAACACAAAAATATCAAACTGTGAATCATGAAAGAATAATTACCTGAAAAATAAAAAGGGTAAAAACGGAATATCTCACCTTCGCTGCACAAGTTTGGGCTTTTACTGATATGTACAACATTGTGTAAATATGATAAAATGAAAAGAAACCTAAACGGAAAAAAGGTAATTAAACCATTAAATCTTCACCTGCAATGTATTGTTTACTAGGAATATGGAATGCTTTCTTCTTCTTGGCCTGGTGCACTTGACAGATGTTAAAAAACCTTCAAGGAGAGTTAAAAAAAGACAACGATAATGATAATTCCAAGAAAAAAGTACCAAAAGAGCATGCTCACAAGTATCACCTGGATGTTCTTGAACAAGCTAAAAAAACACCATATCCTTCTTAGAGACAGGGGCAGGGAAGACCCTCATTGTTGTCCTCCTTATAAAAAGTGTGAGTAATGATTTGCATAGCCAAGGAAAGAAGATGTTGGTTGTGTTTTTGGTTCAAAAGGTACCACTTGTTTATCAGGTACTAGAAAGTGTTTTGTCTTTTGACTTATCTGCCCCTGTTATGAAACATGAATATGAAGATTCTATGATATGAATTTACATGTGCAACAAGCATAAGTTATCCATGATCAGACTGGCTATCAAGTAGGTCAATATTGTGGTGAGATGGGTCAAGATTTTTGGGATGCTAGGAGGTGGCACGTGATTTTGAGAACCAGCACTATCCCTCATTGCATCTATTTCTTGTTCTCCAGATTTCTCACAACTATGGGAGCTAGGGTTTTCTTCAACATCAATGTCCTGCAGTAAAAACCTTTTCTAAATTAGACTTTGTAACACATAGTTCTAGAATGAAAAAGTGTGATAAAACCCAAACCATATGATTTGAGCTGAAATTGGAAAATATGAAAGCGAAATGGTTTGTTGAGCGTGAAGTAGGAGGAACAAAATGGATTGATATCTCAACTTGTGGGCTCTTCAAATCAACACATAATAAAAATGATGTTTAAGATTCAAAACTATAATATAGAACTACATTGATTAAATTTTATCAAGATTACCATTTGTTTACCAGATGAGATTGTGTTTCAAACCCAATCCATGCTTTCCACGAACTGATGAGCGACCCGTTTGGATATTTTCATCTTTGGATACTCCCTTTTCCCCAAGTTCCTCATCCTCAACAGCGTATATTCGTTAGCAAACACAAAAACAAAAAAGTCGAAAATACAAATTAAGTTAAGAGGAAAGGTCGTCATTCCAAAAACAGATGGAGAAGAAGAGAAAAATCTCCGTACCTGATTTAGGGAATAAAAGGATCTTTAGAGATTGAATGTAAGAGAAAGAAATCTAGGGCATATACATGAAGTAGAAGAGAACAATCTTCGAACCTGATGCTTCCTCAGCTTTTGTTTTCCACATCTTGATGTTTCCGATCGTACCTTGAACCTTTAACTTTCGATCCCAAATCTGACTTGTAACCTTCGATTTCTGATCTTCAACCTCTAATTCGAGTCATATATTTTCGAATCTCATAAAATTTACCTTGCTACCTCTTATTTCTAATGAAAGAGGAGACTCAAATCTGAGAGAAAAATGAGGAGTCGATAATTAGGGAAAGAGGGAAAGAAGAAAAAAAAGGAAGGCGGGGTTTTTAATTTTTTAGGATTTCACTTCCCCCTTGTTATTAAAGGATGGAACGCGTCGTTCCAATTAAATTTATAAAGCGACATCCTTAGATGACACGCATCTTACTATAGGTGCCCTCCGTGTTTTTTTATTGGACACTAATTTAAGGGCACACAATAATGCGCGACCTAACTCCTTAGATTTTTTGATGAGATGACACTTTTTTAATGTCACTCTCTTTTGCGTAACATAAATTAATGAGTGTCGTCGTTTGTGCGTCGTAAAAGGGTCTTTTTCTTGTAGTGTTGATCACTTAATTAATTTCAAATTAATTCTTTGATCAATACTAATTAAATAATATTATTAATATATTAGAACTTATAATATATTAATAATACTTTAGTGTCCTTTCTCTCATTTAGTCTATCCAAGTGTTGCAATGCCATGCAACCCAAATGGACCATGCTAATCAGGTCAAGTACATTCCAGAAATAGTTATGCACTTAGACACCTAATCTAACATAATCAACCAAGGGACCTCAGATGTACTCTTCCTAAGCTCTGTAGTTGCTCAAACTCCCAAGAGATGATTCATGAACACAAAATGGGACAATATAGCAAACCCTAACTCTCTAATGAATAAGATGACAAGGTTAAGGATTTATATCTCCAGAAGCTCCTCAAGATGGTCTAGATGCAGGATCTTGAAGCCCAATGCCACACCAAGCTTGCTCACTATCTTCTCCTTCTTGGATAATATCTAAAATGGCCACCAATACACTTTCTAAGCTTAAGAAACACTTTCACAAGGAAATCCGAGGTTAAGAAACGTAATGGGGCTGTAGAGGCTTGCTAGGGTTTAGCCTCAATGACTTAAGGATGTTTAAAATAGGTGTCAAGTCCGAATTTTAGGGTTTTACATATCCGCCATGTACGCCCCGCGTACCCACTGGTACATCCAATGTACGTGCTGACCTCCCGCGATCATCCATCCTTAGTACGCTAAGCGTACTCCAAGAGTATGCCCAACGTACGAAGGGACCTTTATTCCACAATTTTCATTTCAAGGGTATAAAAAGTAACTACCAGATTTGGAGTGTTACAGGATGCGCCATTCAAGTGGAGGATGTGCCATTACGGAAAATAATGTGCCACCAAGGTTCATGGTGCGCCATCATGGCTCCTGATGCGCAACTCAGGTGCCAAGTTCACTAGGATGCTCAACTTTATCCAAATGTTACTCAGAAGAATGAAGTTGCTCATGAAGGATGTTCCACATAGTTGATGTGCCATCTTGATGGCAGATGTGCCATCATGATGTGCCATGGTGGCTCCTGATGCACCATCATGGTTCATGATGTTCCATCATGTGACTAGTTGATGCTTATGAGGTTAAAGGTTCAAGAATCCCCCGCATGGCATTATGTGATTGGTTGGACATTAGGGAATCACCATTATGGGATAATTATGGATGGTCTTGGCCTATCATAATTAGGGTTTCCCATGCTTTCCTATAAATAGGTTCATATCTCCATCATTGTTAGTTGCACAAAAATTTCAAGAGAGAAATCATTGTAAGGATGAGAACACATCCTTTAGAGCTGTTAGTAAGAAAGAGAGATTCTTTTTTTAGAGCTCAAGTAAGGTGTAACCTTTGTGTGTGATTGTAAATTTTCTTGGAAGTTAATAAAATCTCTCTAACCCTCTCTCTCTCTCTCTTTCTCTCTCTCTCTCTCTCTCTCTCTCTCTCTCTCTCTCTCGTTACGCCGTGGATGTAGGTAACCTTGACTGAACCACATTAATTATTGTGTTCAATTGATTTACATATACATAAGTTTTATTTCCGCAAGTTCACTAAGGTTTTTTTGACATTTATCTGAAGTGCTTAACTTGTTTTGTTGTCATCCCACCAAACTGGTATCAAAGATATGGTTGAAGATCGGGAAGTTAAGATTGACAAGTTCAATGGCCACGATTTCGATTTTTGGAAAACGAAAATCAAAGACCACATCTACCAAAAGAACTTACACGAACCATTGTCCAAAAGTAAACCTAAAGAAATGAAGCAGGAGGATTGTGATTATTAGATCAGAAGGCACTTGGTGTGGTGAGATTATCCTTGGCAAAGAATGTAGTTTACAACATTGTCAATGTGAAGACTACTCATGAGTTGATCAAGATTCTATCTAACATGTATGAAAAATATTCAACAACAAATAAGGTTCATTTGATTCGACAATTGGTAAATTTGAAGATGAAGGAGGGTGGCTCAGTAACTAATCATGTTAATGAATTTACTTCAATCTTGTCCAGGTTGGTGTCGTTTGATATTAAATTCGAAGATGAAGTCATGGAATTAGTACTATTATCATCTTTATCTAATATTTGGTCTAGTATAGTAACAACGGTTAGTAGCTCAGCTGGGGGCGCTAAGCTGAAATTCGAAAGCATTCGCGATTTAATCATTGATGAGAATATATGCAGACGAAATGCTGGAGAAGTTTCTAAAAGCATTCTAAGTACTGAATACATGGGAATCAAGTCCAACAAAGGGTGTAGGGTTAGTGGAAGATCAAAGTTGAGAAGGACAGGTGGACAGAACAATAGGAGGGATGTAACCTGTTGGAACAACAAAGAGAGTGGTCATGTCAAAATTCAGTGCCCAATGCTCATGGAAGATAAAGGATACATTCCTATCTGTGATGGTGTGAATAGTGGCACGTTAACATAGAGTAACAAGGTTGGTATTTGTGCCACGTTTGGACTGAAGTTGGTCTAGGTTGTGTGACATCCCCAATTTCACGGCCAGAAAAGACCGGTTTGTTTATGTTTTGTTTTAAAATCAGAGTAATCGTTTAAAGAAAATTGCTGTGGAATTTGCTCCCAAAACAAAATGTGATAAGAATTTATCAAAGCATTTATTTAAAGAAATGTATTTTCATTAAATAACAAAATCTCGGGATGTCATGTTATGATACAAACCAAAATCATAAACAGTATAAAATAGACCTTACAACAGTTAGTTATAACTACTGTCTATAATCCAAAATCTCTCGTTATGCCAGCCAACTTATGCGCTCGTGCCATAACCTGTAATACAAAGAAAACTGAGTGGGTCGGGCTTGGGATCCTGGTGAGCATATAGGGTTTTCAACCCACAATGTTATATCATATATGTATATATATTAGAACTCACAAACTTATACAATTTCACCATATAAAAACAACTCTTATCCCACCCCGTCGATCCTCACAATGACACGATCTAAACTCTTGTATCAAAATTTTTCCTCTCTACCGGATCCATACTCCTGGGTCTAAAACTAACATCTTGATCTGATCCATACTCCCGGATCTAAAAATAACCTCTTGATCTGATCCATACTCCCAGATCTAAAACTAACCTCTTGATCTGATCCATACTCCTGGATCTGAAACTATGGCTAATCCATACTCCCGGGCTAGGGACAATTAACTATGTCTTAATCCATACTCCCGGATTAGTAACAAGTTAATCTCGTTTATTGACAGTATCGTTTTCGAGGCCCTTATCGCAATACGTGTCAATGGGTTTTTAGAGTACACCGGTGAACATCAAGTTCACAACACCTACAAGTTGCAAGCCTGATAGTGTTCCACTGAACTGTCTAGAATAGTCTGTGGTTGTCATCCCTACTCTGCTGAATGACGGGGGCCATCGTTTGGGTAAAGGTTTCACTCATTTTTCACCTGTCACCCTCACCTCAAGATCTTTATCTCCCTTTTATCTCATTATCCAACTCATCTTTTATCACACACCAACTATCTCATCTACCCCTGTTCTAACAAACATATTTGTAGATATAAAATACATATACAATTTAACTCATTTAAAAACTATATAAAACATCCATTCCACACTCATCTCAAATAAACAACAATATATAAACACATAGCATGTTTCTCATAGCAAATACTTCATATTTTATGTGTTAGAAGAAAGTGACTACACATTCACTCATAACATAGATGTAATACATTCTGTCAATACTTGTATTAAAATCGTGTTTATGAAAGGGATATACACTCACTTGATCAGAAGATGATCGGACAGCACTATGGCTCTAAAAGTAGTATTCTTCGGTGAAACTGGAATATCTTCAAACACCGGGCTTCTCACGGGAAGAGCTTCGGCTTGAAACTCTTTTCTTCTCGGGATCTTCGGGGCTTCGGAACTCGCTTCGGGTGTCGGGATGATACCGGGGCTTCCGGGGTACTTTAAGAGGGCTAGATAGGGTATCGAAAGTGAGAGAGAAGAAACGGAGCAACAAAATTCGACTAACCCTCGATTTCTATTTATAGGGCCAACATTCTGTACCCACATCATATTTTCCAATGCTCACGTCGTGAGCCTAGTAGGTCACTGCATTCCTCACTCATCCACTTGCTCTGGAGGGTGTCCAGTCTGTGCTCACGTCGTGAACACTATGCTTACGTCGTGAGTTCTGACACAGCCTCGAAATTTATGTTCCGAACTTCAGAAAATCATATCTTCCGTATACGAGCTCCGTTTTCGACGTTCTTTATATGCACACGTATGTGAGATTATGCTCTACAACTCTCGTTTAAACTCCGTCGGCTAATTTTGACTTTAACTTTTATTATATTATTTTAGTAGGCCGGGACAAGAAAACTCCGTTAGAAAATCATATCTTCTTCATTGGACATCCGTTTTCGTCTGTCTTTTCACCGTTGGGCTACTATCGTCGAGATCTTCAATTCTCGTTTAGATTTTTTCGGCTAGAAACCACTCGATCTCATATTCGAACTTTGGGTTGCATACCGCTAAGTTGAAACTTCGAAAAATCATAACTTCCTCATACAAAGTCATATTTAGACGTTCTTTTTATGCACGCTCTCGGTTTAACGTATTCTACGACTTTCATTTAGATCGCTAAGGCCAAATATCACTCTAACGTAAATTCACTATTTACGTCGTGTTATGTCGTGTCGGTTCTGTTGTGAAATTTCGATAGGTCATAACTTCTTCATTATAACTCGGATTTTGGTGTTCTTTATATGTATGGAATCCATGTAACATATACTACAACTTAGTTAAGATTACTCCTTCTAAATAATCTTCCATCAAAAATTCAGTTTTGATGCTTATCGTCTCTAAATTGACTAGGCCAGATCTACGGGCGTTACAGGTTGACTGTTGTTCGCTTATTGGAGTAAGTGGGGGTACCCAAAATTGACTTTTCGGCATTCCCGATGTAGGCTCATATATGATGATATATGTGGTTGTCCGACTTCTTTTTGTGAGGACTGGGTCTAAGGAAGACATTGGTCGGACATGGCTTTGTGTCGTGTTGCTGGTACCCCCTTCACTGTCGTTAGCCATGACCGGCGTTAAAGGTTTGAAGCTTTTGGTATTTTTGTCTCAACAATCGGAGGGCGCCAATGATGTGATATCAGACCTTCGGCGTGTGTTAATGGCTTTGATGAGTTCTCTTCGATGAAAGTCTACAATCACAACAAGTAAACAGGTCGTCAACCAATCCCCGGGAGGAGGTCCCGGGAGAATGCTCTGACGGTTAAGTCGGTCTCTAAGAGAGATGAAAGGCTATGTGTAAAGCGTGAGGCTTATAGAATTAGGGATTAGATTCCCTTAACGTTGAAGGCATGAGGCCTTTTACAGTAAGGGCTTGGGCAAGGATCCCTCCTGTGGGGACAAGGGTGTCAGACCCCGATTGGGATAGCCATGGTAATGGTGCGTACACCTGTACTAAAGTTAGTAGGTGATGGTTTTCGCCAGCTGGTTTTCCCGCGTGGGTTCCAGGCTGGAATCCAGTCGGTGAGAGGTAACTTATCGAAGCCGGAATGAGTTCTTGCTAGCAAAGGTGGCTGACACACTTCGTTGTGTGGCTCATCCATTTGGTATTTCTGGTGTGCCTAGAGGGCAAGCTATCATATATGTATATGTATATATATATATATATATATATATATATATATATATAAGAAAAAACCATTTGCTAAAGTGAAAACACAATGTTTAAGGTTTGATATAAAGAATGATGTGATATATTTTGGTGAAATCATAAAAAAAAAATTGTAGTAAACCAAGGTATGTAGAGTAAAATTTTGAGGTAAATTCGGGTGTATTTTGGTGAAATGATAAACGGGTTTTTTTTTTTTTTTGAAGTTTTATGAAATGTATAAGAAACACAACAAGATTCACAAACCAATGTTTCAGATGAATGGAGTTGTGCATAGAAAATCATCAACAAAAAGAATCATTGGTAATATGAAGTGGAAATAATGTAAGAACTCATGAAAACTTCTTTTCTCCTCAACTTGTTGAATAAATCACCAAAATATAACGAAAAAAAACATATCTAGAAATCTGAGCGAAATGGCATTACGTGCTTCAAAAATGTTCAAATGAACAAAAAACAAAACATATCTAGAAATCTGAGCGAAAAATGAAGCAGATATACCGATCTAAGCAAAATATTGATTAAATCTAGAGATTTGAACGATGTTGTAGCAGATTTGGACAGATCTTGGCAAGAGCCTAACAGATCTGAACTGATTATCGTAAGAATGAACAGGTTTAGACAGACTTGAGGTGAAATGTTGCAGATCTGAATAGATCTTGGTGAAAATGAGTTGAGACCAAGAGATGGTAGTTATTTTCTCGAGGTCCCACGGATGGCGCCAATGATGCGACATCAGAATCCGGGCAACGGATCTTGAGTGTTAGATCAGGATCGTGGATCGGAGATGTGCGTCGTTAGCTTGTTCCTGGCTGCAACAGGTAACAAGACTGTTAGAACCGCTCTAGGAACAATGCCCCGGGATCAGGCTCCAACGATTAAGTCAGATCGGTGTATGAGAGAATATGATCGCTCATGGTCAGAGAGAGCCATCTAGGCATGTTGGGAATGAGTATGGGCATGGAGACTGATGCTAAAGAGTGAGAACACTCTAGAAGCGTAGTAGAAGTTGCCTCAATATAAGGAGGAAGAATTATGGACACTTAGGTCAAGAGGAATTAGGTCAGGCATTAGGCTAGCCCAGATCAAGCCCTGCTAGTTGACAGCGGTGCCAGCAAGCTGCGTGGACACATGGTAGTGTCCGGCTGGAGAGCTAGGCACGGAAGGCTTCATGTCGCAGGTGCCAGGAAGGTGGGGTTGCCTAATAGAGGCGCAGGGGCTCCAGGCAAACAAGGTTGCCACCAAATTATAGGATATGCCACCAAATGACTGGATATACAAAGGTTCATGGTGCGCCATCATGACTCCTGATGAGTAACTCAGGTGTCAAGTTTACTAGGATGGTCAAGTTTATCCAAATGTTGCTTAGAAGAATGAAGATGCTCATGGAGTATGTTCCACATAGTTCATGTGCCATCTTGATGGAAAGTGCGCCTTCATGATGTGCCATGGTGACTCCTAATGCTACATCATGGTTCATGATGCTCCATCATATGGTTGATGCTCATGAGGTTGAAGGTTCAAGAAGCGGCATCATGACATTTTGTGATTGGTTGGAAATTAGGGCATCCTTATTATGGGCTAATTATGGATGGGCTTGGCCCATCATAATTCGGGTTCCCATGCTTGCCTATAAATATGTTCATATATCCATCATTGTTAGTTACACATAAAATGCAAGAGAGCAATCAATGTGAGGTTGATAGCACATTCTTTGGAGCAGTTAGTAAGCAAGAGAGAAGCTCAAGTGAGGTGTAATCTTTGTATGTGATTGTAAATGTTCTTGGAAGTTAATAAATATTCTCTCGTTTACCCGTGGACGTAGGTCACCTTGATTGAACCACGTTAAATATTATGTTCACTTGAATTACATTTTCAGAAGATTTATTTCCACAAGTTCAGCAAAGTTTGTTTGGCATTTGTCTGAAGTGTTTAACTTGTTTTGTTGCCATCCCAACACGCAACACAACGGTCACGCCTACTACAAAGGTGCAGGTGGGCATGCACAATCCACGTAGACCACGACCTAATTCGTGGTATGTATACGTGATGTTCCTATGCACCACAACCCAATTCATGGTATGTAACGTGATGCTCCTATGCCTAAAAAAAAGTACCAACCCAATTCATGGTATGTAAC
This sequence comes from Lactuca sativa, assembly GCF_002870075.4. Classification (NCBI taxonomy): domain Eukaryota; kingdom Viridiplantae; phylum Streptophyta; class Magnoliopsida; order Asterales; family Asteraceae; genus Lactuca; species Lactuca sativa. Next base: position 78,812,330 of record NC_056629.2, on the reverse strand, counting down.
GTGATGCTCCTATGCCTAAAAAAAAGTACCATTTATGTTCTCCTTTTGTCCATCCCTTCAGAATCAAAAACCCCTAAAAGTTCTAAATTTGTGATTTAATAAAACTCAGAGAAACAAAAAGATGAACAAGATAGGTAAAAAGTTAAGGAAATCACTAGGTGATTCCCATGGATCGATTTTGTTCATGTCCACCTCTCCGGTTGCATTTATGAAGAAGGTATTATGGATAACTTTGTTTGATAATGTTTCTCAACCTGACCGATTTTTACCGGTTCATACGAAAATCGGTTTTTTGGCCTTTAATGGCCTTTAAGAACCGGATCCGGGACCGATTCCCGGTTGAACGGGCTGGTCCGGTCCGGTTTCCAAAACATGGGGCTTTTGTGAAGAAGGTAATTAATATCGATAACTTTGTTTGACAGATAATGAGTGATAAATTCTTTAGTTTTGGCGCAAAATCGAAATTATAGTGGCATGTCCATTATCGTCTTATGAACCAGAGAGCTTCTGCATTTATTAAAACCTTTGTACACTTCGTTTTCTTTTTTGAAGCATGTTTTCTGCTCTGGTGTTGGTGTAGAAATTGACAGAGAGCACGAAATGCTTTACCCTTCTTTTAACAAAATTATATATTTCCACACTTTACATACCATAAATTACACTTTTGTAACACATAACAAATCATCGTTCAACTCCACAACCATTATTCATATATTTTGTTATATTTATGTATCCAAGTGTCATCGATTGTTTAAAGAGAAAGTACTCTAGTGAGAACCAGTAACCCTACATTCCGGTGGAAAGCCTTGAGGAAATCGCTTAGCATCGTTACAATAGTTATAGATCATATGATTGTCTTTAACCCACTTCAGTTTCTGGCTATGGGTCATACCCCATTGCAAAAGTGCACCAGTTTTAACATTGAAGTTGCGATATGAAGCTGTGAATGGAGCTTTAGTCCAGTCAGTTTTCACTAGCCCACCTCTAGTTGCCCACTCGTCGGCATTCCACAAGCTTGAATACAGCCTCATCGGTTGGTGTTTTGGAAATGGAACACCAATGGCTTCCATATTCTTGAATTCCCTTATGGGTGTTTCATCTACAAGAAAACTAGAACAAAACATTTTATAATATGTTAGTAAATGATGTGAAAAGTAGCATGACTCGGATACAAACTTCCTCTTTCAACCCGTTATTTAGATTTGCTATATGCAACATCTAACAAATGATATAGATCGATTCCTTTTAGCAACCAAACATAAGAATATTTCGCTTTGTTTCTTGTAAAATTACGTGATCATTACAATCCAAAAGGCAAAATCAATAACAAAAATTATCTAACGAATATATATATCTAGCTAGGTGTTGATGAACTTACACAATGGTTTGAGGAGTCCAAATGATGGAATAAGTGTGGAAATTGGAAGTTGGATCGAACCACATTCGAAATTGTTGCTCTCTATCACCTTTGCCTTGGGCGTAGACGTTGGTGTGAAGTGTATATGGTTCGCCACTCACGTTTCCCAAGAACTCAAAGTCTATTTCATCGTGATTCGCACCTTGTGATGACAACTGTTTATTTAACACCAAAAGAACAAATTAACACAGAGATGAATGCAATGAAAGTGGAAGTATTATGAGATCATCGTAGAGAATAAAGCATGCATACATAGTAAGCGGTGACAGTTCCGGCGGAGTTCCCTGGAACAAGCTTCAGTTGCATGTCGATTCTCCCAAACAGATACTCCTTCTTCGACTGGAAGCCTGACCCGGAGACTCTATCGAGAGAAAGAGTAAGAATGTCGCCGGCGCCGATGATCTTACCACGGCCACCACCCCAAGTGATGTCGAAATCATTGTAGAAGTTAGTGTTGCCGGCGGCGTAAACAATCAGAAAGAGTTGTATACAGAATATAAGGAGTAAGCTGGTGGTTCGTGTGTATAAACAAGACGAAGAGGTCATCGTGTGAATGAAGTTGTGGCTTATGATATCCAGTCGTCATCTGTGGGTGATATTTATAGATAGACACAAGTGTAAGTCGGTCTTTAATATCCATTAAAATATGATGAATATTATGCATGTGTCAAAGACTAGGTAGCTTCTGGGGTTTGCATGTAAAGTTAACACTAGTGTGGAGATAGGCCAATTAGAGATAACGTCGGGAAGAATTGATGAATTCTGGGTAAATCATTCATCTAGCTATTAATTAAGCTATTGGTTCTGGGTGTTACCATTTTTTTTACATATTTTTCTTTTTATCAATCTTTATTATTCTCCCCTCATGGCTTGTTTTATATAAGAAATGATCGATCACCATTCACCTTAATTCGTTAAATATGTTTTAGGTTGTTATATAAAATACAATTATGCAAATAAAAAAGACAAAAGAGGGGAAACTTAAGTCCTATGGAAACAACCGGATTTTTTGCTTAATCGAACTCAAGACCTCATTGGTTTGCATTCAAGGTATTTGAAAGAACGGATGCTAAATTAAATAATATATTGTGTATCATATTTCTAGGAACCAGAATTTCATTATAAAACTAACTAGAATGTTTTCGAATTCTTCATGTATTGTATTAGCAGCCATTTAACAAAATCTTTAAAGTTTTCTATTTATCGATAAATGCACAAATGTTTCTAACAAAATAGAAAACATGAGTGCATAAATGAATAAGAAATCTATTTTGCTAGATATTTTACAAAAATTATATAAATTTGTTGAATAATTAATTCGTTACTATATAATAAATGATGAGTAGGTAGCTATTGGTAATTTTGAAGCGTAGAAAATAAACAATATGAGATAATATTTAATCTTAGTATTGGATAGGTGATAGGTCTGAATAAAAGAATGTTTATTTTAATGGTTGGAAGGGATAGATATGATTCTGAATAAGAGGTGTTGTCGGATATGAGGCCATGAGGATTAAGAGTTATGATATATCTGAATAAAGTATCGGTGTGATTCCTGGAAAGTCTGCTGCGTCTAAATCCATGCCAGCCTTCATTTCATTGAGTTCACCTCATTTATCCGAAAAGAAATTCTAAATGGACGTTTGTATATTTCTAATATGTTATGTAATTTCATTTGGACCTCTGTATATTTCTAATATGTTATATGTAATTCCAAAAATATTTTGTCAAAAATCACAAAGTCTGTTCCTGTTAATTTTTTTTTGACGAACATGGTACCTGTGGTTTCAAAAACCTGCATGAACGGCCCTTTTTGCTGACGCCCTTACTGTTCATCCGTTACTTTAAAGGTATTTTGGTCTTTTCAAGTAGCAGAGATTGAATTTGTGACTATGTGTAAACCATAGGTCCATTTATGTAATTTTTTTTTGTATTTTATGTTTATGAGTTTGTGGCTTTTCCACCCTGAACCCTTTATTTTGAACTTTGAAAAATGTTACTTTCACCTCTCTCTTTTCTAATTTTTTGTGTTTAACCCCGTATCATATATGACTTGATTTTTATTAATAACTTTCATTCATTAACCTAAAAAACTATTTTTAAGTGTTTATTTTTATATATTAGTCAGTATAATTCAAGGTGTTCAACGTTTCGACTTTAATTTAGAACTTTCTTTCGTTAATTTTTTTTTTTTAAATTACATGGTTTTTTCATAAACTTTTCGGTTTAAATTCGACTTTGTCTACGTTTCGACGTAATTTTTTTTATTTAAATTTATGTGCGTTTCCTACGTATGAGACGGATCATATATAATAACTTTCATTTGTTAATTTTAAGAAATGTATCATATTCGAGTTTGTATACGTTTCGACGTATTTTTTTGTACATTTTTTGCTTAATTTTATATACATTCCTACATATCATTCTGGTCACATATGTGACAACCCGAAATTTCCATTCTAAACAAACCATATCAAGCCAATAGAAGTTAGAACAGTTTCAGTGAAATTCCAGACTTTGGGTATAAATTTGATAGTTTTTCAGGATTTACACTTAAGGAGATATCAGGAGAGTGGATGCACTAGGGTTTTGTGCAACACTGTTATTCCAATACTCTAGGATATTAGAGTTCATTCCGGGAATAAAAATATTTTCTGCCAAAAATCCCAGGACTATATATAGAAATCTGAACCATATTCATTCATTAGTTACAATTCCAACTAGAGAAAAGCCGAATTCTCTCTCACGGATTTTCGGGTTTTTATCCCAAATCGTGAGTTCTTCTATCCAGTTGTATTATATAGCTTAGATTGTGTGTTATAACATCAAAATCGGATCAAAACCCCAAGATTCGGGAGTTTACCGCCCAAGAACACTTGGAGAGTAAACTCATTTTTAAGGGCCAAAACTGTGCCCAATGTCCCTCAAAGCCTTAGAACTCAACATAGGGACTACCATTACATGTTTAGACCACCAAAACAATTAAGAATCAAGGGTGAAAGTGAGTTCACGGCCAAGGAAGTTCTTGGGCCGTGAACTCCATTTTTAAGTGACAAAATGCCCTAAAACCCCCCTTAAGCCAAGAGACTAAATTGGACATGTACCTAAATGAGTTTAGGACTAGCAAACACACTTAGAAAACCAAGAGTAAGGTGTTCACGACCCAAGAAGTTCTAGGGTCGTGAACTCCATAAAATGGTGCCAATTGGTGCCATAAACTCTTCTAAAGCCTAGTACAAAAGCCTAGTTTAGTTCCTAGTTAATTTAGGGACTTGAAAACACCATAAACATCCTCCCAAGGGAGATTACGGCCGTAATCTCCAAGGGATATGGTCCCAGGGCCGTGAACTCATCAAAGGAGTTAAAAGGAAGCCCAAACACTTGTTTAAGCCTTGAAGCAATTCACCACTTAAGTTGTAATAATGTTAGGCTTCATTTAGGAACCTTATTGAGAGTTTACGGCCAGGAGTTTACTCCCCTGGGTCGTAAACTCCAACACATATAGTCTTTTGACCATAAACTCCCATGAGAGGTCTTGCACTCCTTTATTGCAACCCATTAGCCTCCTAGCACTTGACCAAAGTGTTTACCTCGCATTAGAATGTTTATACATGTTTAATTAGTGTTTTAATCACTAATTGTTTATATGCATATGTCTTCATATGTAATTAGGATCATTGTGTGTGTCTAAAGTCTTCACTTGACACCAAGCACTTGTCCGATCCTTCCTTACGATACAGTCCGTTCAATTCCAATCACTTACTACAGGTGAGTTCATACCCCTTAATCAATGTTTTAACAGTTTTTAAATGTTTTATGGGGGGGATACAAGTAGAATTATGCTAATTATTATATCAATCATATGTGATTAATAAGCAGCATTCAAATGATTGGCTATTCATTAGTCGTTTTACCAAACAGTTTCCTTCAGATGTTTTCCATAAACACTTTATGTGTTTAAAACTCCTTAATACACTGTACCTTTTACTCTGTATGTTTCATTTCACACTTATTTACAATTGTGTTTCAAACAAATGTTTCTTTATACTAAACTGTTTTATCAAACCCATGCCTTCAAACCGTTTTATAGATTGACATCAAGTTGATCTTTTCTTAGATAACAATTATGTTCAAAGGTTTTACAAAACTTATTTTATGCTTTTATATTATAAATTGCATGCCTCTATATGTATAGTTATATAAGAAATGTTTAAAATACTTAGGAAGGCTATCCACCCTGTTTCCTTTTCCTTGATTTGGATGTGGTTTGGTGGGATATCGGGTACCCGTCTGAAGGTCGTTTAAATATTAGTTATATATCATGTGTACATATATAGTCATAAAGGTCCTTCCAGTTCATCCAATGCCCTTGTGTAGCAAGGGTATACATCCATGTCCATACGTACCAGTTAGATTACTAGTAAACTACCATATGGGTAGTTTAGGAAGATACTAGAACTAATACTAGAACACGATATCATACAATGAGTTAGTTCATTCATGAGTCAATACTTTCTAGAACATTACAGTACATTATTATACTTGCTAGATAGAGAGAGCATACATTACAGCTAGAACATTACAGTACATTACTATACATGCTAGATAGAGAGAGAACACACATTACAGCTAGCACACGTAGAACATTACAGTACATTACTATACTATTACATGAGTACAATTACATGATCACACTTACATGAGTACGCTTACATATACATAGAACAGACGTCACTAGGTGCTATAGCATGGAACCAGTTCAGGATCTAACTATACCGATGAATCACAACGTAATTGTGATCGTTATATCGAGTATACATGATCATAGTAATGTGGATGCTTACGGCCTGCATACATGTAGGGGTCGTAGGTAGGTCCCAAAATCCCTTTGACAGGGGAGCATATAGCCTAGGATCTAGACATCACATTATACCTTATCCCTCAAATAAGGCAGTTGAGTACCGATGTAGTTATTTATTACAAATGCTACAGTACTTAGAAGAATTACCCTAGACTTTAAGTAATTGGTAAGGTTGTAGTTCGACACTACACCATAGTACTATTTCATTTTCCCATTACATTCACTTCATGAACATTCACACGACGCACGGTAATGTAGAAACTATCTTTTTGGTTAATGATAATCAGACTCGGGAAAATACACACTCTTACAAAAGACACACACAGATACTAGATGCCTTGGTACAAGGCTACATATAGATCAGTTAAGTCTTGGTAGAAGACTCCCTGTTTTAATAGTAGGAATCATAGGGATTTCTATGGTTTTTCAAATGTTTACAGTTGTTTTACAAACATTTTCATACTTACAGTTTATATACACTTTTAATACATACAAATAGTTACTTACAAATTAAGACACTAAAATACTTATGATCTCACCAGCTTTAAAGCTGATACTCTCTTTCAAAATAACTTGTATCCTCAGGTCAACCATAGACAGGTACCGATGCAAGGTTCAGGGAAGATGGTGCTCGATCAAGACGTATCTTTCATTTTGATTTATACTTTAGTGTCTATTATAATTTGATAGAACACACTTGTATAATAATTATATTATGTGACAACCGTCAAATTCTGGTCAATTCAAAGTCAAATAAAGTAAACAAGTCAAACCGGTCAACCCAACTAACCCTTGGGTACTAGGGCTTACGTTATGTATTTACTAAACAACTCGCTATTCTAATGAGAGATCATAAATCGAAAAGTACGTACATCTAGATCTCCTTAACCTAAAACTGTGGTAAGTGACGAGCCAAACCGATAAAACAATGTTGCATACTCATCGGGAGTGTGTAAGATCCTTAAACAAGGCTTAAACAAGGCTTAACGGGGTTTACGGACCTTGCATTGCGAAGCCAGACACTCAAAAAGGTCACAAATGAAACCTCTCTTAATTGTTTTCACTCTATCTCTCTCTATTTGAAATCTCTCCCAAATCTCTCCAAGTATGTGAAATCTCTCCCAAATCTCTCTAAGTATGCGAAATCTCTCCCAAATATCTCCTTGTATGAGAAATCTCTCCAAGAATGTCAAATCTCTCCCAAATCTCTCTAAGTATGCGAAATCTCTCCCAAATATCTCCTTGTATGAGAAATCTCTCCAAGAATGTCAAATCTCTCCCAAATCTCTCTAAGTATGTGAAATCTCTCCCAAATATCTCCTTGTATGAGAAATCTCTCCAAAAATGTCAAATCTCTCCCAAATCTCTCTAAGTATGCCAAATCTCTCCAAGTATGACAAATCTCTCCCAAATCTCTCTCAAAATCTCTCTCAACTTTTTATAATCACTCGGGGCATCCCGACCCTCGAATTTGGCGAAAACAGCCCAAAAACGGAAGTCTACGCGAAAAACGGACTTAAGGAGCCGAAACTCCTCTTAGGACCCGAAACCCCTCTTAGGACCCGAAACCCCTCTGAGCCGAAGGCTGCTGAACCGAACCCGAAAGGTCCTCTCGGGCCCGAACGTCGCATGCCACACCCGAACCCGAACCTTCGGTCCATTTCGGATCCTGATGCCTTGACCGAACCCTCGCTTCTGAGTCTTTGACCGAGCCTTCGCCTTCGCTTCTTACTTTTGGTTCGCCCCATTTCGCTTCCGGCTCGGCATCAACAAGGACCGAACCTCGGCCTAGGGACCGAACCTCCGACCCAATCCGAGAGGCCTCGCTGGAAGTGCTTTTCTTCCCGGTTTTCGACTACGACTTCATTTTAGCTTCGTTTTTAATTGTTTTAACGCGGGATTTTCACCCAAAACTTTATTTTAACATATAAGGACCCATAATTATTAAATTATCACGTTTTTAAGGATAAAACCTTATCCAAAAGAGTGGGTGAAGTACAAAGGTGGAGTATTGACTTTCCTTTATTTTATGACACAAGCAACCTCCATTACCCACTCCATGTCACTATTCCCCATCAGCCCTTACCTAGTCACTTCATTGTACTTTTCCCACCTTTTTCCAACCACACAATTGGTCAAAGGCTAGAAAAGCCTCCTCTTTCCTCACTTCTCTCATTTTCTCTCTTTTCACCAAAAAGATCAAACTCTTTTCTCTCTCACTTCCTCTCTCTAGAATTCGAGATTCAAGGGCTGATCTTGGGTTTTTCCTCCACATTTGGTAAGCAAAATCCACTCTCCTTATGATTATTTCACTTCTTTCTACTCAAGTCATGGATATCTTACACAAACTTCATCATAATTGTGTTAGATCTTCGAATCTTCAAGTGATTCTTCAAGTGTTCTTGGGTTGAACACTTCTCTTCTTCAACACTTATCTTCTAAAATCACTCAAGGTGAGTTCATACCCCTATATTTTTATGTTTTCTCAAGTTTTTAGGGGGGGAATACAAGTTAAAACACCAAGAACATAACTAAACTTTTCTAACAGCCTTCATCAGAAAAGTTCAACTCCATTCACGGACTGTTTTGGACAACTTAAACATTTTAGTTTTCAAAACTGTTTTAGATGCATGTAGTTCCACTTTTTATCTTTAAAATGACTACTTGCACATCTCCACACAATTTTTCTACAATTTATGGTGATTTTTACAAAACAGTCTGTCTTTTCAAACACAAATCCGGACCAGTCTGTGAATATGAGCATTTTAATACAAGTTAAAGGCTTCCAAAAATCATGATAACAATTATGAGTAAACTAGACACAATTTAGGAACTCTCAGAATTTATGGATCTGGTTTTTGACTCCGTATGATTTTTCTATGGATTTTCTAAAACAGAATAGAAATGGCAATACTAGAAAAATGTTTTCAATTTCATATACACCTTGTAACTTATTGAGCAAGGTGTGTACCTTCATGTGATGATGTGCTATTACCATATATGTCATCTTGTCTTATTATATAGACATACATACAGAAAACAAATGGATTCTTACCTCCATAAGTATGGTAAATGTATAAATGATATTACAAGGCTATATCCATTAAAATACAAACATTGGTAAACTATGACAAGTAAGGCTTACGCTCACTACCCACACAAATACTTAATAAACTATAATAGGTATAGTTTAGGGTTATTTTACATAACAAACACATTATTAAAGGTGTCACACATACAAAAGAGTATTACCACTATGAATAATTATGATAAACTATAATAAGTATAGTTAAGCCATTATACCCCCACAAACAAACATGCAAGTTATAATCGGTATAGTTATGGCATATATATATTACAAACAAAGTGATAAACTATAATAGGTATAGTTTATGTTTCATCTACACTACGAACTTAATTACAAGAAAGGAATTCACCGTCACCACCACTTTTGGTAAACTATAATATGCATAGTACATGTTCACTAGTCACTATCACTATCCGATGAACTATGATATGTATAGTTTATGTTCACAGTCACTATTACTATTTCGTAAACTACACTAGGATTGGTTCCGGTTTTTGGATTTAAGTCCACATTCAATTTCGCATTGTTAGTTTTCAGCTATAATTTCTAAGTGTATATGCTAGAGTTATATAGAACCTAGTCGTGATTGGCTTAGAATTGGTGGTTCCGCCTCATCTCATGTTCCTCGTTGGGTTGTGGACCTAGGGCAGACCCACTATATTCAACGTTTTATCTAACTTAAATCTTATATAACTTATATACGCTGGACGATTATAGGGGAAATCTATTGGTCATTCTAGGGTTCATTAACGCATCATATAGAAATCTTCTGTTCATACTTAATTAAGAAAATATTGGATTTTCTGGAAATCAAACTCTATCGATTTTACAAGGAAAACGGTTTCTATTTCAAACAAAACTCTTTTGAACTCACCAACTTAATTGTTGACACTTTTTCAAAACTACTTGTATTCTCAGGAAATCAGTGAAACAGGAAAACTTCAGCGCTTTGAGGATGGGACGTTAAACCGTCAACAATTTATTTTTGTCGTCATAATGTAATTGATTTTGAAACATGTAGACATATACTTTGGTGTAACTTTTTCAATTATATTTATGATGGTTGTATTGACTTTGAGTACTATTATACACGTTGTTGTGATACTGTACATGAAGTCCTCCACCCCCGGACGTTTCCGATATCCTTGGTTTGGGGGTGTGACATATTATTAATGCAATGGATGATGTTGTTGCTTGTTTACTATTTTTCATTGTTATGATACTGTACATGACGTCCTCCGCCCCAGAACGTTTCCGCCGTTCTTGGTTTTGGGGTGTGACAACATATAATAACTTTTGTTTATTAACTTAAAAAATGTATTATATTCAAGTTTGTCTATGTTTCGACGTAACTTTTTATACGTTTTTTTACGTATCAATATAGATTCGAGTTCGTCTACATTTCGACGTGAATTTTTTTTATGTTACGTGCTTATTTTTATATATGTTTTTTTTTTGTTCGTGTTTTTTTACGTCGAAATGTAACTTTTATCAATACGATCGTCAAAAATCAACTTATAAAATTCAATGCTTATAATTACGCTTTTATCTATTATATGTGAACAAACACATACGTATGAACATATATAAAATAAGCACCCAAACGTACAAAAAAAATAATAAATCGAAACATAAAAAATAAAGAAAAAGAAAAACACAAATTTATATCGACACATGCATAAAAATAAGTAAATAAAATTTTGTTTTTTAAGTTAACAAACGAAAGTTTAAATAATCAAAAACGTATAATATGTGACGTGATTCATACGTATGAAACGTACGTAAAATTAAGCATGAAAACATTAAAAATAGAGAAACTCGAATTTAAACCGACAATTCTATAAAAAAAACCATGTACTTTTTAAAAAAAATAACAAAAGAAAATTCTAAATTAAAGTTGAAACGCTGATCACCTTAAATTATACCGACAAATATATAAAAACAAACACATAAAAAAAAGTTTTTTAGGTGAACGAACGAAAGTTATTAAAAAAAATCAAATTATATATAATGCGAGGTTAAATACGAAAATTTAGAAAATAGAGTGGTCATAGTAATATCTTTCAAAGTTCAAAATAAAGGGTTCAAATTGATATTTTAAAAAGTAAAGGGGTGGAAAAGCCACAAACTCATAAACATAATATATATATATATATATATATATATATATATATATATATATATATATATATATATATATATATATATATATATATATATATATATATATATATATATATATATATATATATTCTCTATGGTTTTCGCATAGTCACAAACTTAGCTACTTGAAAAGACCAAAATACTCTTATACTAACGGATGAACAGTAACGGCTTCAGCAAAAAGGGTCATTTATGCAAGTTTTTGAAACCACAGGGACCATGTTCGTCAAAAAGTTAACAACGTCAGATTTTGTGACTTTTGGCAAGTCATGGGGACCATTTTTGTAATTTTTTTGTTTTTAAATAAACATTTTTTTTCTTATTATCATATTAACAGATATGTTAAAATCAAAATAAGATATTGAAATAGAGAATAATGGATTTTACATATCATTATTTTATATAAGGGTTTTTGCGGTCACGCGGTGCAATTTGGTTTTGCTTATAATCAAAACCAAAAAATCATATTGCATGTGTGGTTTGAGATTTTTAGAAACCACACCAGAGATAGGGGCCGACCAATCACTACTCAATTTCGTCTCAAAAAAGTTTAAAAAAAAAGTTAATAAGTTGAGCTAATAAAAAAAATATGTAACTAATATAACTCTAACAACAAAGAAACATGTTATACCAAATTTTAGTCCAAACTTATACAAAAATAGTAAAATGCAATCTAACAAATAATAGCCCAATATAACCTTAAGCAATACAAAACCTATATAATTTACTAGCCCAAATTTAACCAATAATAGTTCAAACCCTAAGCAATGCACAAAGTCTAAATCAATTTTTTGTGTGTGCGATAAAGTGGCTTTTTTATAACGTAGTTACTCTTAATAATATATATCTATTAATGTTCTAACTATAATTTTTCTTGTATGAAAATAAACATTAACATCCGTCTAATATGTAATAAAATAAGACAACTATATAATTGAAGCTTCTATGTTTTGCTATATAAAACTAAAGAACGATGTCAATAGATGATTTTAGATTCTATGTTTTGCTATAGAAAACTAGAGAACGATGTCAATAGATGATTTTACATTATTATGGAAGCAATACAAAATTTATGGAGTGTATTTTTATAAAGTACAAATAAAAATGTAGACATAAGTACGTCATTGGTATTTATGGTTTGTGAAAACATTCTCATTCAGTACAATTTATGTATACTTCTTTATACAAGTACAAACAAAAATGTAAACAAATGTATGCAGTTAGTCTTTGTGATTTGCCAAAACAAACCAATTCGGTACAATATCTATGTAACTACCTATTTAGTCATGTATTTTTACTTCTTGCATTATTCACCCTTGTGGTTTAATTTCTTTTAAATAACTGATCTGTAATTATTATTTTATTCTTGTTTGATTTTTGACAAAACTGCACGAATGGTCTCTGTGGTTAGCTGAAAATTGTCACTTTGGTCCAAAAATATTTGGACTAGCACCAGAGGTCCAAACTTTTCATTTTGTTGCGAGTTTGGTCCGATTTTGTTTGAACTTTTTTATAAAGACGATTTTGCCCCTGATTATTTAATATTTTAATTTTCTTTTATTACAATAATTAAAAAGAATTAAAAAGAAAAGAAAAAAGAGGATACTCTCTCTCTCTCTCTCTCTCTCTCTCTCTCTCTCTCTCTCCTTCTTCAAAGCAGACGAGCACCACAGGTTATACAACCTTGTGATCGATCGACACTCCCCGGAAATCCCCTTCTAGCCTCGCCTCTCATACATCTCTCTCGAACCAACCGTCGCACCCGCTTCTTCTTCTTCTTCTTCCGTCGAGCAAAACCCACCGACGACCTCTTCTTCTTTATTGTTGTTGCTCGTGGCACCTCATCGGGACCCCCAAACGAACCTTGTTTTCGATTCCTCTTCCTGTTTCAAACCAACAACGGAAGCGTGTGGTCTGCTGTCGTTCTCTTCCAACAATCACTCGGGGATGAGAGGGCCAAATCGGAGACCAAATTTGCAAAGATTGGCACTCTACCTATGTGTGTCTAGGGTTTTTTATTGGGGGTGACAGAAAGTTAGAGAAGGAAGATTCTGATGCCAAAACGACTTCATCTTTGCTCGAAGCAATCCCGACAATCTCGATTCTCAAATCGCCTCTCTCTAGAACCTCTTTACGAACCCTTCTCATATCTTACACCGATGAAGGTTTGGTGCTGAACTCGACTGATGTCCTTCTAGTTTTTTGAAACCCTAGCTATTCAGATCTGTTGTGGTGTTTGTGTGTGTTTAATCTCTCGTTTGTCTTGTTCGAGTTTGTGTATGTGTTTAATTTGTATGTGTGTGTGTTTGTGTTGTATCTGTTGAAAAATCAATGGATGTTCGTGTTGATCTATGTTTGCTCATCAGATTTCATTTTTATGTGTGTGTGTGTTCATCTGATCTGATTTTGTGTGTGTGTTCATCTGATGTCATTTAGGTGGAGATGGATATGACAAATTGTGGTTGTGTCGGACGGTGGTCAAACAATGGTGGTGGAGGACGACGGTCGAATGGTGGTGGTGGCGGAAGATATTCTTCAGCGTTCTTGAGGAAGAAGAAGAAGATGGGTGAGAGAGAGAGAGAGAGAGAGAGTATTTTCTTTTTTCTTTTATTTTTAATTCTTTTTAATTGTTGTAATAAAAGAAAATTAAAATATTAAATAATCAGGGGCAAAATCGTCTTTATAAAAAAGTTCAAACAAAATCGGACCAAATTCGCAACAAAATGAAAAGTTTGGACCTCTGGTGCTAGTCCAAACATTTTTGGACCAAAGTGGCAATTTTCAGCAAACCACAGGGACCATTTGTGCAGTTTTGTCTTGATTTTTTTATTAGTTTTTGTTTTTTCCCCTATTTTAAACTAAGATACAATACCAACCTACAAAAAACCATCCTATTGTCCCTTTCATAACCACCACCTACTCTCACCACCAATGATTATAGATTTCAGATTCACACATGATTTCATAAATAAAACGCACACACAATGTTTCTGGAAAGAGATCAACAGTGGTGTTTTTGGACATAGATCATTAGTGGTGTTTCTAAATAGAGGTCAATGGTGGTATGTTTGAAGAAATGACGTTAGTGATTAGGTTAGAGAAGAGTGTAGCGGTGTTTCTAGAAAGAAAGATATAGGGTTTTACGTGTAGTGGGTTAGGGTTTTTTATTTTCTCTTATTTTAAAATTAAAAATTAGTTAAAAAATATATAAAATAAATTTAAAAATGCATAATTGTCATTTTACGTGTCTAAAGACCAACCACGTAAAAAATGAAATCATAATTAAGGACCAAACACCTAATGGCTATCATAGTTGTATTCAAGTATATTGTTTTGGTAAAAAAAAAATATGGACTAATCACTTTTGTTAAATCTAGGGCTAATGTCGTAAAAACCCTCAAATTTTCACAAAATATGTGGTTTTACCCTTTTATGTATTTTAGGTTTACTTAAGCCTAAAATTTACGATTTTTTTTGCATTTCAGCCCTTTAAACAGGTTTTCCGGTTTCCAGCCGGTTACTTTGATATGCAGCGTGCCACATAGGCGATTGATTGGTTAGATGTCGCGCTACTAAGGAGCTGAGGTGGCTTGGCTTCTATTTTAAAAATCAAAAAAGAAGCGAGATTCGATCTCAACACCTCCTGAAGAAGAACTCCAACCAAAACACTAACACCTTACCACTAAGCTGCAAAGTTTTTTGATAACAATAACCCTATATCAATATATTTTACATATAACTGATTCATAATACAATCATTATTATTAATATTATTAATATTATTATTATTACTATTAATATTATTATTAATGTAAATAATAATAATATTATTTTTTTAATATTATTAATACTATTAATATTAATACTATTATTGTTATTATACAAATGTATAAATATATTTCTTGAACATATTTATATATTTATAAATGTAATTTTTAATTTATATATATATATATATATATATATATATATATATAATCGTAGTTATACCTTTATAATTATATGAATACACTTCATAATGTACAAATAAGTTTGTAAATGTATACAAACAAATGTATATATGTTTATTCATTTTAAAAATATATGTAAGATATTGGTACATGTTATTTATGTACTTATATATATTTTAAAGCATATTTATATGTATTTATACATATTAAAAACTTTTATATATATATATATATATATATATATATATATATATATATATATATATATATTATACGCTGAAATATGTCTAAAAACGTACTTATAATACAAAAAAATATATATTTCTATGTATTTATATGCCTTTAAAATATATACATACATAAAAGTGCGTATAAATACCTTTAAAATATATTTATACCTTTAGAAAACATATTTTTAATATTTAAAATTGTATTTATACATCTAAAGACGTCTTTTGAATATTGAAAAACCTATTTATAGTTATATGTAAAGTAATAATAATAATAATTATTATTATTATTATATACATTATATACGAAATAGCAGTCATGAAAACAATAAAAATGTTCCAGCCTAGTGGTAAAGCGTGTTTGTTTGTTAGTAGGAGGTGCTGTATTCGATTCCTGGCAGCCTCTACATTGGTTTGAATTTACTTTTTAATAAAGGAGCATGCTGAAGTGGCAGTCCACATCTTCGCCAAGTCAGCCGAATTAGTCTAATCAGCGCAGACATGTCGTGCCACGTTCCTAGTCAACAGGTTTGGAACCGGCAAACCTCCTAAAAGGGCTGGAATGCAAAAAAAAGTTCGTAAATTTCAGGCAGTGAACATAAAATACACAAAAAGGGTAAAACCAAATATTTCATGAAAATTTAAGGGCTTTTGTGACATTAGCCCTTAAATCTATATAAATTTACATTCTAGGCCTGGGCCTTCAGGAAACCTCCACTTATCTGCTTTTGTGACATTAGCCCTTAAATCTATACAAATTTACATTCTAGGCCAACCTCCACTTATCTGCTTTTGTGACATTAGCCCTTAAATCTATACAAATTTACATTCTAGGCCTGGGCCTTCAGGAAACCTCCACTTATCTGAGCAATAATTATAAACCCTATGATACTTTTGTGCCCATTTTAGTTTCCTAACTGCCGCCGTGTTAAGCTTTTCTCGAAACCATGGTCGTTTGGTCGAATTTGATGGACACGAAGATCCTTTCAATGACGACCAAATGCAAGCATCGGCGTTGAAGTTGCGATATGCCGCCGTGAATGGAGCTCGACTCCAATCAGTTTTCACACGCCCACCCTTTGTTGCCCATTCTTCTGCATTCCATATACTTGAATGTATTCTCATTGGTTGAGTGTTTGGGAAAGGAACACCAATTGCCTCATTGTTTGTAAACTCTCGAATTGGAATGTCATCGACATAAAACCTTTAAATTAAACATGTTAAAAGATAGTGTTGTTACATTCTATAATATAAGAAATTATGTATGTTTTTTTGTCATTGATATGTTTCCCATGATAAATAATAATTACATGAATGATCCCTATGGTTTGGGGTAATTTGCGCGTTTGGTCCCTAACTTACGTTTTTAACTCGAAAAGTCCTTATTGTTTGTTTTTGTTATGCGCTTGGTCTCTACTGCTTGTTTTTGTTATGTGTTTGGCCTCTGTTTTACCTAGAAAGTCTATTATTTAAATAGGAAAAATGGTATGGTAGGTACGGTAAGGTGAGGGGTGGGGTTGGGGGTGTGTTTATTTAAATAAATTAAAAAAATCAAGGGCAAAATAATTTTTTTAGCTAAGACAAAGACTAAACGTGTAACAAAAACAAACAGTAGAGACCTTCAAAGTTAAAAAAAAATAATAATAAGTTAGGTACCGAACGCGCAAATTACTCTAAACCATAGGAACCATTCGAGTAATTTAATCAAAAAATTAAGAAAATACTCAAATAACCTATTAAATCAGTAATGAGCTTTCATAGATCGCAATTTCATTATATGGATTGTGATTTCGACTATAAATTTTTTTATTTTTTCTATTTTGACATGGCAAAATCACATATCGCATCTACTATATGAGGTTTCCTCTTCAAAATCTCATCCGGATATCCTCAACTCAAATAAGACTGTAGAAATCTTTAATGCATAACCTTTTACATTCGACGTATGTACAACCTCAGTTAATAAAATGAAATGACAGATACCATTCATGCAAAAATGACAAAAATCAGGAAAAAAATTATACTTTTCGCGAAATAACGGCGGGGCCTACGAATCACAACACAAGAGAACCACTTGTGATTTCATAGGCTATTTTGTTTTTTTTTTTGTGTTTTTTGTTTTTGTTTCTTGGCAAATGGATAAAAAAATTTATGTTAAATTTGTCTTTTATAGGACACCCAATTGACCACTTTTTAAAAAGTCAACCAATAATTAATAGTATATAATCAATTTTTTCAGAAAACAATGCAATTCCAGCCAATAAAAATATTAAAAAAAACTAATTAGGATGTTCATATTGCAATATGAGGTGTCTTTTTAGCCAACCCCTTAAAAAGTAATCGTATTAGAAAAGGGAAGGAAGAACTAAATAAGGCTAAATTATTAAGAGCTTCAAATTTTATGAAAAAACACGCATTAGTTCTTTTTACATTAATAAATAAATTAAACAATGTTTTGCTTATTGAATTAATTTGTTAATGTGTCGTTGGGATTTTGTTTCAAAACTTCTAATTAATTTATTGGTTTGTTTTTTAAGTATAAAAGTTAAAAAAGAAATTAATAAATCAAAAGTGCTTTATTAAAATGATTTATCCTATGTATTAATAATGAGTTTTTAAAAAGTACTAACTTCTTGTGACTTTTTGAAATGAAAAGACCATACTATTTTTAATAAAAATCACACTCTTTTTTTTTATTTACTTCTAATAAACATCACACGTTCTCTCTTTTCACCCTTTTTTTGGTTATTTTAAAAGTAGTTTTAACAAACATTAAAATGTGTTTATAACTTAGAATTATAGTTTTTTAATCACCGCATTAACTACTACAAATATATTTTAAAATTTTTATTTTGCTATCATACAAACTAATAATAAATTTTAACAAAATGTCTTTTTTTTTTTTTTTTTTTTTTGAAATATAGTTCCAAACACCCCCTTTAAAGTATGACAAAACAAGGACAAATTAATTTGTAACAAAAATATGACTTATTTAGAAAGCTTTATTTTCATCAAAATTCTCCAATAAATTATTATCTACCCTAATCAATAAATTATTATATACCCTAACAAATAAGAATAATTTTATGACTTATTTTTTCATTCAATTGACTACGTGTCATTTTGTTATACTTTTGAGATATATTTATTTTCTATTTTTCATTGACTTTATTTTTCATTTTCCAATATATCTAAATTTTGTTTCAGAAATTAAACATGACTATTAATTTCAAATTTTAAATTTTAAATTTCAATTTCAATTTCAAATAAATTTACAGTTTAAACATTTGTATTTAACATTTTGTTTTGATTAACCCGTTTATTATACGGATATGACAACTAAACACATAAATTTAATTTATTTATTTCTCGTAAGTTTTTTTTCTCATAATTTTCACATATTTCATATTTTAAATTCAAATAAACTTCACATTTAATCGTTTGTATTTAACATTTTGTTTTAATAAACTTGTATATTATACGAGTTTCACAACTAGTTTTGTATTTTATATATATATATATATATATATATATATATATATATATATATATATATATATATATATATATATATATATATATATATATATATATATATATATATATATATGATAAGTCCCTAATAGAAAAGGTTCGATTAGATGAATAAAGTTTAAAATTATTTGGAAAAAGACAATACACTTACGAAAATGAAATGGACAAGTCGATGAAAGCATATTTGTAAAATTCAGAATTTGGAAACCTTATTTCGCATTATTCTTTTCATTAAATTAACTTTTTTATATTGTTAAAGAAAACATCCATATATAGTTTAGCAGGTTAAAAATATATTCCACAACATAGCTTTAGAAAAGTTTTAGTTTTTATCTTTTAACATAAAACTTAAATTTAACATAAAACTAATAAATAAAAAATAAATAAATAAACTTCAATTCGTGAATTCAAGCTTAAAAAAATAAAAATAAATAAATCATGAATCAAGCTTAAAACTTGAATTTAAGAAAAATAAAAATCCAATTCTTTGTTTTAAACTAAGCACTTTTTATTTTGTTTAAAAGTTCTTTCAAGTTACTTTGAGTTAGTATTTACCTTTTATGCATATCAAAGTTTATAATTATTTTTGTCAAACAATTATACACGAATAAATGCTACACCCTTCAACTTCTAATTAATAACTATTTTTCCTGAACATATCCTAAATTACAATAGTTAGTTTAGCAGGTTATTATGTCCATTAAATCAAATTCACACAACACTTAACCTTATATAGGTTGTACACAAATCTTTGACTTTAATGGAATATTTGTGACACAACAAGATCTATCATACTCATGGAATAAAACAACAAATTTGGTCCATCCATAAAGAAGTCAACTTTCTTGTAAAACTAGAATACGTGACCAATAAGTAAAGCATCATAAACTTCGTTGCATCTAATTTTTCACATAAACGAAAGCTTTTACTTACAATATACGTTGAGGATTCCAGATAATAGTATACGTGTGAAAATCGGCAGTAGGGTCAAACCAAAGGAAGAATTGTTGCTCTCGATCACCCTTACCTTGACTATACACATTTGTGTGTAGCGTATAAGGGTCGCCACTCGTGTTTCCCAAAAACTCAAAGTCTATCTCATCATGAAAGTCACCTTCAGATGACAACTTTTAACATATAAAAGAAATCAAACATCGTTAAAATCACCATGATATAAATGAAAAACAAAAAAAATGAAAAACAAATACAAAATACTTTTAGTTTTATTATTATACAAATTTAGCCATAGTTTATATCCTATTTTTAATGTTCAAAATGACAATTTTTCCTAGTTAATTAAACAAACTACTTAAAATCAAAACATGTTTCATTATTTTGTGAGTGAATAATTATTTACTGACTTATGAGAAAAAAAATACTTTTATAATTAAATTGATAAAATAGTAAAAATATTTTGTCATATATTTATGGTTTTTACTTTTTAAAATGGTTAAATCAATAAAATAATAAAAGTATAATTAATTTTGTGTATTTTACTTAAAATGAAATTAAGTTTTTACATAATAAGCTGTTACAGTGCCAGCGGAGTTCCCTTCTACTAGCTTTAGCTGCATATCAATTTTCCCAAACAGATATTCATCTTTAGATCGGAATCCAGAACCCGATCTTTTATCAAGTCTAAGCGTCAATAATTCACCCTCTTCATGTATGTCAGCATGATCATCTCCCCAAGTAATCTCAAACAATCGATCAAAAGTACCATTTGTTATAACCCTTTCATCAAAATTCCAAATTACCCAATTAGCTAAAGCATTGATGTCTGTATATTTCGCATTAGGAGGAGTATGAATGGTTAATGCGTTAATGGTACCTTGATTTAACTTCGTCGGGAATGGGAGTAAGAAGGTAAGATGTGGGTTGGTAGCGGCGGGGACCTTTTCTGGTTCGAGCGATGTATACGTCGACCTGTTGAAGAAGGAATCATGAAGAGAATGAATGGTGCACAGAAGGTGTTCGATGAAATGCTTGAATGAAATGAATAATTATAATACCTGGTAGAGAAGGAAAATGGAGACTGAAAGAAAAGCAAGGAAGGGGAGACAGCTTGGGACGATGGAGCGTGAGCGAGTGAGGTGTGAGGTTGAAAGCCTTGATGATGATGACGATAGCAAACCCATTGGAGGAAAGTGGTGGTTCTTGTGGTGGTTCTGCGGCCTAACATGTTGTCTTCTCCGATCATATCTCTCTGCCTCATTCTTTTTTAATTTCTTTCTTGAGGTCTTACATTTTTCTCTGTTGTTTTCTAGGGTTCCTCATTTTTAGTATAATCATCGGCCACCATTTGGCATAATGTTGCATATTTCCATGAATCTTGGAACTACTTTTCTAGTGTATTTTTTCATTCTAATATTATAAGAAAACAATGAAATAGTTTAATGCAAACAAATAATTACATATTACTAAAAAAGTTTGAAGATGGTTAGAGTTGAGTAGACTTTTCAACATACAATCTTTTAATAATGGAGAAAAAAATGAATATAGAACGTTTTTTATAAAAAGAAGTAAAAACAATATGTTAATAGATAATAAAAAACAAATAACATAAAAGTATGTTGCTATTTTTTGAAAAAGTTGCTTTTATGCTAATTTTATAATAGAAACGACACAAACATGTTTAGAATTGTATTTTCATATATTTTGTATTAACATGTAATATGAGGAGTTTCTCTTGCAACAAAAATCTAGATACAAACAATAAACATCAAAAAATGAAAATACAAAATATTTGAGACCCGAATCCAAACCCACCCCACTTAAACCTTCATGGTTCACACCGACCCATGTACTTAACCCATGTTGCATTCGGGTGGATATCCTTGAGGAAACCTCTTAGAATCCGAGCAATAATTATAAACCATATAATTCTTTTGCACCCATTTCAACCTCTCTTGTTTGCTACTATCCACCACCTCCGACCACCACAAGGCGGTTGAGCCACTACCACCACATGATGACGGTGACCCTGGCTTTGCAACACAAGCCTCGGCATTGAAATTCCTATAGGAAGCTATGAATGGAGCTTGGCTCCAATCTGTCTTTACTAACCCGCCCCTTGTTGCCCAATCATCAGCGTTCCATAAGCTCGAGTGTATCCTCATTGGTTGATTATTTGGAAATGGCACCCCTTTTGACTCTGCGTTCTTGAATTCTCGAATAGGGATTCCATCGACCGAAAATCTACCAAAGTAATAAAGGAAAATGTTAATAATGATGGACACGACAACGAAACCTCTTTTAGTCACATATACATATATTTTCGAGGAAAAATTAGAAAAACATGTATGCTTTTATCATATTATCCATTTTAGTCATATATATATATATATATATATATATATATATATATATATATATATATATATATATATATATATATATATATATATATATATATATATTCGAGGAAAAATTAGAAAAACATGTATGCTTTTATCATATTATCCATTTAGTCACTTGAGTATATTTTGTAGCACTTCATTTATCACTTCAAAACTATTTGTCCAGTTACCCAAAAATAATATTCAAGTGGCTAAATTTGTAAAATATTGAAAGTAAGTTGTTTTTTTCGTTTCTTTTTTTTCAAATCTTTGTAAATAAAGTTCTTTTAGAAGGTAAAAAAAACTAATCGGTATTTAGTAACTACACAAATTACTTAAAATGTTAAATCAATGAGATGATGAAAACATATCCTATTTTTTTCTATTGTTCGTCATATTTTCAAGAGTAAAATTCAAATACTTATTATTATAAAGAACCATGAAATAATCTTAAACGAATACGTACAGAATGAGTTGGGGGTTCCAAAGGATGGAATACGTGTGGAAATCAGCAGTTGGATCAAACCAAAGGTAAAATTGTTGTTCTCGATTGCCTTTGCCTTGTGTAAACACGTTTGTATGTAGAATATAAGGGTCTCCACTCAAGTTACCCAAGAACTCAAAGTCGATTTCGTCCCACTTTGTTCCCTTTGAACTCAACTGCAAACAATCATCATCTCAATTATCACAACCCAAACAAACCAAAAAAAAAAAAATCAAACATAACATTTGGTTACATAAAAAGGAAAATGAAATATTACTCTAAATTGCACTTACGTAATACGCAGTAACAGTTCCAGCAGAGTTTCCAGACACCAACTTAAGCTGCATATCGATTTTCCCAAACAAATACTCGTTTCTTGATTCAAACCCGGAACCCGAGGACTTGTCAAGTGACAGGGTCAAGAGGTTCCCGTTATCCAGTATCTTCCCACGTCCATCACCCCATGTTATATCAAAATCATTGTAGAAATTAGCCGAAACAAAAGAATTTGATACAAGATATACAAATAGCAATAAAATTGCAAGGTTTGTAGACAACAAAGAAGCCATGGATTTTCGATAATAAAAACTGTTATGTTTTGTTATGACTTATGAGGTTTTTGATGTTATTTATAGTGATGAACTTTTCGTATAGGGGGTGCCAAGTGCCAAAGAAGGTCGTAAAAACAGCTGTAAAGTAGCATTAATTTCTTAGATAAATTCAATGAATAGTTTAATAGCAATATGAATAGTCAAAATGTGGGTTATCAATATCAAACCATTAACCATATAAACACCCTCACTAGTCACGTATGTCTTCGTTGAGACGCCAACCGGTTCGGTAAGACCGGGTTTTGTAAAAAAAAAAAAAAAAAAAAAACGCGGAACATCGGTTTGAAGTGGTGTTGGTGCTTGACTGCTGGCATAAGAAAAGTCAAAGGCAGTAGATTCGGTGTTGGTTCTCGAAGGCGGCATGCATATTGCCCGGCCCCGGTTGGACACTTCCCTAACCACCCAATGAAAAAGACATGGGTTTCCTTAGCCTATCAAAGGTTGAAGAGTAAGAAAATTGTTTTATGTTTAATTTGAATTTTATTATTATATATACATCTTTTTTATAATCTTCTTAACTATGATTAAACTAACCTTTGTGATTTGTGAATAATCAATTCAATATGAAAACTCATGAGAAGAACAATAAACTGGTGAATTTTTTTTATATTGTCTTCATCGTAATCAAATCAACATAACTTGTTTTTAAAATTTGTTTTATCTCTTTCATTTACAGATATAATTGCATTTCAACTATTTCGTTTTGTTGATGTATTAGCAATCTAAATTTTTTTTAATATTTATAAAAACTTTAATTATTTGTAGGATTATATAAAGTATTAACAGTTTATTATTTATGAAAACTAAAATTTATATTTTTAAGATTATAAACAAATTATTAGTATTGGTTTCTCTTTGTAGAAAAAGAATCATAAATGTTGGTTTATTTTATTAATATAATCTTTCTTAATAAATGAAAGTTTTTTTGTCACATGTCCTCTTCTCATTCATTAGGACACATGGCATTTTCTAAAATTTTTAAATTTTCTATTTTCCACTTGTCATTTTATTGTATTTTTCATTTTATTAAATTAAAATTTCACATTCAATGTGTAAGGTAATATATATGTAAAGTATTTATTAGAAAAAGTTTATATATGTAATGTATTCAATACATTAAAGTCTCATTAATTTTAATAACTCAAATTTTTCTCATTTTTCTTATAAATTCAAACTTTTCAAATTGTTAAAATTTTATATTTATTTTTTTTAATTAAACACATGTAATACATGGGTCTCACACCTAATGTTTTTAAATAATAAAGCTTAATATTATGAGGATTTAAAACAGGATATTCTAAATTTTGAATATTCAGCCTAAATGTTCACCCTGCATTCAAGAACAAGAACTTGAACTTAGACATGGTAAACCTCAACATGTTCGGTCCAAGATTTATAGATTTTTGTAAAATCGGTCCGGTCCAAAAGGTCCAAAATTTGTTCCTTTTATATTAGGCTTAAAAAAAACAATGATATGGTGCCAACAAAAATAGAAGATAAAATTATACTACGAGTCATTATGGTTTATAGGATTTATCTAGTCAAGAGCAACTATAAAGTTTTTTTATGCGGTTTGGTCATTATTGTTTAAAACAATTACATGCAATCCCTTTCTAGTTAATATATATATATATATATATATATATATATATATATATATATATATATATATATATATATATATATATTTATATATATATATATAGAGAGAGAGAGAGGGGGGGGGGGGGGGGGGTTTAATATGTAGATGATATCTATTGTTCGGACGTTTGTAGATAATGTTATTCTAAAACTAACTAAGAGAATAAGTTGTTTGGTAATGTGAATACGTTCAACCTCACACAATTATTGTTATTATCATGCGTTCTTACAAATTCTTATTCATGTTTGTTCTTACATATCGTTCTTTTACTCATTTTCATTCTTACAAAATACAACTATCAGTAACACATTCTGACAGAATGAGAATCATAAAAAAGTCGATAATACCTTTATAAACAATTTAATTAATGAGAATGCATGACAATGATAATAGTTATGTGAGATTGAACGTATTGACATTACCAAACAACATATCTTCTTAGTCGTTCTTTCTTTCTTTATATATATATATATATATATATATATATATATATATATATATATATATATGACAAAATTGCAAAAATGGTCTCTATCTTATGCATTTTTTTGGGATTTCAGTCCAAACCTGAACTTTTTTGGATTCATGGTCCTTTTGGCCTAGTTTGTATGTAGAATTGGTCCCCCGACTTAACTATCCATTAAGTTGTTGCTGTTAACCCCCTCATGTGCCTCCCACATGAGGGTATATTTGTCTTTTTACTTATAAATGACCATTTTTGCACCTAAAAAAATATATCCCCATTTTTTTAAAAAAAAATTTAATACCTATTTATTTCTTTTAATAATTAAAAAATAAAAAAACTTTCTCTCTCTCTCTCTCCCTCTCTCCCTCTCCACACCATTGACCCAAGATTTATGGGTTTTCAAGAACTCAAGAAAAAACACTTATTTTCATTTCTGGAGCAACCTACCACACTCCTTCTCCACCAACGCATTAGAAAACATCTAGATATCAGCTTCGTTGAAGCCGGTGGCAGAGATGAACTCCATTATTTCTTTTCAGAGCCAGAGAGCCACATCACCACCATGATCGTCTGTTAGAGGCTTAAGTGTTGGATTAGTGTCTAAGTCCATAACTATTTTGGTATGTACTTGACCCGATGGTGCATGGTCCTTTTGGGTTGCCTTCACCAAAGCAACTTGATAGGATGAATTATGGAGAGAAAGGATTAAATATGATTTATTAATATATATTATGAGAATAATATATTAAAGGAGAAATCATATTGTTTAATTAATATTAGTCAATAATTAATTGGTAATTAGTTTTGTGACTAAAAGAGATTAATTAAACTTAAGGGACTGGAATTGTAATTATAAGATAATTGCAATTTGGGCCATGGATTGCCTTGTATTAAGGAGTGGACGAATTCTATGGGGAAGCCCATAAGAAATCGTCCAAGGCCTTAAGGAAAGGGATCCATGGGTTGCTTAGGGCTTAAGCATCCTTCTAGGGTTTCACACGTTCTAGGGCAGCCTCCATCCTCTCTCCTATTCATCCTCTTGCTCTTGGTGTTTGTGAACCATTAGAGGAGTGACATTTGTGACTCTAAGCTTCTTAAAGTCAATACAAGAAGGATTTGAGATTGTTATTGCTACATAACAATCAAGGTATGATCTAAACCCTAATTATATGTTATATTGATTGTCATATTCTAGATCTAGGGTTTATAGTCTTGGATAAATTGCATGTACAATAGAGAAACCTAGATCCAAGCATTAGGGTTTGTATGAGCACATAGGATGTTCTTATGACCAAAACCCATCATATAGATCTGCTTGATAGTCGACTGATGTTGCACCTTGGTCCTTCCGGTTTGCTACTGTCGGCGACGAGGAGTAGAACCACAAAACACCCCTGAAGTCGCCGATCTGCCTTACCTCTTCCTCTTTCGTGTTTTCTGCTGATTGGACCAAAAAAGAACAGCTAAAAGGCCGCCAAAGCAGATGGATTCACATCTCCACCTTGCTTCATAAATCTTCTATAACTCCCAGTTCTTAAAATATCTATCTATGGGTTCTCGAGATCAAGAGTAAGGGCGTTTCGGTCTTTTATAGGTATTGGGTTTTAATCAAAAAGGGTTTTCGGGTCGGGGTGTGTCGCTAGAAGCGTAGGTCTTCTTGCCACCTTTATGCTAAGCTATCAATTGCGCGCTATAGCGGTGCTATAGCGTTTTGCGGAGGTCAAGAACCGCTATTTCCAGTTTAGCGTTTTCATTTCGCGGTATCGCTATTAGTGGCGCTATTCACCGCTATTTACCGCTATGTCAATAACCGCTATAGCAGCGCTACGGGCGCTATTCCATTTTTGTTCACATTTTTTGCCATTTGGTTACTTTTTTCAATGAAAACTAGTCTTAATGATTTCACTACACTTTCATTTTAAAAAGCCCGAACAAATAACATAATTAAAAGCATTCAAAGCAACTACGTCTATCGACAACTCTTTTACTCATCTCTTTTTGTATTCACACCAACTTGAGTTGCCATGGTCACACTCCATTAATGCTTTTTGTAAATCGATCAACGCCTATGAGGCCACGACTTGGGACTTAATTCCTTAAATTAACCACGACCTACTAATACGATATTGAATATGTGCAATCCAATTAAACTCGATTTGACACTTTTACACTACCTAGTTTCCATATTAATATAATAGAATATTATGTTATGTTTTTATATGACTTTTTAGGTTTGATGATATTAATTCTATATAGACTTATAGTATTAATACTCAAATATATAAATTCTATATAAATATAATATAAAATTATAAATTATACGTAATATTATATCACCGCTATACCACCGCGATAACCGCGATCTCAAATAGTGGCATGTGACCGCTATTGAAATTTTGACCGCGATAACTGCATAGCCTTTATGTGGATATAAAGTTCGTCGGGAACGGACTTAGAATGAAGGAGATGTTGTAAATTGAAGATATTGGCAACAATGGTCCTTAAGGGGGAAGTTTAGCAAAGGGGTCCCATGAATGCCAAGCATGCATGCACGTGTTTGGCTAGGTACGCCCAGCGTAAGCTGGATATACGCCCAGCGTAATGGATTAAATGAACGCGGAGGTCTCTCGACGTACCCCCAGCGTACTGTATGTACGCCCAACGTACGTCTATCATCCAGAAACCCTAAATTTAGGGCTAGCCACTATATAAGGAA
This sequence comes from Lactuca sativa, assembly GCF_002870075.4. Lineage (NCBI taxonomy): Eukaryota > Viridiplantae > Streptophyta > Magnoliopsida > Asterales > Asteraceae > Lactuca > Lactuca sativa. Next base: position 78,783,830 of record NC_056629.2, on the reverse strand, counting down.
CATTATGGTTCCAACCCTAGCCTCCATAAACACTCTCTTACCCTCAGAAAACCCTAGATAGTTGTCCCACCTCCATTGTTGGGTGTGTTTGACCTTGGAAAGCTTGTTTTGGCAAAGGAGAGCCAAGAAGAAGAAAGAGGAAGTTGTCAAAGAAGGAGTGGGGTGGCTGGAGCTCGTAGATCTGAAGAGGCATCATCTTCTGGAGCCCTTTTGAGGTAAAAAGTCTTTGGCTTGACAATCTTATTGTATAGATCTATGTGTTGTGAAGTTTTGACACCATTCTTGTCCCAAAAACCTCATCTTGATGCATGATTCGAGTTGGTCGAGATTAGCTGTCCTTTCAGACCTTAGGAGAGGTCTTGAGTAAGAAAAATAAGGTCCCAAGGGCTTTGGTTGTCTCATATGTGATATAGTTAGGTCTTAATGGATAAAGACCTTGGATTAAGAGCTTTATGGACGTCCCAAATAATAAAGTTTGAAACTTTATGAATCGTAGGCATATTTGGTCTATGGATCTGAAGTTTGGGCTTAAGAGCTTAAGCCATTAAGATCTTATCTGGAGTTGTAGTTCAGCGAGGTTACGCCCCGCGTAAATGGGAGTATGCCCAACGTAGTGGGTCTATGTCCCAATTCCAATCCGCGAGCATCATTGTACGCCCAGCGTACTCCCTCTATTGAGTTTTTATTTTGGGCCTTAAGAGATTGGGCTGTTATTGGGCTAATAGATCTTGGGTCGTGACTGGACATTATGGTTGGAGTAATTTGGACTCACTAATTATTATGGACCTTGGATCTAGGCCCATTTGGTGAGGTGGGCCCAGTTTAGTAAATTGGGCCAATATTGGGCTTTGCTTCGGACTTTTGGTCTTTGGGACATTAGTGGGGTTGAGAGATTACCTAGTGTTGGGCCTTTCATATTTTGATTGTGGGCCTTAGTCATGGACCAGATTGTGTTAAGGGTAAATTGGTCAATTTACCCTTGGAAGGATATTGTGCTTGGGCTAATGGTTATTTTGCTACTTTGGATAGTTCGGGATTTTTTTTGTGAGACGGTGGTTCGGGCATCTACTTCTTCAGTACAGAGTTTCGGCAGTTACAAGGTGAGTTATCCTCACTATATTGACAGGGTCTAAGGCACCAAGGTCAGCCCTTTATCGGATGGAAATTCGGGTAGTTGTTTGCTATGTTATTGCTTTGTTATGTTTGCATCCTGGTAGTTAGGATGGTATATGTTAGAGACCTGGTTAGGGTCGGTACCCTGGTTTATAGGATGAGGCTATGCTAGTGATCAGTTAGGTCGGTATCCTGGTAGGGATGTGCTATGTATGTGATCTATGAGATTGGTTGATTAGTTGTGAATTGTTATATGATTATATGTTTATGTACACATGATCGTTTGACTGGGGTTGGGTTGAGGCGGGTCCTGCTTTGCGTTGTAGGCCAACATACCCAGGGCGGACCGGTTATCCCGAAGGCTCAGCGAGCGGTCCGGATAGGCTGTAGGTCCCAAGAGGGCTGACCAGACGTGCCGAGGCTCGGAGAGTGGACCAGGCCGACTGAAGCCCCGGTGCGGGCGGACGAGTCATACTGTAGACTCAGAGAGTAGACCAGTTGGATTGAAGGCCCGGTACAGGCGGACCAATCACACTGTAGACTCGATGTATATGGCTAGACTCGGAGGGTGGACCAAGTGGACTATAGGCCCGGTACGGCGGACCAGTCACACATTAGACCCAAAGTGCATGGCTGTTATGTTCTGTTTATGATATGATATGTGTATGGTATTGTGGTTGGTATTTTGGGGGTATCTCACTAAGCTTTCGGGCTTATAGTTTTGGTTTAATGTTTCAGGTACTTCAGGAGTCCGTGGCAAGGCAAAGGCGTGATCGTACTGCTCCTCACGTTTATGTTTTATGATATGATTCTGGGAATACTCTGATAATAAATGTATTGAAAACCTTTTCGTAATAACTTAATGAAATTGGGTTGTTTTTGAAAAGTTTAAATTGGTTGGAATTTTTAGAGCGTTACAAGTTGGTATTAGAGCCTTGGTTTGAGTGAATTGGAGGAACATTCGTGTGAATCCAGTCTCAAATCAAGGAGAGTTTTCAAAAGAGAAATTAAAATTGGTTTTCAAAAATGAGTAAAGGAGGACACGGAGGTACGATCAGCCGGAGCCAGTAAGTAACCCCAAAATAGCATACAAGTTATTTGTTTATGAGATATGATAGAACAGCATGCTAGTACTAGGCTAGGGATCTTCAGGAATTACATGATAGAGTTTCCTGATTTATGATGCCTGCTAGCCTAGGGTTTCTTTCTGTATGAGATTCCCGGTGTTCCTCTAGGAGTGAGGGTTGAGTGCTTGTTATGCATGTTCGTCACTAGGGTGTTGTGGTGGTACTTGATATAAATATGGGTAGGTTTGGAAAGTAGTATGGTCCCGTACTACTGAAAGCATAGGACCCATACGCGTATCAAGGAAGTCACAACCCCTAGGGATGGGTTGGGAGTTGGTTCCCGGGTTAGTGAGAAGCATCTGATGTTTTGCAGTAATTTTAGTATCCTGGTTACGAGGCATGCTGGGAGCGGATACGGATCAGGATCGGCAGCAGGAGAGGGCGATCAGGGTGGATCAGCACCACCCGAGGTTATCGGTCAGATGAGCACAAATGAATTGGATGCTAGGATTTGTGAGATCCTGCATGATGAGGTTGTTGCTATGTTCCGGGCCGAGTTGCCTGAACTGTTTGGGTCGATCAAGACCGCCATGGTCGAGTATTTTGATGAGCGCTAAGTGGCCCTAGCAGAGACAGCAGTCGCGACAGCCGCAGCGGCTGTGGCAGCGGCAGGGGGAGGAGCTAGTAGGGGCTTTAAGTATCGGGACTTTGGTAACACAAAGCCCCCTACCTTCGATGGAGTTCAGGATCCGATTTTTGCTATGATATGGTTGTAAGATGTGGAGGGATGTTTCTGTTGGAATAGTGTCTAAGGCTGTAACTATATTTGGCAAGTATTTGACCCGGTTGTGCATGGTCCTTTTGGGTTGCCTTCACCATAGCAACTTCACAGGATGATTTGTAATGAGAGAAGAAATATTATTAATATATTATGAGAATTATATAAGGAATAATATTATTGTTATTTGATTAATATAAGTCATAAATTAATTAGGAATTAATTTGGTGACTTAAAGAGGTTAATTGAATAAAGGGGCATAAACTGTCAAATGTGTGATAGTTGTATTTTGGGCTATGAATCTTTATGGATGAGAGGGTGGACGATTTTAGGGTTTGGAAGATCCTAGAAATCGTCCAAGGCCTAGTCTATAGGGATCATTGGATTGCTTAGTGCCAAAGCTATTCAATTAGGGTTTAAGGTGTAACCCTAGTAGCTCATAGTATATATAGACCCATTGGGTGGAGGAAATCGGCACTCATGCAAGGCAAGAAACCCTAGAGCCGATTTTCTCACCCTCCTCTCTCTCTCTCTCTTATCATTCTCTTGCTAGTTGGTGTTTGTAAGCCATTAGAGAAGTGACAATTGTGACTCTAAGCTCCAAAGACAAGAAGATTCAAGCAAGTAATTCAAGGTATTCCTTTAGATCTGATTTCATATGTTATGAATTGAATGTTTACACTAGATCTATCAATCAAAGTCTTGGATACATTGCATGTTCAATTAGAGAAACCTAGATCCAAGCATTAGGGTTTGTATGTGCACATAGGAAAGTTCTTATGACTCAAACCCATCAGTTTCTTCACATGTTCATGCCCTGCTGATAAGAGGGTGAGGTGTGCTCTGAACCTATTGAGGCTCAGGGTGAAGGATTGGTGGAGATTGACCACGGGATCATATTCTGATGCGCAGAGAGTTGCGGTTACTTGGGATCAGTTCCAAGACATTTTTAGTACTTGTTATGTTCCGCGGGTGGAACGGGAAAGATTGGCTCAGGAGTTTTTGGAGCTGAACCAGGATACAAAGACGGTGACAGAAATCACCAAGATGTTTACGGAGAGGACTATGTTTTGCCCTGAGTTTGCTTCGGAGCAGGCTCAGATGACCCGATATCTGAGTATGCTCAAGAGGAACATTAGGCAGTTCGTGGCCACTCAGAGATGCGACACCTTGTTAGAGCTGCAGGAGGCCGCCAGGCGGCGTGAGTTGGAGATTGAGTTACAGTTGCAAGAGTAGAGGCAGACCCCGGTGCAGTCGCAGTCGGCGCCGAAACGGCCCAAGACCGTTGATTCTAGGCTTGGAGATCAAGGCAGTCGCACTTGTGGGAAGTGTGGGAAGGGACACACCGGAGTTTGTAGGTCCAGTGGTGCGTGCCGCAAGTGCGGGAGAGAGGGGCATTACGTGAGGGATTGTCATCAGTCAGCCCCGGTTCAGGATATGAGGATTTGCTACCAGTGTCACCAGGTTGGTCACATGAGGGCCAACTGTCCACAACTTGTTGCAGGACCGGTGCAGGCTCCAGCACCAACCACTTTGAGGATTATGGGTGGAGGTCAGGGTGGAGCGGAGCCCCCGAGGGCTCAGGGGCGCGCTTTTCAGCTTACAGCAGAAGAGGTTAGGACAGAGCCGGATGCAGTTGCGGGTATGTTTTTGTTTCATTGTTGTTTGCTTATCATATTATTTATGTGGTGTTGTATTTTATTCGCCGTTCTGCGTGTTTCATGGTTTGGTTGAAAGTGATAGTAGGCAGGAGTTGTGAGTGGTTAGCATCCAAGGGATCGATATTCAGTAATTGGTTGTAAGGTCTTATTGTTGGGTATAACGATTGGGATCTGAGGAGGGTTCAGCGCAAAGTCGAACTCCTTTAGAGTTCGTGGGGTGCGATGTCGAAAAGTGATTTTGTGGAGGTTGCTCGTTTCAGAGGGAATCGGTTCATGGATAAGAGGAGTATGTTGAGTTCGGATGATTGTTTTATGCCGATTGAGTCACCGGTGGTTGGAAGTCAGTGTTCTAAGTGGGGAGAATTGGAAAATTCTCAGGAGGATCGACAAGCATTAGAGGTTGATTAGCCGTTGAGATTCGACAATGTTTCAGTCAGCCAAGAGTGTGGGCGGGTGTGAGTAAGTGACAGACTAATGGGGCCAGGGAGCAGACCATGGGTTCAGGAAAGATAATGGTTGATGTGAGGCCTGGGCTTAGGCCATGGAAAGGATTCCGGGATTGGAACGAGAGTTTGGAACCCCTAGGGGGCTAGAACAGTATGTACGGGAAAGATTCCCTGGAAGGGTAGTTTCGAATGATGTATGATAGTTTGAGCGGTCCGGGGAGACTGAAGGCCGGAAGGCATACCAGTCAAGTCGAAGGCTCGGGGAACGGTCCAGACAAGCTGAAGGCCCGGAGGGCGGTCCAGACATCCTTGATATTTTGTGTATAATCTAACCATCGAAGCCCGCTATTGTTTGTGGTAACCTACAAATTGAGCCATATTGCACGTAATAGTCGGTTCTAATGGTTAAATTGCAAAGAGTAAATCATGGGTGACTTTTTTGTCAATAGAGTTAAAATGCAAGAACTTATTTACAGATTTCCCTAAATTCTATAGTTTATGCACCTAGAGTACAAAAAGAACAAGATCTTTTAAAACAAAAATTGTGTTATGAATTAAGCGTAATTAATGTAACTTTAAACCAAACTAAACTAGTTGTGTCATGATAGCTTATTTTATTTCCTTATTTTATTTGTTTATTTTTAGATTTTTAGATATTTTTATCATTAATGCATTGTAATTTATTTATTTTTCTTTAGTATGGATCATACCGGGTGCTTATTATGTTGCATGAGATATTTTGTAGGTTTTTCGGTGCTTGTTGCGGTGGCGGGTTGATTGGAGACGAGCTTTGTGACATCCCCAAAATCTCGGCCAGAAAAGACCGATTTTCATTTATGCTTTTAAATAATTTCAGAGTAAATCCTTTTGATTATTTGTTCCCAAAACAACACATGATAAAATAATATTTATCAAAGCATTTCATCAAGAGATGCATTTTCATTATATAATCAAAACTCGAGATGTCATGTTCCGATACAGACCATAAAGCATAAACGATAACATTACAAGTCATTCAACAAACATATACATATACAGACTTGTAAACAAAACAACTTGATGATTCAACCATCTTATGCCCTCGCGCCACTACCTGTAATACAAATAAAACTGAGTGGGTCAGGCTTGGGAGCCCGGTGAGCATATAGGGTTTTCAACCCAAAATAATTAAATTATATTTAATTTCACCAACCAATCACTATCCCGGTTACCCATTCCCGTTATCCTCACTTTACGTCCCTAAAATAACATCTATCTCAAGGGACTTAATCTAGGATTTTCATCGGGACGGACATCACTGCTAAGGGGTTTCCTCAACAATAGATATCCTAAAGGCAACCATGAGGGGGATAGAGTACACCGGTGAACACATCGTTCACAACACCTACAGGTTATGAACAAAACTCTCGACTGCCCTCGCAAGCCTTTTATAGAGGCTGAGCCTCGCACGTACGCGGGGCGTACTGGTCCGAGAAACGTCATTGCTTACGTATCCGAAGCCACTTGCTGCGATGTCGACACCTTCGGAGTACGCGGGGCGTACACGAGTACGCGGCGCGTACCTCGGATCAGATTGCTGACTACTCTTCGGATAAGGCTTCCGAATTTTCAATTAAAAATAAATACAAATTAATTATCAAACTTCGGAAATTCATATCTTCTTCATACGAACTCCGTTTTCGACGTTCTTTATATCCACGCGAAGATGAGACTACGCTCTACAACTTTCGTTTAGACTCCGTCGGCAAATTTTAAATTTATTTTTATTATTTATTTTTAATAGGCCGCGACAGAAAAACTTCGTCATAAATTCATAACTTCTTCGTTTGACGTCCGTTCTCGCCTAACTTTTTATCGCTTCGATATCAACAACGAGACCTTCGATCCTCGTTTAGATTGCTTCGGCTAAAAACCGCTCGATCTCAAATCGAGTATTTCAGGCTGCATACCGCTAAGCCGAAACTTCGATAAATCATAACTTCCTCATACGAAGTCAGATTTGGGCGTTGTATATATATTTGGAAACCTCGTTTCAACTACTACAACATTATTCAAAGATATTAAGTTTATTTTACACTTAAATTTTGACGCTTATTTTTATTCTTAATTAATCAAACCACATAATTAAGCAATTAAGCACCAAAACACATAATACTCAAATAATACAATCTTATTATTTCAAAACGGGTTACAGAGGTTAACCTAGACTATTACATTGCTAAAAATGGCAAGCCCGTAAACACAGGCGTTACAATTCTCTCCACCTTAGAATGATTTCGTCCCCGGAATCACACATCAACAAACAATGCGGACAGCGACCCATCATGTCACTCTCCGTCTCCTAGGTGAGATTCGGCCCATTCGTGTGTTTCCATCGGACAAGCACTAACCCAACCATCTTGCGTCGCAATTTCTTAGTCTTTCGGTAAACAATTGCCTCTGGTTCTTCAATCAACCTTTTGTTCTCATCAATTCTCAATTCAGAGATTGGAATTATGTCGGGAACTTCTCCCGTGAACTTCCTCAAATAACACACATGAAAAGTGTTATGAATTCCATTCAGTTCTTCTGGTAATTCGAGCTTGTAAGCTTGGTTCCCAATCCTCTAAAGAACTTTAAACGGTCCAATAAACCTTGGACTCAACTTTCCCCTTTTACCAAATCTTATAAGTCCCTTCCACGGCGAGACTTTAAGCAAAACCGAATCCCCAACCTCAAAAGTCATCGGTCTTCGCTTCTTGTCAGCATAGCTCTTTTGACGATCCTGAGCTGCTAACATTTTTTCCCTAATTATTTTCAACTTTTCAGCAGTTTGATGAACCAACTCCGGTCCCATAAACTGCTTTTCCCCAGCCTCAAGCCAACAAGACGGCGTACGACACTTCTGTCCATACAAATCTTGGTAAGGTGCCATCTTAATGCTCGAGTGGAAACTATTATTGTAGGAAAATTCTACCAATGGTAAATGTTCATCCCAATTACCTAGGAATTCCAAAGTACATGCTCTTAGCATATCTTTAAGCGTTTGTATCGTTCTTTCGCTCTGACCATCAGTCTGCGGATGGTAAGCTGTACTTAAACATAACTTGGTACCCAATTCCTCTTGTAGACTTTTCCAAAACCGTGAGGTGAAACGGCTATCACGATCCGACACAATCGTTAACGGAACACCGTGAAGCCTCACAATTTCCTTCACGTAAGAATTCGCAAGCTTCTCCATAGACCATTTCTCCTTGGCCGCTATGAAATGCGCACTCTTAGTGAATCGATCAACGACCACCCAAATCATGTCGTGACCATTCTTTGTTCTGGGTAGTTTAGTGACAAAATCCATAGCAATGTCTTCCCAATTACCCATTGGCACAGGCAAAGGTTCTAAACTCCCATATGGTTTCTGATGTTGTGTCTTTACTCTAGCGCAAGTCACACACTCAGCCACATACTTTGCAACATCAAGCTTCATCGTCGGCCACCAGTAGTAGGGTTTCAGGTCCCTATACATTTTAGTGCTACCCGGATGAATCGAGTACATGGTCTGGTGAGCTTCTTCCATCAGAAGACCTCTAATTCCTCCGGACTTAGGTACCCAAATTCGATCTTGGAACACCTTCAGTCCGTGACTGTTTACACCGAACACCAACGTTTTGCCCAAACGTTCCTCTTTTCGATCATTCTTTTCAGAAGCTTCCTCTTGAGCTTTCTTTATACTTTCCACAGTAGTCGAGACAACTTCAATTCTCAACGCTCTTGGCCTTTTTCTTTCAAGATTGACTTTCCGACTGAGAGCATCAGCAACAACATTAGCTTTACCGGGGTGGTAAAGTATCTCACAGTCGTAGTCTTTAAGTAATTCCAGCCAACGTCGTTGCCTCATATTCAATTCCTTCTGATTAAAGAGATATTGGAGACTCTTATGATCAGTGAAAAGTTTGCACTTCGTGCCATAGAGGTAATGCCTCCATATTTTCAGAGCGAAAACTACCGCTGCCAACTCCAAATCATGAGTCGGGTAATTCTTTTCATGCTCTTTCAGCTGACGAGACGCATATGCTATCACCTTTTCCCTTTGGGTCAAAACACAACCCAATCCAACCCCAGACGCATCGCTATAAACGGCGAAGTCTTCAACTCCATCGGGTAGAGAAAGTATTGGTGCCTCGCATAGTTTCTTCTTTAGCTTCTCGAATGCTTCTTTATGCTTCTCACTCCAAGCATAAGTAGCTCCTTTGTGGGTCAAAGCTGTCAACGGAGTAGCGATCGAAGAAAAGCCTTGGATAAACCTTTGGTAATATCCGGCTAATCCTAAAAAGCTTCGGATCTCCGTGGGACTTTTCGGTTGTTCCCACTTCGTTACAACTTCAATCTTTGCTGGATCAACCATTATCCCTTCTTGGTTGACCACGTGACCCAAGAATTGGACTTCACGAATCCAAAAATCACATTTGGAGAACTTTGCATAAAGCTTCTCCTTCTTCAAAACTTCTAACACTTCTCGCAAGTGTCTGCCATGCTCCTCCTGGCTTTTCGAGTAAATCAGAATGTCGTCTATGAACACTATCACGGATTTATCAAGGAAAGGATTACAAACCCTATTCATTAAATCCATGAATGTTGCAGGAGCATTGGTTAGTCCAAACGACATAACCAAGAACTCGTAGTGTCCATATCGCGTTCTGAATGCAGTCTTTTCTATATCCTGCTTTCTTACTTTCAGCTGATGATATCCTGACCTTAGATCGATCTTCGAGAAATAGCTCGAACCTTGCAATTGATCAAACAGGTCATCAATCCTTGGCAACGGATATCTATTCTTTATTGTTGCCTTGTTCAGCTCTCGGTAATCAATGCACATTCTCATACTTCCATCTTTCTTCTTCACGAATAACACCGGAGCTCCCCAGGGTGATGAACTAGGTCTAATGAAACCTTTGTCCAATAACTCCTGAAGTTGCATCTTTAGCTCCTTCATCTCCGTCGGTGCTAATCGATAAGGTGCTTTTGCAATTGGCGTTGTTCCTGGTAACAAGTCAATACGGAATTCCACTTGTCGATCTGGTGGTAATCCAGGAAGATCTTCGGGAAATACTTCCAGATAATCACACACCACTGGAATATTCTGCATCACCTTCTTTTCCTTCTTAGCATCAATCACGAATGCTAAGTATGATGTACACCCCTTGGTCAAACATTTTCTGGCTTTCATTAGAGAAATGATTCCAGAGTTTACTCTGCGTTTATCTCCGTACACCATAAACGATTCCTTCCCAGGCAGATTCACTTTCACTATTTTCTTCTTGCATAAAATTTCGGCATCGTTGGCGCTAAGCCAATCCATTCCCAATACGATGTCGAAACGATTAAGTTCGATAGGCAATAATTCCTCGTGGAACTTATTCCCATTCAGATCAATTAAGATGTTTTTCATGCGATAGCTAACAGGTACAAACTTGCCACTAGCAACTTCGACTAATAAAGCATTATCTAGTCTATCAACAGGCAAAGCTAGTTTTCTACCAAATTCATGCGATATAAAGGAGTAGTTGGCTCCAGAATCAAATAAAATTTGGGCAGGCAATTTGTTAACGAGAAAGGTACCTGAAGCGACATCAGCTTCATCTTTAGCAGCTTCCAGTGTCATCTGGAATGCTCTTGCCTTTGGCTTTGGTGGAATGTTGGGTCTAGCTGCCTCCTTCTTCTTCGGGCAGTCCCTCGACATGTGTCCCTCCTCACCACAACCATATCAAACTTTCTTAGTGAGGGTACATTCATTGGCATAGTGCCCTGGCTTTCCACACTTGTAGCATGTGTTCGCCACCTCACATCTTCCATGATGCTTCTTCTTACATTTGTCGCACCATTTCGCTTCACCTCCACTTCCCCTCGAACCAGACTTTGAGAACTTGTTTTTCTTGTTGGACCCTAAAGTTCCATCGAACTTCCTCTTTTCACCAACATTTATTCTTTCCAGACCCTTTTCCTTCTGTTGGGCCTCCACATTCTTAGCTGCACGAACAGCCGTTTTCAGAGTGGTTGCCATTTTGACTGTCGAACCAAAGTCGGTAGGCAGTCCATTAGCAAACCTCTCTATCTTGGAGAGTTCCGTTGGCACTAGGTACGGAAACAACTTCATTTTCTCAGTAAATGCAGTAGCATAGTCGTCTATGATCATCTTCCCCTTCTTCAAGTTTTGGAACTCATTGTTCAGATCAATCAGATCTATTTCTGAACAATACTGTACCCTTAGTTGTTCCAAGAACTCCTCCCATGACATTTTCAGGGCTTCTCCTCGTGGCATAGTATCTACCAACAACTTCCACCAACTCAAGACTCCAGTCTTCAGTTGTCTAACTGCAAAGACAGTTTTCTGTTTGTTGCTACAGTCGCAACTTTCAAATACCATCTCCATTTCGGAGATCCAATCCATTATCTCAACAGGCTTTGGGCTTCCAGAAAGACTTGGCGGCTTGGCGCCCAAGAAGTTCTTGTACATTCTCCCATCCTTGTTGTTTCTCCTTTCCGGATCGTTCCTTCATTCTCCTTGAGTCCCAACTTGACTCATCATGCGACTATTGTTCCCTTCCTCCGATTGCTTGGGAATCAATTCGGGTTCCTCAATAGGTATGATAGGTTCATCCCTATTATCCAACATCCGTCGCATCTCATCCCTTTGTTCGGCTAGCATAGCCCGAATCATGGCTTGCACCGCAGCCATTGTTATTGGTTCTAGTGCTGCTGCTACAACAGGTATTTGCTCAATAACTGGCGGTTGATTCCTGTTTTCATCCGCGTTTCCAACGCCACTCCTTGTTCTCACCATTTTGATCTACATGCCGAATAATTTCACCTTATTACTCCAAACGATTACATTCTAGTTCTAATATCGTATACATACGCTTAGAATCCTAAACACATAAACCTTTAGATCCGGTTGGCAACAAACCGTAGATCCGAATAAATAATATCATATATGGCAACATATAACATTTAGCACATAAAAGCATTTTAGGTAACTTAACTAAAATAAACTAGTGCTCGTGTCTAAAATCCAACAGACACTTAACTCGAATTTCCACTTAGCATTCTAAGTTTAAGTCTAGAAATCCTACAAATTCCTAGTTCGCTTAAACTAATGCTCTGATACCAACTGTGACATCCCCAAAATCTCGGCCAGAAAAGACCAATTTTCATTTATGCTTTTAAATAATTTCAGAGTAAATCCTTTTGATTTGAAAGAGTTGCGGAATTTGTTCCCAATACAACACATGATAAAATAATATTTATCAAAGCATTTCATCAAGAGATGCATTTTCATTATATAATCAAAACTCGGGAAGTCAGATTTGGGCGTTCTATATATATTTGGAAACCTCATTTCAACTACTACAACTTTATTCAAAGATATTAAGTTTATTTTACACTTAAATTTTGACGCTTATTTTTATTCTTAATTAATCAAACCACATAATTAAGCAATTAAGCACCAAAACACATAATAGTCAAATAATACAATCTTATTATTTCAAAACGGGTTACAGAGGTTAACCTAGACTATTACATTGCTAAAAATGGCAAGCCTGGAAACACAGGCGTTACAAGCTTAGTGGGCTCCCGAGACATTATTGGGCTTGGCGGAATCAAAGAGGAAGAATTGGGCTTTGAAAGTTATTGGCTTGGATTATTTGGGCTTGTGAAGATGGATCATAAATTTCTAATTTTGGGCTTGGAGCATCCATTTGGTGGCTAAATGATGATTGGTGCATTTCAAATTACATGGACAAGGGAGGGGGGACCAAAGGAATCTTTGGTAGTGGAAGGGTGGAGTGGCTTGGTGGACCAATAGCATTACAGCAACATTTGCGCGGGTGGAATTTTCGTCACGCGGGTACCCGCGCAACTGCCCAGTTTGGGCATTTTGGTCATTTGGCTTGCCATAACCCTTGGGGATCAGATCTAGAAGCTCATTCACATTTTTCCACCATTGGAGACCTACAAGAGGCGACTTTGGGAGCTAGAAATCATTTCCTTTCATCTTTCCAAATCTTAGGTAGTTTTTTTATGCAATTAGATTATTGTTCTTGTTACTTTGTTGCCATGAGTGGCTAATACTCTTATTTGGTTGACTTTGGCTGAAAACCAATGAATGTTTGTGGGTTTTGAAGGATTTATGTTGATTATCAATTTATTCCATGTTTATGATTCTAGTTTGCAATTCTTATGCTTATTTGATGCTTTGATCATGAGCTTAGTATTTGATTGAGCAATGGTTGATATATTTCATTGATTTTGCATTGGATCATTGAATTTATCTAGAACAAAGGCTTTATGATGGTAGAAATCATCTCTAGCTTATGGATCATATCTCCTTTATGGATGTGTAAGCATTTGACATCCTCTAGGAATTGGGGATTCCTTCATTCTTAAGGCTAATTGATTTCTTGGGATTAATTGCTTCAATTGACCCTTGATTTTAATTAAGAAGGTGTGTTGTGGGCTTCCCCAACCTCCATACTACCTATGAGGAATCTTGGCATATCATGCTTCATGATTGCTATAACCAATTTGGGATGAAGGATAAGCTTTGTATTAGATCCTAATGATAAACACACAAATGTTCATTGTGTTGAATTGCCTTAGTTAACCAATTATTTCCAACCTTTGAGCATCTCATCAACTTGCTTAATTGCAAGGTTTTTAGTTATTCAATTATTTTAGTTTTCAAGTAATCAAACAACCCCCCCCCCCCCCCTTTAGTTTATTTGTAGTTAGTTAGTTTAAATTTCATTAGTTCTATTAGATTGCATTGGTGATTGAATACAACCATTTGCCCAAGGATCGATACCCCTTTTTACCATTATATTACGTTTATTTAGCAATGAAAAGGGTGTAATTTGCTTGGTGGGCTTGACATCCCATCATGTCATCGATCTTAACCATGTACATTGTAACATCCAAAAAACACAGTCTAAAAATTTCGTTTAATTTAATAATAAAAACCATAGTCAGTAAACCTCATATAAAAATCATAAGCAATGTATCTCAAAATATTATAACAATTGTCAAGTATATCAGAGTATAAACATCCCAGGCTGAACAAATGGTGTGTGCACTGCAATCTTCCCGAGCTCCTCTCTTGAAAGCTGAGTACCTGAAACCAAAACTGAAACTGTAAGCACGAAACTTAGTGAGCTCCCACAAACCACCACATACCATACAATGACATATAAGCAAATACTGGGCCCCGCCCACTGCATCGGGCCCCACCCGGCATCAGACCGAAGTCCGGAACTAGCTTGGGCCCCGCCCGGCATCGGACCGAAGTCCGAAACTAGTTTGGGCCCCACCCACTACATCGGGCCCCGCTCGACATCGAACCGAGGTTCGAAATAACTTGGGCCCCGCCCGGCAACAGACCGAGGTCTGGAACATATAGCACATAGCATAACCGAACATAACATGCATGAATCACGAAGACAACAAGCATACATATCTACTTCTCGGGACTCTCCCGGTATCGGACCGAAGTCCTGAACTACTATCTAAACGGGACGGCATTGTGGTTGTAGAACCGTTACTACTAGAAGGGAACTCACCCCACACTGATGAAGTCCCGTTGACAAAACCCTAGCTGTTGTATGACAGATACCCGAATCTGTCAATTATCAAAATAACACCCAATTAATAATTGGGTCCCAACACATATACCCATACGTCCATGCTTGGGGTAAAAGACTACTTTACCCCTATCTTAGCTTGACTCAAGCCCAAGGCCCAACCAAAGGCCTAAAAGTCAACTAGGGATCAAAACCCAACATATGGCCCAATTTTCCAAATTGGGCCAAAACCTCTACATGGGCTTCCCTTAAGGCCCAATTGTCCAGTCCAGTCCAACATGTCCCATTCTAAGGGCCCAATATCATACAACCCTCTAAGCCCAAACTATGGCCCAATTTTCCAAATTGGGCCCAATCTTCCATTTGGGCCTTACCCCAAAGCCCAATTAATTACCCTAGTCCATTTGATTATTCTTGGATGGCCGCCCATTGATAACCCAATCATTAAGGTCTAATAATATACCCAAGTGGAATTAGGGTTTCTCATAAAATGACGATTAGGGTTAAGTGTTTCTCACTTAACCCATTAAGGGCTTAACCCACTAAGGACTTAATCCATTAAGTCCATTATTGCTTAGATTAATTTCTGGCAATGATTATTATTCAATATTTCACTTATTAAATAATTCTCGTGTGCGTCCTAATAAATTCTCAAATATTAGGATTTTCTCAATTACCTCATTAAGGACTTGATCCATTAATTCCTTTACTCTACTAGATAAATGGCATGGAATAATTTGGGCTTAATTCACAATCCAATCCTAATGGACCACAAGTAGGCCCAATACTCATAATTAGGGGCTTCCACCCAAACATGGCCCAATAAGCCCAAAACCAATCTCTAAGACCATTAGGGTTTGCTAGTGGGGCACCACCCACTACCATCTCGGGTAGTGGTGGTCAATGGCGGCTCACGGCGGCGGCCACCACCTTACGGTGGTGGTTACTATTATTATTTTCATTCTTCCATGTGATTACAATTACAAAGCTTTTATCCAAAATACACACACTAACTAATACACACACACAGCCACACCATGGTGGCCGGCGGTGGCTCGGCGGCAGCTACCACCTCACAGTGGTGGTGGTTATGATCTTGGGCCAACGCAACACCAAAAGTACTTCAATCATCAATATAAACGCACTCGAAATCCCACAGCCACCGGAGATGGTGGCTAATAGTGGCGGAATGGCGGCAAAAGATGGTAGTGATGAGTTTTCTTCATTTTTCCTACCCAAGAATATCAATACAATATTAAATCACGAACTAGGCCTGCACACACACTAAATCACGCACACAGCCACCCTCCCACGGTGGTTGGTGGAGGCAAAAGGGATGGAAGCCACCACCTCACGGTGGTGGCGGTTGCTTTCCGCCCAAAATATTGCTCAACCAACCCCAAAAACACAATCAACAACATATATACTCGAACCAATAAATATCCGACCACCTACCACGTGGCTGACGCCGCCGGAAACGGCGAGATTAGCGGCCAACAACCACCGATGGCAGTTACATCGTAGATCGGGTGAGAGGAAGGAAGAAATAGCAGGTGGCGATACTTACCGAGGACCCTCAAGTCTCGCATGACCCTCTCAGCAGTGAAAACGATGACTACCACCGATCTTGGTGGCTGTCTGAGCTGTCAACGACGTCTCCGACCAGCAGCAGCGTCGCGATGGCGTTCCAGTGGCGAGGTGGCTTCGTCTGATCGGAAAAACGAACGAGGAGGGGAGGGATGGCGGCTGGAGAGTATCTTTAGGGTTAGGGTTTGAATTGGGTTTGCATCGCTTAAATATGGTCACTGCTCAAGAGGGTGACGAGAGGGAAGGGTGGTATCTGGTCTAAACCCGTGTCCATCTAAACTTTAATCCAAAAATCCAACTTCAGCCCCTCCTCACCATTTTGTTTTCAATTTAACTCCAAAATTTACACTTTAGCACTTGCCCTTGGAAATCTTTACAAAGTGGCTCCAAAATTTACACTAAACCCCCAACATTCCAAAATTTATTACAATTAACTCCCATAACTAACATCCATTAATTACTATGGATTTAGGTCTCGAACAAAATAATATAAAATATATTTCTCATCCCGGGGTTCATTTATTTATTTAGTTTATTTAACCTTGTTTATTTATTATAAAATAATCGGAATGTTACATACATTCTCTACTAGCTTCATTTAGTGCAATTACTTCAGCGTGATTTGAGGATGTGGCAACAAGTGTTTGCTTTTGAGAACGCCAAGAAATTGCAGTATCTCCATCCATGAATACGTATCCAGTTTGAGATCTAGCTTTATGAGTATCGGACAAATAACCAGCATCTGCATAACCAATCAAGCCTTGTTTTGAATTGTTAGGATAAAATAACCCTAAATCACTAGTTCCTCGAAGGTATCGAAAAATATGTTTGATTCCATTCCAATGTCTTTTTTTTGGGGCTGAACTAAATCTTGCTAGCAAGTTTACAGCGAAAGAAATGTCAGGTCTAGTACAATTGGAAAGATACATAAGAGCTCCAATTGCATTTAGATATGGTACTTCTGAACCGAGGATTTCTTCATTTTCTTCGCATGGACGAAATGGATCCTTATCAATATTTAATGATCTAACAACCATTGGAGTGCTTAAAGGATTTGCATTGTCCATATTGAAACGTTTCAAGACTCTTTCTGTGTAATTTGATTGATGCACTAGTATTCCGTTAGGCATATGCTCAATCTATAAACCAAGACAATATTTGGTTTTTTCCAAGATCTTTCATTTCAAATTATTTCTTTAAAAGTTCAATCACTTCAAGGATTTCTTTATTCGTTCCAATGATGTTCAAATCATCAACATAGACTGCTATGATCACATATCCATATGTTGTTTTCTTAATAAATATGTAACAACCAAAAATACGACCCAAAATTTTTTGTTTTAATAATAATAAAAATCATATACTGATCGTCACATCATAAAAACCATGTGTCAAATATCTCAACCCATAATAAAATGTCATGATCACAAATCAAACTATGAATCAACAAACTCCCAGGAATAACACTGAAGTTGTGGTGTGTGCAATGTCATCATCCCGAGCTCTTCCCTTTACTTGCGGAAGTACCTGAAACCAAAACTGAAACTATAAGCACAAAGCATAGTGAGCTCCCCCAAACTACCACATACCATACAATAACATATAACACATACTAGGCCCTTGCCCACTGCATCGGACCGTAGTCCGAAACTATCCAGGGCCTTGCCCTCTGCATCGGATCGAATTTCGGAACTAACTGGGACCTCATCCCCTGCATCGGACCGAAGTCCGGAACTAACTGCATCGGACTGAAGTCCGGAACTAACCAGGGCCTTGCCCTCTGCATCGGACCGTAGCCTGGAACACGCAACACATAAATCCTGTCTGTGCCACGAAGGCATCAAACATACTAACTACTGCATCGGACCGAAGTCTAGAAACTACTATTAGCTAAACGAGCCGACATTGTGGCCTTAGACCCGTTCCTACCGGAAGGGAACTCACCTCGTAGCCTAGTTGCTGGAAGAACTGCTCTAGAATCTGTCTGCTGCTGCTCCAGTTTCACCCCGACTACAATTTCCATAAGTACCACTGAGGGTAAAATGACTATCTTACCCCTGGCCAAAGTCAACCTATCGGTCAAAGTCAACATTCAGTTGACCTGACTCGTCGAGTTGGGTCACCAACTCGTCGAGTCCTTACTCTCACTTTATGCTTCTACTCGCTACTACTCGTCGAGTTTTGGCACAAACTCGGCGAGTTCCTCTTTGTTACTAACACTCCGACAATCTACATCCGACTCGCCGAGTTGTATGAACAACTCGTCGAGTTCTCCTTCATCAGATGAACACACTAGCTAGGACTCGCCGAGTTGTATGAACAACTCGTCGAGTCTGTTCTTGAGGCATGAAGATTTCCTTGGACTCGCCGAGTCATGTCACACCCCAAAACCAAGAACGGCGGAAACGTTCTGGGGCGGAGGACGTCATGTACAGTATCACAACAATGAAAAGTAGTAAACAAGCAACAACATCATCCATTGCATTAATAATATAATTTTAATACAAGTGTCCTGACAAATTATGATAAACACTAAAGTATAATCAAAATGAAAGATGAGTCTTGAACGAGCTCTATCTTCTCTAAACCTTGCATCAGTACCTGTCTATTGATGACCTAAGGATACAAGTATTTTGAAAGAGAGTATCAGCTTTAAAGCTGCTGAGATCATAAGTATTTTAGTGTCTTAATTTGTATGTAAGTACTTGTATGTATATGAATTGTAAGTATTGAAAATGTATATGAACTGTAAGTATAAAAATGTTTGTAAAGCAACTGTAAATGTTTGAAAAACCCTAGAAATCCCTATGATTCCTACTATTATATAAGGGTGTCTTCTACCAAGACCTAACTGCTCTGAATGTAGCCTTCTACCAAGACCTAACTGCTCTGACTGTAGCCTTCTACCAAGACCTAACTGCTCTGAATGTATTCATCTACCAAGACCTAATTGCTCTGAATGTAGTCTTCTACCAAGACCCGACTGCTCTGAATGTAGTCTTCTACCAAGACTCGACTGTTCTAAATGTTTGTTTCTTGTAAAAGTGTGTAATTTTCCCAAGTATAACTATCATTAAAAAAATATAGTTTTACATTTAATGTTAAGTGAAAAGATCACTAAATATATGTAAAGGACAAATTAATGTAGTACTGTAGTGTAGTGCTATAGGAACTACTGCTGTACTAACTACCTTAAACCGGATTTATATTAAGGCATCATGTGATTAATTGTACCATACTATCGACTGGGTAACAACAAAAAATGTAGGTCGTAAAAAGGTATGACGTTTGGCACCCACGGACCTGCAGGTCCGGCTGTAGCTAGCAGCAAGGTGTAGGATAGTCAATCCAGTATAGATCTATACGCAAACTCACACTCTCCCTCCAAGAGACTCTGGCTACAACTTGGGCCATGACATTTAAGGCATGCTCCGATACAGTGGATCACAATTATGTCAACGTATTCATGTATATGTAATGCACTGAAATGTTCTACGTGTGCTAGTTGTAATGTGTGTTCTCTCTCTATCTAGCAAGAATAGTAATGTACTGTAATGTTCTAGCTGTAATGTATGTTCTCTCCATCTAGTAAGAATAGTAATGTACTGTAATGTTCTAGCTGTATTGTATGTTCTCTCTATCTAGCAAGTATTGACTCATGAATGAACTCACTCATTGAATGATATCGCGTTATAGTAATAGTTCTAGTATCTTCCTAAACTACCTATATGGTAGCTTACTAGTAATCTAACTGGTACGTATGGACATGGATGTATACCCTTGCTACCCAAGGGCATTGGATGAACTGGAAGGACCTTTATGACTATATATTTACATATGATATATAACTAATATTTAAACAACCTTCGAACAGATACCCGATATCCCACTAGACCACATCTCAAGTGCGAAAAGGAAATAGGGTGGATAGCCTTCCTAAGTCGTTTAAACATTTCTTAAATATCTATACATATATAGGCATTAAATTGATAATATAAAAGCATAAAATAAGTTTTGTAAAACCTTTGAACATAATTATTATCTAAGAAAAGATCGACTTGATGTCAATCTATAAAACGGTTTGAAGGCATGGGTTTGATAAAACAGTTTAGTATAAAGAAACATTTGTGTGAAACACAATTGTAAATAAGTTTGAAATGTAACATACATAGTAAAATGTACAGTGTAATAAGGAGTTTTAAACACATAAAGTGTTTATGAAAAACATTTGAAGGAAACTATTTGGTAAAACGGCTAATGAGTAGCCAATCATTTGAATGCTGCTTATTAATCACATGTGATTGATATAATAATTAGCATAATTCTACTTGTATCCCCCCCCCATAAAACATTTAAAAACAGTTAAAACATTGATTAAGGGGTATGAACTCACCTGTAGCAAGTGGATCGGAAGGAAGTGTCGGATAAGTGCTTGGTGTCAAGTGAAGACTTAGACACACACAAAGATCCTAATTACATATGAGGACATATGTATATAAACAATTAGTCTTTAAACAACTAACAAACAAAGTCAAGACACTCTAAGGCATGACAAACACTTAGTATAAGTGTTATAAGTGCTAAGGAGTGCATCTAAGTGTTGTAGGGAAGGCTAGTATGATTGGGGTTCAAGGAACACTCTTAAAATGAGTTTACTCCCTAAGGACTAACACCCCTTGAGTTTACGGTCGTAAACTCCTAACCTTTTGACCATTTGTTGGTTTGAAGTCTTCTAAGATATTCCAAGCATTCCTACTTCATGATTTAGCCTTAGGAAGTGTTGTGTGGCATCAAAACACTCCTAAATGGAGTTTACGGTCTAAGGACCATTTCTCCATGACTTTACTACCTTAAACTCAAGAGTTTACTACCTTAAACTCATGAGTTTACTACCTTAAACTCATGATTTTACTACCTTAAACTCATAAGTTTGGTATTTGGCGGTTTTCAAGTTCTTAGCTCAAACATGGCAATAGTCTAGGTTAGATTTAGACATAAGAAACAACCGTGGGACATTTATGGGACTTTTACACCTCATTTGGGGTGTTTACGGTTTTGGGAGATCCCCAAACCGTAAACACATAAAAATGGGTGTTTTCTTGGTCTTTTAGGTGATATACACATCAAGGATGGATCTAAACAAGTTCCTAAGGCATAAAGAAGCATCTAGACACCCTAAAGCACCCTAAGGCACTATATTTGGGGTTTACGGTTTTGGGAGCCTCCCAAAACCGTGAACACCATGTTCTTGGTGTTCTTGGGACTATTCCTTGGTATAAACATGTATAGCTAGCTTTAAATGACTCTAGGATAGAAGTACTTACATTGTGGAAGCTTGAAATGAACTTTAAGTCCAAGAACACTAGTGTGTGTTCTTGGTGTTTTGGAATAACTAGTCAAAACACATACATGAATGGATTAAAGGATGTACAATCACTAGATTAAGTGATACACTAACTTGAAAGGGCTAGAAACACTTACTAGATTGAAGATTTTGAATAAAAACTTGGATGATACTTGAGAGGATATTTTGGAGTTTACTCTTTTGGTGTTTGGGGAGTAAACTCAAGAATGACTAGACTTTGGGGAGTAAACTCATACATAGGTATGAGTTCACGGTTTTTGGGTGAATTTTCAACCCAAACATAAAAGTTTGGTCGGGAATTTCTAAGACGCGAGGTGTTTGCGGTTTCTAAAAATCAAAATCCGAGACGACACTTTCATTCACCCGTTCGTTTAAAAATAATATTAAAATAATCAAACGAACTTTAAATTTCTTAAAAATAAGAAATAATGACATTAACTTATGATACAAAGTGGTTGACTTTTAGGGTTTGATTGAATGGAAATTTCGGGTTGTCACAAGTCAGGGCATTGACTCGCCGAGTTCTTCCACGAATGAGTTTAACCCTCTAGCTCACCGAGTCCTTCTCTCACTCACTGGTTCCACTCGGCATAACTCGAAGTGGGGAAAATAGGGGACTCGCGACTCAACTTGCCAAGTCTGAAGAACGACTCGCCGAGTCGCATGCATGCAAACACTATATACTCGATTCTGCTTGAAACCAGTCCATTCCATTCATAGATCTGGGTTCTTGGGGCTTGATTAACACGTTAAGTTTCCAACTTTACGTGTAAATAACATCAAATGAAGGTTTTAGGGTTCAAAGCACACTATAAGAGTAGATCTTGAGCTTTCATGCAAAATGGCTCCATAAAGGTACTAGATCTAAGCTTCTGGAACTCAAACCTAGCTAGATCCGAAGGCTATTCATCTCAATGAGTCCTCTATTCTATTACCAAGCCAAGAAATGGTTCAAGAATAGCTTTAATGGCATTCCAAAGGGAATTAAAGCATGAAAACAGAAAACGGGCGAGTTATACCTCACTATTCTCTGAAATGCCACAAAGATCCTGGATATCCTTCTTCTCCTCTTGATCTACCTTCCTTCTTCTCTCAAAATCTTCAAAGAAACCCACCAAATCACACAAAAATGTTAAGAGGGTTCTAGGGTTTCGAGAATGGTGCTCTGAGGGGTGATGGGGGCTGACTTGAGGCGCCAAAAGTTGTTTAAATAGGGTGCAAACCCTTGAAATTAGGGTTTCATCCAGACTGGCGGACTCGCCGAGTCCGGAATATGGACTCGTCGAGTTGCCAACTTACACGTGCTCAAAGTCCCGACTCAACTCGACGTGTCTGGCTACTGACTCGTCGAGTTCCTTCTGAAAACTTGAAAAATAATTATTTAAATAACATACCAGAATTGGGGCTTTACAACTCTCCCCCACTTGTCTCAGACTTCGTCCTCAAAGTCTACTGCCGCTGAATCTGGAAACAACTCTGGGTAATGCCCCCGCATCTCCTCCTCGGACTCCCATGTCCATTCCGAACCCTTCTGGTGCTGCCACTGCACCTTCACTAACCGAATCACCTTGTTCCTCAAGGTCTTCACCTTCCGATCTAAGATCGCAACTGGTCTCTCGACATAATTCAGGCTGCTATCCACCTAAATATCCTCAATGGGTACAATTGCTGACTCGTCCACTAAACACTTCCTCAACTGAGAAACATGGAAAGTGTTGTGGATCTGGCTAAGCTCTGCCGGAAGATCCAATCGATAAGCAACCCGACCCACCCGGGCCAAAACCCTAAAAGGACCAATGAAACTGGGGCCCAGCTTGCCCCTCTTCCGAAACCTGATAACACCCTTCTAGGGCGATACCTTCAGGAGGACCATATCGCCAACCTGGAACTCCAAATATGAACGCCTCCTATCGGTGTAACTCTTCTGCCGATTCTGCGCAGTCTGCAGTCTGCCACAAACCTGTTGGATCAACTCTGTCGTCTTGAGCACCACTTCGGTGCTCCTAATGACTCGCCGACCGACTTCCCCCCAACAAATCGGGGTCCTGCACTTCCTTCCATAGAGCATCTCGAAAGGAGGTCGATCAATACTCACGTGGTAGATGTTGTTATACGAAAATTCCGCTAACGTAAGATACGTATCCCAACTGCCACCAAAGTCTAAAACGCATGCCCGCAGCATGTCCTCGAGAGTCTGAATCGTTCTCTTGCTCTGCCCGTCCGTCTGAGGATGGAAAGCGGTGTTGAAATGGAGATGAGTACCCATCTCGTCATGAAACCGCTTCCAGAATCTGGAAGTAAAACGGACATCTCGGTCTGACACCACTAAAACAGGCACTCCATGCCGTGCCACCACCTCTCTCACATAAATATCGGCTAGCTTCTCTGCTGATATACTCTCCTGGATCAGTATAAAATGAGCACTCTTCGTCAACTGATCCATTATAACCCAGATAGAATCCACTCCACGTGCAGTCCTGGGAAGCTTCGTGATGAAATCCATGGTGATGTCTTCCCATTTCCACACTAAAATGTCTAACGACTGCATCTTGCCATGAGGTCTTTGGTGTTCTGCCTTAACATTCCTGCAGGTCAGGTACCTCTCCACATACCAGGCGACATCCCACTTCATGCAAGGCCACCAATAATAAGGTCGCAAATCTCTATACATCTTCGTCGCCCCTGGATGAATGGAAAATCGAGACTTATGAGCCTCATCTATCAACACTTGCCGTACTCCGCCCAAGTACGGCGCCCAAACTCTCCCATGAAGGGTCAACAATCCTCTACTATCATAGTCAAAAGAAGCTACCCGGCCCACGATCCTCTCACACTTTTGCCTCTCCTCCTTGAGGCCCTCTACCTGCGCCTCCTTGATTTGCTCCAATAATGGAGTAATCACTGTCATCCTCAAACAAATGTCTCTGATCGGGGCCGCTACTGCCTTGCGGCTCAGGGCGTCGGCCACTACGTTGGCCTTTCCTGGATGATAAAGGATCTCACAGTCATAATCCTTCAACACATCTAACCACCGCCTCTGCCTCATGTTTAGATTCGGCTGATCCATGAGGTACCTCAAGCTCTTGTGATCCATGTAAATGGTACAACGGACCCCATAAAGGTAATGTCTCCAAATCTTGAGGGAAAACACCACTGCCCCCAACTCTAAATCATGCGTAGGATAATTGGCCTCGTGAGGCTTCAACTGTCTCGAGGTGTAAGCTATCACACGACCTCGCTGCATCAACACTGCTCCCATACCTGTGATCGAGGCATCACAGTAGACTACGAAATCCTCTACTCCCTCTGGTAGGGTGAGAATCGGCTCCTCGCATAATCTCTGCCTGAGGGTCTCAAACGCTATCTGCTGCTCAGGCCCCCAACAAAACGCTACCGACTTCTTGGTCAGTCGAGTGAGCGGTACTGCTATCTTGGAGAAATCCTGGATGAATCTCCTGTAATACCCTGCCAAACCTAGGAAACTCCGAATCTCAGATGGAGACTTCGGGACCTCCGACTGCATCACGGCCTCAATCTTGGTCGGATCTACCAAAATACCCTTCTGGTTGACGAGGTGACCAAGGAACTACACCTCGCGCAACTAGAACTCACACTTGGAGAACTTCACGAAAAGTCTCTCCCTCCTCAAAACCTCTAGCACCTCTCTCAGGTGCTCCTCATGTTGCTCCTGAGTCTTGGAATACACCAAGATATTGTTGGGTTTTGAGCATTCTAACACTCCTAAGTGTACATGCAACCCTAAATACCTTGGATCTATGTTTTCTCTATTATACATACAAATATGAATGTCCAAGGTATTATCCTAATCTAGCATACAAAACAATGAATATAACAAGATAGAATACATACCTCTTTGATGTAGAATGTCTTCATGAAGCTTGAGTGCCTAGTGCCTCAAGTGTGACACCTCAAATGGTTCACACAACACCAAATACACTTGGAATGACTTGAGAGAAATCCACAACTCATAAAATCGGCTAGCCCTTCTTTTCCACACACTAGTGGCCGATTTTGGTGAATAATATGATGCTTATATAATGTGTTACAATTAGGGTTACACCATGTAAACCCTAATTGTCATGACCATTCATTTCCATGACCCATGGGTTATGTAACCTCCTTGGAGCATCCATGGAGCATCCTATGGGTTTAACCCAATTTGATTATCCATGGAGCTTTAGCCCACTATATAAGTTATGGATGATTTGCATAATCAACCCATATATTTAATTAGTCTTCTTTTGATCACATAATTAATTCTAAATTAATTCTTGATCAATACTAATTAAATACTATTATTCTTATTATTAATATACTAGAACTTATAATATATTAATAACCATAAGTGTCTTATTCCTCTCATTTAGTCTATCCAAGTGCATGATGCCATGCAACCCAAATGGACCATGTCGGGTCGGGTCAAATCTTACCAATTATAGTTATGGACTTAGACATTAATCCAACAGTCTCCCACTTGGATAAGTCTAAAACTATTATTGCGTATGACTTCAGGAACCGACTGGCAATCATAGCTCTCAAAAGCTTCTATCGAACTCTGACCTCGTCGATGAACTCTGACCTTTGTCAATGACTTGTCCATTAGATAAGGGATCATATATTCCTCTATTCTAGATATCATATGGACTGAGACATGGATTATAATCATTCTCTCTGTCCATTTGTTTTTTCCCGATTTCCGATTTATGACGACTGACTAATTGAACAAATCAAATCAGTCCTGGCCCGGCCGAGCACTTCCATTTGTCATCATCAAATCATCGAGGGGCCCACAGATATCGTTTTTATCCCGAAGGTAAAAGGAATGGATAAACTTCGACTCATATGACTTGTTCTACTACTTGTTGAATCATACACTAAGGCACGTTTTATTACACCGAGTTACCGAATGCGTTTTCGTGCAATCAATGTACAACCAACTCATAGTAACAACTCATATCTCTAGGTTTGAAGAATATAAGATATTTTCGTCTCATGATCACTCGTGATAAAATCCATGAAGTGCTTCCAATGAGCGCGGGTTGAATCCAATACTCAGAACTTATGAGCACTCATGAGCGTTGTAGCCCTTTGTCCAACACCTCAGACCTCTACAAGCCAACCCATGACAGTCTTAATTCATACCTACTTCCAACATATGACCGACTGTGGATGGTTTGAATAACTTAGTCATTCCGAAAGAATAACCTAGTTTATTCTGGAAGTCAAAACATGCAAAATGAAACACAAGAATAATTGAATCCAATATGGTATCAAAACCTATGAACATAAATAAAACACCTTTTATTTATCACCATATGATTACACATTATTCATTGTATATTGTTTCAGTTATCAACTTTATTCTTGAATTTAAAACAATAGTTGTCCCATGCTCCAAGCATGTACACTATGTTTTCTAAACACTAGTCATGCCACACACCAAGTATGCATATTATGTTTGTCTATGATCTTTACTTTGTGAACTAGATCAATTGAACATAACTTCAATGATTCTCTTTTCGCACTCCCAAATCCTTACTGCAAATGCAAGAATTCTAAATTCATGTCATTTACTGAAATCTGTTAGATTCTAAACTTATATGCATAGATCTTCTTGTAATGATTATGCACAAAGTCATAAGGACTTGACAACAACCATTACAGAGCATTCCAAAGGAGATCAACTCCTTGGAAATATCCTTCTTGCATTAAGTTTTCTAATCTTACACAGATTAAATAATTTCTAACTTTGAAACATTCTCATATCCCATTTTGACTATCACTTCTGAACAAGAGTTGCCTCCTTACAGATTATGTCAATATGGTCCTTCCAGAATTATCACTATACTTCCAACTGTCCTTGAGCACCGAATCTTTGGTAAACCTTAGATTGTCCTCGACAATTAATTAATCCTTTTAGTCATATCCAATTCTAGTCCTTTTCCCTTCTTAATGCCCCAGGCATTTGGAAAATTTTAGAAAGGATGAATATAGCACAGGTAATCGATCCTATATCCGAAGCATATGGAACACGATTCATGATGTCTCACATAAAGACTAAACCAGTCTTTTGCTATAACATTTCCATTTCTATCTGCCAAGTTCTCATAATTCAGATTATGAAAAGGGATGTCGTAATCATAATCGAATTTTAGAACGCAAATAATGGACCCATATATAGAATTTCCTTATGTTAAGCCATTCCAACATGAAATTCATATATATATATATATATATATATATATATATATATATATATATATATATATATATATATATATATATATATATATCCTTGACTAAATGATTAAAACCTCAATCTAAGCTTTTAGATTTGAGATGAAGTATAATTTCCTCTCCCTTAATTATAGCAAAACAACTTTTTCCCAATTGAAACCTTTTCTTTTCTATAATTAACATTGCTAACTTGCAATATTTATCATAATTATCATGCTCCCACTAACATGATGATTATTAGCATAACACTTATGATCCCACTAGCTTTGACATGTACTCAGAAATTAGCTGACTTTCTTACGAAAGTTCATTTTTCTGATACTAGATTGTTTTGATAAAACTTTATCAAAATCATACACCTCTTTTAGATAGCTCACAGGTGTGTCAAAACATTTTCAAGAACTATGAAAAAGGATGTCGTAATCATAGTCTTGATTTTTTTGACCTTTGCCACTTCTCACAAGTCCAAGTTAGTGTGCCGGTAAACCACACACGCTCCACTAACGACTTTGAGAATGCAAATATCACAATTACTATCTAACTAAAATCTACTTAGTGAAAGTGTTTCCTCACCATCATTTTCATGAATCAGAGAGAAACCTTATGACCCTTAGATTTAATGGTGTATGTGTTCTTATCCATGTGAATTGTCAAAACCATAGTCACAAGACAAGGATAATGACAAATCCAAACTCATATGGACTGAACTCAATCTTAATTTCTTGCCACCTGGCAGCTCAAGGGCCTGCCATTGCTTCCAAGTTGTTGTGCAACAAATTGACAACTCTAAGAACTCATATGCAAAGCCAACTTTAACTGGAATGGGCACAGAATATGTCAACACGATAGGTTTTAAACCTCAAGTTGTGTGCTAGTGAAGAACTTCAGGTTTTATTGTTGATTAGTTCTTGAGACTTTCAAGACCTTTAAGACTCCCACTGTCCTCTTGACATATAAGACTTTCTTGTCAGATATTCAAGAGATAGTGTGGATTCTAAGCAAGACAAACACTTCACACAATTGGCCTAAGTTGGTCTTTGTTTTATCCAAAACATCACAACTTACCAATTTCAAATGTACAAGAGTAGAAAACTTTTACTCTTACATTTGACAAGTGTTTTAAACCTTCTTTAAGACATGTAACTCAAATTACAATCTTGGAGTATGACTCTAAGACTTGTATTGGAATGAACTATGACTCATCTTCTTGATTTAACCATTTCAACAATTCAAGTTCCTCTTCTTAGTCATAAGAATGCACTAAGATTTCCTTAGAGAACTAATTGTGCTATGGTTTCTTAATCATAAAGATGATCACAAAATTGATACTAAAGTACTCTCCCATCTTTTCAGATTTGAGAAACTTTTATCTTTCTGCCTAAGTTGATTCTTCTTATTCGCTCTGCCTTACATTGGAACCTTTTCCAATGTCTTAGAATTACACTTAAGCTTGTAAGTATAATCATATTTACTGAGCTTTAGTAAACTATGACGAATAGTCAGATCGATCTTTTGTGGTGGACTTAATCAGTGCACAAGAATGTGTACTCGATCCTTTAGTCCATTACTTGACTCACACATCCATGTAGGGCTGGCAATTCTCGACACGACACGCGACACGACCCATGACACGACACGAAATAAATGGGTTTGGGTTGAGGTTTTCAACCCACCAACCCGCTAACCCGCCAACCCGCCAACCCGTTTATTAAACGGGTCATATATGGGTTTCTCAAAAAATAAACGGGTTGACCCGCCAACCCGTTTATATTCTTAATAAAAAAATTATTTTATTTTTAAATGTATTTATGTATCAAGTATTAATATTTAATAAGTATTACATAATATATACGATTTATTCATAGACCATTTAACTATTTTAACATTATGACTCGTGGTGGATGGTCTAATGTCATAAGTCGTAACCTATAAGGCTAAGTTTGTAACATGTTTCTATGAATGTTTTTAATTTTCATTTGGATGTTTAAGACTTAAATATCTAAAATTTGGACCCATGAACCCAAATCTGACCTATGAACCCGCCAACTTGTGAACCCGTATAAATAAATGGGTTGGTGGGTCATATATGGGTTTATGTTCCAAACCCGCCAACCCATGACCCGCCAACCCGTGACCTGTATATTTAAATGGGTCGTGTTTGGTTTGGCATATTTTGACACGCCAACCCGCCAACCCGCGACACGCCAACCCGAACACGACACGATTGCCAGGCCTACATCCATGTGAACAAGTAATTAGTCTTAATTTTCCAATACTTGAAAGTTCTCATTCATCATGCTATACAACTTGCATGATTCCAAGTTCCGGTCCAACTAAAACTTGGGTGATGAGAATATTTCCTTATTTGGTAAATTTAGACATTACCACAAATGAAAGAATCAATTTCATATTTCCACTCTTGCTATTAATGGAATCCTATAAGCAACAAAAATTTTCACAGATGCCATTGTAATGATATTTTAAAATAAATAAAATCAGAAATTTTCCTTTTATTTTAAAAACTTTGTGGAAAAACTTATCCTTACAATCCATATGAAAACTTGTTGTTGTCTATTCCTAAGCAAAAATATCATAACTCGTAAGAAGTAGCTCAAGAATCCAATCTTCAAACTATGCGATAGAAATCCATCTACGCGATCAGATTCAACATATTCTTTCTTTAAGTTTCTTTACTTTTCTTTGATTCTTAAAACATCAACATGTGACCCAGTCACATCATGTATCAAGAATCTCAGAATAGAAACTTAGCAGAGTTAGATAGTGGTTTTTACTTGAAATAAAGTCAAACTTATTGACTTTACCATCCTTAGGTAAAATTGGCAGCTTCGCAACTAATGCCCATTCCTATGGCAACTTAACATATGGACCCTTTGGTAATGGTACATAGGACTATCACAGACTTAGCCTTTCTCTTTACCATTTGGTCAACCGAGTTGACAATGGTCGATCCCCTTCCACTGGGAAGAGAGAGCTTTACTAGATATCCAATGTCATCATTGTCAATGTCCATAAAGTTTTAGGAAGTTGATCTTAGCAAATATATAAGATCATTAAGGGTCTTGTCATAGTCTATTTCATAGGTGTCCCAAAGGAACTCACTATGTGACTTAGAAATTGATTGAGCCACCAACTTTCTCAAGACTTTGACACCCAACTCTCCTGGCTTGTCAATATGTGACTACATTTCCAAGATGTGATCACACATAGACCTTTTCTTGCCAATAGGGCTTGAGTGACCTTAAACTTTTCAGGAACTTGTGGGTTAGGGAGAATAATTGGAGGAGGTGAAAGAAGTACGATTTCCATGGGACCTCATATTCATTTAGGAAATCTTGTTTCAAGAGATTTGAGAAGATCATAGATGTCTACACCAGACATCTTTTGGGAGATATTCAAGATAGTTGATTTGAAGTCCTTAATATAACACCCAATATGAAATATTAAGGCTAGGACCCAACACAATACTTTTATAACTTGGAAGAGGGATGTCGTAATCCAAGCTATAAAATATTTGAAGGTAGGTGAATGATGATTCACCAATTTCCACCATGAAAAACGAAATAATTATAAGGTTTTCAATTGGATTTGAAACTCCTAGATCTGTTAAGATTCATTGAACTGTTCAATGGCATGTTTCAATCTCGAGTGTGCCCTTCAGGTTTTGTGACTGGGATGCCGAGGATCACAAAACAAGGTGTGAAGTAACCATGCAAATTACTTGGTACCCTTAAGTGTTTACCCCTCAATCGATGTGCCGGTTAGCCACACACGCTCCATCGATACTATGATAAACATTAAGTTACCCTTTGCCTACCTTGTTAAATACGAGTTAGTGTGCCGGTTAACCACACACGCTCCACTAACCGACTTAAACAAAGTGCAAAGTGTAATTTCATGGATTAGCACCTTATTCACATTTTCCTAAGTAACTAAGATTGGGTATTATTAAGAGTTTAGTTACTTAGTATTTATCATTAATACTTTTAATGAAGGGAGAATTCTAGTCCTGTCAAACCCATTCGACTAACGACCCTCCACCGGTCAAGGAAGCGGTGGGTGAGAGTGGACACCCATTAAACTGCCATTTTATAGGCAGTAACCTTATACCCCCTTATAGACCGGATTCGTGAATGAGGCCTACTAACGGTAAGACTGACTTTACTCTTATACATATATATAAATAATTAAATATTATTAACTTATAATATTATAAAGTATAAGGGTTGAATTTTAACTTTTAAAATTCTAAGGGCTAACTTGGAATTAAAGTATTCATAAGTGAAAACTTTTCAAATTCCAAAACTTGAGGGCAAGTTTTGAAACTATTCAAAACTAATTAATTCCATAACTTATGTGTTTAAAGTAGTTTTAATCCAAAAACTCTTCAAGTTCCATAACTTGAGGACAAGTTATGGAAGACTTTAAACTAATAAAAGAATTAACTTTTCTTTATTTTATAACTTATGGAATTAATTAAAGTTACAATTTTTTTTATTTATTATTTAATGAAGAGACTCTTGGTCCTCCATAACTTGAGGACAAGTTATGGAGTCATAAAACCATTTAATTAGAACTAGACTCTTCATTTTGTAACCTTTGCCAACTTTTATGAGATTTATGAAACTTAAATGTGACTTTTCATATAACTTGAGGACAAGTTACAAAAACACATTTTAGAATCAACTCTTAGATTAATTTGGATTGAAAACAACTATTTCACTCAACTTTTCTATTAACCTAAGCAACTCATAAGAACAAGATAATTCAAATCAAACTTTTTCATGTAATTAGTCTAAACCTTAAACTAATACAAAACATGAATCAATTGACAATTATCTTTGAAATTGGATTAGCATGAACATTACCACATCAAAAACAAGTTTATAAGTCTACAAACATCTTAGGGTAATGTTCCTAGTCCAATTCCAGCCAAGAAACACGAAGATATGCTGTCTGGAGGCCAAACTCGTCGAGTTCTTCATGGAACTCGGCGAGTTCATGCTCTAATACATGAACTCGTCGAGTTTTCTACCAGAACTCGTCGAGTTTTAGGCTCTGACGGTTTCTTGGCTTCGAAAAATCTATTTGCATCAAGTATAAGAGAAAGCAAGCCTAGGCTCTGATACCACTGTTGGTTTTTGAGCATTCTAACACTCCTAAGTGTACATGTAACCCTAAATACCTTGTATCTATGTTTTCTCTATTATACATACAAATATGAACGTCCAAGGTATTATCCTAATCTAGCATACAAAACAATGAATATAACAAGATATAATACATACCTCTTTGATGTAGAATGTCTTCATGAAGCTTGAGTGCCTAGTGCCTCAAGTGTGACACCTCAAATGGTTCACACAACACCAAATACACTTGGAATGACTTGAGAGAAATCCACAACTCATAAAATCGGCTAGCCCTTCTTTTCCACACACTAGTGGCCGATTTTGGTGAATAATATGATGCTTATATAGTGTGTTACAATTAGGGTTACACCATGTAAACCCTAATTGTCATGACCTTTCATTTCCATGACCCATGGGTTATGTAACCTCCATGGAGCATCCATGGAGCATCCTATGGGTTTAACCCAACTTGATTATCCATGGAGCTTTGGCCCACTATATAAGTTATGGATGATTTGCACAATCAACCCATATATTTAATTAGTCTTCTTTTGATCACATAATTAATTCTAAATTAATTCTTGATCAATACTAATTAAATACTATTATTCTTATTATTAATATACTAGAACTTATAATATATTAATAACCATAAGTGTCTTATTCCTCTCATTTTGTCTATCCAAGTGCATGATGCCATGCAACCCAAATGGACCATGTCGGTTCGGGTCAAGTCTTACCAATTATAGTTATGGACTTAGACATTAATCCAACAGATACCGTCTATGAATACTATCACAGACCGATCCAGCATCGGCCTGCACACGCGGTTCATGAGGTCCATGAACGTGGCTAGGGCGTTGGTGAGCCCAAACGGCATCACCACAAACTCATAACGACCATACCTGGTCCTGAAGGCAGTCTTCTGCACATCCTCACCTCTGACCTGCATCTGGTGATATCCAGAGCGTAAATCGATCTTGGAGAACCAAGACGCTCCATGAAGCTGATCACATAAATCATCTATCCTCGGAAGTGGGTAACGGTTCTTTACCGTTACCTTATTCAGCTCTCGGTAATCTATACACATACGGTGCGACCCGTCCTTTTTCTTCACGAATAAAATCGGTGCACCCCAGGGTGAACTGCTCGGCTTGATAAACCCCTTGTCTAGCAGCTCTTGCAGCTGCGTAAACAACTCCTGCATCTCCGGGGGAGCCAACCGATACGATGCCTTGGCTATCGGAGCCGCACCAGGGATTAGATCCATCCCGAACTCAACCTGTCTCACAGGAGGTATCCCCGACAAATCCTATGGAAATACATTCGGGTAGTCTCGCACCACCGGAACATCATCAACTGTCATCTTGCCCTTCTCCCGGGCATCTAAAACATAGGCAATATAACCGGCACAACCCTGTTGGAAGTAGCGCCTCGCTCTCGCTGCTAAACATAGAACTGGTCCGTGCTGTGGCCTCTCGCCCTGAATCACTAACTCTCCCCCACTGGGAGTGCGAACCCTCACCAACTGTAGCTCACAATCTATCACCGCCCCATTGGGGCTCAGCCAATCCATGTCTACTATAACCTTATTCCCTCGCACGGGAATAAGGACCAAGTCCACTGGAAACTGCTCATCAAATAACTGCAGGGAACACCCTCTGTGTACCCTTGCAACCCTAACAGTCCTATCAGCTGCTATCTCAACCTCAAGTGGACAATCTAGCTCCCCTAGAGCTCTGCTAAACCTCTTGCTAAGCGCAAGAGAAACGAATGATCGGGTAGTCTCCGAATCAAACAATACTGTAGCTGAAATGTCGTTCACTGAGAACGACCCTATACAAAACATATAACCATAAGAAACAATCAATAATAAATGTAGAGATAATAGGGAAAATACATACCCGTCACCACACCAGGAGTCGCTCACGCCTCCTCTGTTGTCAGCTGAAAAGCCCTACTCTTCACCACCGGCGTCTCGAACCGGCCCTGACGGCCATCTGTAATCCTCAAAGTAGCAGGAGCAGGTGCTGACACCTTCCCCGCATCAACTAAACTTGGACACTGGGACTTTTTATGTCCCCTCTGATTGCACTGGAAGCAAATCAGATCTGATGGCGCAACGGTGGTAGTAGTGGCTGTACAATCTCTGCTCATATGCCCAGTCCGGCCGCACTTGTAACAGTCGGCACTCCCTGCCTTGCACGCCCCATCGTGCAATCTCCCACACTTGCCACACTGACTGTGGCTCTGCTGACGCCTAACTCTGTGATCTGAACCCTTGTGCTTTTTGCCCGAACTCCCTGAACCTAGAGCCGCCTCCGGCTTCTTCTTTCTCTCCATCTCAAGGTCAATCTCTCTCTCTCTCTCTCCTGAGCCCTAGAAATCATGTCATCCAGCGTCTTACAGCTAGACCGGCTCACACACTGGCGGATATCACTCCGCATCATCTCATGATAACGAGTCTTCTTCATTTCCTCATCAGTCGCGTACTGAGGAACGAGAAGTGCCCTCTCCCTGAACTTGGGGGTAATTTCTGCCATTGTCTCTGTAGTCTAGGTAAGATCCTGAAACTCTCTGGCCAACTGCTGCACCTCAATGGCCGGTGCAAACTCTGCCCTGAACCTGGTAGAAACGTCTGCCCAGGTCATGGCATCCAAAGTTGCGTCATCCCCGATGGCATGACCAACCTCCTACCACCAATCTCGTGCCCTATCCTTCAGAAGACAGGACGCCAATCTAACCTTGTCCCCTTCGGGACACCTGCTCGTGCGGAATGCGTTGGCCACATCTGCCAACCACCTGGTACGCGACTGAGTTATGCTCAAGATCGACAAAAGAGTTATGCTGACAAGAAAAGACAACTGATATCCTTCGATGTTGGAGATTTGGTTTTACTTAAAGTTTCGCTGTGGAAGGGACTTATAAGATTTGGTAAGAGAGGGAAGTTGAGTCCAAGGTTTATTGGACCATTTAAAGTTCTTCAGAGAATCGGGAATCAAGCTTACAAGCTAGAGTTACCGAAAGAACTAGAGGGTATTCATAACACCTTTCATGTGTGTTATTTGAGAAAGTTCACAGGAGATGTGCCCGACATAATTTCGATTTCTGAGTTAAGGTTGGATGAAAACAAGAGGTTGATCGAGGAACCTGAGGCAATCGTTGACCGTAAGACTATGAAGTTACGACGCAAGATGGTCGATTTAGTGCTTGTGCGTTGGAAACATACGAATGGACCAAATCTCACTTGGGAAACGGAGAGTGACATGATGAGTCGCTACCCACAGTTCTTTGGTGATATGTGATTCCGGGGACGGAATCATCCTAAGGGGGAGAGAATTGTAACACTCGTGTTTCTAGCCTAGGCATTTATATTGAGTTGATAGTCTAGGTTAACCTTTGTAACTCGATTTGAAGAAATGAAAAGGAATTATGTGAATATTATGTGAATTATGTGTTTTATGCTTAATTATTAAGGCTTAATTAATTAA
The DNA here is from genome assembly GCF_002870075.4 of Lactuca sativa. Lineage (NCBI taxonomy): Eukaryota > Viridiplantae > Streptophyta > Magnoliopsida > Asterales > Asteraceae > Lactuca > Lactuca sativa. Next base: position 78,747,306 of record NC_056629.2, on the reverse strand, counting down.
GAATAAAAATAAGCGTCAAAATTAAAGTGTGAGATAAGCCCGATATATTTACATAAAGTTGTAGTGGTCGAAACAAGGATTTCGGGGATATAAAGAATACCAAAATCCAAGTTATAACGAAGAAGTTATGACATGTCGAAGTTTCGCGACAAAACCGGCACGGTGCTGAATGTCGTAAAAAGTGAGTTTTTGATAAACTACTTTTTAGCCTTAGTAATCTAAACGAAAGTCGTAGTATTCGTTAAACCGAGAAGTTCGATAAAAAGAACGCCCAAATCTGACTTCGTATGAGGAAGTTATGATTTTTCGAAGTTTCAGCATAGCAGTAGACAGCTAAAAACTCAAATTTTAGATCGAGCGATTTTTAGCCGACACAACCTAAACGAGAATTGAAGGTCTCATCATTAGGAGCACAACGGTAAAAAGTCTGACGAAAACGGACGTCGGATGAAGAAGTTATGAATTTTTAACGGATTTCCTGTCCCGGTCTGTTAAAAATAATAATATAAAATTTAAACTCAAAATTAGTCGACGAAGTCTAAACGGAAGTTGTAGATCGTAATTTTAGCTACGCATGCATATAAAGAACATCAAAAACGGAGCTCGTATGCGAAAGTTACGGATTTTAGAAGTTTTGGCACGAAAACCGAGAAATTTCGCATAGTCACACTTTGCCACGTCACCCTCGCTTAGAATGTGACACGTGTCCTGCTGAGTCACCAGGCTGCTGAGTCACCGAAGCTGCTGAGTCATGCGAAGCCACGTGTCCTCTTCTGATTCGACCGAGGAGGAGGCCCAATCCGAAGCAGCCAGCTCCCCAGCCGAAGCTTCGTCCTGCTGCCGCGTGTGTCCGAGCCTCGCATAGCCTAACTCCGAGCCTCGCAGGTGCACCAGTAATCCGCAGTCCACTTAGAAGCCGCCAGCGAGCCCTCGTAGGTGCGAGCCATGCGAGCCATCGCCTGCGAGCCTTCTCAGCCGTCGGATCAGAAGACTCCTGACCGTCCGATCAGAAGCTTCCCCCTATAAATAGAAGGCTGCGAGCCTTCTCGGATAATTTTAAGAAATTGCCACTTTTAACCCCTAAACCCATATTTTCTTCATCTTAACATCCCGCAAACCCCCGATATCGATTGTAAAGCCCGGAATACCCCACGAAGTGCCCAAGAAGCCCGAAAAATTTATCTTTTCGGTTTCGAAGCCCGACTTTTACAAAGTCCGGTTTCTCAATAAAACTCCCGGTTTTATTAGAAACGATCGTTTTAGGAAACGAATTGTTGCCCGATTATCATCAAATCAAGTGAGTGTATAGTCACTTTCATTTTACACATAGATATGAAGTATTTACCTTATAATACGTGCTATGTGTAAATATATTAATTATTTATTTGAGGTAATTGTTGTGTTGATGTTTTATACAAGTTTTAAACTGTATAAGTATTTTTATCTACAAATATGTTGGGTAGAACATGGGTAGATTGTGATGTGTGATAAAATAAAATTGATGAGAGGCCTCGATGTGTTTTGAGATCTAGTCATCTAGCGGAGTTTGGATGACGACCACGAACTTTCTAGACAGTCCAGTGGGAAACATTAGCAGGTCCGCAATCTGTAGGTGTTAATGAACTAAGAGTGTTCATTCGCTGTACTCCATCCCCCTCATGGTTGCCTTTAGGACATGTATGGCTGAGGAAACCCCTTAGCAGTAGTGTCCATCCCGATGATATTCTTTAGGCTAAGTCCCTTGTGATAAGTGTTTAGGGACATAAAGTGAGGATAATGGGAAAGGGTAATCAGGGTTATTGTTGATTGATGAACTTAGTAAGTTTATTATTATTGTGGGATGAAAACCCTATATGCTCACCAGGCTCCCAAGCCTGACCCACTCAGCTTTTTATGTTACAGGTAGTGGACCCCAAGCATAGTCGGAGGACAACGAGAGATTTTTGGATTATAGGCCAGTAGTTGTAAATAACTGTTGAAAGGCTTATAATGTCTTGTTTATGCTTTTGATCTGTATCGGAACATGACATCCCGAGGTTTTGATATATATATATGGAAAACATATACCTTCTTGATGAAGGGTTTTGATAAACTTTTATCATATTTTGTTTGGGGACCAATTCCGCAACATCTTTTAAAAAGATTTTTCTGATTTTATTTTAAAAAGCATAAATTAAATCGGTCTTTTCTGGCCGAGAAATTAGGGGATGTCACAGTTAGTATCAGAGCATTAGTTTAAGCGAACTAAGAAATTGTAGAATTTCTAGCCTTGAACTTAGAATGCTAAGTGATGATTGTGAGATGAGTGTCTACCATATTTTAGACACGAGCACTAGTTTATTTTAGGGAAGATGCCTAAAATGCCCTTATGTGCTAAATGCTATGTGTTTGCCAGGTGTGCTATTATTTGTTCGGATCTATGGTCTGTTACCGACCGGATCTGGAAACCATATGTGTGTAGGATTCTAAGCGTATGATTACGAGATTAGAACTAACATGTAAACGTTTCGAAGTGATAAGGGAATTGACATGTCTAACAAGGATAAAGACCTAAATTCGCCTTATTCGTTATATAGATTGTAATGGCCATAACTCGTAGTGGGGCTGAAAATGCAAACGGAAACAGGGATCAACAGCCTCAACCTCAAGTAGTTGAGCAAGTACCTGTTGTAGGAGCTGCACCTGAGCCAATGACGATGGTTGGGGTACAAGCAATGATGCAAATGATGTTAGATCGCCAAATGGAGGAGACAAGGAGATTACTACAACAACATAGGGAAGAGACTACGATGCCTGTTGAACAGCCCGTATTGAATGAAGGGCAATCAGTAGGAGGGAACTACAGTGGGACTCTTGGTCAAGCCAACCCACCGATAGTTAGACAAAACAACCAGGATGGAGGAGTTGATGGACGCGAATGCAAATACAAAGATTTCATGGCATCTAAACCGTCGTGTCTATCTGGAAGTCTGACACCGGTGGAAGTCATGAATTGGATCTCCGAAATGGAGACGATGTTTGAAAGTTGCGAGTGCAGCAACAAACAAAAGACCGCATTTGCGAGTCATCTGTTAAAGTTTGGTGTGTTGAGCTGGTGGAAGTTACTAGCTGATTCGATGCCCAAGGGTGAAGCTAGTAAGATGTCTTGGGAAGAATTTGTGGTACAATTGACATTGCAGTACTGCTCTGAGCAGGATCTTCTGGAAATCAACAATGAGTTTCAGAATTTAAAGAAAGGAAAGATGAGCGTTACTGAATACGCTGCTAGTTTTATGGAAAAGATGAAGCTAGTTCCTCATCTAGTTCCAACTGAACTCTCTAAGGTCAACAAGTTTGCCCTCGGGTTACCAGCGGACTTTGGTCCGATGGTTAAGCAAGCAACCACTTTGAAAGCCGCCATCTGGGCTGCTAAGAATGTCGAGGCTCAGATCAAAGAGAAGGGTCTGGAGAGGGCAAAAGTTGGTAAAAAGAGAAAATTTGAAGGAACTTCGGGTTCCAACAAGAAAAGCAAATTTTCTAAGTCCAATAAGTTTGGAGGAGGAGGAGGTGAAGTGAAATGGTGTGAGAAGTGCAATAGAAAGCACTCTGGGAGATGTAGTGAGGAGGTGACTTGCTTCAAATGTGGAAAGACTGGGCATTATGCCAACGTGTGTCCGTCCAACAAGAGGGTATGTTTTGAGTGCCATGAAGTAGGGCATGTTCTTAAAGACTGTCCAAAGAGGAAGGATGCCGCAAAGCCCAATCTACCACCAAAGCCGAAGGCGAGAGCCTTTCAGATGACACTTGAAGCTGCAAAAGAAGAAGTCGATGTCGCTTCAGGTACCTTTCTCGTAAACGAATTGCCTGCCCAAATTTTGTTTGATTCTGGAGCCAATTACTCCTTTATATCGCATGAATTTGGTAGAAAGCTAGCTTTGCCTGTAGATAGGCTAGTTAATGCCTTATTAGTCGAGATTGTTGGTGGCAAGTTTGTACCTGTTAGCCATCGTATGAAAAACATCCTCATTGACTTAGATGGGAATAAGTTCCAAGAGGAATTATTGCCTATCAAGTTAAATGGATTCGACATAGTTTTAGGAATGGATTGGCTTAGCGCCAATGATGCAGAAATACTATGTAGAAAGAAGATAGTTAAAGTAAACCCGCCAGGGAAAGAGTCGTATATGATGTATGGAGACAAAACGCAGAGTAAACTCTGGAATCATTTCCCTAATGAAAGCCAGAAAGTGTTTGGCCAAGGGATGTACATCATATCTAGCGTTCGTGATTGATACCAAGATGGAAAAGAAGGAGGTGCAGAATATTCCGGTGGTGTGTGATTATCCGGAAGTCTTTCCCGAAGATCTTCCCGGATTGCCCCCTGATCGACAAGTAGAATTTCGTATCGACTTGTTACCAGGAACGACGCCGATAGCGAAAGCACCTTATCGATTAGCGCCAACCGAAATGAAAGAACTTATGACATAACTTCAGGAGTTATTGGACAAAGGTTTCATTCGACCTAGTTCATCGCCCTGGGGAGCCCCTGTGTTATTTGTAAAGAAGAAAGATGGAAGCATGAGAATGTGCATCGATTACAGAGAGTTGAACAAAGTGATGATAAAGAACAAGTACCCGTTGCCAAGGATCGATGACTTGTTCGACCAGTTGCAGGGTTCGAGTTATTTCTCGAAGATCGATCTTAGGTCGGGATACCATCAACTAAAGGTGAGAGAGCAGGATATCGAAAAGATTGCTTTTAGAACGAGATATGGACACTATGAATTTTTGGTTATGTTGTTCGGACTAACCAATGCCCCAGCAGCTTTCATGGATTTGATGAATAGGGTTTGTAAACCATTCTTAGATAAATCCGTGATAGTATTCATAGACGATATCTTGATTTATTCGAAAAGCAAGCAGGAGCATGAAAAGCATCTACGTGAAGTGCTAGAAGTCCTGAAAAAGGAGAAGTTGTATGCAAAGTTCTCCAAGTGTGAATTTTGGATTCAAGAAGTCCAATTTTTAGGTCATGTGGTTAACCAAGAAGGAATAATGGTTGACCCAGCAAAGATTGAAGCTGTAATGAAGCGGGGACAACCAAAAAGTCCTACGGAGATTCGAAGCTTTTTAGGATTAGTTGGATATTACCGAAGGTTTATCCAAGGCTTTTCTTTGATTGCTACTCCATTAACAGCTTTGACCCACAAAGGAGCCACTTATGCTTGGAATGAGAAGCATAAGGAAGCCTTTGATAAGTTGAAGAAGAGACTGTGTGAAGCACCGATTCTTTCGTTGCCCGAAGGAGTTGATGACTTCGCAGTTTATAGCGATGCATCTGGAGTTGGGTTAGGTTGTGTTATAACCCAAAGGGATAAAGTGATAGCGTATGCACCGAGGCAATTGAAGGAACATGAAAAGAACTACCCCACTCATGATCTGGAGTTGGCAGCGGTAGTATTCGCCCTAAAGATATGGAGGCATTATCTTTATGGCACAAAGTGTAAACTTTTCACTAATCATAAGAGTCTCCAGTATCTCTTTAATCAGAAGGAATTGAACATGAGGCAACGACGCTGGATAGAGTTACTCAAGGACTACGACTGTGAGATACTTTACCACCCTGGTAAAGCAAATGTGGTTGCTGATGCTCTCAGTCGGAAGGTAAACCTTGAAAAGAAAAGGCCAAGAGCGTTGAGAATTGAAGTTGTCTCGACAATTGTGGAAAGTATAAAGAAAGCTCAAGAGGAAGCTTTAGAGAAAAATTACCGAAAGGAAGAACGTTTGGGCAAAACGTTAGTGTTCGGTACAAACAACCAAGAGTTGAGGGTATTCCAAGATAGAATTTGGGTACCTAAGACGGGCGGAGTCAGAGATCTTCTGATGGAAGAAGCTCACAAGACCATGTACTCGATTCATCCCGGCAGTACAAAAATGTATAAGGATCTAAAACCCTATTATTGGTGGCCGACGATGAAGCTCGATGTTGCTAAGTATGTGGCCGAGTGTGTAACTTGTGCTAGGTTTAAGGCACAACATCAGAAACCGTATGGGAGCTTAGAACCTTTACCTGTACCCATGGGTAAATGGGAAGATATCACCATGGATTTTGTGACTAAACTGCCCAGAACAAGGAACGGTCACGACATGATTTGGGTGGTCGTTGATCACTTCACTAAGAGTGCGCATTTCATAGTGGCCAAAGAGAAATGGTCTATGGATAAACTTGCGAACTCTTACGTGAAGGAAATTGTGAGGCTTCACGGTATTCCGTTAACGATTGTGTCCGATCGTGATAGCCGTTTTACCTCAAGGTTTTGGAGGAGTCTACAAGAGGAATTGGGTACCAAGTTGTGTTTGAGTACAACTTACCATCCGCAAACCGATAGTCAGAGCGAGCGAACGATTCAAACATTGGAGTATATCCTGAGAGCATGTACCCTAGAATTCCAAGGTAACTGGGATGAACACTTACCTTTAGTAGAATTCTCCTATAATAATAGTTTCCACTCAAGCATTAAGATGGCACCTTATCACGCTTTGTATGGGGAGAAGTGTCGAACGTCATCATGTTGGCTGGAATCTGGGGAAAAGCAGTTTATGGGACCTGAAATAGTCCATGAGACTACTGAAAAGTTGAAAGTGATAAGGGAAAGGATGTTAGCTGCTCAAGATCGACAAAAGAGTTATGCTGACAAGAAAAGACAATCGATATCCTTCGATGTTGGAGATTCGGTTTTACTTAAAGTTTCGTCGTGGAAGGGACTTATAAAATTTGGTAAGAGAGGGAAGTTGAGTCCAAGGTTTATTGGACCATTTAAAGTTCTTTAGAGAATCGGGAATCAAGCTTACAAGCTAGAGTTACCGAAAGAACTAGAGGGTATTCATAACACCTTTCATGTGTGTTATTTGAGAAAGTTCATAGGAGATGTGCTCGACATAATTCCGATTTCTGAGTTAAGGTTGGATGAAAATAAGAGGTTGATCGAGGAACCTGAGGCAATCGTTGACCGTAAGACTATGAAGTTACGACGCAAGATGGTCGATTTAGTGCTTGTGCGTTGGAAACATACGAATGGACCAAATCTCACTTGGGAAACGGAGAGTGACATGATGAGTCGCTACCCGCAGTTGTTTGGTGATATGTGATTCCGGGGACGGAATCATCCTAAGGGGGAGAGAATTGTAACACTCGTGTTTCTAGCCTAGGCATTTATATTGAGTTGATAGTCTAGGTTAACCTTTGTAACTCGATTTGAAGAAATGAAAAGGAATTATGTGAATATTATGTGAATTATGTGTTTTATGCTTAATTATTAGGGCTTAATTAATTAAGAATAAAAATAAGCGTCAAAATTAAAGTGTGAGATAAGCCCGATATATTTACATAAAGTTGTAGTGGTCGAAACAAGGATTTCGGGGATATAAAGAATACCAAAATCCAAGTTATAACGAAGAAGTTATGACATGTCGAAGTTTCGCGACAAAACCGGCACGGTGCTGAATGTCGTAAAAAGTGAGTTTTTGATAAACTACTTTTTAGCCTTAGTAATCTAAACGAAAGTCATAGTATTCGTTAAACCGAGAAGTTCGATAAAAAGAACACCCAAATCTGACTTCGTATGAGGAAGTTATGATTTTTCGAAGTTTCAACGTAGTAGTAGACAGCTAAAAACTCGAATTTTAGATCGAGCGATTTTCATCCGACACAACCTAAACGAGAATTGAAGGTCTCGTCATTAGGACCACAACGGTAAAAAGTCTGACGAAAACGGACGTCGGATGAAGAAGTTATGAATTTTTAACGGATTTCCTGTCCCGGTCTGTTAAAAATAATAATATAAAATTTAATGTCAAAATTAGTCTACGAAGTCTAATCGGAAGTTGTAGATCGTAATTTTAGCTACGCGTGCATATAAAGAACGTCAAAAACGGAGCTCGTATGCGAAAGTTACGGATTTTAGAAGTTTTGGCGCGAAAACCGAGAAATTTCGCATAGTCACACTTTGCCACGTCACCCTCGCTTAGAATGTGACACGTGTCCTGTTGAGTCACCAGGCTGCTGAGTCATCAGGTTGCTGAGTCACCGAAGCTGCTGAGTCATGCGAAGCCACGTGTCCTCTTCTGATTCGACCGAGGAGGAGGCCCAATCCGAAGCAGCCAGCTCCCCAGCCGAAGCTTCGTCCTGCTGCCGCGTGTGTCCGAGCCTCGCATAGCCTAACTCCGAGCCTCGCAGGTGCACCAGTAATCCGCAGTCCACTTAGAAGCCGCCAGCGAGCCCTCGCAGGTGCGAGCCATGCGAGCCTTCGCCTGCGAGCCTTCTCAGCCGTCGGATCAGAAGACTCCTGACCGTCCGATCAGAAGCTTCCCCCTATAAATAGAAGGTTGCGAGCCTTCTCGGATAATTTTAAGAAATTGCCACTTTTAACCCCTAAACCCATATTTTCTTCATCTTAACATCCCGCAAAGCCCCGATATCGATTGTAAAGCCCGGAATACCCCACGAAGTGCCCAAGAAGCCCGGAAAATTTATCTTTTCGGTTTCAAAGCCCGACTTTTACAAAGCCCGGTTTCTCAATAAAACTTCCGGTTTTATTAGAAACGATCGTTTTAGGAAACGAATTGCTGCCCGATTATCATCAAATCAAGTGAGTGTATAGTCACTTTCATTTTACACATAGATATGAAGTATTTACCTTATAATACGTGCTATGTGTAAATATATTAATTATTTATTTGAGGTAATTGTTGTGTTGATGTTTTATACAAGTTTTAAACTGTATAAGTATTTTTATCTACAAATATGTTGGGTAGAACATGGGTAGATTGTGATGTGTGATAAAATAAAATTGATGAGAGGCCTCGATGTGTTTTGAGATCTAGTCATCTAGCGGAGTTTGGATGACGACCACGGACTCTCTAGACAGTCCAGTGGGAAACATTAGCAGGTCCGCAACCTGTAGGTGTTAATGAACTAAGAGTGTTCATTCGCTGTACTCCATCCCCCTCATGGTTGCCTTTAGGACATGTATGGCTGAGGAAACCCCTTAGCAGTAGTGTCCATCCCGATGATATTCTTTAGGCTAAGTCCCTTGTGACAAGTGTTTAAGGACATAAAGTGAGGATAACGGGAACGGGTAATCAGGGTTATTGTTGATTGATGAACTTAGTAAGTTTATTATTATTGTGGGTTGAAAACCCTATATGCTCACCAGGCTCCCAAGCCTGACCCACTCAGCTTTTTATGTTACTGGTAGTGGACCCCGAGCATAGTCGGAGGACAACGAGAGATTTTTGGATTATAGGTCAGTAGTTGTAAATAACTGTTAAAAGGCTTATAATGTCTTGTTTGTGCTTTTGATCTGTATCGGAACACGACATCCCAAGGTTTTGATATATATATATGGAAAACATATACCTTCTTGATGAAGGGTTTTGATAAACTTTTATCATATTTTGTTTGGGGGCCAATTCCGCAACATCTTTTAAAAAGATTTCTCTGATTTTATTTTAAAAAGCATAAATTAAATCGGTCTTTTCTGGCCGAGAAATTAGGGGATGTCACACATAACCTACACAGGCTATCCTACTACTGTCTACTCAATACAAGCATGAAATTCTTATCAAGTTGAAACACATAAAGTAGGCACATAAGGCATCCTCCTAGATCCTTAGCCCTATACTAGCATGCTGTTCTACTGAAACTGAAACTAATGATCATAAACTTGTATGGGCAATTTGGGAGTACTTACTTGAGCTCGACTGATTGCATGCACCACACCCTTTTCTCTTTTCAAAATTCTTTTCGCTTTTTTCTAAAACTCTTTTCTTTATACTTTTTCTGAAATTGTTTTCTTTTTCTCAAAATTCTTTTGAAAAACACTTTTGAAGATCCTTCTACCATTTCCTCAGTTTGAGTCCAGTCACACCCGAGAGTGTGCCTGAATCTCTCAAACCAAGGCTCTGATACCAACTTGTAACAACCAAAAATACGACCCAAAAATTTTTGTTTTAATAATAATAAAAATCATTTACTGATCGTTACATCATAAAACCATGTGTCAAATATCTCAACCCATAATAAAATGTCATGAACATTTGTGTCAAATCAAACTATTAATCAACAAACTCCCAGGAATAAGACTGAAGCTGTGGTGTGTGCAATGCCATCATCCCGAGCTCTTCCCTTTACTTGCGGAAGTACCTGAAACCAAAACTGAAACTGTAAGCACAAAGCTTAGTGAGCTCCCCCAAACTACCACATACCATACAATAACATATAACACATACTGGGCCCTTGCCCACTGCATCGGACCGAAGTCCGGAACTATCCAGGTCCTTGCCCTCTGCATCGGACCGAAGCCCGGAAACTGCATCGGATCGAAGTCCCGAACTAAATGGGACCGCATCCCCTGCATCGGACCGAAGTCCAGAACTAACCAGGGCCTTGCCCTCTGCATCGGACAGAAGTCCGGAAACTAACATAACATAGCATAGCATAAACATATCAACTAGCATGAACACATAACTGCATACTGCATCGGACTGTAGCCCGGAACACCCAACACATAAATCCTGTCTGTGCCACGAAGGCATCAAACATACTAACTACTGCACCGGACCGAAGTCCGAAAACTACTGTTAGCTAAACGGGCCGGCATTGTGGCCTTAGACTCGTTCCTACTGGAAGGGAACTCACCTCGTAGCCTAGCTGCTGGAAGAACTGCTCCGAAATCTGTCTGCTGCTACTCCGGTTTCACCCCGGCTACAATTTCCATAAGTATCATCAATCAAACACTGATAATAACATTGAGGGTAAAATGACTATCTTACCCCTGGCCAAAGTCAACCTATCGGTCAAAGTCAACATTCAGTTGACCTGACTCGTCGAGTTGGGTTTTACTCTCACTTTATGCTTATACTCGCTACTACTCGTCGAGTTTTGGCACAAACTCGGCGAGTTCCTCTTTGTTACTAACACTCCAACAATCTGCATCCGACTCGCCGAGTTGTATGAACAACTCGTCGAGTTCTCCTTCATCAGATGAACACACTAGCTGGGACTGGCCGAGTTGTATGAACAACTCGTCGAGTCTGTTCTTGAGGCATGAAGATTGTCTTGGACTCGCCGAGTCAGGGCATTGACTCGCCGAGTTCTTCCACGAATGAGTTTAACCCTCTAGCTCACCGATTCCTTCTCTCACTCACTGGTTCCACTCGGCATAACTCGAAGTGGGGAAAATAGGGGACTCGCGATTCGACTTGCCGAGTCTGAAGAACGACTCGCCGAGTCGCATGCATGCAAACACTATATACTCGATTCTGCTTGAAACCAGTCCATTCCATTCATATATTTGGGTTCTTGGGGCTTGATTAACACGTAAAGTATCCAACTTTACGTGTAAATAACATCAAATGAAGGTTTTAGGATTCAAAGCACATTATAAGAGTAAATCTAGAGCTTTCATGCAAAATGGCTCCATAAAGGTACTAGATCTAAGCTTCTGGAACTCAAACCTAGCTAGATCCGAAGGCTATTCATCTCAATGAGTCCTCTATGCTATTACCAAGCCAATAAATGGTTCAAGAATAACTTTAATGGCTTTCCAAAAGGAATTAAAGCATGAAAGCAGAAAAGAGGCGAGTTATACCTCACTATTCTCTGAAATGCCACAAAGATCCTGGATATCCTTATTCTCCTCTTGATCTACCTTCCTTCTTCTCTCGAAATCTTCAAAGAAACCCACCAAATCACACAAAAATGCTAAGAGGGTTCTAGGGTTTCGAGAATGGTGCTCTGAGGGGGTGATGGGGCTGACTTGAGGCCCCAAAAGTTGTTTAAATAAGGTGCAAACCCTTGAAATTAGGGTTTCATCCAGACTGGCGGACTCGCCGAGTCCGAAATATGGACTCGTCGAGTTGCCAACTTACACGTGCTCAAAGTCCCCACTCAACTCGACGTGTCTGGCTACTGACTCGTCGAGTTCCTTCTGAAAACTTGAAAAATAATTATTTAAATAACATACCAGAATTGGGGCGTTAAAAAATACACATGGACAAATAGTGTTATTTTTATAACCTTTACTTTTCAAATAATCGCTTAAACGATTGTACCACATGCGCTCAAATTGCTTTAAATCGTACAAAGATCTTTGTAATTTTATAGAATACATTTCTTTGGGTTTTGCACTTAACGCTTCAAGCATTTTAAATCCTTCAGGAATTTTCATATAGATATCACTATCAAGTGATCCATACAAGTAAGCTGTAACAACATCCATAAGACGCATCTCTAAATTTTTAGATATTGCCAAGCTGATTAAATATCTAAAAGTGGCTGCATCCATTACCGGTGAATAAGTTTCTTCATAATCAATTCCAGGTCTTTGAGAGAAACCTTGAGCAACAAGCCTGGCCTTGTATCTTACAATTTCGTATTTCTCATTTCTTTTTCGTACGAAGATCCATCTATATCCTAATGGTTTCACAACTTCAGGTATGAGGATAATGTTCCGAAAAACCTTTCTCTTGTTAAGAGAATTTAATTCAACTTGCATAGCTTCCTTCAATTTAGCCCAATCATTTCTTTTTTGACATTCAACGACAGATTGTGGTTCGGGATCATCATTCATAATATGACATGCAACTAAATAAGAAAATATTGCACCTATATTGTCAGTTTCATTTTGGTCACATATTCTATTTGTCTGACCATAATTTTGTGCATCGTCCTCTTTTCCTAGGGGAATTTGAATAATTTGTGTTTCTCCAGGAAAACTTTCCTCATGATCTAGTGCATTTTCTGCTCCTCTTCTTTTTTGTGGGTTCTTATCCTTAGAACCAAATGGCCTTCCATGCTTCAGGCGTGTTTTAGACTTTTGACTGGCTTTCTCATCAGATTGTCCATGTGGAATGTCAATTCGAGCTGGAACATTGACAGTTGGTATATATGATTTAGTCACCCTTTTTGTGTCAGTAAATGCATTAGGTAATTGATTTGCCATTTCTTGGAAATGCATTATCTTTTGAACTTCCATGTCACATTGTTTTGTGCGAGGGTCAAGATATGATAAAGAAGGCTCATGCCATGACACATCATTTTCTAGAATCTTCTTTTCTCCACCTAATGATGGAAATTTGCCTCATCAAATTGACAATCTGGTAGGCGTGCTGTGAAAACATCACATGTTAATGGTTCAAGATATCTTATAATAGAGACTGACTCATAACCAACATATATTCCCAACCTTCTTTGAGGACCCATTTTTGTCCGTTGAGGTGGTGCAATAAGGACATATACTGCACACCCAAAAATTCTCAAATGGGATATATTTGGCTCTTGACCAAAAGCAAGTTGTAGTGGAGAATATACATGATATGAACTTGGTCTCATACGTATCAATGATCCAGCATGTAAGATTGCATGGCCCCAAACAGAAACAGGAAGTTTGGTCCTCATTATCAATGGTCTAGCTATTAGTTGGAGACGTTTAATCAGTGATTCAGCTAAACCATTTTGTGTATGTACATGAGCGACTGGATGCTCACCAAAAATTCATACAGACATATAATAGTCATTAAATGCTTGTGAAGTAAATTCACCAACATTATCAAGTCTCATTCTTTTGATAATATAATCAGGGAAATGTGCCCTTAATTTAATAATTTGGGCAAGAAACTTTGCAAATGCCATATTACGAGTTGATAACAGGCAAACATGAGACCGTTTGTTGGACGCATCTATTAACACCATAAACTATCTAAATGGTCCAGATGGAGGGTGAATCGATCCACATATATCACTTTGAATTCTTTCTAGAAATCTAGGCGATTCCCTTTCAACTTTCATTAGAGAGTGTTTTATAATTAACTTTCCAAGGGAACAAGATGTACATGGTTTTATACTATTGGATTGAGGGAACTTTTGGTCCTTCAATGGATGCCCATGTGTATTCTTAATTATCCTTCGCATCATTGTTAATCCTGGGTGGCCCAACCTATCATGCCATAAACTGAATGACCCAGGATCATAATGTTTTCCTTCGATTACCATATTTGATTCAATCATATGTATATATGTATAATGCAGACCAAAATCAAGTGTTGGTAGTTTTTCAAGCACATGGTTTTTGTCTATAATATACATATATTTCTTGTTTTCAATTGTCACAATTTTTGTGTCAATATCCTTTGAAATATATGTCATTGAAACTTAATAAGTTTCTATTAGACTTTGGAGAAAATAAGACATTTTCTATACAAAAGCTTGTACCATTTGGTAATATAAAATGGGCTTTCCCGGTTCCCTCTATCAAGTCTACATGACCTGATATTGTATGTATGACTGTTTTTGTTGGTACTAATTTTGAAAAATATGTCTTTGATTTCAGAATAGTATGTGTACTGCCACTGTCTGCTATACAAAGATCTCTAATCTTTTCTTGGTGTTGTGCTCCAGTTGGACTCATATTAAACTTCACATATGAAAGGAATAATAAGTGAATAAACATAATCATAATTATTATTAAAAAGAAAGTTCATTTATCTTAGGAAAGACATTACATGAAAAACAAACGAAGGAAAAACAGTTTTACTAGAACAATAATAGATTTTTTTTTTAGTTTATGTCTTCCATGTCATTATAGAAATCAGCAACATTTAGCGGAGTGAATTCAACATTATCAATGAGGTTTGCTTCTTTTCCTTTTCCTTTAATGGACTCTTGATAAAGTTGATAAAGATGTGCAGATGTGCGATAGGTCCTTGACCAATGGCCTGTGCTACCACATCTATAACATGAACCATCAGATTTTTGTGATGTCCCAGTGTCATGCCTTGCCACTTTGGCCTTATCTTGTGTGTGGACATTGTTTCTTTGTGAATATTGGTAATTATTCCTTTTCTGGCCATGACCACGATTATTACCTTGTCCATAACCAAAATTATGGTTCTGATTATGGCTTTGGTTTCGATTAAAATAGCCACGACCTCGTCCTCGAAAACGACCACGCCCTCGTCCACGTGTATTGTTTCGATGACCATCAATATTTGTAGCACTTGCTTCAGGAAGTGCTACTGATCCTGTTGGACGAGATTCATCGTTTTTCATCAAGAGTTCATTGTTTTGCTCTGCAACGAGCAGACATGCATTCAGTTCCCTTGTGAACATTTGCATCCGATATTGTTGCATCAAGGTAATGTTTGTTGCATGAAATGTGGAGTAAGTTTTCTCCAACATATCTTCATCGGTAACTTCTTGTCCACAATACTTGAGTTGTGAACATATTCTGAACAAAGCTGAGTTGTATTTATTTACTTTTTTGAAGTCTTGAAACCTCAGTGTTCTCCATTTATCTCTAGCATTTGGAAGTATAACTTCCTTTTGATGATCAAATCTTTCTTTCAAAAGATTCTAGAGAATACTTGGATCAGTAACATCAAGATATTCAAATCTCAACATTTTATCAATATGCTTACGAAGGAAAACTTGTGCTTTTGCTTTGTCTTGTGCCAAACAATTATTAAATTCATATATAGCATTTGAGATTCCCATGGACTCAAGATGCATTTTTAAATCTATCATCCATGACACATAGTTTTTCCCACTAACTTCAAGTGCTGCAAACTCGAGCTTTGCAATGTTGGACATAATGTAAGTATAAATTTTAAACAAAATAAAAATTAAAATTAAAATCCATTTATTTCAATAAATATTACACAAAAAAGAAACGGTAAAGCTAACATTGCATACAAGCCTAAAAGTAGATGAAATTCCATATTATCTTCGATGCTAAGGATTGTGATAAAAAGTAACATGACTATTATAGTCATGATTATCACAAAAGGATGAATCATCTTGAAGTTT
The DNA here is from genome assembly GCF_002870075.4 of Lactuca sativa. Classification (NCBI taxonomy): domain Eukaryota; kingdom Viridiplantae; phylum Streptophyta; class Magnoliopsida; order Asterales; family Asteraceae; genus Lactuca; species Lactuca sativa. Next base: position 78,731,462 of record NC_056629.2, on the reverse strand, counting down.
GATTTCTTGAAATTGATTTGTTTGATAAGAGAGAGAAATATTTGTTGTGGGTAAAATAAACAGGGTAAAGATGTTTATTTATGGTAAAAAAATATAGTCGTTGTTTTTGCTGTTTATAGCCATGGCATGCCATATCACGCCTTGCCACGCGCCACGCCTAACAACAACGTTATGAAGCTTTTCGTAACGGCGACGCTGCGCCTCACGTCATGGCGCGCCTTGGCGCCCCCATGGCGCGCCTTTTAGAACATTGTGTATATGTATTTTATAAATCCTTTAATAAGATTTATAACTAATACATAACTTTACTTTGTATAATTTTACTAATCATAAACATTAATAAATAGTAGTAAATATTTAAATAAAATTATGAAGAGTATTAAAAACATAAATAAACATTGACATGTATAAATAAATATATTTTAAATGTTAGTATGCATAAATAAAAGTTAGTTGCCTAATATAAATGCTAGTATGCATAAATAAAAGTTAGTTGCATAATGTAAATGTTAGTATGCATAAAAATTAGAATACATAAAGAAATGTTCGTATAAGAAATAAAAATTGTTAGTAGTCCATAATATCCATAATGTATACATTTTATTAATTCATTAGTATCATTATTATTTTAATATGATGGATGTTTTTTTAATTAATAGTGTTTTTACTAAGTAATACATACCTTGATTAAGATAGATGTGATTTCCACTTGTTTAATAACCTTGATTAGAGCTTTCGTGCTGATAACGTGTTATTAATTAAGCGTAATTAATGTAACTTTAAACCAAACCAAACTAGTAAACTTTGATAAGAACTTTAATTGAGAAGAAAGAATATTTAGAGAGAATACGAAAGTTATATCTCTTAGGCCAGACGGAGCGGGCGCGGGGAACGGAAGCGGGTAGCTTCCCGCCCGGCGGAACAATGCACCGTCAGGGCGAGAAAGCCTTGTGCGGGAAACAGAGAGGGGAGCCTCTCCCGCTCTCTCTCTCTCTCTCTCTCTCTCTCTCTCTTGCTGCGAATGGCTGGCGATTTTTTTTTTGAAAAACAACCGTTAATCAACGGTAAAAAATGTAATTTTTTTTGCTGCAACGGCTCTTTGTGGGTTTTTTTAATCCTTTTTCCACTCCTATAAATACATATATAACATCAAACATCACATTACCCTCTATTCTCTATACTTTTTATCAACAAAAAAAATGAATCCGGACAATCAAATCCCAACTTCCGATCGAAGGAAAAAAAGTCATGGTTCGAGTATAAAATCCCTCCTCGCAACATTTTTGCTATCGGTTCATCCCCGCAAGGAGTTTACCGCCCCCAACTCGATGCTCCCATTCAATCCCCACTACAATTCCAATACCAAAATGTTGGCCAATATTACCCGATGCAAGTTCCAAATGTTCAATTGCAAATGTTTTCAAACTTTGTTGTGTTTCCGGATCAACAATCGTCAAATCAGCCTCAACCCCAAACTCAAACCCAAACCAACGACAACACCAACTTGTCGATGAATCGGATGACGCGGAAGAAGAAGATATGGTTCCCGAAACTCAACCAACACCACCACCACAAAGACATAAAGGGAAAAAACAAGCGCGCGAGGGTGTCGCACAACCGGGAAGACAAAAGCCGACAACATGGGTTCCACACGAAGAGCTAGTTTTGGTCAAAGCTTGGGTTGATATTTCTGAAGATTCGATTCAGGGAAACGCACAACTGGGAGAACATTTTTGGTTTCGCATTTTAGAACGGTTTCGAGAGGAGCTAGGAAAATGTGACGACTACCGTACGAAACATCAACTTAATTCGAAGTTTCGAGAAATAGCAAAGGGGGTTTCAAAAATTAACAGTTTGTACAACAACCTAAAAACCCAACGAAAAAGCGGTCAAGGCGACGAAGAAATACTTCAAGAAGCGTTGCAGTTTTACCTTGAGGAAGTCGGAAAACCATTCAAGTGGCACGGTTGTTGGAAATTATTGGTCCAAAGTCTTAGGTGGAAAAAATACGAGCATGATTTTATTTTTGGAGTCCAACAATCAAAGCGAACGAAAACGGGCTCTAGTGGTTACACAACCTCCTCCGATGCTCGGGTCGGTCTAGATTTAAATCAGGACGACGAACTCGAGCTAGAAGAAATTGTTCGCCCAATTGGTAGGGACAAAGCGAAGAGAAAGGGAAAAAGGACTTCTTTGAGTGCATCTGATTTCAGCGTGGACATTGACGAAATGCGGAAGATAACATCGTCGTTTGATCGATATAATCTAAATTTCTCCGAACGTTTGACTTTCGACAAAGAAAAAGAAGGAACAAGGAAAAAGTAGCGGGCGGAGAGACAAGAAATGGAAGACATGAAGTTTTTGATGGAAAACATCGATCATCTCTCGGGACCGACTCTCGAGCTTGTGATGAAGAAGAGGGAAAAAATTCTGACAAAATATTTTTCGTAGGTTGTTGTTGGTTTGTTTGATTTTTAGTTTGTGTGTGTGTTTTTTTTAATTTTCTACTTTTTTAAATTTTAAGTTTAATGTAAGTTTTATTTTAATTAATGAAATTATATTTCATAACAAAAAAAATTAATTTTATTTAATAAAAAAAAAGAGTGAGAGAAGGGCTTCCCACCCATTCAGAAGGGTTTCTCATCCATTCCTTAGGTTTTAGGTGAATGAAAGAAAAGTGTTTTAGGTGAATGAAAGAAAAGTGAGGGAAATAAGGGTATGGCCTACAAAAAATAAGGGAAACTTCCCTCGCACTCTTTCCAATCTTATAACTTTTAGTGTGCCTCATTCTTTATAATGAAGCGGTATTTATACAACAAATTTTACTAACATATAATTGTAACTAGTTAGAAATGTTGACAAATTTACCATACACCAATTATTATATCATCCACCAATTATTTACAACAAATTGATAGTTTTTGAGCTCCAATAATAGTAACCCAATTAATCAAGTAGTCATTGTATTTTGGAGATAACCTTAGAAGAAAATAACACATTAATTTGAAAAAGATAATAACAAGATTATAAGAATTTATCGTGTTTTTTTTGGTTATAAACGAGTTATTCATTCCTACTTAATAATTGTGCAGGATAAATAAAATCAAAGGTTAGAAAATGTATATTTTGAAATTCGTAGCCGTTAATCCGGACCACACCCACAATGTTCCAACATCCTCCTCTTTTCTTCACTCACTCCCGCCACTTCCTCCGCCGCCGCCGCCGCCGCCACCACAACTACCACCTATCAACACCGCCTCTTCTTCATCGTTTCCTCTCAACTATCTCACACACTCTCTCACACCCTATCTACACCATATGGGCTGCCAACACTGGTCTTGGCAAAACCCTCGTTTCCACCGGTCTCGCCGCCTCCTCCCTCCTCTCTTCCTCACCATCACCTTCCAAATTAGTCTACATCAAACCTCTCCAAACAGGCTTCCCTCTGGACTCCGATTCCGCCTTCGTTTACCGCAAAATTCCTCAAATTCTCCTCCACCGTAATCCCCAATCAACACTTCTAGCTTCCAACCAAACCCTAAACGTCTCCATGCAGGCCGAGAAACTAAAAATCGGCAACAATTTCAGTGGAGAAGTGCGGACAAGTAAGAACGGGTTTGGAGATTTTGGTTATTATGAAGAGAGGAGGCTTGGGATTGGGGAAGAGTTGGGGTCTGAGTTGATATGCAAGACAATGTACGCATGGAAAGAGGCGATTTCACCACATTTGGCTGCTGAGAGAGAAGGTGCAAATGTGGAGGATTCTGATGTGTTGGCATTGTTGAAGAGATGTTTGGAAATTGGGGTTGGAAGTAAGCGAAATGGTGGGAGTACTGTTTTGAGTTTGGTTGAGACTGCTGGTGGTGTTGCAAGTCCAGGATCATCTGGCTCTCTTCAATGTGACTTGTATCGGTGAGTGCATTTCCAGTTGTTTATAAAGTTAGCATATACCACTTTTTGTCGCTTCTTCATGCTTCAATATAATTAGCTCAAACTTTTTACATGTATGTAGGCCATTTCGGTTACCTTCAATTCTAGTGGGAGACGGAAGATTAGGGGGTATTTCAGGAACAATTTCAGCCTACGAGAGTCTTACAATACGAGGTTATGATGTAGTTGCTATTGTTCTTGAAGATCATGGCCTAAAAAATGAAGTGCCATTGTTGTCTTACCTGAGAAACAGGTGAACAAACTTTCAACCATTCTTTATCTTTCTCAATGTAGGAAAACATAACTAGTAGTGATTAGAAAACTTAAATATACATTCTTTTGTCTTTGAATTTGTAAGGGTACCAGTTCTTGTTCTTCCATCTATCCCAAAAGATCCCTCAGACAACTTGATGGAGTGGTTTGTTGAATCAAAAACTGTTTTTGACTCATTGAATGTGATAATGATGTCATCACATCAAAAAAGAACAGATAGACTACACGAAATGCCAAAGAAGGCTCAAGAAATCTTTTGGTGGCCTTTCACTCAACATAAGCTTGTATCAGAAGAAAAAGTCACAGTCATTGATTCTCGTTGTGGAGAAAACTTTTCAGTTCACAAGGTTATCTTTCTCTTTCTTTTCATCATTCTTTTCAACATAAAAACTATTTTTTTTCTTTTTTGTTTATAAAGTTGATCTGATTTGAGCTATATGATTTGTATACAGGTGAAGGATGATGGATGCATTACTGAAATGTTTGATGCTTGTGCAAGCTGGTGGACACAGGGTCCTAATGCTGCTTTACAGGTCATTCTATGCTTTTGTAGTAATTTGTATTTTGTTGGTTGAAGGGCAATTCTGTAATTTTGACTTATACTTGTTTAGGTGGGTTCAGATTAAGCTTGCAAGGGATATGGGGTATACTGCTGCGAGGTTTGGGCATGTAATGTTCCCTGAAAATGTTTATGAGCCAGTTCTTGAATGTGCTGAACTTTTGCTTCAAGGTGTAGGAAAAGGTTAGGTTTTTACTTTTCTTTTATTTATTATTTCTTTATTAATAATAAAATGAAATTGAATATTCATCATAAAATGTAGGATGGGCTTCTCGAGCATATTTTTCAGATAATGGATCTACAGCAATTGAAATTGCTCTGAAAATGGCATTTAGGAAATTCTTGGTTGATAATGAGTTGCTTTTGGACACTGATGAAAACAGTATTGAGCTTAAGGTTTATACATTATTGAATCTTTTATCCTAAAATATTATAATACTATTTAAGTCAATTTCTTTAAAAGAAAATTTTATTTATTCCTTTCAGGTTGTAGCACTTAAAGGATCATATCATGGAGACACATTAGGTGCTATGGAAGCACAAGCTCCATCACCTTATACTGGTTTTCTCCAGCAACCATGGTTAGCTTTACATTTTCTTTTAACTTTTATAATTTTTTTTTTTAAAAAAAAAATTTAATACTTTCAGGTATACTGGAAGAGGGTTTTTTCTTGATCCTCCATTGGTTTGTATGTGTGATGGAGTCTGGAAAATATCCATTCCTGGAAATATGAAAGCTGATAATGTGATTTTGGAAGATACATGTAAGCAAAACATATATTTTGACTTATGAGGATGAGGGTATTTATGTCTTTTTCACTTTATTAACAAAATCCTGTCTTTTTCAACAGCTTTTAAGTCACGTAATGAAGTTTTTAATAAAAGTAGAGATGATTCAAGTCTTGCTGAAGTTTATTCATCATATATTTCACAAGAATTAAAGCTAAATTCAAGATCAAAAAAATTATCTCATGCAGGAGCATTAATCATAGAACCAGGTAAAACTGTGACTACAAAACTATTTAAAGTAACATTTTTGCTAAAAAAAAGTTAAATAAAATTTTTTTTTTTTTTTAAATATTTTGTATTTTGATAGTGATACAAGGGGCAGGTGGCATGCTAATGGTGGACCCACTGTTTCAGCGCTTACTTGTTAAAGAATGTCAAAATCGTAAAATTCCAGTGATTTTTGATGAAGTTTTTACTGGTTTTTGGCGCTTAGGTGTGGAGGTATGTTGGGTTTTATTCTAGAAAGAAGGGTAAAATGGTCATTTTACTCACATTCAAACAGTTCTTTTAGTCAATAACACAACGTCACAACCAGTCTTTGTTTATATATAGAAAAGAGAAACATACAAATACAATACTCTTAATCTTGTATTTCTTGACTTAATGGAAAAACAGTTTACTTTTTACCGATTTGCCCTTGTTTATTTTATTTTTTTCATTTCAGTCTGCAGCAGAGTTACTTTTCTGTCAGCCAGATATAGCCTGTTACGCAAAGTTAATGACAGGTGGCATCATTCCATTGGCTGTTACATTGGCTACAAATGATGTTTTTGAATCATTTGTTGGAGACTCAAAGGTAAATAATGATCTTATTGTTTCTTTTTTTCTTAATGTGGAAAAAAAAACAATGTTTTATGTTTTTGAAAGATTCTTAAATTCTTTATTTTTTTTATTTTTTTTTGCTTATGTCAGCTAAAGGCTCTTCTCCATGGACACTCATATTCAGCACATGCTTTAGGGTGTGCAGCTGCTTGTAATTCCATTAAATGGTTCAAGGATTCACAAACAAACCCTAATTTGATTCCTCAACAAAATCTATTAACAGAGGTACTTAAAATCAGAAACATGATTCCTGTTTTACTTTCTATTATTATAGTTTTTCCAAAAATAAAAAAAAAATTGGTATTTTATTGGTGTGTTTCAGTTATGGGATACAGAGCTAGTTCAAAAGATCTCATTTCATCCAAAAGTAGAAAGAGTGGTTTCATTAGGAACTCTGTTTGCTGTAGAGCTTCAAGTAGAAGACTCTGAGGCTGGGTATGTATCATTACCTAATAATCATCACATGATTTTTGAAGGGTATTTATGTCATTTTCTTTTGTAGGTATGCATCGGTATGTGCAACGTCTCTTTTACTAAAGCTAAGGGAAGATGGTATTTACATGCGGCCTTTGGGAAATGTGATATACATGATGTGTGGGCCATGTACTTCTCCTCATGTTTGTTTGCAAATGTTGGAGACACTTTACACAAGACTTAATGGATTCAGACATGACAAAATTGAAAAGGACTCTGAAATACAATCTTAGAATGATGAATTGTTGTATTGAGAACCCAATATTTGCAAACAATATGTATTTTATTTGTATTTTTGAGAATTGGTTATTTTAATAAGAAACTTTATTACTAAAAATGATGTTTGCGATAATAAGAAGTAAAACGTACAAGTGTATTTTTTTTTTGGTTAGGGGACAAAAAGGAAAGTTGATGATTAGTATAGGGACCATTCTTGTACTAAAATCGAAGTTAAGTGATTTATTGCAATTAGTAGAAGATTAGATTGAAAGAAATTAATGAATTAATTAAAAAATGTTGAAAAAGGATAAAACTACCACCGTTTCTCTCCGCCTCAGACCGTTTCATTTCAGCTTCTTTCAAGATGATCACCACGACGGCCACCGCCACCGCCACCGCCACCGCAGTCGCCATTGCCGCCGCCGCACCTAGTCGTCCCAGTCGTTCCGTGTTTCTCGGTGTCGACGTAGGCACCGGTAGCGCTCGCGCAGGTGTCCACCTTTCTCTATCTCTTACGCTTCTTTTAAGTATACTATTGTAGACTAGTAATTGTATCGGATATGCTCTGTACACTGGTGGTTTACTGTTTGTGAACATTTCTCACTTTTCGTGTTAATTTCGGAAGGAAATTTACGTAGCGTTTTAAAGTCAACGAAGGTAAGTAATGATGCCAAAATTGATACGAATTGGAAGGATTTTGCGGGAAATTTGATGGTTTTAACTTAGAATTTTGTAGCAACTGCTGTTAATAGAGACTGGTGGTGTTGAATTTATGACTAATTTCAGTATCAGTTTGCTTTTTGAGAAGTAATATGTTTGATTGTAAATTAACATCTAGTTCTTATTTAGTTATACACAGTTGTAGAAGAATATAGTAATAGACTTCATTTTTGCATCTAAAGCCCTAAAAATTGATTGGTTTAGTTTTACTTCTATTGAGCTTATTTTGGAGTTACCCTAGTTATAAGCTTTTTTGTCTCACATGTAACATTCATTTAATTTGATTTATTTTACTTCTATTTTGAAGACACTTGGCACATAGTTAAATAGGAAAGTTTGACTATTGACCAAATGTCTAAAATGCCCCCTTTTTTTTTTATTAATAGATACATACCTTGGTTACATATTTCAGGACTTTTTGATAAAGGTGGGAAGCTTCTGGGTTCTGCTAGCAGCCCTATACAAATTTGGAAAGAAGGCGACTGTGTTGAGGTGAATATATCATGATGTTAAAAAAACAAGATTCTAATAAAATAAAAACAGATAAAGAAATGATTCCCATTTGTCAAACAAAAAAGGAAAGTTTCTTTCCTACATGCCATTTATTCTTTTGTGCAATTTCAGCAATCTTCAACTGACATCTGGCTTGCAATATGCACTGCTGTCAAGAGAGCTTTAAGCCTTGCTGATGTGGCTGGTGAAGAAGTAATTGGATTAGGCTTTGCAGCTACATGTTCTCTTGGTTATTTCACACTAATAACCCATTTTTTTTCCTTCTTTTCATTAAGTTTTTAATCTTTGGATTGATTATGATTATCAATTATGCAGTTGCTGTGGATTCTGAAGGTCAACCTGTTTCAGTTTCTTTGAGTGGTGATACAAGAAGAAATGTAATAGTATGGATGGATCATAGAGCTGTAAAACAAGCTGAAAAAATAAATTCCTTAAATTCACCTGTGTTACAGTATTGTGGTGGTTCTATTTCTCCTGAGATGCAACCACCTAAGGTATTTACCTAACCCTAAACCCCAAATCCCCAAATCCCCCAAACCCTAATTACTAATGAATTTTGTTTCTGTAATTATAGCTGTTGTGGGTGAAAGGGAATTTGCAAGAATCTTGGTCAATGACATGGAGGTGGATGGATTTGAGTGATTGGTTGTCATACAGGTAAACCATACATCTTTTTTTTTTGATATTCCAAATTTACCCTCCTTTGATATTTTTCTTTCTGATTCACTGTAATTTCTCTAGAGCAACAGGAGATGATACGCGTAGCATGTGCACAACAGTATGCAAATGGACATATTTAGGTCATGCACATATGCAACACATTGATGAAAAAAGCTCTAGAGACATGGAAATGGAAGCATGTGGATGGGATGATGATTTTTGGGAAGAGATTGGGTTACATGACCTTGTTGAAGGGCATCATTCCAAAATAGGTACATTACCCTTTGTTTTTATCATGTATTCATGTATATATATACGTCATGATGACGATAAGGAGGGCATTTACGTCTTTTTACTTGTGATGAACACAGGAAGAAGTGTAGCCTTCCCTGGTCATGCTCTGGGCTGTGGTCTAACACCTGATGCTGCCAAGGCAAGATATTTTGTAATCAAGAATTCACATTCATTGAGGTTTTAATTAATTAAATAATTAAATAATCAATCAAACAAATCTTTTAGTTTGATTTAATTTTCCAGGAATTAGGGCTTGTGAGTGGGATTCCAGTAGGAACTTCACTGATTGATGCTCATGCTGGTGGCATCGGGGTAATGGAAAGTGTGCCTGAATCCGAAGCAAAAGGTTACAATTTCTTCAATTTACCATATATATTGTTTATATAGAATTTATATTTTGCTATTATGTTTTTTAAATATTTTATTATGTTAGAAATAATAGAATCTGATGACGATGGAATATGCCGGCGTATGGTTTTGGTATGTGGAACTTCCACCTGCCACATGGCTATCTCAAAAACCAAATTGTTTATTCCCGGTGTGTGGGGCCCATTTTGGTCAGGTAATTTTTTTTTTTTACCCTCACTTAAACAATTTACAAAAAACAAGAAATTATTTATTTATAATTTAGCTTGTTTTGGATACATGTAGCTATGGTTCCTGAGTATTGGTTGACTGAAGGAGGTCAAAGTGCAACGGGTGCACTATTGGATTACATAGTCGATAATCACGTTGCATCTTCACATCTCGCAAATCGTGCTGCTTCCCAAAGTAAGAATCAAATTAATTTAATCATTGACATTGTGGGACCCACTGTATTGGTTTTTAAAATTATGTAAATCTTCCAGATATTTCTCTTTTTCAAATGTTGAACGATTTACTAGCACAATTGATGCGTGACACTGGCGCTCCATTTATTGCTGCTTTAACATCTGATCTACACGTGCTTCCTGATTTTCATGGTAACAGGTAAATATGATGTAAATACCCTTCAAAAATGATGTGACAAATAACTTTGAATTTTTTTGCTTTTAGGTCTCCGATTGCGGATCCAAATGCGAAAGGAATGATTTGTGGTTTAAATCTTGACACGAGTGAAAGACAGCTGGCACTTCAATACTTTGCCACTGTACAAGGCCTTGCATATGGTACACGTCATATCATAGACCATTGCAATAACCATGGACACAAAGTAAAGACTACTTTTTTTTAATATACTAAATACCCAAAATACCCCTCCCACTAACAAGATTGTTAATGCTCTTTCTAGATTGATACACTGCTTGCTTCTGGTGGGCTTTCAAAGAATTTGCTGTTCATTCAAGAGCATGCTGATATCGTTGGTCTCTCTTTCTCTCTCTCTCTCTCTCATTATTTTTTTTATATATTTAAAAAAAAATGTAATTATTTAAATAAATAAAGGTTGTCGGATAATTCTTCCAAGGGAAAGTGAGTCGGTGCTATTAGGTGCTGCCATTGTTGGAGCTGTTGCTGCAAAGAAATATTCAAGTCTGAGAGGGGCCATGAAGGCACTCAATGCAGCTGGACAGGTTTGTTGTAATTAATTAATAATTAAGGGTTGAATGTGGAAAAGAGTAAAGTGAGGGTATGTAAGTGTCATTTTTGTAAATTTACAGGTGATCTATCCATCAGAAGATCCGAAAGTGAAGAAGTATCACGATGCAAAATATCGTATTTTCAGGCAACTTTATGAACAGCAGCTTACTTATCGTTCAATCATGGCTGAAGCATTGTGTTAAAACTTCAATCCTCTGTTTAATTAACAATACACAAACTGTAAAAATGGTTTTACCTTGAAAAAAATTGAGTTACAATGTATTTAACGTCCGTTTTTGTGAAGTCCGTTTCATCCTTCTTTTATTGGGTTAGGGTTATTTAATCGAATAAGTATACTTTATTTGGTTTCATTTTTTCAGTTTATATCTATAAATTAACTTTTTATATTTAAATTGATAAATAGTTACTAAAAATATTTTTATAATTTATTATTTAATTATGAACCATTATCCCAAAAAAAAATATGGCCTTTATTTCATTTTCTTATACGATTAAAGTTATATTAACACATATCTATAATTTGTATGGTTATATCGATATTTCAAAACAACATATTATGAAAGACTCGTTAGAATATGTTATGTATTAGTGTTTTTTTTTTTTTTCATATGGTAAAATTTTAGTAAATTTTTTTCTTTGAGTTTAATATTTATTGTTACATGTGAAATTTTATTTGGTTCAACCGTTGAACCAAACAAAATAAACAGTAACCGAATTAACCTAAACCAATCAAGTTGAACTTTATTTGGTTTGGTTATGGTTATTTTTAAGATGTACATAAACTAATAAACCAAACTGTATAAACCGACAACTGACTGAATAACACTTCTAATAACAATAGACAAATGTTTACTTATTGATTGAATGGACAAATAGTCTAATTGTTAAACATCTTTAAGTAGGGCTGTAAACGAACTAAACGAACACGAACGATGATTGTTCATGTTCGTTCGTTTAAGTTAACCGAACAAATGAATGAACACGAACGGTTGAACGAACGAGTTTTCTTGTTCATGTTCGTTCATTTAACAAATTACATTGTTAATGTTCGTTCATTTATGTTCGTGAACATGATAAACGAACATAAACAAACGAACATAAATAAATAAAGATAAACAAACCTATATAAACATAAATGAGCATATAATATAGTAATGAAATCAAACTCAATTAAATATATATGAAGATAAAATGAACTTATATGAACGAACGTTCACGAACATAATTGAACGAACGAGACCATTGTTCATGTTCGTTTATTTAACTAAACGAACAAGAATTTGTGTTTATGTTCGTTCATTTATTAAATAAACGAACTTCCCGACGAGCGGTTTATGAACAGTTCGTTGAACGTTCAGTTCATTTACAACTCTATCTTTAAGAGGTGATAACCCCGGTTGTGTCTTTATCAAAAAAAATTATGTAACAAAAAACGAATAACTTATTTTAATAATGACTTACTTCTTCCGGTTTCTCTATACTTCTAAGAAAATGGAATAATTTTTTTTATAATATAAAACATTGATCAACTATGTTTATAAAACTTTATGAAATAAAATATCACAAAATAATTTTATATATAAATTATTTTGAAGGGTTATACCAAAATTCTTGTATAATAGTATACGATATAATAAAAAATAAAATAGACAACTATATTAGCACGGCCAACATGTATGGTCGGGTAGGTCGATCGATTTTTATTTTTTGATTTTCAGATTATAATATGAAGTTTCCATTTAATTATTTAAATAGTTAACATTATGTATATTGGTTTTCTTTAGGTTTCTTAAAAAAACCTCCAAAAATCTTATAAAAACTCTCGCCCATAATTTCATCTTGTCAAACCTTTAATCATGAGTTTCTTTTTCTTTTATTTTAATAAAACTAAGACTTCTACTCCACTCTAATATATATAAAGCCCAAAATTGTCTCTCTAAAAGAGCCTGTGTGGAGAGAACTCTAATATATATAAAGCCCAAGATTGTCTCTTTAAAAAAGCCCTTGTGGAGAGAAAGACTCCAATATATATATATATATATATATATATATATATATATATATATATATATATATATATATATATATATATATATATATATATATATATATATATATATATATATACTAGACGAATACCCACGCGTTGCGCAGAAACACCTATATAGTTGAAGTCTTAACAAATATATGTATATTTTTTTAAAAATATATAATAATAACGTTGTTGTTAAATTTGATAATAATTTGTATACTAAATTGATATAATATATTGATTATTTTGAATTATATGATAATATATACATATATTATAACTGGATAATTTCAATCGATTGAATTATTTCTATCCGCGAGTTACATATTAATAAAATTAAATATAATATATGGTTTAATATTATTTATAGTTGTTGTTGTTAATTAATTTTTTAAAATTTATTTGCTTAATGTTTTAATTTCTATCATTATAATTATTTAAAACATCAAACATTGTTTTTTGATTTTAAAGGTAACAATACAATCATTTTGAATTATATGATAATATATACATCTATTATAACTGGATAATTCCAATCGATTAAATGATTTCTACCTGCGAGTTACATATTAATAAAATTAAATATAATATACGGTTTAATATTATTTATAGTTGTTGTTGTTAATTAATTTTTTAAAATTTATTTGTTTAATGTTTTAATTTCTATCATTATAATTATTTAAAACATCAAACATTGTTTTTTGATTTTAAAGGTAACAATATAATCATTAATATAGAGTTAGTTTTAACCACTGTTGTTGTAGGTTAGTTAAGTTACTTATTTGAAACTTTTAACCATTATAAAATATCTTTAGGAAGTATTTTAGGTTAACTGAAATTACAATTTAGTTTTTTCATTTATCACTACAATTTATCACTTTTACCTATTTACAAAATATTCTTTGGTTTTTTAAGTGGAACAGAAATTTATATTTAAGTTGACATTATAACGTTATATTTAAGTTAACAATTTAAGTATTTTGTCCAAACTGTTCAAAAGTTGTAGCTTTCAACCGATAATGGTATACATATAACAATATATTAATCTAATAAATTAAGTATAATATGTTAAAAGTTAAAGACATAACTTTATATGTAGAAGTAAATATATTATTTTAAGATTAAAATTTAGTTTATTTATGATTACATTTTAGAATTGATATTTATTTAAACTTATTAATCAACTTAAAATCATTATTAGAAAGACATTACAATTTATCACTTTTAACTATTTACAAAATATTCTTTGAGTTGTTTAAGTTAAACAAAATTTTATATTTAAATTGACCATGTAATGCTATATTTAAATTAATAATTTAAGTATTTCATACAAATTGTTACAAAATTGTATCTTTAAAATGATAATGGTTTACAAACAACAATATATTAAAACTAATAAATTAAGTATAATATGTTAAAAGTTAAAAATCATAACTTTATAAGTATTAGTAAAGATATTATTTTAATATTGAAATTTAGTTTATATATGATTACACTTTAGGTTTGATATTTGTTTAACCTAATTAACCAAATTATAATTATTATTAGAAAAAAATTGAAAAGTCATGAGAGTTTCAAATGAATGTGGTGAAAGAAAAAATGCTTCCTTTATAAGTATATATATATAAATATATATATATATATATATATATATATATATATATATATATAGTGGCGAATCCATGATTCAAATCCACGTGTGTCCGACTAAAATGAAATAATAAATCAAACAGGTCTAAAACTTGGTTATCGGATCGGTTTGTCAATAATAATGTCTTGGCTAATTATTCATTAACTTTAATACCAAAGATCAAAATAATTTTAAAAAAAATCACCAAAAATGTCTTAATATTGTTCACGACGAGTTGACATTTTTCTAAAAAAATCTATGATTATGTCGTTGCTAATACTATCTAACACATCTTTCTCAATATATGATACTAGGAACTCATTTATAAATTGATCACTCATCTTATTACGCAAATTGTTCTTTATCAACTTCATTCCGGAAAATGCACGTTCCACAGTGGATGTTGCAACTGGCAATGTTAATGCTAATTTTAGTAGAAGATATACCATTGGATATATTGTATGCTTGTTTGTTTCAACCATCATCTTTGCCAAGTTTCCAATTCCCTTCAAGTTTTTAAACCTTTCATCACCTCGCACATCCACAATATAATTTTGAAGACTTGCTCTAAGTGCTCCAAGGTCATGTTCTGGGAACTCGTTAGAATAAAACGTAGCCATCTTGAGTAGCTCCTCTACATTAAAAGCTGGAAAAGAATTACTTGGACACAAAGAAGCCATGGAAACAAGTAATGACGTGTTTATTTCATTAAATCGATTGTTGAGCTCTTGGGATTGCATATCGATGACCGCAATAAATACATCAACTTTGTAGTGGTGCAAGTAGTTAATCTACGAGTTAAATACAAGAATGTGTTAATGATTAGTTAAGAAACTTGAAAAAAAAGTTGTAGTTGCTAACCTGTGAAACTTTCCGACGACTTGTTCCACTATAATATGGATCTTCCATATTCAATATTTCAATATCACATTTTTCACAAAACAAAGTAACATCTTTTAAAAATGATTCCCATCCTTCCTCCCACATATGATTAAGTCTGTCCTTAGAGGATCTCACTTGATGCATTGCATTTACAATATCCTGGTCCTTTTTTTGCAGCGTGGCGTTCAAATCATTTGTGACCCCTAAGATATCAACCATCAAGTGTAAGCAAAAAATAAAATCAAAAGTTTGTAAAAACTTTAGGAGACAACGTGCTTCTGCTCTATGATCTTGACAATTACTATTAACTTTAACGTCTTCAAGTACTTCACAAATTGAATAATACACTCTCTTGATATTTAAGAGTGAACCAAAATGAGAACCCCAACGAGTATCACAAGGTCGTTTGATACCAACTTCTTGATTCAAACCCGTACCACTTTGAATGTCACCTAAAATTAACAAAAAAAATTAGCAACAAAAAGTATAAATCAATATAAAATAAAAATAAGACAAAATAAAAGAAACCTGTAGCCAATGCTTCTACCACTTTTGTTTATTGTGTCTCTCTTAATTTGTCTCGACGTTTATAAGAAGAACCAATCATGTTTAACAAACGAGAAATCAAGTCAAAAAAGTCATTAATGTCTGGGTGATTCTTTGCAACAAACACAAGTGTTAATTGTAACTGGTGAGCAAAACAATGAATAAAATGTGCAGATTTCACTTCATTCAAAATCAAAGTCTTCAATCCATTAAATGCACCACTCATGTTACTAGCTCCATCATAACCTTGTCCTCGAATCTTATATGGACTCAATCCACATTCTGTCAGAAATGAATAAATAGTTGTCTTTAATGACAAAGCCGAAGTGTCACTGACATGTTTTATGCCAATAAATCTCTCCACAACAACCCATTGACTATTCACAAACCGTAAAACCAATGTCATTTGCTCTTTACAAGACACATCACGTGATTCGTCTACTAAAATTGCAAAGAATTCACTTATGATATCTTTCACAATAACCTTAGTCGTTTCCTTTGCCGCAACATGTACAATATCCTTTTGAATTGAACTACTTGTCATTTGTGAATTCTTTGGAGCATTCTTTAATACAACACTACCTACTTTATCATTTCGATCAGCATAGAACTAAAGAAGTTCAAGAAAGTTACCTCTATTAATCGAGTCTTCACTTTCATCATGACCTCGAAAAGGTAAGCCTTGTCGCAATAAGAATCTAACGCAATCAATAGAAGCATTCAATCTAATACGTTGGTTGGTCCTAACCAAGTCACTTTGCTTATCAAAAGCAGTAGCTATGGATTATCTTTGGTTCATCAAATTTTGACACTTTAGGATTGCCATATTATGTGGAGCTCCATTATTGTGATGTTCTAGACTCAATCTTTTATTCCAAGTATTAAATCCATTTTTTACAAAATGATCTGAACCGCCTTGGTTTTTTATCTCAGGTTTAAATAAATAACAACATAAACAAAATGCGGCTTCCAATTTTGTACTATACTCTAGCCAATATTTGTAATCATTAAACCAAGAAGGATTAAATCTACGAAGTCTACCTCCAATATCTCTTTGTTGGAAAGAATGATCTCGAGGTTGACATGGTCCTTTTTGCAAGTAGGCTCTTCTAATTTCATCTCGTTGATTGACATGGTAAACTTCCATACTCGGTCTTTCTCTTGGATCCGCGGGAAGTGTATTTAAGTCAACTCTCATATACTTCGAGGGATGTGTTTCTTCTTTACTGTTTCCATGTGTTTCTTCGTTATCATTAGATAAAGAGCTTGTATTATCTTTTTTTTTTTTTTTATAAAACCTTAACATTATACTTGAAACAAAAAATAATTATTGCAAACCCATAATCATCAATCAATGTACTAATAAAAAAAACTATAAATAAATAACACCAAATACGATATAAACTCTATGAATTAACAAAAAAACAATACGATATAAACTGTATGAATTAACAAAGAAACATATTTATTGTTTAATAATACATATGAACAATATAAGAAAGCAACGACTTATATATATATATATATATATATATATATATATATATATATATATATTTATGGACAAATTTAACATATTTTAACTTTAAAGTATGTAACTTATTCCCTATGCCATGTGCTGTCAAATTCAAAGAAATGGTACATAGTTATACTTCATAGACTTTGACTGTTTCACATATCATATCCACATTTAAATATTTAATTGCTTTTTAATTTTATAGTATTAAAGTAAGATAGAGAACTAAAGAATCCTTACCTCATACATCACGTCTCAATCTCTCTCACAGTTTTAAGAACACAAATGCAGTGGAGAGTTTTAGGAAGAAATTGGCCACCGGAAAAAATAAAAACGAACAAAAATCGCCAACAAATAGAAAGGGAGGCTACCACAACAGCGACTATGGAATGACGGCACCAGGTTATCACAACAATGATGGCGGATTTGCAGTGGCGCCGTGGCGGAGAAAGGGTTTAGAGGATGCACGGTTGAGGATGTGCCGAGAGTCTAAACCCAGAAAAGTTTATTTAGGGTTATTTCTTTATTCTATTATTCACAATTTTTTAAAATTTTTTACATATTAGATGTGATTTTTTATTATATATGTTAAGTGTTAAGAAAAGATTATTTCGTAACTGTTTCATTATATGCTCCCCTTATACATCTGTGGCATTATTTATGTAAATTAATATTGTTACAAATTTCTAATTTTGTTTCATTGGACCATAGGTGTCCATTCTAGTTTATAAAGAGTGTCCATCTCAAAATATAATATACTATGTATTTTTTTTTTCAAAATTAAGGGTGTCTGGAGACCCTTGATTAAAAGGTAGCTTCGCCAATATATATATATATATATATATATATATATATATATATATATATATATATATATATATATATATATATAAAAGACCGTGTCATATCGATGTGGATGCCCACTATGACACAGACATCTCCCATCTCAATCGGGACCAAATCAATCGGAAACTCAACGCTAAAAATCTTGAGCACAAAACCTTGAATCACATCAGTGGTGTACACCACTCGCTCGTCAGCTATAGAAACTCGTAGAGGTCGACTCAACGCCTCTCGCTGGGTACTGATGTGCTGACTAAAAGCTAAAGACACAAATGACCGACTCGCACCCGAGTCAAATAACACCAAAGCAGGTACAAAACTCACAAGAAAAGTACGTACGCATATCGCAATATAAGCACAACATCTCATAACTCAGCATAAATAAAAGAAAGAATACATACCAGCCACAAGATCGGGCGCTGTGCGGACCTCCTCTGCTGTCAACTAGAAGGCTCTCCCGCGAGCCTTCGGCGCCTCGGCCTTCACTGGCCGGGCCTTAGTAACTCGGGCAATAGGTGCAGATCCCTGCGCCGATCCCTGCCGCAACTGTGGGCACTCGGCCTTCCGATGGTCGGTCTGGTTGCAATGGAAGCAAACCATGAATCCCTGGGGACAATCCCTCGCATAGTGTCCTTCCTTCCCACACTTGTAACACAACCTAGCTCTGAGCACTCCCTCATGGCTCTTGCCGCACTTCCCACAAGTACGGTCCTTCGGACCCCCAGATCTCGAATCAGCGGGCTTTGTCCGCTTGGCTGCCGGCTGCGCCTGTGTCGGTCGCCTGTCCCTCCTCTGAGACTTGGCCTCCTCCCTGACCTGAGTCTCCAACCCAATCTCCCTCTTACGGGCATTTGCCTAGAGCTCGACAAATGTCCGGTATGACGAGTTCGCCATGAACTCACGGATATCCCTCCTCAAAATGCTCAAGTATCGACTCATACGTGCCTGCTCAGTCGACACGTGCTCAGGGCAAAACAACGCCCTCTCATGAAACATCCTTGTAATCACCGTAACAGACTCAGTTCCCTGCTTGAGGGACAAGAACTTCTGGGCTAGACGTTCCCTCTCCACAGGGGGAACATACTCATCTCGAAACATCGTGGTGAACCTCTCCCAGGTCACCGCGGTAAGCTCTGCTGTAGAGAAATCTGTTGTCACAAACTTCCACCAGTCCTTCGCCCCCAAGCGAAGCCGGTTTAGTGCAAACCGAACTCTCAAATGCTCCAGACACGAGCAAGTATAGAAACATCCCTCAATATCCGAAATCCATCTCATCGCAGCGATTGGATCCTGCGTCCTATCGAACTCTGGTGGCTTTGTGTTGCTGAACTCTCGGTACAGCAACGAGTCACCCCCTGCGGCCTTGTAGCAGCGACAGCTGTGGTGGCCGCAACAACAACGTAAATCTCGTCAAAGGTCTCGATCAGAGTGGTCTTCATAGACCCAAACATCTCCAGTGTCTCGGCTTGGATGGTAGCGGCCACCTCCTCATGAACCAATCGGCGGATCTCCTCATCATTAGTACCACTGCTCTCAGGTGTGTGGCGTGTCCTAACCATGCTGTCACTCTTAAATACAACACAAAAATATCAGAGATTTGCTTGAGCATACTCACACTCGATAACTCAACCCAACTTGCTTCCTAGTACCCTAAGGATTCTTACTTGGACTGTACACTGATATGGTGTCTTCGGTAGTACGGGCCATTATACTACCGTCTACGCCGCATCAGTATTCATTCTAAGTCCTCCTCCTTGGATCCCATGTCACAAGTACTCTACATCTCGCTAACATAGGCTACCCTTCGGTAGATCTCTCATGAGCTCCTCACTACTACCTACTCACTCTCAAGCAAAAGAATCTTCCTAGGCTAAGGCATCACAAATCAGGCCACTATAGTCCTAATATGAATACCTAGCCTACTCTAGCATGCATATCATATCATAATCATAAGTCATAACACATAACGCAAGGGTATTTTTGGAAATCACCGTTCGGGCGCTGGCTGACCGTACACACTGCTTTCTCATGTTTTTCTCTTTTACTTCTTTAGAAAAACTGTTTATTTTATTTAAACTTTCTCAAATCCTCAGTTTGAGTGCAGACACACCCGAAGGTGCATCCGAATCCCTCAAACCAAGGCTCTGATACTAACTTGTAACATCGTAAAATTTAAAACAATTTTTCACTTTTTAATAATGCGATTTTATTCATAAAAGATTCCAATTCTCAATGTTCACATAACAATTCCATAAAATCACATCCCAAGATCAAACATATGAAACTCCAATAGTGTGTACTGGTCATGTCGGCGACTTCCCACGATCCTCACTGGTACCTGAAACACATCACACAAACACTGTAATCACAAGGCTTAGTGAGTTCCCCAAAATACCACATACAACACGTATGCCTCTCGAGGCTATAGTACGACCCTCCGGTCGATGTGTCTCAGCGGGACCCTCCAGTCCCGTAGCTCGTTGGACCCTCTGGTCCGGTCGTAGCTCGTTGGGCCCTTCGGCCCGGTCTGTATCATTGGACCCTTCGGTCCGGTCTATGTCGTTGGACCCTCCGGTCCGGTCTATACAATCACTTAGCATACATATATCACATTGCACATAATCACATACATACACATAGCATACAAGACCCTCCGGTCTACACAATTATACCACCCTAGGTAACGTATAGTGAAAAGACTCACCTCGGGTATCTCGGATAATCTCGCTCTCGAACACACTGATCTAGCCCCCTCCTAAACACATAACAACATTCTCAAATAAATAATGGCTCTCAAAGGCTAGCTTAGATCCACTCTACAATTCCACATAAGGGTAAAAGACAATTTTACCCCTCCCTGACCCTAAAAGTCCAAGGTTTGTCCAAAATCTTAAAAGTCAACGGAAGTCAACAGAAGGCAGTACGCGGCGCGTACCCTCTCTGTACGCGGGGCGTATGCCGGCGAGTCACAAACGGGGTCTCAGCCCCTTACGCTACGCGTACTGAGAGTTACACCCAACGTAAGTCTCAGTTTTGCCTTTCCTTGGTTTTTGGTCTTAAACGGTTAAGACAATCATTCATCTCCCAGATCTGACTCTTTCTAGACCTCTAATCCCATAAAGTCGGAACCTTTAAGCCTTTGCATGGCTATAAAGGTCCCTACACCCT
Source organism: Lactuca sativa (assembly GCF_002870075.4). Lineage (NCBI taxonomy): Eukaryota > Viridiplantae > Streptophyta > Magnoliopsida > Asterales > Asteraceae > Lactuca > Lactuca sativa. The sequence continues at coordinate 78,710,014 of NC_056629.2, read as the reverse complement.
CTAACACTTTTCCTTCCCCCTCAAAAGGTCTAGATCACATGCATGGCTTAGTATCGACGTCAAAGATTGCATTTTTATGAACATACAACTCATTTTGTCCTGAAATATGATAGATCTAGGCCAATGGAGACCATTTGCTCATAAAGTCTCCATCTTGGGACCAAAAACCCAATAAATTGGTCCAAGAAGCACACCACACAAAAGACAAGTCAAGATTTGAGCTTTTTACTTTAGGAAGAAGCTCCAACCTCTGAAAAGCTCGGATATACTGTTGTCCACAACTCCTAGCCTCCAAAATGGATACTTGTTCTCTTCCACCACCTTGAAATGACACTTTGAAGCTTAGAACACCAACACACAAGCTAGAAACGAAGGAGGACTCTCTATTAGGGTTTCACTCACTAAAATGGGGGCTGAGGTCAAGACCATAACGTTCCTTTTATAGTCCACAAGCCCCAAATTAGGGTTTACACCTAGGCTCTCTACGCCCCGCGTAACCCTGGGTACGCCCAGCGTACCCAGGCGATTCCGCGTCCAAAATAAGCGCGCGAGTACGTGCAGTGTACTCTTCAGTATGCCCAACGTATTTACAAGCCTAACAATTTAATTAAGGGCTTAACTTGACAACTTGGAAAAAGGAGAAGGGTTTAAGAGACACACACCTGAATTCGGTATGTTACAATTCTCCCCCACTAGATCCAAACTTCACCCTCGAAGTCTCATGCCACAAAAAACTCCGGATGCTGCCTTCGCATCTCTGACTCCGGCTCCCAAGTCAGCTCATACCCTCTCCGATGTTGCCACTGGACCCGAACCAGAGGCACCTCCTCGTTCCTTAGAATCTTGAACTTCCGATCCAAGATCGCGATCGGTATCTCAACGTAATTCAAGGTCGCATCCACCTGAATATCCTCCAACGGTACCACTGCCGACTTGTCGGCAATACACTTCCTCAACTGAGACACGTGGAAGGTATCATGAATTTGGCTCAACTCTGCAGGTCGCTCCAAACGATATGCCACCTTGCCCACTCTCGCGGACACTCTGAATGGACCGATGTACCGGGGCCCCAACTTGCCCCTCTTCCTGAACCGGATCACTCCTTTCCAAGGGAGACACCTTCAGGAGTACAAAATCTCCGACCTGAAACTCGAGCTCGGATCGTCGCCTATCTGCGTAACTCTTCTGGCGACTCTGGGCTGTCAACAATCTCTGTCTGACCTGATGTATCTGCTCTGTCGTTTGAAGCACTAACTCAGTGCTACCCAACACTCGTTGCCCGACCTCTCCCCAGCAGATGGGAGTCCGACACCTCCGCCCATACAATAACTCGAAGGGAGGCATACCGATACTCAAATGGTGGCTGTTGTTATAAGAAAAATCGGCCAACGGCAAGTGCGTGTCCCAGCTTCCTCCGAAGTCCAACACACATGCATGGAGAATATCCTCGAGCGTCTGAATCGTCTGCTCACTCTGCCCGTCTGACTGCGGATGGTAGGCGGTACTGAAATGCAGCCTCGTGCCTAACTCCTCATGGAACTTTTTCTAGAACCTGGAAGTGAAATGTACATCCCGATCCGACACAATCGAGATCGGCACTCCATGCCGAGATACCACCTCCCTCACATACAACTCGGCCAACCTCTCTACATAAGAGCCCTCACTGATAGCAAGAAAGTGAGCGCTCTTCGTCATCCGGTCGATGATAACCCAAATTGCATCGACACCCCTCGCGGTCCTCGGCAATTTGGTGATGAAATCCATGGAAATCTGTTCCCACTTCCATTGGGGAACCTCCAGTGGCTGCAACTTGCCATGCGGATGCTGGTGCTCAGCCTTAACCTTGCGACAGGTCAAGCACCTCATGACAAACCATGCTACATTCCTCTTCATACAGGGCCACCAATAATCTTTCTTCAGGTCCAAATACATCTTAGTGGCCCCGAGATGGATCGAGAATCTCGATCGATGTGCCTCCTCCATTAATGTGGTGCGCGCCCCACCGACATACGACACCCAAATCCGACCCTGAAAGGTCATAAGCCCGCGACTATCGGTAACGAACTCCGGTACCTGCCCAATCACCCGCTCCCTCTTACGGTTCTCCAGCCTCACAGCCTCTTCCTGGGCTTCCCGAATGGTGTCCAACACCAGAGTCATCACTGTCAACTACATACAGATGTCTTGAATCGGGGCACTCTCCGCCCTATGGCTCAGGGCATCAGCTACAACATTAGCCTTGCCCGGGTGGTACAGGATCTCACAATCGTAATCCTTTACCACATCCAACCATCTCCTCTGGCCCATATTCAGATTGGGCTGATCCATCAAATACTTCAAGCTCTTGTGGTCCGTGTATATAGTATACCGGACCCCATACAAATAGTGACGCCAAATCTTGAGGGCGAACACTACTGCTCCTAACTCCAGATCATGGGTGGGATACCTCGTCTCATGAGGCTTTAGCTGCCTCGATGCATATGCTATCACATGCCCCCTTTGCATAAGTACTGCACCCAACCCTGATATTGATGCGTCACAATATACCACAAAGTCCTCCATCCCCTCCGGGAGGGCTAATACCGGGGCTTCGCATAATCTCTGGCGAAGTGTCTCAAATGAGGTCTGCTACTCTGGACCCCAAGAAAAAGCGACACCCTTCTGGGTCAACCTGGTGAGTGGCACGACAATCTTGGAGAAATCTCTGATGAATCTCCGATAATAGCCCGCCAACCCAAGGAAACTCCTGATCTCGGTGGGCGATCTCAACACCTCCCACCTCATAACTGCCTCAATCTTGGCCGGATCGACCAAAATCCCGCTCTAATTGACGAGATGCCCCAAAAACTGGACCTCCCGTAACTAGAAATCGCACTTGGAGAATTTGGCATAAAGCCTCTCCGACCTTAGAACTCTGAGGATCTCCCTTAAATGCTCCTCATGCTGCTCTCTGGATCTCGAATATACCAAAATATCATCAATGAACACGATCACTGAACGATCCAACATCGGCCTGCACACCCTGTTTCATGAGATCCATGAACGCCGTTGGTGCATTGGTGAGACCGAAAGGCATCACCACGAACTCGTAAAGCCCATAACGAGTTCTGAACGCCGTCTTCTGGATATCCTCATCCCACACTCTCATCTGGTGATATCCCGACCTCAGATCAATCTTGGAGAACCAAGATGATCCCTGCAACTGATCGAACAAATCGTCGATCCTCGGTATGGGGTAACGGTTCTTGACCGTCAACTTGTTCAACTCCCGGTAATCAATGCACATCTGGTGTGAACCATCCTTTTCTTGACAAAAAGGATCGGCGCTCCCCACGGTGAGCTACTCGGTCTAATAAACCCCTTCCCAAGCAACTCCTGAAGCTGCGAGGATAACTCCTGCATCTCTGGCGGCGTAAGACGATAAGGCCCATTGAGGATAGGCGCTGCCCCCGGAATCAAATCGATGCGGAACTCAACTTGCCTCTTGGGCGGCACACCTAGAAACTCCTTGGGAAAAACATCCGAGAATTCGCGCACTATCGGAACATCATCAATCGAACTTGGCCTCTTGCCGGCCACTCGCACATCCATCACATAGGCAACAAACCCATTGCAGCCCTGCTGTAAACTCTGTCTCGCCCTGGTAGCCGAACAGAATGCTGGCCCAGAACGGGTACCCTCGCCATAAATCGTAAGAACTCCCCCACTAGGGTCTCGTATGGTCACCAGTTGTCGCTAGCGGTCGATAACCGCTCCAAACTTGCTCAACCAGTCCATGCCCACTATGACACAAACATCTCCCATCGCAATCGGGACCAAATCAATCAGAAACTCAACATCGAAAATCTCGAGCACACGACCTCGAATCACATCAGTGGCGTACACCACTCGCTCGTCGGCTATAGAAACTCGTAGAGGTCGACTCAACGCCTCTCGCTGGGTACTGATGTGCCGACTAAAAGCTAAAGACACAAATGACCGACTCGCACCCGAGTCAAATAACACCAAAGCAGGTACAAAACTCATAAGAAAAGTACCTACGAATATCGCAATATAAGCACAACATCTCATAACCCAGCATAAATAAAAGAAAGAATACATACCAGCCACAACATCGGGCGCTGTGTAGACCTCTTCCGCTGTCAACTGGAAGGCTCTTCCGGGAGCCTTCGATGCCTCGGCCTTCACTGGCCGGGCCTCAACAACTCGGGCAGCAGGTGCAGATCCCTACGTCGATCCCTTCCGGAACTGTAGGTACTCGGCCTTCCGATGGCCGGTCTGGTTGCAATGGAAGCAAACCATGAATCCCTGGGGACAATCCCTCGCATAGTGTCCCTCCTTCCCATACTTGTAACACAACCTAGCTCTGAGCACTCCCTCATGGCTCTTGCCGCACTTCCCACAAGTACGGTCCTTCGGACCCCCAGATCTCGAATCAGCGGGCTTTGTCCGCTTGGCTGCCGGCTGCGCCTGTGTCGGTCGCCTGTCCCTCCTCTGAGACTCGGCCTCCTCCCTGACCTGAGTCTCCAGCTCAATCTCCCTCTTACGGGCATTTGCCTAGAGCTCGACAAATGTCCGGTATGACGAGTTCGCCACGAACTCACGGATATCCCTCCTCAAAATGCTCAAGTATCGACTCATACTTCTTTAGAAAAACTGTTTATTTTATTTAAACTTTCTCAAATCCTCAGTTTGAGTGCAGACACACCCGAAGGTGCATCCGAATCCCTCAAACCAAGGCTCTGATACTAACTTGTAACATCGTAAAATTTAAAACAATTTTTCACTTTTTAATAATGCGATTTTATTCATAAAAGATTCCAATTCTCAATGTTCACATAACAATTCCATAAAATCACATCCCAAGATCAAACACATGAAACTCCAATAGTGTGTACTGGTCATGTCGGCGACTTCCCACGATCCTCACTGGTACCTGAAACACATCACACAAACACTGTAATCACAAGGCTTAGTGAGTTCCCCAAAATACCACATACAACACGTACGCCTCTCGAGGCTATAGTACGACCCTCCGGTCGATGTGTCTCAGCGGGACCCTCCAGTCCCGTAGCTCGTTGGACCCTCTGGTCCGGTCGTAGCTCGTTGGGCCCTTCGGCCCGGTCTGTATCATTGGACCCTTCGGTCCGGTCTATGTCGTTGGACCCTCCGGTCCGGTCTATACAATCACTTAGCATACATATATCACATTGCACATAATCACATACATACACATAGCATACAAGACCCTCCGGTCTACACAATTATACCACCCTAGGTAACCTATAGTGAAAAGACTCACCTCGGGTATCTCGGATAATCTCGCTCTCGAACACACTGATCTAGCCCCCGTGTCACACCCCCAAACCAGAACGGAGGAAACGTTCGGGGGCGGAGGACGTCATATTCAGTATCATAACAGTTCATAGAAAGGAAAGTACACACCACCATACATATATAAAGGTTTTAAAAATGTTTACATAATTGTATTCATTACATGTTCAAAAGATAAATACATAAACATCTTTCAAAAGAAGTAATTAACGCCAGCGTGTTAATCCCCAAAAGTTGATTTCCAAACCTGCTTAGCGGTTCCCTGAGAATACAAGTTATTTCAAAGAGAAAGTGTCAACAATTAAGTTGGTGAGTTCATAAGTGGTTTAGAAAAAGTGTATGCCATTCCAAATTGAGTGTATGTTTTCCAAGAAAATCCCTTATTTTCTTATAAAAGTATGAAATGCATGAGAATATTTGTATTGTAAAATGTGGATAGTTGAATCAAGAAAATCCCTTATTTTCCTATTACTTGTTTGTTTTGTATACAGGAAAATCCCATATTTTCCTAAAGTAATAGTTAGTCTAATGTCCAACACTAAAAACCGAAAGCAAATGACATGCTTCAGAAGATTGAAGCATAGATTTATATAATAAAACCTATAAGAAGATTGCAGTTTGTTAGATGAAGAATAGTTTTAATAGCTACTCATTCATCAATCAGAAGTACTATAATAATTGTATATCTAATGAGTTTTATAACCATACTAAACATAATATGCCTGTAGCGACGTTCTTCAGGTGTCGTAGCGTTATGAAAAACTGTCACCCCAAAGGACGGACTGTAGCTAACAGTCAGGGTGCGGGATCATGACTTCCCGTATAGATCTATACACATTTGACACGTTCCCCGAACGGGAGACTCTCGTTATAGACAGGACTTGTAGTGATAACTTCTAGCAAAAAGGCAGTATTTGAAGATGTACATGTCTCACGGATTCTCAACTAAGTCTGTATTAAAGTAATAGTTTTGTATGCAAAGATTATCCTTTTTCACAATGTTTGACAAAGCATAAATCATAACTTCTTAAAATGTATAAAACGGTTTAGCAACGAAGGATACTTTGGAATTACTAAATACTTTGTATAAATCTAGTGCATGCAAAGTATGACAAGAGTTTTCACATAGTAGTAATGAATCACAAGTGATTCATTTGATAAAAACGAGTAAAGTGAAACTTTATGAAATACACGATAATAACCGTATGTTTACTTGTATTCCCCCCCTAAAAGAGTATAAAAAGCATTTAAAACGTATTTAATGTGTGTTTGTAGGGGTATGAACTCACTTGATAGATTGAAGAAGGTGTGACAAAAACCGAGCAGAACTTTGACTTGAAAAAGCGGATTTTCTCGGGATTCTCGGGAGCGTAAAACTTCCTTCGGGGCTTGAGTATGAGAAGCGGGGCTTCGGGATAATTATTGCACGGAAAACGAGTCAAAACGCAAGAAAAATGAGAGAAAATGAGCAAGTTTCCCCGAAACCCTCGCATCCCTTTTATAGGGGCTGAGAGGCCTCGGTACGCTGGGCGTACGAGGTTACACGGGGCGTACTCGTGCGTCATGTGTGACCGAGTCCTCGACTGCCTCGGCTTCGGATGGGACGGGGCATAGTCTCGCATAGGGGCGACGTGGACGAACCGGAGCCTAGTCCTTGAGTACGCTGGGCGTACGAGCGTACGCCGGGCGTAACTCGGATGGACCCGGTGACTCACCCTTCGGATAATACCGATTTTTGGAATAAATTTTTATATTAATTATTTATCAAACTTCAAAATTCATAACTCCTTCATACGAACTCCGTTTTCGACGTTCTTTATATCCACGCGTAGGTGAGACTATGATCTACAACATTCGTTTAGATTCCGTCGGCAAATTTTGAAATTATTTTTATTATTTATTTTTAAAAGGTCGGGGTAAGAAAAGTTCGTTAATAATTCATAACTTTTTCATATGATGTCAGATTTGGGCGTTCTTTTTATGTATGTTTGCAGTTTAATGATATATATGACTTTCATTTAGACACCTAAGGTCAAAAAGTATTTTATTGAAACTTTGCATTTTTACGTATCTCCGTATTGCCGGTTTTTGTCTTAAAACTTAGAATGGTCATAACTTCTTCGTTATAACTCGGATTTTAGTGTTCTTTATATGTTTGGAAACCTTAAGACGATATCTACTACATAGTGTACTCCAAACAGAACTTTTGAATATTTCATTTTTCGATGATATTCTTATTACTTTACAAAGAGGTTACAAGACTCGATTTTAATGACCTGAAATATCGGGTTGTTACACCCCGCCTAAACACATAACAACATTCTCAAATAAATAATGGCTCTCAAAGGCTAGCTTAGATCCACTCTACAATTCCACTTAAGGGTAAAAGACAATTTTACCCCTCCGTGACCCTAAAAGTCCAAGGTTTGTCCAAAACCCTAAAAGTCAACAGAAGTAAACAGAAGGCAGTACGCGGCACGTACCCTCTTTGTACGCGGGGCATATGCCGGCGAGTCACAAACGGGGTCTCAGCCCCTTATGCTACGCGTACTGAGAGTTACACCCAACGTAAGTCTCAGTTTAGCCTTTCCTTGGTTTTTGGTCTTAAACGGTTAAGATAATCATTCATCTCCCAGATCTGACTCTTTCTAGACCTCTAATCCCATAAAGTCGGAACCTTTAAGCCTTTGCATGGCTATAAAGGTCCCTACACCCTCTAACACTTTTCCTTCCCCCTCAAAAGGTCTAGATCACATGCATGGCTCAGTATCCACGTCCAAGATTGCATTTTTATGAACATACAACTCATTTTGTCCTGAAATATGATAGATCTAGGCCAATGGAGACCATTTGCTCATAAAGTCTCCATCTTGGGACCAAAAACCCTAGAAATTGGTCCAAGAAGCACACCACACAAAAGACAAGTCAAGATTTGAGCTTTTTACCTCAAGAAGAAGCTCCAACCTCTGAAAAGCTCGGATATACTCTTGTACACAACTCCTAGCCTCCAAAATGGCCTCTTCTTCTCTTCCACCACCTTGAAATGACACTTTGAAGCTTAGAACACCAACACACAAGCTAGAAACGAAGGAGGGCTCTCTATTAGGGTTTCACTCACTGAAATGGGGGCTGAGGTCAAGACCATAATGTTCCTTTTATAGTGCACAAGCCCCAAATTAGGGTTTACACCTGGGCTCGCTACGCCCCGCGTAACCCTGGGTACGCCCAGCGTACCCAGGCGAGTCCGCGTCCAAAATAAGTGCGTGAGTACGTCCAACGTACTCTTCAGTACGCCCAACGTAGTCATAAGCCTAACAATTTAATTAAGGGCTTAACCTGACAACTTGGAAAAAGGAGAAGGGTTTAATAGATACACACCTGAATTCGGGATGTTACAATCATCTTCTCTCTTTTTCTTTCCATCATATTTTTTAGGGGTGGTCTTCCAAGCCTTCAACTGTTTTGTGAGGCCAAGAAAAAACCAAGAAAGAAGAAACACAAAGGAAGAAAGAAAGAAGAAACGTGCATTGCCCTTCATTGCTATTAGCATGCCTTGGTAACGCCTTATACCTTAATGTGAGTCGGGGTGGTGTTCCCACACCGAGCACTGTAAGGGTTTTCTAAAGTTGGAGGGAGTGCTGCCACCACACTTCATTCACTACCACGTAAGCGTCACGTCAGTTTTTATCATAAAAATATGGTTCTTTGCCACATACAAGGAGTAGTACCACACTTTTTTTAACAATTTAATTTAAATAAAAACTTTAATTTTAATAAAAAAAACATAACATTTCATTACTTAAAAATTAAAAATCGTTATATTGCATTACTTAAAAAAAAGACATACCATGTAAAAAAATCCTAAAAACTTACAAGAAAAAAAACTAGAAATCTATAAACCTACAAACTAAAAAAACCACATATCAAACGATAAAAAAAAGATATATTGAAAGTTTTTGAAACAAAAGAGAGTGAAAGATGAAAGAAAGTTGATTGAAGTTTGGTAAATTAAGGGATGATAGGTATTATATATAGATAAAAGAAAAACTCACTCTAACATATACATCAAAACTAATGTATCTCTCAAAAGTTACAAACTTAAAGTTTCTGCAAACATCTGACAAGAAAGTACAGAGAACATAAACGAGAAAATTAGGTTTGTGAAGAGAAGAAGTGGTTAATCCAAACCCTAGCCAACATGACAAACATATAGTTGAACAATTTTCACGGATAATACTTAGACCATTCATTCTGACTCCGGTAACCTTGTTCTTTCTCTATATTTTCTCTGGTACCCTGAAGGATTAATATGAATGACGACACAAACAGCTACAAGCATAAAACTTCATACAACCACCGACTTTGGAGTAATTACCCGCTTCCCTTTAAACATTATTCAACTTTAAAACCACTACATTCTGAACCAAACTTACAAAGTTAGAAAACCAAATTTATTAATACCAAGCTTATGATTGGAAATTGTTAAGAAATAATTATATTTCTCAACACAATGCTAATCTTTATTTGTGTTTTCAGTCTCTTTTTCGGAAGAAATGTGACCATGATGCAACAAATGTTATTGAGGAAGGTGATCTTACTCCTAATATTTAGGCAAGTGTACCATATGTCAAAGGATTAACTAATCTCTTGGAACCCAAATGCAATAAAATTTGAGAAATTAAATATCATCCTACCTTTTGTTCCTACCAATTATCCTACCAATTTAAATGATGACATGTGTCGTACTAGTATCCTAAAATATCATTAAATTTCATTAAATGTTACACATGTCACCATTAAATTGGTAGGAGGATTTGTAGGAACACAAACTAGGAGGATATTTATTTTTTCATAAAATTTTGTTTATAAGTAAGAGGACTGATATTTAATTGCATCTTTTTATGTATGAAAGATACATGGATTTTCTAAAAGTACAATACTATAATATAAATGAAAGAAAGAACTATCAAATGGTAATCGATGTTGGTGATTTAAAGCTATATTTGTTTTATTTATCCAAAAGGAATTAGACATGTTTTGTTATAGGTCCAGTTCTTGATTGGAAATTAGAAAACCATACCCTCCCATTGGTTTGGTTTGTAGGGTATTTATTGCATGGACCCAATATTTTTCATGGATTGATTAAGTTAGCTCTTTGTATGGTTTGCCTTTGTTTGATGGTTTCGTTTCCTGTACATTTTTCTAGGTTTTGGATTACTCCTATAAGATAATAGGACCTTTGTTTTTCAGGTTGTAATAGGGATTTGAACTAGTGTTGATGTTAATGTATTGACGATTATAAGGTCCTTTGGAAGAGCATCTTCATTTGCTTAGAAATCTCTCCATACTTGAAATCGTCTCGCATTCTTAAATAAATATGACCGCCATTCCAACCTTATGTTATTTTTAAATCTATTTATGTTAACCAATATCAAGTTATTGTCTTGGTAAACAACATTTGGTCTTGACTTTAGGATAGGGAACACATAATTGATGTTGTATCTGCATGAATCTACTTCTAACACAAACACACATTCACACACACACACACACACACATATATATATATATATATATATATATATATATATATATATATATATATATGTTCAAGTGTTTCTATTATCTATTGTGTGCTTATAGGATTGATTCTCGATCAATCATTTTAGATTTTTTAAGAAAGTAATTAATGCATATTAAATGCTGAAGGTTTAATTAATGCTCATTATATCTTTAACATATAAAATGCATCAATTATTTTTTTAAAACAACTAAAATGATTGGTCCAGATTTAATCCTACATGCACATAATAAATAGTTAGAACACGACAACACACACACACACATATATATATATATATATATATATATATATATATATATATATATATATATAGAGAGAGAGAGAGAGAGAGAGAGAGAGAGAGCTAGGTTCAAATGTTTTTAGCAACTATTGTGTGCCTAAATGCACTAATGAGAATTCAAGAAATAATAAATAATTAAATAAATCATTAAAGGGTATTTTGGACCTTTTGTACTTTTATTTAAGGAAATTATTTAATTGAAATCATTCAATTAAGGAAATAAACTAATAATTCAATTAAGGAATTAAACTAAATATATTTGACCTAGATATGTTTGCGGCCGAACACTTCATCATCGACATCAACACCATCACCATCACCGATTCTACTTCTTCTTCTACAATCGACGGATCCAAAAGGGAGCACATACTCTCGTCTCGCAATCGATGATGGATTCTGGGGTCGATGAGGCTGAAGAAGGGGATGCAGAGGAGCGGTGGCGCTGTTGTGGGGTCTATGAACACGAATGAGAAGCGAGTAGCAAACGGTCAGGAAATCCCGACGATTGCAGGTACTTGGATGGAGGTATCCTCCGACATCCTCATGTTCTTCTTTCTTTGGTCCGGTAATCCAACAACTAGGGGATATAACTGGAAATTATTTACCTCAATCGAGATTGATTTTATCTCGATTTTTTTTCAAGATCGAGATTCTGTTCATCATCTTATTAAATTCGATTTCTTCAATGGTTTATTTATGTTCGATTGAAGAAATATTCTGATACAACTTGCACTTCACAGTCATAAGTTGGATTTTGTTTCGAAAAAGTCAAAATTGGTGTTCATATTTCTAAATCGATAATGTAAATGTGTTTTTGTTTCTTGAATTCATGACTGGGAATGAATGTATATGTGTGTTGATGATTCAATCACAGCTATTGAATTCTGCATACAATCACAGCTCTTGAATTATATAATGTATTTTATTAGAATTTATTTTATATAAATGTATTTTGTTAGAATGTTTGAGAATAATTGTCAACAACAAGTACATTCTGTCAGAATTTATAGTTTTTATTCTCTTACAATGCATTGGATTTTTTTAATTTTTGAATCTTGATTATGTTTTCTTTGTGGATTTAGGTTTTTAAGAGGCTAACATTGATGTAGAGAAGGAAGAAAACATAGAGAATGAGAGTGTATTATACCAGAATGTGTTATGCTACAATGTATAAAATGTTGCTAAAAAATAATATTCTATCATAATAGATTAGTGTTTTTGTTAGATTGTGATGTTTTTTTTTTCTTTTTTCTTTCAGAATGTTGTTATTATTCAATGAATCACAATCATACAATGTAATTATTTGGTATATTATTAGTTCAAGAATTGATTTTATGTATTCTTTTTAGAATGTATTTACTAGTTTATGGTTGACATTCTGTTATTCTGACAGAATAAAATCGAAAACTATATTTACTAGTTTATGGTTAACATTCTAACCTTCTGACAAAATAAAATCGAATTTTTAATTTTGAATTAATTTAAAATATTCAGATTTTTAAAAATAAAGGAATTAATTATCCCTAAAAATCCAAAAATTTCCTTTTTTAATATAGGTTAATTGACTAAAATGCCCTTATGCTGAAATTTGTGTGATTATATGGTATATGTTATCCTATTCTACTATCATAGACCCTCAGATCATGACCTTTGATTATATTCCATCCGATGGTCCAGATCTGTGCATTCTGGCACACAATAGTTACTAGAAACAATATAACCTAACCTTATATATATATATATATATATATATATATATATATATATATAGAGAGAGAGAGAGAGAGAGAGAGAGTCAAAATCAAATAAGAAGAAATTTTTTAGTAGGAATGTAAGAAGTTTTTTTCTACATATTTTTTTAGCGAACGTACAAAATGAATCATTAGATGATTCAAAGCTAAGATGATTCACAAGAAAAAATTCCCAAAAAAACATATTCATGATTCATTTTTAAATAAATTAAGAAAAAAATTCATTTTTATGACAATTTTAGTGAATAACAACGAAATCATTGTATAAATGAATCATCAGTGTGTATTTTGGAGATTTTTTTGGTGAATCATGTTATTTTTGATTAATCTAGTGATTCATTTCTTTTGTTCGTCCAAAAAGTATGTAGAAAAAAAATTTCTTACCTTCTTACCAAAAAAAATTTCTTATCGGATCTATATATATATATATATATATATATATATATATATATATATATATATATATATATATATATATATATATATATATATATATATACACTCTCTCTCTCTCTCTCTCTCTCTCTCTCTGTCTCTCTAATAAAACAAAATAAATTAATAAATTAACTAGGTTTAAGACCCATGTATTACACGAGTTAATTAAAAAATTAAATATAAATGTCTAAATATTTAAAAACTTTGAATTTATATGAAAATAAGAAAAATAATGAATTATTAAAATTGATTTTTTTATCTTTTAAAGTTAAATAAATAAACAAAATAGACTAATGAGATTTAATTTCGGAATTTTGAAATAAGAAGCTAAGTCAATTAATGAAATTAATATTCATTTATTATTACATTTATTGTAATTATTACATGAAAGTATTATGTGAAATTTATTAAAATAGAAAAACCCACAAAATGACATGTGGAAAATAAATTAATTTAAAATAAACACAAAATGACATTTGGCAAATTGAATGAGAGTGTGACATGTGACAAAAAAAACTTTCATTTATTAGAGTAGACTAGGTGTAAAACCCATGTATTACATGAGTTAATTAAAAAAAATTAAATATAGATGTCTAAATATTTAAGAACTTTAGATTTATAAGAAAATAAGAAAAATAATGAATTATTAAAATTGATTTTTTTATCTTTTAAGTTTAAATAAATAAACAAAATAAAGTAATGAACTTTAATTTGAGAATTTTGAAATAAAAAGCTAAGCTCATTAATGAAATTGATATTCATTTATTACTACATTTATTGTAATTATTACAATAAAGTATTATGTGAAATTTATTAAAATAAAAAAAAACTCATAAAATGACACGTTGAAAAAATTAAACCAAAATAATCACAAAATGACATTTGTCAAATTGAATAAGAGTGTGACATATAGCAAAAAAAAACTTTCATTTATTAGAGTAGACTAGAAGTACATTGCGATAAATGGAAAAACATCCTCTTTAATGGTCATTATGTGTGATAAAAGATTCCAAATAAAGGTTGCTTCAATCAGCTATGAACTAGCATTGTCGAAAATACTCGATACCCGAATTACCCGCCCGATTTTTTCGGGTATCGGGTCGGGTAAATCAGGTATCGGGTAAATTTTTCGGGTAATTAGGTAACCCGTTTTTTTTCGGGTTGGGTAAAGGGTATATTTTTTGGGTTTCGGGTATACCCGAATTATTTTAAATTTTTTTTTTTTTTTTTTTGTAGAGCTTGTACTATATAGCAAATATTTGATCACGCTTAAACTAACTATCATTATTGTAAAACATGAATCTATTTATTATGACAATATGACACTAACAATATTAAAAGTAATTGTTTATATATCATCATGTTCTTTAAAACTTAACTGTTTTCTACATTATAGTTTTTAATTTTTTATTGCAACTAACAAACTCATTATCTTGACAAAACTTCAGAACATGACAAAACTTATGGCTACAATTATCTTAAACATTTTAAACTTTTAAATCAAGATATTTAAGTATTTGTTTTTTTAACATCTTATTAGATTAGATTAAGTTGTTAAAAAATTACTTGATATCTCATGTATTATTGACTAAAAAGTCTCAATGTTCAAAGCTTGATTAACTTCGTTTATGTCTCATTTTTTATATAAACAAGACTAATAAAGCACGGCATATTTATTTCATTAAATTTATTTTCAGGTGAAATTCAAAAAAAATATTATATATTTCGGGTAATACCCGAATTACCCAAACCCGATACCCGATACCCAAATTACCCAAACCCGAATCACCCAAATTAAGTTTGGGTAGGGTAACGAGTATTTTTTCTAACGTGAAAACCTGATTTACCCGACCCGAATTACCCGAAACCCAAAAAAATTACCCGATCAAACCCCTACTATGAAGAATCATTTTAGTTAAACAATGTGTGCATGTGTGTTTAACATGAAGGTTCTTTATAAAGTAAGTACATAGATTTTACTTAGATTTTGATGCCTCCAATGTAGATTTTACTTGTAGATTTTGATGCCTCCAATGTTCCACTGTTTAAACAAAACTAAAATAAAAAAAGGATATATATCAAACACTTGAAAAAAAATACATGAATTAGAAGAATGATAATTAAGTAAGATTGAAAATAAACAATATAGTTAATTTGATTTTTTTTGAAACTATTGGTGTAATAGGAAAATGTAAAATGTAAGTGGTTAAACCGCAAAATTACTGAAAATAAAATGATTTTATGTAATTTGATCCTAAAAAAATACACAAATGTCATTTGTCCCGCTCTCGCGACTAGCTCCAACGCCGAAAAGACGGCTATGCCCATTCCAAATGAAAATGATGAAGCAGGTTTTCAAACGGTTAAGAGGAGAACTAGAACAATTTCTATCCCTAAAAAGAAGATTCTTGTCGACAACTATAAATTCAAATGACCCACCATAAAGATATATCAAGTTTTTAGGCCAATCATTCGTGACACTCCAAACAAAATAGTGTCGCCCAACATGTTTATGCTCTTTCGCATCAAAGATTCGATGACATTGAAGACGACTCCTATCCCTGAAATCCATTCCAAAGATACTCACCTAGCTTCCGGCGCACAGCCGAGCTCCTCTCATGGTGCTATTCCTATTGATTATGGATGATGATTTTAGGTATTTCGTCAAGTTAGTATCGTTTGTTTTGTTTGTTTGTCTTTGCTTTGGGTCTGTCCCTTAGCTAGACTTGTCTCTCGGGTTCCTTTCGGTTCTTGTTGTTCTTTATACTTTTAATTTTTTTTATTAATAATATTTGCGAAGGGGTGATCCCCTTTTTTCCAAAAAAAAAATCCTGAACCCTTTATGGTTTTTAGGTTCCATAATAAGTTTTTTGCTAACTGTTTTATCTTGGTTATCATAGGATTTTTATCATTTGATGTGGATCAAAATGGTCCAAATCCAGAAAATAATTGTTACATTCTTATGTTTATGAGATTCTTCATTTTTGTGGGTGCCACTACTATTTCTATTAGCAAGTAGTAAGATAATTACCCATCAATACAACGACTTAAGTACGTCTTCCTTAGACTATATTACTTTTGGGTTGATTTTTTTCCTTTGAAAAATAAAAATAATCACTTTCTGGTCTTTTGGTTCCATTACAAGATTTTTGCTAACTACTTTATCTCGGTTATTATTGGATTTTTGTCCTTCAATGTGGAAAATAAGGATTCTAAGTCCAATAATATTGGATTTAACCTTCAAGGGTACTTTTGGAATTTCATCAATAAAAAAGAAATTGATAGATTATATTTCTTTGGTTCAAATCCAAAGAAGATAGTTGCATCAACATTTTGTTTTATCTCCTACATGGTTAATTAACAAAAACTATATTGTCTAATATATAGCAAAAACATATATAAAGTTAGTACATATTTGTTATGGAGAAAGAAAAAATGTTATCTAATTAATGTGTTTTTTTGTTATTTAAAAAGAATAATGTTATATGTTATTAAAGTATAAAAATAAAATTATTAGATATTAGATGTGAATGATTAAACATTTTTAATCGCATCCTTTTTTTAGGTCGTCCGGTATGGTTGCAACAGACGAGTTCGTGGTCTAGGTGGCCACGAACCACGACCGTGCACACCATCCCAGTGGCTTGTGGTGGTTCATGGTCGTGGGCATTCGTGCTCGGGACAACGAATGGAAACGGCCAATTTGATTGGCTGTTGAGCAACGACCATATTTAGGGTTTTAATTTTTTAAAATTTTAATTTTTTTTAATAATAATTTTACCTTTCAAACAACACTAAACCTCTTCTATACATACCACACCTATTCATTCATTTTACTCACACAATTCTTTTCTTTTCTTCTCACGATCACACACTTTTTTTGCTTGATAAATTCAAAACCAATGGCTCCTAAAAGGATGAATTTGTCAGAAAATGAAGAAGCAAACTTAGCATTAACATGGGTAGTTGTTTCAGAAGACCCAGAAATACCTCCTAATTTTTGAGTAAAAGTTGGAAAGTTTTTCATGATTTAATGGGTTGCCAAAGTTGTAATCTTGATGAAATCTGTTCGAAGTTTCGCGACATGAGGGTTAAAAGCCTTGAATTCAATGAAATTTATAACTTTGTTATAAACAATGTAGACGAAGGCGACCCGTTTGTTGTAGCCATGCACCAATATGAAAACACAAAACACACACCGTTTCAACACGTCAAAGCTTGGAAAAATTAAAAGAGTCCTCAAAATTTAGTCATTAAAAATAATGGTTAAAAACTAGTTTAAGTTGTTTATGGTTGCATTTTTATGTTTTTTTATTGTTATATTTTTTATTTTATGTTGTGTGTTTTAAATTAATGTAATCTTTGTTTCATTGAATACAAAACTAATTTTAAAAAAATATGTTTTATTATGTTTGTGAATTAAATTTAAATAAAAAAATATGTTTTATTGTATTTTAATGTATTTTTGAATTAAATTTAAATAAAAAATAAGGTGGAGTGGTATGTTTAGTGATAGGTATCTCATGGTTAGTGGTAGGGAGTGTGACGATGATGTGACACCTATCATTATAAATGTTACTGGTGGATATAACAGATGATTTTATATACCCCCAAATTGCCAAGCATACCACCTGATGTGATAAGGCATTTAGTTGTTTTTTTGATTTTTTGTTTTTTTTAATATTTTTTTATAAGTATATATTATTATTTTTAACATTAATTTTTTTTTCGTTCGGAAACTATCATGTATTATTTTTTTCATATAAAATATGTTTGTGTTATTTTTTTTGTTCCGATTATCCATGTGTTATTTTTTTGTTTAGAGTATTCATGTATTATTCTTCCTTTCGATTTTTTCCCATTTATTTTTTTCGTTCCGACTATCATTGCCTGATTTTTCTGGTCGGATTATCCCATTTTATTTTTCCTTTCAAACTATCAACGTGTTAATTTTTTTCGTTACGGCTATCATTGTGTTATTTTTTTTAGTTTGACTATTCTTGTTTTGTTTCTTTTGTTTGTATTATCTTTGTGTTCTCACTATATTGTCTTATTTTTTTTGTACTGACTAATCATGTATTATTTTTTCATTCGGACTAACCATGTTTTTTTGTTTTAATAAAATTTTCCGAACAATTATATGTATGTTTATGTGTGAGTTCTATTTAACAGTTACGAAAATTGTAAACAAAATAATAATACCATATAGTTCAAATAATGGGAAAATAGGAACGGAAGAATAATACATTGATACTTTAAATGAAAAAGTAACCTAGGGATACTCGGAATGAAAAAATAACACTAATATATTTCGTAGGAAAAAAACGCATGAATAATCTATGAACGATAAAATAACCCAATAATAATACAAAAATACAAAAACAGAAACAACAAATAAACAAATAAAAGTAAATCAAAATTGTTATAAAATTCAACGTGATTAAGATAATTTAAAACAAACTAAACTAACAACATATATAAAGAAATTTGATGGAGAAAAAGATTTAGAAAAGATATGAGATATTTTATATCTTGTGAAATTGTATAGTCATATATTTGTAAGAGCATGTTATTTATACTACAAAAGTTACATATCATATGTCATGTAAATAGTATGACATAATAGTTTTCACAAATTCACCAATTATTGGTGTCACTCACAATAATTTACAATAAAAATTTTATATTAAACAAAAGAAAAACAACAAAACGACAAAAAAAAAAAGAAAAAAAAAAGACAAAGAAAGCAAAAAAAAAACAAAGAAAAAATAAAAAATTAATTACTTAAGTCAAATAAGAGGTTTTAAATTATGTCAAGGGTATCTAAAGCAACATCTTTTTTCATAATGAAAGATTTTTATATATTTTTTATTTGCCATTGATATTAATATATGTATTAATTCATAACAAAATTGATATTAATATATGTATTTTTTATTTGCCATAGTCTCTATTCTTCAAACTTTTACTACAAAATTTTGCACATTTTGCTACTTTTAGTTCCATCAATTTTTTTTAAACTTTTGTCATGCAAGTTTCAACATTTTGCCTTTTTTTCGTCATTCTTTAACTTTTTACCACATTAATTTCTTTTGGTTCTGCACATTCGATATTCTCTACTGCTAGCTACAAAGGTTTCCACAATTTGCCACTTTTGGTCCCTAGCATTTACCAAATATGACACCTCAAGTTTCTGCTACATTTATTTGTGGAGTTGACGCTTTTGGTCCTCCATCTTCGATATTCTACTATACGACCATAGTTTCTTCAAAACATTATACACACAAACTAGAAACAACAAACAAGAAAAAGAACCAAAAAAACACCGAAATATATATGTAAACATGAAAAAAAATCGGACCACCGTGAAGGACAAATCGCCTTCTATTTATATTAACAAGTGTTAATTTGAAGGTATGTTTTTTAGTTTTCACCAACTACTATATCACTTATTTTGATGTTACTAGATAAAAATTTGAAAATATTTTTTTATAGATGGTATTCCATCAAGAAATTACTTCATATTCAAGATGAGAGACCTTTAACTATAATGAAGAGAATGATCAAAATTGACTAATAAGAAAAAGACTGTCTCGGGGTTCACCCCTGACACACATAATAGTTTTATTAAGTTACTAGCACTTATTCAATTTTAGATTTTCCTTTTCAAAAAAATTCTTAAGTTTTTTCGATCTTCTAACTTTTTTAGTTTTTCTCTAAATATTCATTATATTTTCAATTTCTTTTTTCGAAACAAAATTTTACGAGTTATATATATATATATATATATATATATATATATATATATATATATATATATATATATATATATATATATATATATATATATATATATATATTGTCTAAATCAACTGATTATCGGTAAATCTGTTTATCCAAATAAAAACAAGATAAAAAGTAAAAAAGTTTAAAAAAAAAAAAGAAAACCGAAATTTAATATGAAAATAGTCTTATATAAGTTTTTTTTCGATCTTCTAACTTTTTTAGTTTTTCTCTAAATATTCATTATATTTTCAATTTCTTTTTTTGAAACAAAATTTTACGAGTTATTTTATATATATATATATATATATATATATATATATATATATATATATATATATATATATATATATATATATATATATATATATATATATATATATAGTCTAAATCAACTGATTATCGGTAAATCTGTTTATCCAAATAAAAACAAGATAAAAAGTAAAAAAGTTTAAAAGAAAAGAAAACTGAAATTTAATATCAAAATAGTCTTATATAAATTTTTTTAGGGTAAGGGGTATGGTCGCACCCAACTCACTAGAAAAATGATGCCACCTATGCGCCACGTTATATCCACTAACAAACCACTAGCCCTTTGAAATGACTACCACTCCATATATTTTTTTTATTTTTCTAATTTGAAAAAAAATTCTTTTATTTTTATTATGTCCAACTCCAATAAAAGAAACGGTCAAAAGCTTCAACCAATTATATTAAGCGTCTTCGTCCGTCTCCGCTACCACTACACACCAACCCACATGGGCGGATCCACTCCTATGAGAGTGGGGCACATGCCCCCAATGAAGTTATAGAAATCTCGTTTAATATGATACTAGTTGTGGGACCTATGTATTACATGAATTAATTTAAAAAATAAAGTTAAATATAAATGTCAAAATATTTGAGAACTTTGAATTTATAAAAAAAAAGAAAAAAATAATGATTTATTATAATGAATATGTTTTTTTATCATTTAAATATAAATAAATAATTTAAATAAAGAAAAGAAGCTTTAATTTTGAGAAATTTAAAATTAAATAGTAAGTTTACTAGTGAAATTAATATCCATTTATTACTATATTTATTGCAATTACTACATTAAAATATTATATGGATTTTAATAAAATAGAAAAACTCAAAAAATGACACGTGGGAAAAAATTAATTTAAAATAACCACAAAATGACATTTGACAAATTACAAAAAAACCTTCATTTATTAGAGAGGATTAGGTGTGAGATCCGTGTAATATACATGATTTTTTAAAAAAATATATATTTTGTTAAGAATTACATGTTTAATAATTTATAAAATTGAATTTGAAAAAAATATAAATATTAGCCGTGATTCCCGTGAATGAACCAATTTTTGCAAGGTTTCTGCAAATTATCGTGAATTCAAAAAGGATTGGGCAAAAATTATGTTTTTCAAATAAGAAGGTTGATTTGAATTTAATACATTAATTGACAAATTACATAAGAATTTATGGAGACATTTAAGTTTCCTTATTTTATTTATTATATTTTTGGGTTAGATTTTTTTTATAATTTAATAACAAAGTCAAAAAGACCACAATTTGCCAAGTAGATTTAAATGAAATTGAAAAAATTAAAAAAATGTCATATGACATATTAAATTAGATGATGACATTGGGTAAAAAAAACATTCATTTATTAGGGAGTAGATGTAAGACCCATGTATTACATGAGTTAATTAAAAAATTTAATATAAATGTCTAAATATTTAAGAACTTTGGATTTATAAGAAATTAAGAAAAATAATGACTTATTAAAATTGTTTTTTTTATCTTTTAAATTTAAATAAATAAACAAAATAAACTAATGAACTTTAATTTGAAATTTTTGAAATAAAAAGGAAAATTCATTAATGAAATTGATATTCATTTATTACTATATTTATTGTAGTTATTACATTAAAATATTATGTGAAATTTATTAAAATAGAAAAATAAATAAGATGATATGTATAAAAGAAATTAATTCATAATAACATTTGACAAATTGAATAAGAGTGTGACATATGTAAAAAAAAAAACCTTCAAATAGATTTAAAAAACTAAAATTTTAAAATTACATTGTAAAAGGGTAGCGTATAGGCCCTCAATGGATCGTTGGCCCAACTTGCATGGACCTTCACTTGGCTTGAGGCTCACTTCCCTCTTTCAATGAGTTTGTTAAGCCTTATTTTCCAACTTTGCGGGAACTTTTTTCCCATTTTCCAGCTAAAGTGTTTATCCCACATTGCCTAAACTAAAGCATGGAATCATGCATAACCGTTAACTTTTACCCTCTTTGTTTGCCTTTCAATATATTTATCTATGAAACAATATAAATATTTGTTAATAATTTTTGGATTTTATGCTCCTTGTTTTTAATTTAACCCTTTTATTTTAACTTGGTTGATACCTTTCTTGTTTTACAGCTTGAAATTGTACTCATAACATCAAGCTAAACTAAATTTATTTCAATTGCTCAACCCAATTTGGATCACAAAAAATTTAGAATCAATTTTTAAATTTTTTAGCATATACTTAATTTTCTTCTATATTTTCCAAAGTTAAGCCATTTTCCTTTTTATTAAACTTCAATAGAAAAGTAGATAATATGACTTACCCCCTCCACTAATTTGACCCTTTTTAAGGAAAATGATACTAACCTAAACATAATAATGGTCTTGGAAATGCAAATACGAAAATTCCGAATATATCTAATTGAGACGTGAATAATGAATTAGGTGGTGTGACGTGGCCCATGGTCAAAAGGTGACAAAGTCTTGTTGCCACGTGGACCGGTGTACCCGCCTATATATATATAACCACATAAACACGCAACGCTTATCATCAGCCAATCAGAACACCTGTAACTCCTTTTTCGAATTTAGTCGGCGTTAAGCTAACCTCTCAGAAATGGCTCTCCGGTTGCCACCTGCACCCTTCCGCCACCACTCCGCCACTCAATCGTTGACGATGAAGACTCAATTCCTCACTACATCAGCTTCCTCCCCTCGCCTTCCTAAGTTCTCCGTCCGGAATGTCTCTTCCGACACCTCGCGCAAGGCAAATTTATCCATTTCGTATTTCTCTATTCCGTTATTGATTCAACTTTGTTACGAATTGATCATTCTGAAGAATGTTTTGGCTTATTTCTGTTGGTTTGAGTTACTAAAGTGTCGGTTTGTTTAAAGTTTGATTAAGAGATTTATGTGATATTAACTTATTAATTAGAATCAACGAGCGTCGGAAAATTTTGTTAGGGTTACTGACTATACACGAGTGGGTTTTATATTGATTCAGGCATGTTTCAATTTGGTACCAAAACTTTACAATTTATACATTTACAAATTGAAGAAACCTGCGTGTTGCATCAATTGATAGGAATTGGTAACAAATTGAGCCATTTGTTTTATCTGCATAACTCGGTAAAAACTTCTCTTGTTTGCATAAACTGGCATAAGTGTGTAACTTCATTGTATAGATAAGTCATTAGCCGTTTACTCCTTTAGTTATTCTAAAATGTAACATATATAAGCAACTCTCCTATGTTTCAGTTATAACAAAGCTCATACCTTTCCCCCATTTTACGTCTGCAGCTAGTAATGAAGGTGAAAGAGAAGCTCGAGAAAGATCATACCAGTCTCCCTACAGGAAAAAACGGAAGAGATGATGAGGAGTTGATTCTATGGTTCTTAAAAGACCGAAAATTTTCAGTAGAAGAAGCTATTTCTAAACTCACTAAAGCAATTGTGAGTACATATTTGAAAAATCAATCTTTCTTTTTTATAACTCTTGCTTTATCTTCATCTTTTCTGTTATGTGAGAAATAATCTTCATACTTTCTTATGGTAATTTCAAGAAATGGAGACACGAATTTCGTGTGTCAGATCTGACAGAAGAATCAGTAAGAAGAGTAGCTGCAACTGGAAAATCTTATGTTCATGATTCACTTGATGTCAATGGTAGACCGGTTTTAGTAGTAGTTCCATCAAAACATATCCCAGAGGTAAACTTCATAGCCCAAATTATCTTATTTCTTTTAATCTTTAGATTGATATTTACAAGTATTAAATATGATATGCTACAGATGTTTGATCGATTAGAGGATGAGAGATTATGTGTGTTTCTGTTAGAGAAGGCATTAAGTAGACTTCCGGAAGGAAAAGAAGAAATTCTTGGAATATTCGATCTTCGTGGCTTTGGTACACAAAATGCTGATCTTAAATTCTTGACATTCTTGGTAAGTAATTAAAAACTATTTATTAATACATTTTTTGACTTAAAAAAAAAAAAAACCACAACTTAAAATATTCTTCTTCTAAAATTGGCAGTTTGATGTGTTGTATTACTATTACCCTCGGAGGCTAGGCCAAGTTCTATTCGTTGATGCTCCCTTCATTTTTCAGCCAATTTGGCAACTCGCCAAACCCTTAGTCAAACATTATGCTTCTCTGGTATGTTTTTTTTTTCAAAGATGGTTTGGCAAGGGCATTTACGTCTTTTCACACACACACAAATATTCACATTGAGAATGACTCCCCGTCCCACCCGTTGTTGACTTATTGACATGAGTCTGACACACAGTATAAAGTTGTCTTGTTTTGTTATGTTCTGAGACACACTACACACTGTATAAAGTTGTCTTGTTGTGTTATGTTCTGTCTGACATGTAAAATCTTTTGTATTGTAGGTGAGATTTTGCTCGGTGGAGGATGTGAGAAAGGAGTATTTTACAGACTCCACAGTTCCCCTAAGCTTTAGGAAATGAAAAATCCCCCACCCCCACAAAAAAGAAAAAAAAAAAGAAAAAGGAAAAAGAAGGCAAAATGAGTAGGGTATAAGCTATTTACTCGATTTATTTGTTGAAACACATTGAATATACACACACATATACATATATACACAAATATGTACATTCTCTTTTCTGATAGAGTTCTACATGAAGAGTGAATTTTTGTACTTCTATGGTGTTCGAGGTTTAAAGTTCAATAAAACACAATTTTATTTTCGGGTGTGAATTTGAACATGCTTCTTGTATAGAATTCTATTCTTTAAGTATGATTTGTTTCAAATTCCTTGCTTCCACCCTTTCTAATACCCAATTGTAATTGAACTTGAACTCATTGAATTCGAATTATGATTTATGGAAACCGTTACCAAGCTAAGTTAGGGATTTTGGAATATTTTAATATCATTGTTTATGTGTTCATCATCTCTTCTGTGTGTTTGGCTGTGGATTTAAAATATAAAGCTTGGTTTTTGTTTTCAATGATGGTCTTGAAGATGTGTAGAAGAAGATGAATGAATGGGAGGAAAGGGAGGGTAGTGAGGCCTTGATATGATAATACCTATTAATGATTGTTTTAATGGAACGAAACGGAAGGACCATTGGTGCAAGATCTGAAAAGCATGTGAAATCTATCGACTTTTCAATGGTTGGCCCAATTAAAAAGTTTCATAGAGGCTCACTGAGTTAGAACTGACTGCGTTAGAAGTTGACTGTGTTAAAGGTTTGGAACGAATCATAAACAAAAAAATATGCCAAACATGTGGACTCAGGACCGAGTCTATGTCTAAAGAGTAAAACTTAGTCCGAAACTTTTTTTCTCAGACCAAATCAAGTGAGTGACTCGGTCAGAAATTAGGACCGAGTCAGTAGGTCTTGAAGCAAATAAAAGATGCTGATCGGGAAATGTGAACAAGTCAGAATCTCTATCAAACAATCCCTAACATAATTTAGCAAATTGAAATTATAACATTTTTAGTATTTTTATTTTTTAACTGCATAATTAATAAAATAATACCAACATGAAATATATCGTGTACTTAAAGAAGAAAACTATATAAAAGAAGGTTTATAAAACATTTCATGAAAATAAATTTTTAGTTATTCAATAAAAGGTTTTTCGCTTAGAAGTTTCTTAGATGCTGTTTGTTTTTTGAGGCAAAATGTCCGTAATCTGCGGACATCTGTAAACCTTTGCAGTTGAAGATGTGAAAACGTCTGCAGTCTGAAAAAAAAAACTGTTTGTTTTTTAATATCTGCAGATTACTAAAATAAAATAAAATCTAAATAAACAGATTTTTTTAAACTTCAAAGTGATTTTTTAATATTTTTATGACTTTCTTATAAATAATTAACAAATCTAGATCAATTTTTATGTATTTTGATAAAAACCAATAATTTTGGTCACAAAGTTATAACTAAACATTTTAATTAGGAATAAAAGAATTTGATACATAAATGGATGAAAATAAACTTCGATTTTTTCAATCAAATCAATTAAAAACGTAACATAAATATTTTCCTAAGAAATTAACGATGCCATATTAAATAATGTTTTATAAAATTTGGTATAAAAAATATAAAAATATATTATAATTTTTTTTTTCATATTTATATAAACAATTTCAACGACTATTATTGTAATAAATCTTTATTTATAAATTTGTCAAAAATATTATGTTTGTGTCATTGAACCTTCTTTTTATTATTATTTTATTTTTTTTAAGTATTGTAAGGCCAAGAAAATATATAGACAAAAAACAAAAAATACTTTAATCAACACTTGAGGTTTCTAGACATGTATGCTTGTCTAAATCATCCCAAAAAAGAAAAATTTCTTACTTATTAAAAGAAAAAAATTCTTATGCATTGAATAAAGATTTTAAAAAATAATTTCTATTGATTTATCATATAAATAATGATAAAACTATTGTGGATGCTCAAATGATATTATTTCGAGGATTTGAACTGTAGAACCACCGTGTTCTTGCGGGAAGAGCCCGAAACAAGGAAACAATAGCCAAGTGCTAAGCTGATGATTCCTGTAGCTTGTTACACATAAACGATTCAAGACTTTGAGACGCCTTCCGGCTAACACCCCCGATGGAAATCAGAACCACAACCCAGTTAGCAAATTTCTTGCAACTTTGCATCGACAAAAAATCTCATACAAAAGGAAAGCTCCTCCACGCTCATATCCTCCGTACTGGTCTCTTCGCCGACACCTTTCTATCAAACCGCTTAATCGAGCTTTATCACAAATGTGGTCGCTTAACAACCGCACGCCGAGTGTTTGACAAAATGCCACACAAGAACCTTTTTTCATGGCACGCAATGTTAAGTGCTTTCTGCAAGTCCGGTGATATCGACGAAGCACACAAACTGTTTGTGAAAATGCCCGAAAGAAACTCTGTGTCGTGGAACACTTTAATCAGTGCCTTAGTTCACAATGGGTCAGATCAGAAAGCATTGAACTTGTATCACGACATGAACAAAACAGGTCTCTTGCCTACAAATTTCACATTAGCTAGTGTCTTAAGTGCGTGTGGGGCACTTAAAGATTTCATCTGTGGTTGTGAATGTCATGCGTTTTCTACCAAAATTGGGCTTGATAAGAACATATACGTTGGTAATGCTTTGTTAGGTATGTATGCAAAATGTGGCCATATACAGAATGCAATCAAGGCTTTTGAAGACTTACCTGAAGTCAATGAGGTTTCTTTTACATCCATGGTAGGGGCATTAGGGGAAACTGATCATATCAATGATGCTTTTCACATGTTTCAATCAATGCATAGAATTGGGATACAGATTGATGCAATATCAATGTCTAGCATCCTTGGTGTATGTGCTAGAAGTGGGAATAATGAGTTAGGGCAACAGTTTCATGATCTCACAATTAAACTTGGGTTAGAAAAAGATTTACACTTGAGTAATTCATTGTTAGACATGTATGCAAAAAATGGAGATATGAATAGTGCTGAAATGGTGTTTAACAATCTGTCTCAAGTTAGTGTTGTTTCTTGGAATGTTATGATTGGTGGATATGGTCAACAACATGAAATAAAAAAGTCAATAGATTGTTTGAAAAGAATGGAAAGATTCGGTTTAAAACCAGATGAAGTAACCTACATAAATATGCTCACAGCATGTATCAAATCTGAAGATATCAAAACTGCTCATGAGATATTCAATAAGATGACATTTCCAACTTTAAGTTCTTGGAATACTTTGCTTTCAGGATATTCCCAAATTGGAAAACATAAAGAAACTGTTCAACTTTTTAGAAACATGCAGTTTTGTAATGTGAAAGGTGATCGAACAACTTTTTCTGTTGTTTTTAGCTCTTGTGCTTCTTTGAGACTTTTGAAAAGTGGAACACAAGTTCATGCAGCATCATTAAAGATTCATATTGATGATGATATTTATGTTGCTAGTGGACTTATCGGGTTGTATTCCAAATGTGAAAAAATCAATCTTGCAAAAATTATATTTGATAGAATGAATACTCAAGTTGAAGATATTGTTTGTTGGAATTCTATGATGTTAGGATTGTCAATCAATAATCTTGAAAATGAATCCTTTGTTTTATTCAAGAAACTTCTAGAAACCGAAATGATTCCTTCTCAATTCTCTTATGCTACTATCCTAAGTTCTTGCACAAAGCTATTATCTTTATCTCAAGGAAGACAAATCCATGCTCATGTATCGAAACAAGAAATGGAAATCGATGTTGTTGTTGGAAGTGCTTTAATCGATATGTATTCAAAATGTGGAGATGTAAATGATGCAAGATTAGTTTTTGACACAATGATTACAAAAAACACGATTACATGGAATGAAATGATTCATGGGTATGCACAAAATGGAGAAGGAGAAAAAGGGGTTTTACTTTATGAAGAAATGATCAATGAGAAAAAACTAAAACCTGATTCGATAACTTTTATTGCTGTTTTAACTGCTTGTAGTCATTCAGGGTTGATTGATTACGCGATTAAAATATTTAACTCAATGTTTCAAGAACATGGAATTGAACCTGTTTCGGATCACTACACTTGTGTGATTGATGCTTTGGGACGTGATGCTAGGTTTGATGAAATCGAGGTTATTTTAGGTAATATGCCGTGTGTGAATGATACGATTGTGTGGGAAGTTCTTCTAAGTTGTTGTAGAGTTCATGGTAATGTGAAGTTAGCAAGAAGAGCAGCTGAAGAGCTTTTTAGGTTAGATCCTTGTAATTCGGCTCCTTATGTGCTTTTAGCAAATATGTATTCTTCTTTAGGGAGATGGGATGATGTAAGGAAGATTAGGGAGTTGATGATTGAAAAGAAAGCAGTAAAAAATCCGGGGTATAGTTGGGTTGAACATAAAGATGGGATTCAAGAGTTTAATGTTGATAAAAATGAACAAGTGAGTGATGAACGATATTGTTTGAGTGGGTGAAAGGACGAAAATGACCTTGAGAGGTTAAATGAGGTTAAGATTATTAATCTTAATCTATTGGTACATCTGTATGTTGGTGTAAGAGTGTGAAAGAAAAAGGTCTAGATGTAAGAAATCGTAATATACTTTCGGTTATTTGTTTGTTATTGTATTTTACAATATTAAAGTTTGAATACTATTTCTTGCATTTAAACCTAATGAGAATGGTTATGCTGTCTATGAATGTCACAAAGGAAAAAGTGACAAGTGATTTAGCGTGTACACTTGCATCAAATTGGCAATGTTATGGTATGCTTAGTGTCTTTTGTATTGGAAGTTTTTGAATTTGTGGTTTATGTTTCTTGATGAGTGTTAAAAATAGTATAAATTTATATTTTGGGAGAACCACGATTTGAACCTTACATATTTATGAGTAATATTTATGAATATATGGACCTTAATTCTTTACCTAGATGAAAAATGTTGTTGCTTATTTCTATTGGAGTTGTGGATAAATTTGATGATCATGCAATTATGGGTGTTGCTATTCACACCGAAGACAGGTGAAAACTATTTTTTTGAAGTCAAAACCGCTTTGACTAATCTAACGAATATCATTAGGAACAGTATAATAGATTTTACACATATGGTCCCTCGTGTTATGTAAGAACTTTGATTTTCATCTTTTTTTTTTTTTTTTTTTTAACTTTTAAATATAAATAATCAATATATACTAACAAATTTTACATATATGGTCCCTTATTTTACATATCATTTTATATTTTAGTTCTTTATATTATTTAATATAAATAATATTACATGTATATGATCTTTATTTTACATATTATTTTTAATATAAATTTGTTAACAATTTTACATATATAGTCCTATAGTTTACATAATATTCTATATTCTACTTTTTATACTACTTAATATAAATAATATTACATACATAATCTTTGTTTTACATATTATTTTTAATATAAATTATATATTTATAGTTATAAAAA
Organism: Lactuca sativa; assembly: GCF_002870075.4. Lineage (NCBI taxonomy): Eukaryota > Viridiplantae > Streptophyta > Magnoliopsida > Asterales > Asteraceae > Lactuca > Lactuca sativa. The sequence continues at coordinate 78,679,617 of NC_056629.2, read as the reverse complement.
AAATAAATCGTATATTAATACTAAATAAAATATATTATTTCTTAATATATGAGATTTACAATTTTTGTTAGTTATTGTCTTGTAAATTTTTCATATTTAGTAGTAAAGTAGATAAATCAAGCTTGTTGATCAAATGGAATGGAATTTTCAAATATTACATTTATAACCTTCTCATTTATATGATGAGGTCCATGCTTCCCATGGGTTGCAAGATTTTTTTTTTTTTTGGATTGAGTCAACAAAGTTTTGTTATAGGCCCAACGGTATTAAGTAGTGACCTTTTTTTTTTGAGGTCGAAGGTTCAAGTCCTGTTGTGGACGTAGGTGAATTTAAATGTTAGTTTAAAAGTAAATATTATAAGGCTGGTACATAGACAAAAGATGGGATATATATGGAAAACATTAAAAATAAAAAAAAGAAAGAATTGAGTTTCTTTCATTATTTATACTTTATTATCCATAAAGAAGTGTGGGTACATTTTATAGCAACCTTATTATAAGACGTAATAAATAAATTTTCAACAATCAAATGATGGTTTCAAAGAAATAATGAGAGGATGCTCACAAGATGAAAATAAAGCGAGAAGTACCAAAAACACATCGCTAAAATTACAATCAAGCATTACCGAGGTATCAACAAGTGCTTTCACTCTAAAGTCATTGATCATCGTGATGTCCAAAATCGGGAGACCTCTCTCCATTAAGCGGTGAAAATGGGTGGCACCACCGTCACGAAAACACTCATGTTGGCTGAAGCTGCTGAGCCGTTTTGCTTGTTGTAGTCCCGACTGTTATTAGTACCCACAATTTCATGTTAGCAGGGTCAATGGTAAATGGGGACTGTTGTTAGTGCCCCGATTTCATTTTCATACACCTCTAATAATTATTTTATTGTTACATAAAAAATAGTGTTCTTAATTATTTCAATATTTTTCAGCTTTTTTTCATAGAAGACTATGTTGATTTTTGAAAAATGAGTTTCACTTCTAAAAATAATACAATGTCAATATTGGAACCAGCAATTACATTGTAAATTAATCCACTTAATCACACAATAAACTACAATACTTGTATATAAACACAAAAAATAAGTAAGATTAAGTAAAATATTATAAAATACTTAATAATTGTTTGTTTTTTTACTTTTCAAATCCAACCGTGTTTTTATATTAATTACAAAGTACATCTTTTAGTTTTCCATAAATTCAACTAGCAATTTAAGCCGGGAAATCATTCTTAAAAATCATTTGGTATACTTGTGCGCTGATAACTTGTATAAATTATTTGAGACCAAATTTTTTTATTATATTTGTTATAAAGAGCTATTGAGTCAAATTCGATTATGATAGACAATTTAATCAAGTTGTATAGAATTTCAGACCAAATATCTTGATTAATAATAATAATAATAACAAACTGTTAAAAGAAAATAAAAAAGAAAAAAATAAGAGTAAGTTAGTCTCTTATATGATACAAGGACCAAAACTGTAATATTTATAAACCATAGGGATACAACCTATTAATTATTAACTTAGGAACTAAAGTTATAAATCAGACCAAAACTCAAGGACGATTTCTCTAATTTACTCTAAATTAAAAAAATGCGCTATCCGTGGTTGTTAATATATACAATCATTATATTTTTAATATTTTTTTAATTGAGTTTACTGATCAAATTGTTTTGAATAGATGGTTTTTGACTTTTTATTGGGAGTCTTTAAAATCCTCTGCAATTATATTTATTTGGAAAATTACATAAATGGTCTCTATGGTTTGGTGAAAATTGCAACTTCACTCCAAGTTTTTTTTATTTCTTCCACAACTTTCAATTTTGTGCGTGGTATCCTTTTCACTGACGACATATATTTATGTCTGTTGACCCTCACCATGTGTCATTATAACTTTTAGTTACGAGCAATGTGAGCAAATCACATCTCTAACTTTTTGTTACATCGTGATTTCTTACCAAAATTTTTAAAAAGTTCTAATGATCATGAGTTGGATACGATGTTACAAGAGTTGGGGGAATTATGCTATGGTCATTTATAGACCGATGAGCCCATATTCTATTTTTTTTCTAACACTAGATTCTCACTTGGATTATGGTCTCCCATCCTTTGGTGATGACCTAGATGTTATTGTTTCGATATATCATGTCCAAAATAGATTAAAAATGAATGAGAAATTACTTGTCAAAGTAGAGTAATTGGAAAAAAATAATAAAGAAGTTAAGTGTGTTTTAACTCATTCCACAATGGGAGAATAAAAAGAAAATTGGTTTATTACTACAAAGACTAGCTACCTTTGTAAGATTAATAATAGAAACCAAGACTCTCTCTTGCATATGCACCGACAGAGGGGGGGGGGGGGGATGCGAGCCAATTTTGATTTGCCTTCGGTTCACTAAACTTGTGTTCGAGCGTGCGTCATGTGGGTATGAATGCACCACCGGTCGACCAGAAAAGTTATTTTCTTTTCGCTTAACAATTACAAACCCGAATTAAAAGCTATTAATAATAGATTTCGGTTTTGATCTATCAATTAATTATGTTATTTAATTGACTGTTACGTTTTGATGTTTAATGACATCAATGACGATTTACAATATAAATAGGGCCTCTCCTTTACTGTTTAATTTATATCGAATGAAAAGAAATCACTCTCTTCCTCTCTTACTGTTCTGCTTCTTCTTTCATCTTTTGCTGTAACAAAGGTAATTTCCAGGCCAAGTGAGGGTTCGGATGACCTAGAATAGTCACTTACTACTTTTATATCCTGGGAAACAAACACCCATATAGGGCAACTTTGTTTAAGGAAACTGTAAACAAATGCCTCGGTAACAATTTCTGATTTTTGTTCTTTTGTTGCATTTTGGGTTATATTTTTCCTAACAGTTATAGCATTTCAAGGTATGATGCTAAGAACAGATAAATTCATATTTATACTAATTATAAACATGGGAAGACAACTTTACATACTTACTTTTTGTCACCATGAAAAGTTATGATGGAGGAAACCGATGACGAGGTTTCACTAGAGTACACTAAGAGAAAAAACTTTGTTAAAAAATTGGGTAATGTAGAAAACTAGACATAGATGCTGATAGATCTATAGACACTTCCAAGACTAGTGTTCAATTTGTCCCTACTACAAGAACATGTAATGAAATAAAAGTATCATGTATTGAAAATGAACAAAGTGTAAAGAAGGTTACTACCACTGTTCAAGATAATACAATGGACTGAAGTGAAGACTAGGTTCCTATTACTGACGATGGCACAATGGATGGAAATATAGAACAACACCATTTATTAAAGTAACTTGGAATCAAGTCAGTTGGAGAACCTTAATCCTCTTTTTGGTTTAGACAATGACTTATACTATGTGACTATAGAGAAAGAGTATGCAATCATCAATAAGGCTGATAGATGACATCAGGAAACAACCAAAGCGTCTGAATTAACTTAATTTGTGGTGGAAAAGTTAATAAGTCAGTAAGTAGTTTTTGATAAAGTGTTTATCCATTATTAAAAGATTGTTCACAACATTAATTTACAAATTAACCATAATCCATTATTAAACATCCCTAATAAATCTACAAAATTTGCCATACTCTTTGTACCAACGACAAACTTTGCAATACTTATGCGGGTCATCATCTTCTGCAAATGTTGCAAATTCCCCTTCGGTGGAATGCTCCACCTCTTCACATTGCAAGGTGATGTTATCCATTGTAGGTTTATGAACAACATGTAGACTATGCAACAATTCTTTGGCACTTTCAACACAATCTTCGTACTCTTGAAAATCCGGAGCAACCAAACCTAAATACTCATCAAGTCTACCCAAACCTACAAGTACATATTAAAAGAAATTTCAATCCAAAATGTAATAGTTTTAATTTGTATTACAAATTATACAACACATCAAAACTATTCTAAAATCTAGTTTTGACATTAATACTAAAATGAAAGTGTTATGTAGCCAATACATTAAAAACAAAATGTAATGTATATATTGTATACATACCTTGATCACATTTAGGAAACCCTTTTGATATGTAGATCATCCAAGGGAAATAAATAGCCTCAAGATGACCATCTTATCCGGCTGCAGTCATCAATTCCAATCAATATTCAAAATTAACCTTATAAAAGTACTCGCCCTGTTAATAGAATAACAATACTATTAAGACCAACTACACTAAAAATAAAAGTAATATATATATATATATATATATATATATATATATATATATATATATATATATATATATAATTACTCAAATTAAGTAACACATACCACTCCTTTTCTATACATTGTTTCCGTGTTTTTATGATCTGCACAATTGAATATAAATGCTTCCTCCTTATTACTTTTTGAACCCAAACCACGACTAACCGGAAACTCTTCGAGGGATGCATTTTTGAACACATTACTTTTTTTCCCCGCTTCATTCATCTTTTTCGAACTACAAAAATTGAAATCTATAGTTAATATTAATAAATCAAGTTATACTTCACAACTGTATCTTCAACTACTATATCTTCACAACTTCTATTTGCCCTTTTGTATTTTTTACCCTTACAGTCCGACCGAAAGTAATCATTACGGGATTTAGTAGCCAAATCAAGTTTATCTACAGGTGACATTATATATTTATCTTTGTGTGGTAAAATTGTTATACTGTATTCCTCATCATCGCTTTCATATGCATCTCTATAACTTTTTGGAGGCATCATGACCACAATTGACTTTTTATTATCCTCCAGGCCTGTCATATAGAATACTTGTCGTGCTTGTGAGGCAAGTATGAACGGATCGTCCTTATGTCCTAATTTATCTAGTTCTACCAAGGTGTAGCCAAGATGATCTTTTTTAACCCTTTTTTTATTATGAACCCAGTCACACTTGAAAATAAGAAATTTTCTTATATGATAATCTAGAACCCATATATCTTGTAGAGCACCATAATAAAAGGTGTTGTCATAGGTTACTTCTTCTTTCCTAGATATGTGCGTGTTAGTTGACTCTACGCAAACCCCCTATTTTGGTTAATTGTACCTTCACAGGATTATGTATGAAATAGGTAGCCATTGATGTGATATACAACATATTTCATTACGACGTGCTGTGGGCCATAGGAAACTCACCTGAAGTCCTTTGAAATGCTATGTATGTCGATCGCCATCTCTTGCTCTACCTAAATATCATTAAAAGGATAAACATCAGAGGGGAAGATTGATTAGTTACTATTTTGTTCAAGAAATTGATCAATGAATTCTCAAAACACAAATTAACTTGGAACGTTATCTGACCTCCTCTTTTAACCAATGACTGAAAGCTTCCCTGTGCTCATTCTCCAGCCATGCTTGTCTTTTCATGGGATGTTTATTTTTAAGATGTATCTTGTGTCGCCTATGCGTAAATTGATGAACATTAAATTTAGAATTGTTGAATATCAAACCAACAGACACACAAGGAAATCGACAAATAATATTGAGAATTATATGTCGATTAATTGCGAATAAAACAAATCCATATATTTATATGGAAAAAAATGAGTAAATGGGTTAAGCCAAAAGTCCCAACTTAATGTATTAAGACCCCAACATACTATATGCATGTATATATACATCATTGTGTTAATGTATTATATATTGCGATCCATATATTTTATATATGAGATTAATGTATTATATAGTTATGCAGTCTAAGTGTTTATAATTAATTAACATACTTTTACATGTATACATATTAAGTGATGAATTTAGTAATGTATTAATGAATTAAGCTCTTAATCTGGATTGTATAAATAAATGCATAACTAATCAAACAAATAATGAATATACAATTAGTAATATACTTACTCGATATACAGATACACTTCAGGTGTATTTTGCAGTACAAAGAAATGTGCTTTGCGGAAGAGTTCCAGACAAACTTTAGAGTGATATGCAGCTTCAACAATATCAAGCTTTCCAACAATTCCAACAAATCCAACAACAATTCCAACCACAACCATCACAACCTCCTCATTTGTTAGATTTTGTTTTGGAAACTCAACCTTTACCGCTACCTCAACCTAAAAAAAGGAAAAAACCGGCCCGACCAACACCACCCAAGAAAGGGTCCCATGGACAAAAGAAGAAGAAGAAAAGCTCGCTGAAGGCATGGATTTCGGCTTCCCAAGACTCGATTGAAGGCGATAGTCAAACGTTCGGTTGTTTTTGGGAGAAAGTCGTGCGGTGTTTTATGAGTTAACGGGAAGTGAAAGTCGAAATCCCGATCAAATTAGCTCCAAGTGGCGCGATATTTGACTCAAATGCATCGGATTTGGAGGAATTTACAACAACCTCCTAAACATATGAAAAAGCGAGTCAAATGATTTTGATGTTTTTAAGGCGGCTTTGAACCAATTTGAAAAAACTACGACAACCCGCAAATCTTTTCCGTATGTGAAACCTTGGCTAAAGTTGAAAGATGCTCCGAAATGGAAAGAGCAAACGGAAGGAAGTTCACAATCTTCCGGTTCAAAGCGTTAAAAAAACCTTGATGGAACGTCTCAACAATCGGATGGCCGAACACATTTCGACATCAACGACGAACCGCTCGATCTTGAAGTCGAGCAACCTCTTTGTTGGCCCGTTGGAAGAAATAAAGCAAAAAAAAACGACTTCAACGTCTTCGGGATCTAGTGTTATGGATCAGTTTGGAGAGACTTTTGATCGTTATGTGCATGTTCAAGAAATGAAGGCAGAGTGTTGAGTCGGGTAGAACAAAAAATGATAGAAACACAATCGGTGATTCAAACAAAAACTGATATGGAAATCTTGAAAATGAAAGCGGACGACCTCGAAGGCGAAGATTTGGAGCTATTTCTCGCGATGAAGGAGTCCATTCGAGTCCGACGTAGGAATAGGGGATGGTTTTTTTAGTTAAGCTTGGTAATTTTAGTTTATTTATTTCTAATGTTATTTTTATTTTTTTATTTTAATGAATGTAATTTTTATTTCTAATGTTATTTTTATATTTTTTTTATTTTAGTTAATGTAATTTTTATTTTTATTTTTTTTAATTAATGAAATTTAGTATTTTAAATTAATGAAAACTAGTATCTAAAAAAAATTATATGATTTTTATGTATTTTTTATTTAAATTTAATTAAAAAATGAGATAGAGTGGTGTGTTTAGTGGTAGGTATCTCATGGTTAGTGGTAGGGAGCATGGTGATGATGTGACACCCACCACTATAGTGGTTAGTGGTGGGTATAGCAGATGGTCTAAGTAGTAAAAAGTAAAATAGAGAACTGACATGAGGAAATGCCCACTATTAAGGTTATTTGGAATGACTTGAGAAAGAGCAAATGCATGAGAAGTATGAGGCTGTTGCAATTGTTTTGGATATTGATTATCATTCTTTGCAGAAAACTGATTATATGAGTACAATAGAATCATTCATGATAATTGTATAAAACAAGTTAGAAAGCTGTTGAGAGACTACCTGTGTCCTTCTGTAATGTTTTTTTATGTCCAATCATAATTTTCTCGAAATGGGATTTCAGTGTATCCTCTTCCATTGGTCCCTATAACCGTTGAAATAATTGTCTTGCACTGCCCTGTATAAACATATAAAAACCAACAATCATACTTATATATATATATATATATATATATATATATATATATATATATATATATTAACATGTATATTTTATACATAAAAAAAAGAAAAGAAATTGAATATTGCCTCTGGAATACCGGGTAAAGTAGAGGGATAAGGCTGGGAGTTCCCTGAATCTTCAGCACTATCAGCCCCATCACCAGTATTTTGATCCATTATGCCGCTCTTTGCATTCTTTTGACTTGAGAAAAATGCACTGCACAGACATCTAACAAACCAACCTTTTTAATATAAAAAATTAAAAAAAAATTTAAAAGTTCTTCGGATATGATACTTACCTTGAACAACAACATGAAGATACCATACAGATACAATAAAAAAATATATGCGGAAGTTGAAGAAGAATTCTATCATCACAGAACAAGAAACACTCCCTTCAATTCATGATTCGTACTGAACAAACCCTAATCGTAGGAAAATGCACAAAGAAAAAGTAGAAACAGGAAAAAGAGAACTCGTCTGCACTTGAACAAACAGAAAAAAGAAATCTATTTATTTCTTCAGTTTGATTCAATTAAAACCTCAAAAAATCACAGATCGGTATTGAAGAAACCTATAAAAATTCACAGATCGGTTCATGCTTTTGGGTTTAAATAATCGAAAATGTAGTATAGTAATGAAAAGAAAGAAGAACGAGAAATAGGTTCCCTAATACCATGGTAGATGAGCTTGATCATGTCAGGTTCATGTTTTAGGGCTCCATAGAACACGGACATGCCCATAGAACCCAATCCCTGAGCTGATACCTCTAAACCCTATGAACCCCGTTTGACTCTTAGAACTACTACCATTTTCTATCTTTGTTCTTCTTCTATGGATCCATGAAAACTAAGGTTGACTGATTTCTTCATACAGGAATTCATATCAGCATTAGGGTTATCCAGAGCCGATGATGGTGTAGCGGCGGGAGCTGCTGGTTTGGCGAATGATTCCATAGGAAGAAGAATGGATGAATGGATAGAGCTTGAGGACGAGGAAACAAGCATCACTAGGAGAAAAACGAGAGAGAGAGGGAAGTGAAAACTAACCCTAAATCACCCAAGGTAGGTTTTTTAAGTTATGGGATTTTCCCCCCAATTCGCTACTAAGGATGAGACACGCGTTTGCCTAAAAATTTATAAAACGACAAGTAATTTTAAGGCACAAAAAAATGTGTGTGTTAAATCCTTCAAATTTTATAAGAGATGACATTTTCTTTACGATACATACATTTGCGTATCTTAAATCAATGCGTATAATAATTTGCAGGTCATTAAAGGCCTATTTTCTAGTAGTGGAGGTTGATATTGCTATTGCTTGGTTGCTTCTTTAGTTTTTTTTGTGAAAGAGGCCACAGCCCCGGCAAAGATATTGCTTGGTTGCTTCTTTAGTTTGTTTTATAGAGAAGTTGAAAACCCTAGTTATTTCTCATAGTTTTTGATTAATGGAATGAAAACGAAGAAGAAATGCTTTTATTCTCATTTACTGATACATGTTACTTAAGTGGCTTGAGAATATGTTATTATGGTGTTTTTAATTACCATGTCATTAAGGATACAAACCCACCCCGTTTCCTAGATTAAAAGGTTGTAATTGACAACAATTTTGTAACATAAATGACATTGCACAAAAATCACTTTAGTGAGCAATCCGGGACAAAACCAATGGTTAATTGTATTACATTGTCATTTTCCATTTTTGGGAAAAACGACACACTTGAGAAAATGCATATGGAATATATAAATATGGACAAAATTTGTTAAAAGTTTAGGACACCCATAAATATGTAGATTTGAAATAACGAACATAGAAAGGCTTCATTACTTCCTTGGAATAGAGGTTAAACATAATGAGAATGGAATCATAATCTCTCAAGTAGAAATATGCTCAAGAGATCTTAAAACAATTTCACACGGAGAGTGGAACTCCATGTACAACGCCCATCGTTGAAAAGTGCGTTGATTCTGAGATTTTCAGAAGTCTGATGTACCTTTCAGCCACCAGACCTGATATCAGGTTTTCAGTGAGCCTGATTAGCCATTTCAAGGAATTCCCCAAACACGATCGAACAAGATATCCAAGTTATTGATTATCATATACCATTACCGTGCTCATAGTTCCCAATTTAATAATGACATATTTTCTGGATTTTACTGGTTATACAACCCTTTTTGCATCTGGGTGTGATTTAAGATTGTAAAATTCCGCGTCTACAGCCTACAGGTAATATTTCGTTGTCACTAGCTAATAAAAACTTTTAAATATAACCATTATCATGTTAAACCAACATAATAAATAAAGTACACCATGAATAAATACAAACTTGAAAAGACAATTGCACACAAATAAATTTGAAAGAAACCTTCAAAAGAAGCATATGAATGAAATCAAAAGTTTACACGAACACTGACTATAGTAAACTGTTTTGTCATTGGAAATGTTTGTAACTTTAGAAGTAAACTGTTTTGTCATTGGAACAGTTTGTAACTGTTGGGCTGTAGATAGTTTTTATGTTGCGTCTTTTGGGCTCGTTGATTAGCCTTGTATTCTCCGGTTTGGGCCTGTCCAACCGAGAGCCTTTTATGTATTGTATATAAGTTAAATGCTTGCATGCATATTAGGTAAAGATTCTAGAGATTATCGAAATACAGCGATTGATCAAGAGTACAATATTTTTCTGTAATCGTTCTTGTAATCTTCTAATCCTTTACAGTTGATGTTCTTAATCGAGCTCTTCTAAGGATTTTATTTAATCATTCGACACGATTGATTCAAGCTGTTTTGTTCTTAATATTGCGTTCTGCTTTGTTATTTTTATTGCGTTCTTGCTGTTTCGTATTCATATACTTGTTCAAGATCTAATCGATCTTCATAGATTAAAAGTTGTTTTAATCCCATCAATTGGTATCACAGGAGGCTGTGTAATCGATACACATCTTTTCTGTGAAAAAGATTTCCATTAGGGTTTTCCGCAATCATCGATATTTATTGAGCCGTCATCTTAATTGACGTATCTTAATATTTATTGTTTTGCCCTAATCTGCTTTATTACAAGTCTGATCTTTGAACATGTTTTTACGATCATAATGGACGCGACGCAATCAAACCCAATTAATATTTCCAACAGCATCGGTTCGACGACAAAGATTCCAATCTTATACACCCATGACTATGAAGTATGGGCGCATCATTTTGAAGATTACGTGATTGGATCGGAGGACAATGGTTTTCTCATATGGGAAGCCATCATCAATGGACCGTTTTCTCATTCTGCGACATCCAGAATCATTAAGACGCAAAAAGAGTACAACGATCTGCTTAAGGACGTGACGAATATTGCGCAAGATGAAAAAGATAAATTCCAGTGCAATATTAAGGCACTAAGGTTGATCAGATTCGCCCTTCAGTCCGACACGTTCAGACTGGTCAGCTCATGCACTACGGCGAAGGAAGTGTGGGATAGACTTCGCGAACTGTATTCCACAGACGAAGATCTTGAACATTCTATCCAAACCTTGCTTCTATCTGAGTTTGGAGAATTCAGGCAAGGGGCCGAAGAAACGGTGACCCAGACGTTTGATCGCTTCAATCATCTTCTCAGCAAGATGATCAAACACGACATTGAAAGGAAGCTCATCGAACAAAAGGTTACTTTCTTGAACGGACTGAGATCTGAATGGAGAGCAGTTGTTTCCACAGTCAAAGCCCATGAACAGTTTAAATCATACTCTTTGGCGAAACTAGTGGGTATTCTAAAGTCACAAGAGAAGATAGTGGTTCAAGAGAAGAACGTTGTTACTAGTCTTGGTTCGTTGGCCCTCCTATCTAAAAGTAAAGCTGTGATGGAGGATGAAGAGCTCAACTTGGAAGAGTATGACCTCACGACTGAGGATTATGCCATGATGGTATCTAATCCTAAGAGGTTCATAAAAAAGAGATTCCCCAGCAACAAAAACCGAAACTGGCAGGGGAGTTACAGCTCTGAAAAGGCAAACAATGAACCGAAGGCTGAGGAGCCCAAGAAGGAACCGAAAGCAGATGGCGATTCCGGAGTAAGCTGTTTCTATTGTGGTGGCAAGAACCACTATGCTAAGGACTGTGTTCTTAAGAAGATGGCTGAAAAGGACGATGGAAAGGATGAGGAAGCCGTGCTGCAGAAGAGATTGGATGAGTTGAGAAAGAAAAAGTCTACCGCTAACCCTTCTACTAATGCTCTTATTGTGCAGGGTTCGGTTAATGACGATGAGTTCGGTAGCACAGAAGTTTGGTCTACTGACTCAGAAGACGAAGAAGTGAGGAAGCCTACTCATGGAAAGGCTTATATGGCTAAGGAGGAAAGCAGTGGTGGAAAATGCTTCATGGTGACTGACGTATCTCAAATGAGGGGATACAATACCGATGGAGGAAGCAATGGACCGAAGGTGCAGGAGGATATGTGCTTTACGGCCAAACCACTCAGCCAGCAGTTCAATGAGCTCGATGAACTGATAAAGAAGGTACAATCTGTTTTTATTTCATCTAAAGTACCATCATCCTCATATGAGAAAGAACTAAAAAATGTTAATACAAGAATTTCTCATTTAGATAGTAGCTTAACTCAAACTCGAGTCACCAATTCTAACCTGACTGATCAATTAAGCAGGGTGGCGTCGAAGAGTGAGGAGCGGCGAATGTGGATTGAGTTAAAAGAGTCGGAATTAATTAAAGTTAAAGACGAAAACATTTATTTGCAGAGAGACAATTTGAAATTGTTAAAACAACGAAATGTTTTTTGTTTAATAGCTAAACGTTTATATTCCAATATTACTCAACTTCACTTGGATTGTGAGATAGGTCAAAAGATCCATCGCATGATTTTGCCCTTCCTAGAATTTAAGGAGGATGAAATCGATGCCGAAGCCTACAATTGTGAGAGTGTGATATCGTCTGATGATGTCAATCCGACCTACATGTATGGACTGGACAAAATTGAGTCCTTCATTAAATCCAAAGACCACAAGGACATGCTCAAAAATCTTTTGGACGAAAATGACAAACTTAAACTGAGAACTGAAACCATGCAAAAGTTTGACTCTCTCAACGCCAACGTAAGCTCAGAAAATAAAATCGATGTTGAAAATGCATCTGAGCTTAACGAGGATGAAAACATGAGTGAAATTTCTGTAGAGGATACGGTTGACTGCTCAGAATTCGTTAAAAGCGAAACTGAAAACCACAAAAATCTTATCTCTGAAAATTCTGTGGAATTCGCTAGACTGTCCCAACAAAAGTCCCCGAAATTAGTAGAAAAAGTTGTCGTGTATCAAAAGGTCAGGACCACTCCAAATCAGGTATACAAGGTCACTGGAGTAACCGAACATCAAACAGCTGAACTCACAGCTATTGTTAACGAAGACAATGCTGATGGCTGTGATGAGTACTTCTGGGAAGCTCCTATTGATAATGGAAACGAAACCGTTGGCCTATCTGAAAGAACCTCCTGGATGAGAAAAGGGAGATACATACCTGAACCATTGAACAAGCCTGATAATTTCAGTGAACCAAGCACCAGTGGTACGAAAGAAATTCCTCAAGAGGATGATCGTTCAGCAAAAGAAGACATTCCTTCAACACCAACAGCTCAAAGTGAAACTTCATCAGAAACTCCTTCCACTTCCTCAGGGCAAACTGAATCTTCTTCAGATATTCCATCTGCTCCCTCGGCTCAAAGAAAGACTCCTGAAGTTCAAAAGGAACCAGCAAAGGTGACAACAAAAACGAGAGCGAACGTTCATCATCAACCTAAGCAGATGAGGGATAAGAAGATAGAGAGGAACCAAAGATACAGGAAAAACCTTTCAGAAAGAAAACAATTCTGGCACTCCTAGAATGCATACTATTCACACAAAGACAAGAATCTGAAATGTGAAAACAATCCTGTAAGAAAGCCTGAAAGTTCCAACAACCGAAAGCAAAGGTTCGGTTCGCAAGAAAATACCAACCGAAAGCCAAGGTTCGGTTCGCATGAAAATACCAACCGAAAGCAAAGGTTCGGTTTTGAAAAGGATTTCAACCGAAACCAAAGGTTCGGTTCCAAGAACAACTCCAACCGAACTCAGAGGTTCGGCTCTGAAGTCAGAAGAGAACAAGACTCGAAGGTCAGCCCCTCTAATGATCAAAAGCAAAAGGGTCACCTAGAGTCATCAGCCAGGAAGTCCTCCCCATCCAAATTCTCTCATTCTAATTCTTCTCGTTCTTCTACTTCCACTCATTCATCTCCATCTTGCTCCAAAGCTAATCTCGTATGCTCTCAAAAACCTCATTCTTCAGCTGAACAGAAGGGAAAGCAGAAGGTCGATGAATCCAAACATGTGTCTAAAACGAACAAACCTAATCCTAACAAAATAAAAGTCTTCACCATTAAAAAGAAAGATGAAACAACTCTAATTAAAAGAACATATCTAGTTGACATCTCTCTTACTATTCCCGTTTCCATGAAAACCTCACATGGACCCAAGAAACTTTGGGTTCCTAAATCTGCTTAATTTTTGCAGGTTATAAGTGACGAGCAGTTTGACGAAGAATGGTACATCGACAGTGGCTGCTCGCATCACATGACAGGGAGGAAAGAGGACCTCAGGGAATACAGATCTCTTACAAATGGTGGCAACGTTAAGTTTGGAAATAACTCTTTCGGCACCATAAAGGGATACGGTATGATAACGAATGGTGATTTTACCATAAGGAAGGTGGCCTATGTAGAAGGACTTCAACACAACCTCATCAGTGTATCTCAGCTTGTTGGAGGTACAGGTCTCAAAGTTTCATTCGATGATGAAGGTTCTGAAATCATAGAGAAAAAGACAAAGAAAGTGATTCTGAAGTCAGAGCGAAAGGGTGAAATGTTTCCTCTGAACATGAAACCCATCAAAGGAAACCCAGCCATATGTCTACTATCAAAAGCTCAATCCGACGAAAGCTGGTTGTGGCACCGAAGACTCTCTCATCTCAATTTCAAAGATATCAACCGACTTGTCACTGGAGGTCATGTTAGGGGTCTTCCATTGCTCAAGTTTGACAGAGAGCATTTGTGTGCTGCATGCGAAATGGGAAAGTAGAGTCGTCAAAGTCACTCATACATAATTAACACAAAAGTTGTTGAACCACTCGAATTGCTTCATATCGATTTGTGTGGTCCTTCATCTATCGAAAGCATCGGTGGTAGCAAGTATATTCTTGTTATCGTTGATGACTTCTCACGATTTACATGGGTGTTCTTTCTAAAGTTCAAATCTGAAGCGACTCAAAAGCTGAAAGTGTTTATCAAGCAAATTGAAGTCCAGCTCAAGAAGGTCGTTCGAAACATCAGGAGCGACAATGGTCTCGAATTCAAGAACAGGGAGTTTGAAGAGTTTCTTGCAGAAAAGGGAATCAGTCATAATTTCTCAGCTCCCTACACACCACAACAGAACGGAATAGTCGAAAGACGAAACCGATCCTTGTGTGAAGCTGCCCGAACTATGCTAAGTTTCGCTTCCTTACCTCTTTATTTTTGGGCTGACGCTATTTCTGCTGCTTGTTATACACAGAACAGGTCCTATCTCAATAAGCGATTCACGCTCACACCATACGAGATAATAAATAACAGAAAACCCAATGTGAAATTTTTCCATGTGTTTGGCTCAAGGTGTTTCATCTTTAACTCTAAAGAACACCGCAACAAGTTTGATGTCAAAGCAGACGAGGGAATCTTTCTGGGTTACTCACTCACATCCAAGGCATACAGGGTCCTAAACAAACGTTCAAGAAGGATTGAAGAGACATACTATGTGACCTTCGACGATAGCTATATCAAGAAGCTACAGGCCATAGATGACACTGCCAGGGAAATCTTTCCTCAAACTGGTCAAGTCACAGTCTTAATTGCCAATTTGTACGAGAATTTTCTGGAACTCTTTGACGAACCGGAAAAAGCTTCTCTCTTAGAAGCAGGTGCAGCTGACAACAAAATAGATCATATGAAGCAGATTGTCGAAGATGCTGCAAGAAGAATGCATGAAGGAGAAGGTCCTTCGCCAACCGAAGGTACCTCTCCAACCGAAGATGCCTCTCCAAACGAAGGTGCTTCAATGCCTGAAAATCCAACACCACAAGAAACCCCTGAACCTCATGTCTCTCAAGACTCATCAATTGAGGGGGAGCATGATGATATGACGCTTGATTACGATAGCCAATCTGAGCCAGAAGAGATGATCAACGCTGAACTAGATCCAACCTTCGATCCGAATTACCCTCCTCTTACCAAATGGACCAGAGATCATCCCATCTCTCAAGTAGTTGGTGATGTATCTGAAAAGGTTCTGACCCGATCTCAACTGAAGGCAAAACAGACATCCTTATTTTCAAAGGTTGAGTTTTGTATGTTTAACTCATTCGTATCAAAAGTTGAGCCGAAGACAGTGAACACTGCCCTCGATCACTCTGATTGGGTTCAAGCAATGCAAGACGAACTGAACGAGTTTGAAAGGAACAAAGTATGGCGCCTCATTCCAACTCCTCCAGATGTTTCGGTTGTTGGTCTTAAATGGGTTTTCAGAAATAAAATGGACAAGGAAGGTAATGTCATAAGGAACAAGGCTCGTCTGGTGGTCAAGGGATATTGTCAGGAGGAAGGAATAGATTACGAAGAGACGTTCGCTCCAGTAGCTAGGCTAGAATCAGTTAGAATATTTCTGGCCTATGCTGCTCACAAAAACTTTGAGGTTTTCCAAATGGACGTCAAGTGTGCATTCCTCAATGGAGAACTTGAAGAAACTGTGTATGTGGAGCAACCTCCTGGGTTCGTGAACAAAAAGTATCCAAATCATTGCTACATTCTGGATAAAGCTGTGTACGGCCTCAAACAAGCTCCAAGAGCCTGGTATGAAACGCTTACAAAATTTTTAAAGATGTCCAAATTCAAACAAGGTTCGGTTGACCCAACCTTCTTTCGCAAAAAGGAAGGTAACCACCTTATGATAGTTCAAATTTATGTCGATGACATCATCTTTGGCTCCACGAATCCCAGCTTAACAGCTGAATTCAGAAAGTTGATGGAGACTAAGTTTGAAATGAGCTCAATGGGTCCTATTAACTTTTTCCTTGGTTTAAACATAAGACAGGGACCCGAAGGCATCTTTATTAATCAGGAAGCTTACACAAAGACTCTCCTAGCGAAGTTTGGAATGATGGGAGACTCAAAAGTCAAAGTCCCAATGGCATTCGGCACCAAGCTGACCCCTTCACTAGATAAACCGGCTGTCGACATCACGCTCTATCGTCAAATGATAGGCTCATTGATGTATCTAACTGCTAGCAGGCCTTATATCATGTTTTCTGTGTGTTATTGTGCTCGATTTCAGGCTAACCCACGCGAACCTCACATGCTGGCAGTAAAGAACATCCTACGCTATCTCAAGCGAACCACCTCCTTAGGTCTGTGGTATCCATCCAATTCAGGCTTCTTCGTTCAAGCCTATTCTGATGCTGACCTTGGAGGATGTGGACTCGACCGTAAAAGCACAACTGGTGGCTGTCAATTTCTTGATGGGAAATTGGTCAGCTGGCAATCCAAGAAACAAACATGTGTGTCGCTGTCCACTGCCGAAGCGGAATATATTGCCGCTGCATCCTGCACATCACAAGTGATTTGGATCCAGAGTCAACTTCGAGACTATGGACTCAATATGAAGAAGATCCCACTATATTGTGACTCTGAAAGTGCAATTAGGATCTGTCATAACCCAGTGCAACACTCTAAAACAAAACACATAGCACTGAGGTATCACTTCATCAAAGATCATGTGGAAGATGGTAATGTCGAAGTTCACTTCGTAAGAACCACTGATCAACTGGCTGACGTCTTTACCAAAGCTCTTCCAGAAGCATCATTCAATAAAATATTGCAAGGGCTAGGAATGATGGAATCAGAGTCAGTACCTCACACTACCTCTCAATCTCAACTGTAAGAAGCGAAACCAACCGAACGTTCAGGTTCGGTTCAATCATCTGACTCACTCATCACTTCAAAGGTAGTTTTTCCTTGTTGTATATTTCTTGTACTATTTTGGTTTTCTCTATGTTAAAAGTATTTATTTCTTTTGTATCTAAATTTCTTACTTTCTCAAAATTTTCCAAAACCGGAACCAACCGAAGGTTCGGGTTCGGTTTTTCAAAATTCTGTGGAACCGAAACCAACCGAAGGTTCGGGTTCGGTTTTTCAAAATTTTCCTGAACCGAAACCAACCGAACGCTCGGGTTCGGTTTTTCAAATTTTTCCCAACCGAAACCAACCGAACGTTCGGGTTCGGTTTTTCAATCTTTTTCCAAGTTTCTTTTTAATTGTATTTTTTTTAACTCTTCTATATTTTTTTAGGTCTTATTTTTTTTATCTTATTTTTTATTATTATTTATTTTTATTATTTTTTTTATAAATTTCAAAAACTCCAAAAATATTTTATTTAATTTTTCTTTTTGTGCTCGTTCGTTCATGGGGATATATTTGAGAAATTACTTAAGTGTCCCTAGAAGCATGCTGCTGTATGTGTCCCAAGCCTCATAAGATTTTGAATAATAGCCTTCATGACCTGGTATACACAAACCTTGTCTTCCCAATAAGGCTACCTCATTTATTCTAATCGTGAGCTACCTCACACTCTTCTCACATGAGTTAAGAGTCTCCTGCTTGGTCCTTATTTTCGCAGCAGAGGTACTATGTTTACTTACACCATCCTCATTACCTTTCTTCATTACATTCGTTTCATCAACGTAACCCTTGAGACTCTCAACCCCTACCACTGAGGTTTATGGTTACACAACATCTGTGTTTATGATCTTAGTTTCGTGTCACTACGAGCTGAGTGAAACCCAAAATTCAACACCAACGAATTGACGGTGACCAATTAACTTGATCAAGTTTTCACCAATGAATTGACGAATGTACCTTCATGGAATCTCAAATTTTCTTTTGTGTGATCCCAATGAAATTGTTACACACCATAACATTTCTTCCCAAGGGATCCAGTTTTTTTAAAATTTTTATTTGAGATTTCATATTAATCCAAGCCACTACAAAATCAACTCCAACCTACTTGTTCAATAGACTACACCGATCTCACAAGTACTTTGTTCACATTCGTTCTTATATCAAGAATTGAATTGTTGAATCAAAGCGAAACTACCCTTAATTAGCCTAATTAAAAGAAGCCTTTCAACATTTCTTAATAAATGTTTGATCGTCATTTAACGGGATTCCACACTAACACTTTGAGGTCTCTCTTGACCTTGAAGAAAGAGATTCGTGCCCGGGATCATCAGTTTCGTGTCTTATGGACATCACAGATTATCCTAAAAAGAGTTGCTTTATTTCTTTTTCTTTTACACTCCTTGCACGAAAATCCTAGATTTTCAAAAATTCCGTTACTAATTATTTTACAGGTTGGATTATTACTGAAGGGTTACTAATGAAGTTGTGGTCAAAAATTAGCCACGTGGGTCATTGATTGGATACAGCTGTTCAAAAAGGGGAAAAGACAAAATGTTGCTGACTCGGCGGGAGTTAAATGGATAGAAATTCAAACGACAGTAAAAAAAAGGAGGGCGCGTGAATTTGAAACGGCCGCGCTTTTTCTGACACTTGTGGACGCGTGTGCAATATCGAAGCGTCATACCTCTGGAGTTACAGGCGCGTGTGGAAATGGAAACGGTTCCTTTCTCTGAACCGACGCTTATTGGGCGGCGTAATCCTAGGACTCTGACACTCTCTCTCCTACGTGATCATCGCACGCCCCAACTGTCACCCATCAGTCACTCCTATAACCCGTTTCGTATTTCCATAAGAGATTTGAAACAATTTTTCTCTCTCCTATCTCCCACTATAAAAACCCATCAACACCACCTTTTACCTCTTTACTGCCCCCATAATTCCCAAAGCAAAAATACTCCCAAAACATTCTCCCGTTCTTCTTCTTCTCCAAACCTGCAACAATGGCTGAATCTTCATCTGTTCATGCAACGTCTCAGATTCTTCCCATCAGACCCCAGCAATGCCTAGTCATCGATCTGAATCCACTGGCGTATGATCCATACATGTCGCCGGTCATCGAATGCCTCAAGTACTCCCAGCTTGCTCCGGCATTGTCCAGAATTGAAACGGTGCCAATGGTGGCCCTATCTCAGGTCTATGCGACGGCCTATTACGACAAGGGCGTCGACCGGGTATTCTTTGAAGTGGGAGATCACAAGACTTCAATTTCTCGCTCCCGTTTCTGCACACTGTTAGGGTTTGCCGCTGACCCATCGCGAGTTAACCCGGAGACGATTCCGGTTGGAATGTTCTACAGCATGTTTTACAACATGGGCTACACGGAAGTTCTCACCTCCGTCGCCAGGTTCAAGAAGTCCTGCCTACCGCCCCAGTGGAATGGGTTATTTACAGTTCTCTTCAAGGGACTGTCAGAGAGGAGCTCAGGATCTGACGGTGCAAGTCGTCTTTTCCTTTCTATAATGTACGGCGTGTACAATGGGATAAACCTGGATTATGGGTTTGTCCTCTGGCAACAGCTGCTTCAGAGCCTCTCTTCCACTTCTCGACACTCCGAGGTATCGCTGGCCCGGTTCTGGATCTTGATCACAAGATGGGCCATGGACAGGTTTGATGTCCCAACTGCTGATGGTGCATCGATGTCTTCTATTGGTACGTTCCATACCAAGAAGATCATCGTCTCGGATGCATCAAAATTCTCATTCATTGGCTCCATCCCGGAGACTATGTATGGAAGTGTGCCCTCAGACAGGAGTATGATCAGGGCGATCAAGGAGTTAGGGCCATCTGGTCCGAGGGAACTGACACCGGACATGCTGCGATCGATTCATGATGCCGACAAACCGGTGGCCAGGGGTAAGAAGGCAGACAAGGGGAAGAAGCCATCCAAAGCACCAAAACCTTCTCCCAAGAAGCGCAAACAACCGAAGGCTGCTTCATCCCCACAACCGAAAAGGAGGAAGACCCAACAGAAGCGAAAGCTCGTCATTCCCTCCTCCTCAAGTGAATCCGAAGGTGGGAGTTCGGACTCTGAGGGATCCCAAGGAGACGAATCTCCTCAACGAGGCAACACACCCCCTCGGTCCCCAACCCCGGAGATGGAACTTCATCAATCCCCAGTTCCTTCCCCTCCACCCACAATACCTATTTCCATTCCCACCATAAACCCCACAATTCCCCCAACCTCTATCCCTATTCCTCCACTAATATTCACCACATCAACCGAAACACCACCTGTTACCGAAACCCCTCCAGTAACCGAACCTCCTCAAACCGAAACACAACCACCACCCGAAACTAACCCCCCACCCACTCAACCAGAACCAACCAAACCCATAACACCCCCAGCTTCTCCACCACCTCAATCTCCAGAAGACGCCTCCGATGGCGGTGATCAATACCTTGGTGGTGATCACATGAACTTCGATTCGGTCTACTATAGTCCGTTTCAAGTTCAGAGTGATGAGGAGGATGATGCTCTTGTGACACGGAAGCATCTTCGTGAGCTTAACGAGAAGATTGATCAACTTCTCGCCTCCTCTTCAAACCAGCAGTCATCTTTGTCTGAAGCTGCCCTTCAGAAGATAGTTGATGCCTTCTCCAGGGCTCAACATGATTCAGTGGCCTCAGCAACTGCTGCGATAGACGCCTCCACCCGAGCATGTGAGGCAGCGACCGAAAAAGTCGATAAACTATTCAATGACGCTTCTGTCCTGCTGCAGTCTTTGCAGGAAAGTGCCGAAGCCACGAAAACAACTCTGGAACCAGTTGTTCATCAATTGGCCCAGTTTGTAAAGACGGAGTTATCTTCGTTCACTACCCTCAGACAAAATCTTAGCGACGACAACTCGGCACTCCGTGCCTCCATCGATGCCTGCCTGGCAAAGCTTCAAGAGGATCTTGCAGCTGAAAACTCACTGATGGACGTCTTGGCAAGTAAGACTACCGCCCTTAAGGTCAAGAGCACGCAGCTTTCCAACTCCCAGCAACAATTGGAAGCTCTTCGATCCGAGAGGGAGGTCATAAAGACGTGTGTTTCGGATGTCCACGCCGCTCTCTCAAACATCCTGCAAGCACACGACCCCATCCTTAACCACTCAGTGAGGCGTACCCTCGCTGAGAAACTCTCTCCGTCCATGGACCTTTTAAGTAAAATTGAAGGCCTACCCAGTTTCGTGTCCATTCCGAAATAAGGGGGAGATGAGAAGAAAGGATCGAAACCACCTCCTTCCTCCAAAGCTACTCACACAACCGAACCACCCCCAACTGGTCATGCCTCGGGTTCGGGTGTGAAGAACAAGGGCAAAAACATTGCAGAGGGAGGAGATGAAGATGAAGACAAGGAGACAATTGCGGACATGTTAAAAAGAAAGAACAGTCGCAATGCTGAAGACGATGTCAGTCGTGTGGCACGTGAGGCTGAAGAAGCCGAACGTAAACAAAAAGAAGCCCACGATCTCCTTGAGAGCCGAAAGCTGCTCTTCCCTGCCTGGACCAGGGATCGCATGATAAAAGAGGCCATAGAGACTCCAAGCATACTATGGCTCGAGCCGGTGATATCATTCGACTGCAACAACTCGGTCGATTCGCAGTTTGATATGCCGCTGACTCGAAAGGCGTTCATCTTCCACGCCTTCTCTAACATTTTTGAAGTCCCGCATCCGAACGATGAGCTTGACAGGGAGCTCATTGACTTTTACCTGGAGGCCGCTCGCCCTCAGTACCTTACATGGAGCGCCCAAAAGATCGTCAGTGTTCGGGTAGATCGTCAGTGTTCGGGTGCTGAAGCCTTATGCCGTGGGGAGATTCATAAACGTTAAGTTCAAGCTCATCCGAGGATCTGCAAGAACTGCCCACAACATCTCCCTGGCGGATCTGCCCAATCTGAACCCTCATGATTGGATAGTCTTGTACAATATCCTGCTGACAAATGAATCTGAATTTGGTCCTATCATAGACCATGTCAAAAGGATGCTGGCATGCTATATCATGGAGGTGGCCCTAATGGATCAGGAGGTCGCCACAGTTTTTAAGAAGAAACCGAAAGTCAAACCTGTGGGATCGGCCAGTGATCTAAATCAAATGCAAATGGGCAAGATAGATCCGAGGCGAAACTCTGTGATGTTCACTAGAGCCGAAGGACAGAAATGTCTCTTCGCTTTAGCTGACAAACATCTTTACACTACAACTTGCTTGGAGCACATCTTATTCATCATCAAGCAGTGTAAAGACAATTCGGCTGATGATATCAAGTACTTCAATGATATGATCAATTGGTACGTTCGGTTTAGACAGACCATCCTTTCCATAACCAAGTGTCTGTTTAACACCGTAAAGAAGAAGGTACCAGCTTTAGCCGCCGGCCCAAGCAAGAAGTGAAGGTCTCGCTCCAAATTGACGCAAAGGGGGAGATTGTTGGGCTGTAGATAGTTTTTATGTTGTGTCTTTTGGGCTCGTTGATTAGCCTTGTATTCTCCGGTTTGGGCCTGTCGAACCGAGAGCCTTTTATGTATTGTATATAAGTTAAATGCTTGCATGCATATTAGGTAAAGATTCTAGAGATTATCGAAATACAGCGATTGATCAAGAGTACAATATTTTTCTGTAATCGTTCTTGTAATCTTCTAATCCTTTACAGTTGATGTTCTTAATCGAGCTCTTCTAAGGATTTTATTTAATCATTCGACACGATTGATTCAAGCTGTTTTGTTCTTAATATTGCGTTCTGCTTTGTTATTTTTATTGCGTTCTTGCTGTTTCGTATTCATATACTTGTTCAAGATCTAATCGATCTTCATAGATTAAAAGTTGTTTTAATCCCATCAGTAACATCTCCAGAATCTCTGCTCGGATAGCTGCAGCCACCTCCTCGTGGATCGTCCTCCGTATCTCCTCATCGCTACTCCCACTGCTCCCAGGGTTGTGGTGTGTCCCCACCATGATGTCTTTGAAACACAACACAATATCATCAGAGACTCGCTCGAGCATACTCACCCTCGATCACCCAACCCTACTTGTTCCTTAGCATCCCTAGGATGATCCGGTGCTTTCGGTAGTACGAGCCCAATACTACCTTCCACACCGTATCAGTGTTCATTCCAAGTCCTCCTCCTCGGATCCCAATTTACAAGTACACTACGCCTCACAAGCTACTCTCATAGTAGTTCTCTCATTGGCTCGCTCCTGCTAGGTACTCATACTTAAGCTAAACACTAATAGCAGAAATCCCTAGGCTAAGGCATCACAAAATAGACCACCCTAGTCCTAATATTTGAATCACCTAGCCTACTATCTAGCATGCATCATATCACATAAAGTATCTCATAACACAAAATGAGGGTATTTTAGGAAATCACCGCTCGGCCCTGACTGATTGTACACACTGCTCCGACTCGACTTCTCTTAAACTCTTGCTCATTTTTAGAAAAACTCATCTCTCTCTCTCTCTCTCTCTCTCTCTCTCTCTCTCTCTCTCTTTTTGAAATTCTTTCTCAAATCTTCAGTTTGAGTCCAAACACACCCGAGGGTGCATCCGAATCTCTCAAACCAAGGCTCTGATACCAACTTGTAACAACGTAATTTTTCAACCAAAATTTTCATTCTTAACACAATAAAATTCTGTATCATATTTCTCAAAACACATATTCTCAAGTGTCAATAAAAGAACACACAATCCCAGAATCATAAAAACAAATCTCCTGCCAGTGTGTACAATCGTGTTGGTGCCTTACCGCGATCCTCGGAACTACTTGAAACACATAACACATAACACGGTAAGCATAAAAGCTTAGTGAGTTCCCCAAAATACCACACACAGCACAGTAGCCACTCGAGGCTATAACTCAATTAGAACCTCTGGTCAATGTGTCTCAGTGGGACCCACTGGTCCCACAACTCATATGGACCATCCGGTCCCTCAACTCAGCATCACAATATAATACTCATAAAGCATAACACAAGTAAATAGCAAGATATCTCATTACACAGTTCATGCACATAAGACCCTCTGGTCACACATAACTACCACTCAAGGTAAAGTATAGTGAGAAGACTCACCCCATAAGCTAGTGAATGAAAATCTCGCAATTGGGATCATAATCTCTATTCCCGGGTCTAGCTCCCGCCTAACACATAATAATTATCCATAATTAATATTGGCCCTCAAGAAGCTAGACTAATCCTCTACACTCACAGAAGGGTAAAAGACCATTTTACCCCTCCAATGCTAAATGGTCCTCAATCTTGACCAAACCCTAAAAGTCAACAAAAGTCAACAACAGGAATACGCGGTGCGTAAACCGTGGCTAACCAGAAATGGGGAACTCGACCCCCTACGCTGCGTGTACTGGGATTACGCCCGACGTAAGTCCCAGTTTCACACTTCTCGTGGTTTTTGGTCTGAATCGGCTAAGACAAAGGCTCAAATCTCAGATCTAGCTACTCTAATGCCTCTTAATCCATAAAGTTAGTGACTTTATGCCTTTGCATGGCTGTAAAAGTCACCAACTCCCAAATCATGCCATTTCCTTCCTTAAAGGACTCATAACTCTTGCATGGACAACTCTTAATGACCAAGATTTCATTTTTATGGCTCAACAACACAAAATAAGCCAACATGGGACACATCTTTGGTTCTAGGGGCTTATCAACTCATAAAGCCATCAACTTTGAGAAAAAAAACCCTAAAACACCCCACACATGAACACAACAAAATAGTAGGAAAGCTTGAAGCTTTTTACCTCCAAATGAAGCCTCTCCCACTGCTAAGCTCAGATCCAAGAGCTTGGGCTGTAACTCCTTCTCCAAAGCTTCCTTTCCACTCCAAATGTTACGTCCCGATTTTCAACACAAAATTTTTCATTTTAAAAATATATATAAAACACAACTCCAAAAGCCCATCTTTATTAAAAGATCATTATCATACATTTATTAAATAAAAAAGAGAGATTTAGTGGAAGTCTAAAAACATTATTAATTTCTTCGATGCGAGTACAGTCACGCTGGAGCCTTTTCATGATCAGAAGATCAACTTGAAAAATAGTTATTCAACAACTGTAAGCCGAGACTTAGTGAGTTTCCCAAGATACCATATATCACAATACATATACATGTATACAAATAATGGCTCACGACCTTTCGCTGATCCACCAATAATATGTGTATCTAGACTTATGGCGTACTTGCCATTTCGTCGTCAACACACGGGTCTATAGGCTCCCGACATGTCGTCGTTCCGCCGTCAACCCCTAACTTAACCGTAATAATTTAAATATAATAACATTTAAACACCTAGAGATTACGCTTATTCTACTAGTTCAAATCTAGTAACAATAAGCATATAGATATTATACTTTCGGCTCTACCAAATAACTCATGTGTAATAACATAAAGCGCATAAAGACTATATTTTTACTCTTCTAGCTCTCTATCCTAACATACATGAATATATATTGTAATACATAGTATAGTGAGATAACTCACCTGAACACTCTTGAAACTGCCAAGTATGTGATTTTGCAGACAATTTGACCAACACGTATCAATCTCTTGTGAAATTACGTTTTATTGAAAACTTCCTATATTTACCTCTTACTATTATGTAGAAAGATATCATAATCTGGCTCTTCATAAGAGCTTTATATATACTACATCAAAATTTATGATGACGTAGAGAAATTGTACAAACAATTAAATGGTGCTCTTCACCTATTGACACTTATGCCACTTATCCTTAAATTAAACTATCCACATTGGCTTAATATGGTGACTATTGTTTGATTGTTCCTTAACATGCAATCCACCTTATCTTATCCAATTTACATGTATACGTGTGTACTATATATATATATATATATATATATATATATATATATATATATATATATATATATATATATATATATATAAATATGCATATTTCTTATTTCTTAAAAACCTTCATAAATTATATTTAATATAATCTATATATAACCATGTATATATCTACAAATAAATTCTCGACTAACTCAAATAAACGTTTATAATATATAAACTTTAAGTCATTTTACAAATATTTAGTCAAAATAATAGAAACTATAATTTATGAATTATATATCAATAAATTTCGAATTGGCTAAATATATAAAAATAATATATTATCATTATTGAATATTACTCTACGGTCTATTTAAATTCAACAATTGATAACTAATTCGATATATGTATATTTACGTATAGTTTACAAAACTTTGTCCAATCAAGTTATATATCCACAACACGATTATATATGTTGTTGATATATACATATATCTTTGATTAAATGTATGATCAATTATAATTATATTTCTCTTTCTGTCAATATAATATAAATTGTAAGCTATGAAATATATGTTAATAAATTTCGAATTAATATAATATTGGAGTATGGAATATAACTCCATATATAATGGGTAATAATAGATAACTAACGTCGTAAAATAAACGTAGTCAATTATTATTGAAAATATGGGATTTACAACTCTCCCCCACTTACGAAGATTTCGTCCCCGAAATCTAAATATATAACTTCGGGTAGTTGTTTCTCATCTCTTCTTTCGACTCACATGCCCATTCTGATCCTTCCCGATGTTTTCACTATACTTTTACAAAACCAATTATTTTGTTGTGTAATGTCTTTGTCTTCGTATCCAAGATCGCCTTTAGACGTGAAATTTCGATTCGTTTTGTGACTAGGAACACTGTCTACTCGTTAAGAAGCGAGTAATTAGGGGAATTTACATATGACATCCTAACCGAATCTTATTTCCTAAACATGCCCCTATAAAAGGCTTATGGTATACCAATATGGCGTTGTCTTACAACATCTTTCTATGTTATCCATTTAAAACACACACGAACCTAGATTGCAAGTGGTATCTTTACCTAGTTTGGTGTTCCAACATCCTGAATTATAATCAAATTTGCCATAACTGGTTCGAAAACTCTGGAACCAATACTCTAATATTGGTGACACACTCATTATAAGGTTTTCTCATCTTTCAATCTACTGGATCATAATGAACACAAGACCATCAATAGCCTTCTCGAAAGGCTCTAACTACTCTACCTACATTGGAACATAACTGACGTTCGATCGATTGCATCCGCACACATTTGGGATAAGTTGCGAGACTATACAACTACTAGGACTATGATACTAGATCGTTGTTTTCATCAGTCCCCATCGAGGATAAAGACTCACGATCAACACCACATTGGATGGTAGACTCGTAGCCGTTATCTCACTGTTCTGAAAGAACCCAGTCATCATCCCTTTTTGATGCCTATATATCACAAGAAGCCTTTCCTACTTAGCCTCTTGAGGCTACAACCGATTTGAGACCCTTAACTTATGCAACATGGATACTAAAGTCTAATCGTTTCCCTATATTAACCTATGCATCAGATAGATTTGGTTGTAGGTTTATAGTATCTTACTCATTTATCAATAAAAGGAATAACTAAACCAAACACGGTGTATACCCTGAAGTCTAAAATAACACTTACACATCACCAGACGCATATGGAGTTGCACTCGACCGTGACCTTCAATTGAACATACATACCTAGGAACTTACTCTAACTTCTTAGGTGTCCTTTATAATCAATCGAACTTTTGCATCCAAGAAAACTTGGAGAGCTTAAACAAGTTTCTGACGATATCCTGCTACCTCACTGCCATCGTAACTCCCAGAGGAAATCATTGGATCCTCTTGGTGCTTGCAGGTTGAACTTTTTACTACTACAGTCAAACTTGGACTGGTGAGGCATCTCCATGGTTGAATATCCATCAACCAAAACTGCTTACGCAGGTGTTAATGAGGAGTCGTTTCTTTATCTGAACCTTACAAATCCATTATAGGGGTCCTTACTTATCCTCACTTCTACCGATAACCTCAAGATTAACTGGTCGCGTATGGATGAACGACTCGATTCACCAATCCTATCATGTATATTGTTGATACATTAGTAAACTTCGGAAGGTATTACTACCTCTTTTAATGGGCACAACCGTTTTCAAACGATCTCTTAATAGGCATCTCTTGTTTTACTTATACACATCTCAAATGGTGATTCGTAAAGAAAACGCGCTCACCTCTGTCGTCGCTTCTACTACCGTTAGTCCTTGACATATGATTACTAGATCATAAGCTTTCTAAGTCTAATATATGTATTGAATGGTCCATCCTTTTTCTACAAGAAGGCATTCGATGCTCCTTATAGTGAGCTAAGTGACCTAATGAATTTCTAGTCAAATGGCTCGTATGCTGCAGGGATAAATCCTATATGCTTAAATGTAAGAACCAATATGAGTTTTTTGGCCATCTGAGCCGAACCCGGGGATCTAATTACTCCTGGATTCTATCTAATGCTATAAATGAAAATCTAACCATTCCTTAAGACATATAATCCTATAGGTATTCTTGCAGAAAACTCCCTTCTTCTTTTAACTATAATAATTAAAACAAATAATTTCCACCTATTCATGTCACAATTCTCCTGGACTTTTGTCGTTGAAAACAAAAGTCAAACTTCCCTTCGCACTCTCACTTCAGGGGTCGATTCTACCCCACTTGGGTTCAACTCATCGTCTATTGTTGCTCATCACCGATCCAAACTAGCTTTGCTTATGCTATCTATATCTCCTTTTAACTTTGAAGAAACTCATGTTTGTTATATCTAATGACCCTTGATATTTCCATCATAGTACTACTACTTGTATTCACCGCAAGTGATCTCCTCATATCATAGACCAAAATAGTTTGAAGTTTTTCCAAACACAACGTCGTCAAGAAACACATCGAGGTACACGTATAACTAAGGGTATAAAAGGATATGGGTAACTTAGTTGAAGTATTAATAACAACAACGATTGCTAAATCTAATAGTATCTTTTTCCTCTTTGGAACAATTGACTTGTCATTTTCCCATATACTCTCTTGTAATGGTCATCTTAACTGTTTATGGAACACCTGGATGCAAACGTACGAAAGACACTCACATGTGTCTTTTTATACTCTCTAAAATGAATGCCACTTTCCAAATCTCTCGAGTGACAATCTATTGGTGTGAACCTATTTGACGTTCGATGTGCCTGAATCTGCACATGTTCTTTTATTCTCTGATGGAACTTCAGTCCCAACTTTTGATTCGTAGACTCAACTTCCAATGAGAACACACGTTCCTTCCCAGCTCATCTTATGAAGTGGTATCTATCTTAACTACAATAATTAACTTAGCGATCATAAACTAATAATGTTTTGTTAAAGATTCATTGCGATTTAAATTCTTGTCTCTACGAGATAAACCCTGGTATGGAAGAAACTTTCCTTCTCTTTTATTCTTCTTATGTCAGAAGCTTGATCCTTCTTCCTTAGGTTATGATAGGTCGACATACAACCACACCATAACAGGTAGCAACTCTAGTCGCCAGTTGCTTCGTTACAACGAAGGCTGCAATTCTTATGTTGACCACCATCATCATCTCCTTCTTAATTCTCGCGATTAAATTTGGCTCTATGTCGGACAAGGTTCTCAAAACCCACTTTCTTAAGCAAATTTATTTTATTCGGACTCAATCTTTCATGCCTTACTTGGGCCCGGAATTAGATTCACTCTTCTAAACATCACCGTACAACAGGTAATGACAACACAAAGGAATTTTATAGTGTTAGATACACTATCTACGAGTGCCTTAGTAACTTTGCGACGCTTCCTGATCCAAGTGGGAGTCCTGTGTTTCTGGTAGTATAGGCCTCTACTACCTTTCACACCTACTCATACTTGCCCCAGAAATTGTCTCAAAGTTTCCAAGTTACTTTCCAACACTACACATGATGACCACTAAAGATATATGCATGTGTCTTAATGAGCAAATACAAAAGATCTTGTTAGAATCCAGTAGGATTTTGCATTTTTAACGATGCCCTACCGCATGAATATACGCCCTATTAAGCATATATTAAATTTCCTAGACTATCCTTCTAGGATTACTTCCATTTTTACCCTACTACTTGCCGAGGAAGAACTTTTACTAATACTAACTAATTATTTGATGAATACGATTACATGCCTCTAAATCAAACAGTTCGTCGACTGAATAATA
Source organism: Lactuca sativa (assembly GCF_002870075.4). Classification (NCBI taxonomy): domain Eukaryota; kingdom Viridiplantae; phylum Streptophyta; class Magnoliopsida; order Asterales; family Asteraceae; genus Lactuca; species Lactuca sativa. Next base: position 78,648,772 of record NC_056629.2, on the reverse strand, counting down.
TGGCACTGCAATGGTTAGACTCAAACAAGAGCTGCGCAATAGCGCCAAATCAGGCAATCTAAAACTATTTAATTATGGGAGCATGCAACTTATCGTATTTATCACATAACTAATTAATAATAATATATGTTCTATGTAGCAGTTAACAAGCAAATCCTTAGGCTATAAGGCATATTAAGTATCAGGCAATTCTAACTAGCAATTCCTGAAAAGATCCCTAGCCTACATACTAGAAAGCATTTTTACCATCTCATATATCAACAAACATAACAAATATGAATATTTTGGGAATCACTTTCCTTTCAGAGTTCCATCTGACTGTACGCACCATATATATATATATATATATATATATATATATATATATATATATATATATATATATATATATATATATATATATATTGAATAAAGTTCTTTTTCTTAAAAAGATTTTTTTTAAGAAATTCAAATCCTCAGTTTGAGTCTCGAATCACACGAATGTTCATCCAATTCTCTCAAACCAGGGCTCTGATACCAACTTGTTACGTCCCGATTTTCAACACAAAATTTTTCATTTTTAAAATATATATAAAACACAAATCCAAAAGCCCATGTTTATTAAAAGATCATTGTCATACATTTATTAAATACTAGGCGAATGCCCGCGCGTTGCGCAGAAGCAACTATATACCTGAAATCTTTACAAATATATGTTTTTTTTTAAATAACAATAATGTTGTTGTTAAATTTGATATAATAATTCGTATACTAAGTTGATATTGTATATTGACTATTTTGAATTATATGATAATATATATACATTTATAAAAACTGCATAACCTCAATCTTTTGAATGACCTTTATCCGCGGGTTACTCATGAATAAAATTAAATATAATATATGGTTTAATGTTATCTATAGTTGTTGTTATTGTTAATAAATTTTTAAAATTTATTCGATTAACGTTTTAATTTCTATCATTGTAATTATTTAAAACATCATACAATTTTTTTTTTTTGATTTTAAAGGTAACAATATAATCATTATTTTTAACTATTGTTATTATAAGTTATTTTAAGCTGCTTATTTGAAAACTTTTAACGATTATAAAAATATATTTAGGAAATATTTTAGTTAAATTGACATTACAATTTAGTTTTTGCATTTAGCACTACAATTTATCACTTTTAACTATTCACAAAATATTCTTTGGGTTCTTTAAGTGGAACTGGAATTTATATTGAAGTTAACCATATAATTTTATATTTAAATTAACAATTTAAGTGTTTTCTCAAAACTATTTAAAAGTTGTAGCTTTAAACTGATAATGGTTTGTATTCAACAACATATTAAATCTAATAAATTAAGTATAATATGTGAAAAGTTAAAGACATAACTTTATAAGTAGAAGTAAAAATATTAATTTAATATTGAAATTTAGTTTATTTATGATTACACTTTATGTTTGATACTTATTTAACCTTATTAGCCAACTTATAATCATCATTAGAAAGACACTACAATTTATCACTTTTAACTATTTACAAAATATTATTTAGGTTGTTTAAGTTGAACTAAAATTTATATTTAAGTTGATCATATAAGGTTATATTTAAATTAACAATTTAAGTATTTATATTAATTTTACAAAAGTTGTAGTTTTAAAATGATAATGGTTTACATACAACAACATATTAGACCTAATAAATTAAGTATAATATATTAAAAGCTAAAAACATAACTTTATAAGTAGAAGAAAATATATTCTTTTAATATTGAAATTTAGTTTATATATATGATTACACTTTAGGTTTTATATTTATTTAACCTTATTAACCAACTTATAATCATTATTAGAAAGAAGTTGAAAAGTCGTAGGAGTTTCAAATGAATGTGATGAAAGAAAAAATGAATGGGAGTTTCAAATGAATGTGGTGAAAGGAAAAATGATTCCTTTATAAGTATATAATGATAAAAGAGAGATTTAGTGGAAGTCTAAAAATATTATTAATTTCTTCGATGCGAGTACAGTCACGCTGGAGCCTTGTCATGATCAGAAGATCAACCTGAAAAATAGTTATTCAACAACTGTAAGCCGAGGCTTAGTGAGTTTCCCAAGATACCATATATCACAATACATATACATGCATACAAACAATGGCTCACGACCTTTCGCTGAGCCACCAATAATATGTGTATCTAGACTTACGACGTACTTGCCAGGCCCCGACCCAATACCTGGGCGAGATGGGCTGTGGCCCAGAGCAACATTTTTTAGGGGGCATCATTAGTCGTAAGTAATTGTGTATATATTAGTTTGGCCCAAAAGATTAAGCCCAAGCTCCTGATTTTTGTCACAGACGAGACGATGCAAGCCTAAGGCAAGGCGCTTGTGCTTGAATCGACATTGGAGATGTAACGACAACGCCTAGAAAATTGAAGTTTGTAGAAGATCGAGGAGTCAAATGCATCTCTAAATCGATTGGTTCTAATTTCTACTTTTTTTTATTTATTTTTCTCCTAATTCTTATTCACGATTTGCGTATTTGTATGAGTTGGGGTTCCCGGTCCCAACCAAGATTGCCATTATTGTATTTCTGATTTCGACTTATAATTCTCCTATTCTTTTTATCACTATTTTGATTTGATTGGAGTTTAATTGTTCAAGTTGGACACATGGAGTTCGTCGGTTCAAAGCTATCAGTTGAAAATGTAATTATTTGTTCTATTTTTCTATTTTTGATTCCCAATCTGTTCTAAATGTATCAGTTAGTTTTCGAAATGTGCATCTTTCATTTCATATTTATTTGTTTGATTATAGTAGTTTGCTTCAAAAAGTCCAATTTTTGATTTCTTGTGGTTTGCTTCTAGATTAGGTGTGTAAGAGTTTGAATATGTGCTGCATTTTTTAGTTCAAAATAAGGAGTTCACAGTTCCTATTTCTCTCATTTAAGTTTGAAATCAAGAGTTGCTTCATGTATGATTTTTCTGGTTTGCTTTGGTATAACTTTTGTGGTTTTATGTATTAATTTCTTGAGTTCCTTTCTGGATTTTGATGGTCTGTTTATGTGATTCAGGATGTATATTTTATTGTTGAGTTCTGACCTTTTGATTATTTTGAATATCTCAAGGAAGCAGCTAGGGGAAGTAGGTATATAATTTTTCCATTGTTATTTGTTGCTACAAGACAATTTTTTTAAATGGATCTCTATTTATGATTCCTTGATTTATTTTCCAGATCATTTTTCATAGTGAAAGTGGAAAAAACACAATCTTTGGTCTTTTTTTGGTTTTAAAATAGCAAGGGCAAATTAGGAAAATTCTTATTGTACTTTTCTGCTTCATATTTGTAGTAGTATGTATCTTATTTTTCCTGATACTAAAAAAACTTAGATTTTTGTCTTATTTTTGTTCTTTACTTTTATATTGTCAACATCTCTATCAACATTTTTTTACAGTAAGTGCATTAAACAACAAAGTGGGACAAATGGTTTCCAAAGCAATGTGTAATGTTGTAACAAAAGACATTGTTGTTACCTCTGAAGAAGGAAAATTTGTTTGAAAATCAATTATTTGTTGTTGAACATGTTGTTTTGTGATTTACATATGTTTTTGTTTGTAGCTATATGAATTTTGTTTGATTATAAGATTTGTAGAGATGAGTTATATATATCACACTTTTTTTTTGTATAAATATAAGGGCATTATTTTATTACCTTGCCCTGGGCATAAAAATACAATGGACCGGCCCTGGTACTTGCCATTTCGTCGTCAACACACGGGTCTATAGGCTCCCGACCTGTCGTCGTTCCGCCGTCAACCCCTAACTTAACCGTAATAATTTAAATATAATAACATTTAAACACCTTGAGATTACGCTTATTCTACTAGTTCAAATATAGTAACAATAAACACATAGAGATTATACTTTCGGCTCTACCAAATAACTCATGTGTAATAACATAAAGCACATAAAGACTATATTTTTACTCTACTAGCTCTCTATCCTGACATACATGAATATATATTGTAATACATAGTATAGTGAGATAACTCACTTGAACACTCTTGAAACCGCCAAGTATGTGATTTTGCAGATAATTTGACCAACACGTATCAATCTCTTGTGAAATTACGTTTTATTGAAAACTTCCTATATTTCCCTCTTACTAATATGTAGAAAGATATCATAATTTGGCTCTTCATAAGAGCTTTATATATACTACATCAAAATTTATGATGACGTAGAGAAATTGTACAAACAATTAAATGGTGCTCTTCACCTGTTGACATGTTTATGCCACTTATCCTTAAATTAAACTATCCACATAGGCTTTAATATGGTGACTATTGTTTGATTGTTCCTTAACATGCAATCCACCTTATCTTATCCAATTTACATCTATACGTGTGTATTCTATATATATCTATATACAAATATGCATATTTCTTATTTCTTAAAAACCTTCATAAATTATATTTAATATAATCTATATATAACCATGTATATATCTACGTATATGGATATATGTTTAATTAAAGTAACATAACCCTTTTAAACCAATAAGCCATACACATGTTTTTATTTTTATTTATTTATATCTTCTTATATATATAATTCTAGTTTAAATATATTTGTTATATATATAAGTCAAATAAATAAATTCTCGACTAACTCAAATAAACGTTTATAATATATAAACTTTAAGTCATATTTTACAAATATTTAGTCAAAATAATACAAACTATAATTTATGAATTATATATCAATAAATTTTGAATCGGCTAAATATATAAAAATAATATATTATCATTATCGAATATTACTCTACGGCCTATTTAAATTCAACAATTGATAACTAATTCGATATATGTATATTTACGTCTAATTTATAAAACTTTATCCAATCAAGTTATATATCCACAACACGATTATATATTTTATTGATATATACATATATCTTTGATTAAATGTATGATCACTTATAATTATATTTCCCTTTCTGTCAATATAATATAAATTGTAAGCTATGAAATATATGTTAATAAATTTCGAATTGATATAATATTGGAGTATGGAATATAACTCCATATATAATGGATAATAATAGATAACTAACGTCGTAAAATAAACGTAGTCAATTATTATTGAAAATACGGGTTTTACACCAAAAGTTCAAGAACACACCCACAAGCTCTCAAAGGCACTCTCTTGCTACAAGAACGAGATTTAGGGTTCTGGGGAGGTTAATTCTCTGGAAATGGTGACCACAAGAAGGCGATAACACTCTTTAAATAAGGGACACCCTAAATATTAGGGTTACTAACTGGGCCTGGTACGCTCCGCGTACACCTTGGTACGCCCGGTGTACTAGGCGGCCCTCCGAGATCAAGCATTCGCACGAGTAAGCTGAGCGTACTCTCCGGTACGCCCCTCGTACCCGTCTAACACCCCTTTTCTTATCAAGGACCAATATAGACAAATGCTTCAAAGATAAGGGTTCACAAGGTATAACTGGGTTTTTGGATGTTACAAATGTTGTTTATGTCCAATCATAATTTTCTCAAAATGAGATTTCAGTGTTTCCTCTTCCATTGGTCCCTGTAACCGTTGAAATAATTGTCTTGCACTGCCCTGTATAAACATACAAAAACCAACAATCATACTTATACATATATGTTAACATGTATATTTTATACATAAAAAAAGAAAAGAAATTGAATATTGCCTCTGGAATGCCAGGTAAAGTAGAGGGATAAGGCTGGGTGTTCCCTGAATCTTTAGCACTATCAGCCCCATCACCAATATTTTGATCCATTAATATTTTATGCCGCTCTTTGCATTCTTTTGACTTGTGAAAAATGCACTGCACAGACATGTAATAAACTAACCTTTTTAATATAAAAACTTTAAAAAAAAATTAAAAGTTCTTTGGATATGATACTTACCTTGAACAACATCATGAAGATACCATACAGATACAATAAAAAATTATCTGCGGAAGTTGAAGAGGAATTCTATCATCACAGAACAAGAAACACTCCCTTCAATTTGTAACACCCAAAGTTTTGAAGGCCAAGAAAGGAAAGAAAACCCTAATTTTTAGGGGCGACTCGGTGAGTCCAAGGAGGAACTCGGCGAGTCCGAGCGGGATCCGGGTCGAGGTGTAAGTGACCAACTCGGCGAGTCGGCCAAGTGGACTCGGCGAGTCTGGTCTGTGCAAGGAAAACCCTAAATTCGGGACTTGGAGCCTATTTAAGCGCCTCATTCTCTCCCCTAGGGTTCCTTTACTGCCTCTTTCACCTAGAACATTAAACCCTAGTCGCCATATCCTCTATTTGAGCCATTTGTTGCCTTGGAGGGTGCATTAAAGCTTGGAGAAGGAAGAAGGAACTTGGAGGAGCAAGTAGGGACCATAGATCTGGGATTGTGAGTTCATTCTGAGCATTTGGAGGTAATAAACTAGTTCCTGGACCCTTTTTGCACCTAGATCTATGTGTGGTTGTTGGGGCTTTTTAGCCATAATGTTATTATTTTGAGTTAGAAGCCAGATCTGAAGTTGCTACTTCAGATCTAAGCATATTATGGTCTTGAGAAGCATAAAGTAGCAGCCCTTGAGTTGATTATGGAGCCTTCTTGCCTTAAACCCTAGTTTGTGGTGTATTTTGCCTAGATCTCCTTCTCTACACGTAAAGTTTGCAACTTTACGTGAGGAATGGGCTTGGGAAGGGTAGATCTACAGTTTGGAGTCCATGCATGACTCAAAAGTCCTCTGCATGTATGGAGATCTGAATGGACTCGGCGAGTCCTTTGAGTGGACTCGGCGAGTAGCATGAAGATTTGGAGAAACTCGACGAGTGGGATGAACAGCTCGTCGAGTCAGATGAAGTTGGGTAGGAACTCGGCGAGTTGGAAGAACAACTCGGCGAGTCTGTTGAAGGTTGTCCTGGACTCGGCGAGTCTGTTCTTGGACTCGGCGAGTCAGGTCGCAAAACCCCAAACCCTTCGAGTTGAGACTCGAATCAGTGAGTTGAATGGAGACTCGGTGAGTTGGACAGGTCAGGACTCGGTAATCGGTAGACTCGACGAGTCATGGACTGACTCGGCGAGTCGATTCGCGAATAGAAGGACTCTGAACATATGAACTCGGCGAGTCAATAGGGTGACTCGGCGAGTAGGGTTGACCTGGGAGGTTGACTTTGACCAGGACTTTGACTTTGACCAGAGTTGACTTGGTTGCCTGTCGGGTGTCAGTTAGACTCAGTGTTGTATTGATATTGGTAGTTCGGGGAGCGAGTGGAGCTGAAGTTCAGAGAGTTGCCGTGCAGCAACTAGTGGGTTCATCAGCCAGATCAGCCAGTGCAGGTGAGTTTCCCTTTATATGAATGGGTCTACGGCCACAATTTCGGCCCATGTATTTACGAGTAGAAGACCCGGGGGTTAGCCCTAGGCACAGTATGCTAGTATGATATACGGGACGAGGTCCAATGATAGAGGGCGGGTGCCCAAGGAATGGTTATGTGATATTTTATACTTGTTGTCTGTGTGATACTTGTATGTGCCTGGTAGGGAGGTGAGTGTGGGCGAGGTCCCGTATCTCACCAATAGCAGAGTGTGGATGGTGTTCCACATCTCAGTAGCAGCAGATCAGGGGCGAGGCCCAAGTTAGGGAAGGAGTGAGGGTGGGCTGGGCCCGTACCTCACTATCAACAGGAGTATGGACGGGGTTCCATGACTCATCAGTAGCAGGACAAGGGCGGGGCCCAGAGATAGGCGAAGCCTTAGGACAAGATCCGTTAGTATGTGTTTAGCTTATGTGATGTGATGTGATATGTTTATGTGCTATTATATGTTAGTGGGTGGGGCCCTGTGACAGGCGAGGCCTAAGTGAAACAGATCTGTATCCGAGTGGGGCTCGAAGCCAGGCGGGGCTTGGAACGGTGGGGCCGTTGTAGCGGGCGAGGCCTGAGGTAGGGGCGAGGCCCAGGATAGCGGGCGTGGCCCAGTATGTGCAGTATGTGGTTATGCATGGTATGTGGTAGGGTGGGGAACTCACTAAGCTTCGTGCTTACGGTTTTCATTTTTGGTTGCAGGTACTTCCGGTAGCGGAGGGAAGAGCTCGGGGTGATCGCATGGCACACACCAGAGTTTAGCCAGCCTGGGAATGTTTACTCTGATAACGAACATGTATTTTGGAAAGTAATACTCTGTTTATGTTTTGAAATGATGAATATGCTTAAAGTAAAGTTTTATTAAAAGAAATTTTTAGTCTTGAATTTTGGGGGATGTTACACAATTCATGATTCGTACTGAACAAACCCTAATCGTAGGAAAATGCACAAAGAAAAAGAGAACTCGTCTGCACTTGAACAAACAAAAAACAAGAAATCTATTTATTTCTTCAGTTTGATTCAATTAAAACCTCAAAAAGTCACAGATCGGTATCGAAGAAACCCATAAAAAGTCACAGATCGGTTCGTGCTTTTGGGTTTAAATAATCGAAAATGTAGTAGAGTAATGAAAAGAAAGAAGAACGAGAAATAGGTTCCCTAATAGCATGGTAGATGAGCTTGATCATGTCAGGTTCATGTTTTAGGGCTCCATAGAAAGCGGACATGCCCATAGAACCCAAACCCTGAGCTGATACCTCTAAACCCTATGAACCCAGTTTGACTCTTCGAACTACTACCATTTTCTATAGTTGTTCTTCTTCTATGGATCCATGAAAACGAAGTTTGATTGATTTCTTCATACATGAATCCATGTCGGTGTTAGGGTTATCCAGAGCCGATGATGGTGTAGCGGCGGGAGCTGCTGGTTTGGCGAATGACTCCATCGGAAGAAGAATGGATGAATGGATAGAGCTTGAAGACGAGGAAATAGGGCATCACTAGGAGAAAAACGAGAGAGAGGGAAGTGAAAACTAACCCTAAATCACCCAAGGCAGGTTTTTTAAGTTATGGGATTTTCCCCCCAATTCGCTACTAAGGATGAGACGCGCGTTTGCCTAAAAATTTATAAAACGACAAGTAATTTTAAGGCACAAAAAATGCGTGTCTTAAATCCTTCAAATTTTATAAGAGATGACATTTTGTTTACGATACCCACATTTGCGTATCTTAAATCAATGCATGTAATAATTTGCGTGTCATTACAGACCTATTTTCTAGTAGTGGAGGTTGATATTGCTATTGCTTGGTTGCTTCTTTAGTTTTTTTTTTTTTTTGGAAAAGAGGCCACAGCCCCGACAAAGATATTGCTTGGTTGCTTCTTTAGTTTGTTCTATAGAGAAGTTGAAAACCCTAGTTATTTCTCATAGTTTTCGATTAATGGAATGAAAACGAAGAAGAGATGTTTTTATTCTCATTTACTGATACGTGTTGTTACTTACGTGGCTTGAGAATATGTTATTATGTTGTTTTTAATTACCAAGTCATCAAGGATACAGACCCACCCCGTTTCCTAGATAAAATGGTTGTAATTGACAACAATGTTGTAACTTAAATGACATTGCACAAAAATCACTTTAGTTAGCAATCCGGGACAAAACCAATAGTTAATTGTATTACATTGTCATTTTCCATTTTTGGGAAAAACGACACACTTGAGAAAATGCATATGGAATATATAAATATGGACAAAATTTGTTAAAAGTTTAGGACACCCATAAATATGTAGATTAGAAGATTAAGTTCCAAAGGAAACAGTAATTTGAAAAGTGCGTTGAATATTCTAAGATTTTTAGAAGTCTGTTATACCTCACTACTAGAAAAAGAGTAATGTAATACGGTTATATTTGATAATATAGTACATAAAAGGATACATATTAATAGAGGGGTGTATTAGATTATTCCTCTATTGGAGTACGGTTAAACAACTGTACTCTATTCTACCTCAAATAACCAGCAACCGTACTCTATTTCAAATAGAACTGTACTCTAATGTATTAAACAACTGTATTATACTATGTACTTTTTTTTAGAAAAGCACTATTTGACAATGCAGTAGCAATACAATGCCTCAAGGTGAACAGGGAAGTCATGACACTACTAGAAAAATAGCCTTTTACGACGCGCAAACCACGACACTCATTAATCTATGTTACGCAAAAGAGAGGGACATTAAAAAAGTGTCATCTCTTCAAAAAATTTAAGGATTTAGGTCACGCATTATTGCGTGCCCTTAAATTAGTGTCTAATCCAAAAAAAACACGGAGGGCACCTCTAATAAAATACGTGTCGTCTATGGACGTCGCTTTATAAATTTTATTGCAACGCGCGTTGCATCCCCTAATAAATAGGCGGGGGAAAAATGAGATCCTAAAAAATTGAAAACCCCACCTTCCTTTTTTCTCCTTTCCCTCTTGCCCTCCTTTCCCCTTTGCCCTAATTATCGACGCTCAAATGAAAAGGAACGACTAGACTCAAAGTTGAAATTGGTCGAAGAATACAGTCTACGATGCAAAGTTGAAAAAGAACAACTCAGAAAAATCTGTAATGCTGCGAGAATGCTTCTAACTCTTGAGGACAAAGATCCACGAAGAATCTTCGAAGGCGAAGCTCTCATGAGGACCATTATCTAGGGAAAACTTCATTGAACACCGTCTTCCAACCCTCGTCTTCATTGAACATACTATTTATTATCAAAAAATCATAGGGACCATTATCTAGGGCTTTTTTCAAGGAGTGCTTTGTGCAATGTTCTCTACCTCGGCTCTCCTCACCTGCAAGCGACCTCAGCTCACCTCTTTCCACCGGAGACCTCAGGCTCACCTCACCTAACCGGAGACTGGAACGATTGCTCAAGTTTCTAAGCCCTAGGGTTGATTAAGGTATGTTTATCATGCTCTCGACACACCTCAACAACACCACTAAAACACATTCTTAGTCGTTGACTTACTCTGCTAACCAATGTTCTCCATATCGCCTACTTCTTTCCTTTCCATGGTTCGCTAATTAGATCCGATTCACCAAAGCTCACGACTCCATGTGAGTTCTTCCCTTTGTGTTGTATCTGAAGAAATTAGAAAAGTTTATGATCAATGGTCATGATAATTACCTGATTTACCTGATTGAAATCACTCTCCGTAGACAAATGATTTGAGCACAAAAAAGTGAATTTGGAAAATTTTTATTTGTTCACTCGTGAACCATGAGAGCAGGTAACCTGTTTGAATAAATGAATATGAGATGTTACTTTTAAAATTTCTGATTGCGAGAGAAAAAAGAAGAAACCTATAGAGCATGTAACCTAGTTTCATATGTGATTTCATTAAGTTATTTAGCATACCCAACTAATTGAGGGTTAAATGTTTGTTTTCATTACTGTTAATCTATTGTTTCCATATGGACCAGGTAATCTATTGTTTCCTGCATTTACCCTTTCATCATTTTCGATTTCCTTTTGCATTTTATATGCTTTTGAGATAATCTGCTATCAGACAAGATGTATGTCTGTTTCTGTCTGACCTATTAGTTTCCCACTAATACTGATTAGATGAGTAGGGTGACCCGTTATCATGTATGCTTGCCACATAAAGTTGTATTTTGCCATGCTTGAGTGACTTGCACCAATAGTTATTAAGCAAAAAGCTTGTAGTGGGTGATTTAGTTTTATTAGTTAGAGTTCACATGGTTATCAAAGTAGTTCGCTTTAGAGATTTGCTGGAGGCTGCTGTTGCTATATGCTAAACCCAGCAGGATATTGTTGTTGCTGTGATATCCTAAGTCCTAACTTTTTACAAGTCTTCCCTCATTTATTCTCACCATTTTTTAATCTATTTATCCTTGACAACACTTGGTTTATTACCTTTCTAAAGATATTGAAAAAGCCTAGTAATTCATGTTGTTTGTTATAACTTCACTCAAAGTTTGACCTGAACTATTTTGCTAATGTTCTCATATATCTTTTTCTTAAATCATAATTTTCAGGGTCTATATTTTTGTGTTCCATTTCGTGAACAACTACTCAAATATTATGAGAAGGTTAAAAATCCAGATGTAGAAGAAAATCTCCTTACATGTTTGGCAGAACTGTTTACACAGGTACACATTTTTACTTGTAAATAAGCTTTTAATGGTAGTTATTCTTTTCTCTTAATCACTTTATATTATACATAATGGGCTTTTTCCATAGCTGTAACCATTCCATATTTTTTTAAGTTGCATTTTATTTTCCTCATGATTTATATTCACCATTTGGGTTACTTGTATCAGATTAGTACACAAAAGAAGAAAACAGGTGTTATTGCTCCAAAACGCTTTATACAAAGAGTGAAGAAAGAAAATGAACTTTTCCGTGCTTACATGCATCAGGTATTTTAATTACATTATATAATAAACCAACCTCTTACATCAAATATGAAAATCCATTTACACTTAATTTTTCTGATGATGTTTTGAGTTTTGTGTAGGATGCACATGAATTTTTGAACTTTTTGTTAAACGAACTAGTTGATATACTAGAGAAAGAAACAAAAGGTACAAAAGAACATTCATCACCTCCTGAAAAGATTCCCAATGGCATACATGTCCCTCTGGCCAATGGTGTAAGAAAGGAGCCCTTGGTTACATGGGTTCACAAAAACTTTCAGGTATATTCATATCTTTATTATTTTTCATTTTACTTAGCTTACCAATATCAAATATTAAACTCATCAATTGTCCTAATTTTTCCAATTTCAGGGTATACTCACAAACGAAACAAAGTGTTTAAGATGTGAGACTATAATTGCAAGAGATGAGACACTCTTAGATCTGAGCCTTGATATTGAGCAAAACAGTTCCATTACAAGTTGCCTAAAGAACTTCACTTCCACCGAGACTTTAAATGCTGAGGATAAGTTTTTCTGTGATAAGTGCTGCAGGTTTCTACTTTTATTTTTTTGTAATAATGGTTTTTTTATGAAGGAAATGTAAAGATGTTTTGTTTTACAGTTTACAGGAAGCACAGAAGAGGATGAAGATCAAGAAACAACCGCATATTTTAGTGATACATGTCGCAAATATGCCAAATCTGAAAGGGTTCTTTTCCATTATAATGCTCATGGTGTACCTAAACCAACTGCCAATAGTGAAATTTGGTTTTTAACAGCGTAATTATATGTTTTTATTTTGCACTATCTTTCTATATTCATGCCTTTTATTCAATAGTTTCCCTAGACTAATTTCCTCTATTCTTGTCAAATGTTGTAGAGTTATACACGGTATATTCCATTTCCTATCAGCAACCTTGACTCATGGCTCAAGACTCCCTCCATATATGTTTTTGATTCTTCTGCTGCAGGGATGATTGCCAATGCCTTCATAGAGGTATTATTAACTATTTATTTCTTGACAACATTGTTATTATTGTTTGACTAAATTATCATTTATATGTATATAACTCCAGGATTGGACTCCCTCAAGTTCTTCTTTAGGAACTTCACCAAGAGACTGTATTCTACTTGCAGCATGTGAAGCACATGAAAAAGTCATGAGTTTCCTGTTGATGTCTTCATTTCTTGCCTTACAACTCCCATCAAGATTGACTTAAGATGGTTTTGCACTCGATCATTACTACATCAATCACTTGATTATTCACTTATAGACAGAATACCTGGGAGACAAAATGATCGTAATAAACATCTTGGTGAGTTGAACTGGAGATCATTTGCCTTTATTGATTATTCACTTGATTGTTCTCCTGTATCTTATCCAATGTTACCTCCAACTCATCAACACCATATGTGGTAATAAACACATGAACTTGTTTATGATGTTATAATTCTTGAATTTTGATTATTTTGGTTATGGTTTGACCACATGTCATTACAGGGCTGCATGGGATATGGCTGCTGAAATCTGCCTTTCACTTGATTGTTCTCCTGTATTTTATTTTGGTTATGGTTTGACCACGTGTCATTACAGGGACGTACATCACTTAGAATTTTTCATTTTATTCATTTCTACATTATGACAAATCTATAATTATGGGCATACTTCCATGTCTTGCTTGCTTTTCAGTTTTTTGGTGAGTTGTGCACAGTTTGATGTTGTGAAAGCATCTGGATTGGTTCCTCCTGTGATGCGATCATACAGTAATAATATTAATGGGGATTAGGATTTGACAGAGGGTAAATTGATGACATGACAACAGCAAATCCTAGGAAAAAAGGGTATCTTGGTCCGCTTGAGTATACTTCATATGCTGATTGCTACAAGCAAAAGTAAGCATTCAAGTCTTGTACCGTTTCGTTTCTAAACTGTTGTGATCCAAAAAAACAGAGAGAGGAAAAAAGGAATAACCATATATATATATATATATATATATATATATATATATATATACATACGTACATATATATATATATATATATATATATATATATATATATATTAAATTTGTAATCCATAAAGTCAGAAAAGACACAGCCCCTTCCCTTCCTTTACTTCTTGTTCAATTTTCTTTATGTTGTACATGCCAGTAACTGATTTTTCATGCTGCAGGTTCTGTTTAAAGATTTGGGCAACTTTAAGCAGGTTAACTCTGCCCTCTTCACATTTTATTTTCTCACAACATTTTGGCATTGAAATTTAACATTGGTGATCCAGAAACATAATGCTCCAAGCAATAATGATGTTCTTTATCACTCAGTATTATTGGCTAGCACTTTGTATCTCTTTCAAGCATGTATATCTTCATAGTGGATTTGAAAAGTTGTTTTTTACTCCATTAATTCCCACTTTTCTAGTCAATTAAATTTTAAAATGTGCTTACCATATTCACCAATGATGTTGCAATATTGGTGATATGTTGATAGCTAAATCTTCCAGTATTTCACTCTTTTCTATTTTCTTAACTCTCATAGCAACACAATTTTCTTATTATATTTCATTTTGGAACAACTTTTTTTAGTACGTTCATGGACTGGCAGCTCGATCAGTTCATTATTATCATCATCTAGGACCAATTCTACAAGACTCCGGGTTCTTCTTCTTGTATGTATAACTCAATGCTCAGATCTTTCTTTATTCATAAAACACATTCTTTATGTCTCTAAAGTCCTAATGATCATATTTATAACTATGTTTATTTTTCGTGAAGGAACTTGGGCAGGAAAGAGCATATGTCAGTGAGACATTATTCACCTTTGTCTTCCTTTCCTTTGTCTTGGTAATTATTCTTTCCATTTAATGTTTTGTAAGCTCTAATTACTTTGCATTTATGATTGTTATGTACATTCAGTTCCAATGGTTTTCTTTATTACTGACGGGGCTATTGAAAATGAGAGAAAAATCTGTGAAGTTATAAAGAAACAACTAGAAAACAAAGGATCAGAATTGGCCCCACGTATTAACACGTTTGGTATAGGTATTGCTTCACATTATTATTCCCTCCTTTTACTATACATACTTATTTTATTTTTTTGACAGAGAAAATAAGCAGTTTGTTTTTAATTGTAAGTGTGATTGACATTGCGTTCTCCTTTAATTTTATTTCCACTTTTTCTTAGATCTGAAAGATTTGATAAGCTTGCATACCTTGTTGTTTCCTTGATTGTGCAGGATCATACTGCAATCATTACTTTTTGTGAATGCTTGCAATGATTGGCAAGGGTCATTATGATGCTTCTTACAATGCAGGTACATAATTCATATGTGTTTCAAAACATTAAAATTTAAATGGAGGGGAAGCCAAGGAGTTTGTTCCTCTTCTTTTTGTGTTCTATTCTTTTACCCTTGGCTTCTAGTTATTTGTATTTGTTGTCATCTGTTTTTATCTTTTTGACGCAATGCAACATGTTGCTGCTGAAGGCATAGCCTTGGTTAAACAGGCAGAAGATGCTGCAAGTAATAAGAAGGCAGAAAAGAGATTGCAGGTTGATCCTGCTACATGGCCAATAATGATCTTTACGGTCTGCTAGAAGGATTGGAGATTGCAGTTAAGCTTCTATCTAATACTTCACGCCAAGGACTTGATGAATTTAAGCTAGCAATGTTTTACTTGATTTGGACATGAACCCTAAGATATCATATTTTGACATGGCTAGAAGCTTTGGAGGAAACGAGACTCAAGCAAAAGTAAACACATAGAGAGTTGTTGGCACATAGTAAGCTAGATAATGCAATTGTATATAAATGAGTTCATTTTTTTATAACATTTACTCACTATTGGAATAATTATTTGTATTTGACTGATGAGATTAAAACTTAATCTTGAAGATCGATTAGATCTTAAACAGGTGAAGAAATATTTAAACAATAAGAACGAAAGCAAAAGTATGAACAACTCAACGATGAATCAAACGAGTCGGATGATTATAAACAAAACCCTCAGAAGAGCTCGATCAAGAACATCAACTGTAGAGGGTTGGAGGTTTACAAGAACGATAAAGAAATCTGTAAATACTATCGTTATTTTCTAAAGCGTTAACCTAATATGCATGCAAGCATATCTTTATATAGTAAACCTAGCAAACTCACGGTTGGACAGGCCCAATACCGGAGTACAAAATGAATGGACTATCAGCCGAGCCCAATGACGCAATCTTCAAAAGAGTCTTCAACTCAACAATCTCCCCCTTTGCGTCAATTGGAGCGAGATCTTCACTTTTTACTTGTGCCAGCAGCAGCACCGGGTACCTTCTTCTTCACGGTCTCAAACAGACGAGATATCAGAGCAAGTATCGTTTGCCTGAATCTGATGTACCATTGGATCATGTCGTTAAAGTACTTGACATCGTCTGCTGCATTCTCCTTACACCTTCGGATGATTGACAAAACATGCTCAAGGCAAGTATTGGTGTAAAGATGCTTATCCGCCAAAGTAAAGAGACATTTCTGTCCTTCTGCTCTAGTGAACATGACCTAATTACGTCTTGGATCGATCTTGCCCATCTTCATTTGATTGAGATCACTGGCCGATCCCACAGGAGCTATCTTCGGCTTCTTCTTGAAGACTGTGGCAATCTCCTGATCCATAAGGGCAACCTCCATGATGTAACATACAATCATCCTCTTGAGATGTTCTATAATAGGACCATATTCTGCTTCGTTCGTCAAAAGGATGTTGTGCAAAACAATCCAATCATGAGGGTTTAAGTTCGGTAGATCTGCCAAAGATATAAGATGTTCGGTTCTAGCAGATCCTCTTATCACCCTGAACCGAACGTTGATGAATCTCCCTTCGGTATAAGGCTTTAAGACCCGAACGTTCACGATCTTCTGAGCGCTCCATGTCTGATATTGTGGTTGAGCAGCTTTCAGATAGAACTCGATAAGCTCCCTATCGACCTCAGCATTCGGATGAGGGACTTCATAAATATTGGAGAAGGCGTGGAAGATAAACGCCTTTCGAGTCAACGGCATATCGAACTGCGAATCGACAGAGTTATTGCAGTTGAATGATATCACCGGTTCGAGCCATAGGATGCTAGGAGTGTCTATGGCCTCCTTGATCATTCTCTCCCGATCCAGGCAGGGAAAAGAGTCTTCCTGCTCTCGAGGAGATCGTGGGCTTCCTTCTGCTTGCGTTCGGCTTCTTCAGTCTCTCGCACCACACGAATGTTATCGTCTTCCACATTGCGACTGTTTTTGCGCTTTAACAGGTCCGCAATGGTTTCTTTATCTTCATCTTCATCTTCTTCCTCAGCTATGTTTTTCCCTTTATCCTTCACACCCGAACCCGAAGCTTGACCAGTCAGAGGTGGTTCGGTTGTGTGAGCAGCTGTTGAGGAAGGAGGTGGTTTCGATCCGGACTTCTTCCCTTCTCCCCCTTGTTTCGGATCGGACACGAAACTGGGTAAGCCTTCGATTTTGCTAAGAAGGTCCATGGCAGGAGTAAGTTTCTCAGCAAGGGTTCGCCTCACCGAGTGATTGAGAATGGGATCGTGTGCTTCCAGGATGTTAGATAGGGCAGCGTGTACATCCGAAACACACGTTTTTATAACCTCCCTTTCGGATCGAAGAGCTTCAAGCTGTTGCTGATAGTTTGAAATCTGAGTGCTCTTGACCTTAAGGGCGGTGGTTTTGCTCGCTAAAACGTCCATTAACGAATTTTCAGCTGCGAGATCCTCCTGAAGCTTAGCAAGTGGCTCGTCAATGGAGGCACGAAGGGCCGAGTTGTCATCGCTAATAGATTGGCGAAGGGTAGCGAATGACTGTAACTCCATTGAGACGAACTTGGCCAATTGCTGAACGATTGGTTCCAAAGTTGTCTTCGTGGCATCAGCGGTCTCCTGTAAGGACTTCAATAGGGAAGAGGCGTCTGAGAATAGTTTATCGACTTTTGCGGTCGCAGCCTCACAGGCTTTTGTGGAGGCGTCTATAGCGGCTGTGGCTGAAGCAACAGAATCATGCTGAGCCCTGGAGAAGGCGTCAACAATCTTCTGTAGAGCAGCTTCAAAGAGAGAGGACTGAGAGTTGGTGGATGACGCGAGAAGTAAGTCAACCTTCTCGTTTAGCTCCTTTAGATGCTTCTTTGTCACTGGAGCATCGTCCTCATCATCACTTAGAACCTGAAACGGACTAAAGTAGACCGAATCGAAGGTCATGTTGTCACCGCCAAGAAATGGGTTATCTCCATCAGAGGCATGTTCTGGAGACGGTGGGGGTGGTGAAGCTGGGGGTGTTGTCGTGTGGGTAGGTTCTGGTTGAGTGTTTGTGGGTGGGGTTTCGGGTGGTGGTTGAGTATGGGTAGGTTCGGTTGTATGCTGGGTTTCGGTTTGAGATGGTTCAGTTACGGGTGGTGTTTCGGTTGCACTGGTATGAACCCCCGTATCAGATACGTTGGTTGTAACCTTTGCAGTTGTGGTAGTGGTATCTGTGAAAATGGGTGGTGGTATAGGGAAAGAGGTTTAGGTAGGGTGGTTGCGGGGTTTATGGTGGGAATGGAAGTAGGGATGGTTGGAGGAGGTGAACGAACTGGTGAGACATGAAGTTCCATGTCTGGGGTAGGTGATCGGGGTGGGGTGTTGCCTCTGGGAGGGGTGTCACCTCTTTGAGAGCCGTCCGGACCCGAACTCTCGTTTTCTGAATCACTCGAAGAGGATGCGATTACAAGCTTTCGCTTCGGTTGAGTCTTCCGTCTCTTCGGTTGCGGGGACTGTGCCGGTTTGGTTTGTTTCCTCTTCCTGGGAGAAGGACCTTTAGGTGCCTTGGTCACTTGCTTCCCTTTTTCCGCCTTTTTGCCCCTGTTGACAGGTTTGTCAGCGTCATGGATTGACTTTAGCATTTCCTGTGTTAGAACCCTAGGACCAGACGCCTTGAATTCCTTTATCGTCCGAATAATCCTGCTGTCGGACGGAACATCGCCGTACATTGTCTCCGGAATAGAGCCAATGAAGGAGAACTTAGATGCATCAGAGATGATGATCTTCGTGGTATGAAAAGTACCGATCGAAGACATCGATGCACCTGCAGCAGTGGGAATGTCGAGTTTGTCCATCGCCCATTTTGTGATGATCGTCTAGAACCGGGCATACGACACCTCAGAGTGTCGTGAAGAGGAAGAAAGGCTCTGGATGAGCTGTTGCCAGATGACCAACCCAAAGTCTAGATTGACTCCGTTGTAAACAGCATACATGATCGACAGGAACAGTCGACTTGAGCCATCGAATCCTGAGCTTCGTTCAGATAAGCCCTTGAAGAGGACAGTAAACAAGCCGTTCCATTGTGGCGGCAAGCAGGATTTTTTGAACTTTGCGACGGAGGGGAGCGCCTCCGTGTACCCCATGTTGTAAAACATGTTGTAGAGATGCCCAAGCGGAATCGACTCCGGATGAACCCGTGAAGGATCAGCAGCCAACCCTAGCAGTGTACCAAATCGTTGGCGAGAAATGGAGGTCTTGTGATCAGCAACCTCGAAAAATACACGTTCGACTGCTTTGTCGTAATGAACAGTCGCATACACCTGCGAAAGAATCTCCATGGGCACAGATTCAACCCTAGTGAGTGCAGGAGCGATCTGAGAGTACTTCAAGCACTCAATGATTGGCGTCATGTAAGAATCGTACAACGCAGGAGTGAGGTCGATCACCAAGCATTGTTGTGGACGGATGGGAATGATGTGTGAGGTAGCATGGACTGAGGATGATTCTGCCATTGTTGAAGGTAGAAGAAGAAGATGAAAAGTGAAGGTTTTGGGAGTGTTTGCTCTCGTGTAAATTCTGGATGCAGTAAAGAGGTAAATGAGAGTAGAGACTGCCTTTTATAGTGGAGGAAAGGAGAGAGAAAAATCGTTTCAAATCTTCTATGCGTGCCAGTTAAGGCATGCGATGATCACGTAGGAAAGAGAGTGTCAGATTCCTAGGATCACGCCGCCCAACAAGCGCCGTTTCAGAATAAACCGGTTCAAATCCTCACGCGCCTTTAAGTACCAGAGAGGTGTCGCTTGAAATTCGCACACGCGTCCATGATGTCAGTAAAAGTGTGGACGTTCCAAATTCACACGCGTTCCCTTTTTACCGTCGTTTGAAATTCAATCCTTTTAACTCCCGCCTGAGTCAGCAACCATTTGTCTTATCTTTTAAATGGCATCTTGTGAATTAAATACCCACGTGGATGATTTTTTACCACAGCTGGAAAATTAACCACCAAAGCAAGAATACAGCCTGTAATTATTAGTAACGGAAATTTGGAAAATCAAAGATTTTCGTGCGAAGAGTGTAAATAGAAAAGAAATAAAGCAACTCTTTTTAGGAATGATTGTGATGTCAATAATGACACGAAACAAATGATCCCGGACACGAATCTCTTCCTTCAAGATCAAGAGAGACCTCAAAGTGTTAATGTGGTTTCCCGTTGAATGACGATCAAACATTTATTAATAAACGTTGAAAGGCTTCTTTTAATTAGGCTAAGTAAGGGTGGCTTTCGCTTTGATTCAGCAATTCTAATCTTGAAATAAGAAAGAAAGTGAACAAAGTACTTGTGAGACTGGTGTAGTCTGTTGAACAAGTAGGTAGGAATTAATTTTAAATTGGCTTGGAAAATATAAAAGCTCAGAAAAAATTAAAAACTGGATCCCAAGGGAAGAAATGTTATGGTGTTTAACAATTTCATAGGAATCACACAAAAATAAAAATTTGAGATTTCAGTAGGATACATCCGTCAATTCGTTGGTGAAAACTTGAGCAAATTTATTGTTCACCGTCAATTCAGATTTGGTGTTGAATTTTGGGTTTCACTCAGCTCGTAGTGGTACGAAACTGAGATCATAAACACAGTTGTTGTGTAACCATAAACTTCAGTGGTAATTTCTGAGAGTCTCAAGGGTTACATTGATGAAACGAATTTAATGGAGAAATGTAATGGAGATGGTGTAAGAAATTAAAGTACCTCTGCTGCGAAAATAAGGACAAAGCAGAAAACTCTTATCTCATGTGAGAAGAGAGTGAGGTAGCTCACGATTAGAACAAATGTGATAGCTTAATTGGGAAGACAAGGTTTGTTTATACCAAGTCATTAAGGCTATTATTCAGAATCTGAGGAGGCTTGGGACACATACAGCAGCATGTTTCTAGGGACACTTAAGTAATCCAACAGTTATATCCCCATAAACGAACGAACATACAAACAAAATTAAAAGAGAAAAATATTTTTGGTGTTTTTGATAGATATAAAAGAAATAAAAATAAAAAAAATAATAAAAAATAAGTAAGAAAAGAAAAAAAAAATAAGACTTGGAAAGAGTAAGAAGAAGAAAAAAAATTTGAAAAACCGAACCCGAACGTTCGGTTGGGGAAAATTTTGAAAAAACCGAACCCGAGCGTTCGGTTGGTTCCGGTTCAAGAAAATTTTGAAAAACCGAACCCGAGCGTTCGGTTGATTTCGGTTCAAGAAAATTTTGAAAAACCGAACCCGAGCGTTCGGTTGGTTTCGGTTCAAGAAAATTTTGAAAAACCGAACCCGAGCGTTCGGTTGGTTTCAGTTCAAGAAAATTTTGAAAAACCGAACCCGAACCTTCGGTAGGTTTCGGTTTTGGAAAATTTTGAGAAACCGAACCCGAACCTTCGGTAGGTTTCGGTTTTGGAAAATTTTAGAAAACCAAAGAATTGAGACATGCAATCAGAATATACTTTTGACAATAAGAAAAACAACTTTGTACAAGACATATACAACCATGAAAACTACCTTTGTGGTGATGAGCGAGTCAGATTATTCAACCGAACCTGAACGTTCGGTCAATTTCGCTTCTTACATTTGAGGTTGAGAGGTAGTTTGAGGTACTGACTCTGATTCCATCATACCTAGCCCTTGTAAAATTCTGTTGAATGATGCTTCAGGAAGAGCTTTGGTAAAGACGTCAGCCAGTTGATCAGTGGTTCGAACAAAATGTACTTCAACATTTCCATCTTCCACATGATCTTTGATGAAGTGATACCTCAGTGCTATGTGTTTGGTTTTAGAGTGTTGCACTGGGTTATGACAGATCCGAATTGCACTTTCAGAGTCACAATATAGTGGGATCTTCTTCATATTAAGTCCATAGTCTCGAAGTTGACTCTGGATCCAAATTACTTGGGAGGTGCAGGATGTAGCGGCTATGTATTCCGCTTCGGCAGTAGACAACGACACACACGTTTGTTTCTTGGATTGCCAGCTAACCAACTTTCTGTCAAGGAATTGACAGCCTCCAGTGGTGCTTTTTCTGTCGAGTCCACATCCTCCAAGGTCTGCATCTGAGTAGGCTTGAACAAAGAAGCCTGAGTTGGATGGATACCATAGACCTAAGGAGGCAGTTCGCTTGAGATAGCATAGAATGTTCTTGACTGCAAGCATGTGAGGTTCGTGTGGGTTTGCCTGAAATCTAGCACAGTAACACACATAAAACATGATGTCAGGCCTGCTAGCAGTAAGATACATTAGTGACCCTATCATTTGACGATAGAGCGTGATATCAACAGCCGGTTTGTCTAAAGATAGAGTTAGCTTGGTGCCGAATGCCATTGGGACTTTGACTTTGGAGTCTCCCATCATACCAAACTTTGCTAGGAGAGTCTTCGTGTAAGCTTCCTGATTTATAAGGATGCCTTCGGGTCCCTGTCTAATATTTAAACCAAGGAAAAAGTTAATAGGACCAATTGAGCTCATTTCAAATTTAGTCTCCATCAGCTTTCTGAATTCAGTGGTTAGGCTGGGATTCGTTGAGCCAAAGATGATGTCATCGACATAAATTTGAACTATCATAAGGTGGTTACCTTCCTTTTTGCGAAAGAAGGTTGGGTCAACCGAACCTTGTTTGAATTTAGACATCTTTAAGAATTTAGTTAGCGTTTCATACCAGGCTCTCGGAGCTTGTTTGAGACCAGACACAGCTTTATCCAAAATGTAGCAATGATTTGGATACTTTTCGTTCACGAACCCAGGAGGTTGCTCTACGTACACTGTTTCTTCTAGTTCTCCATTAAGAAATGCACACTTGACGTCCATTTGGAAAACTTCGAAGTTTTTGTGAGCAACATAAACAAGAAAGATTCTCACAGATTTGAGCCTAGCTACCGGAGCGAAAGTTTCTTCATAATCAATCCCTTCCTCCTGACAATATCCTTTTACAACCAGACGAGCTTTGTTCGTTATCACGTTCCCTTCCTTGTCCATTTTATTCCTAAAGACCCATTTAAGACCAACAATCGAGGCATCTGGAGGAGTTGGAATGAGGCGCCAGACTTTGTTCCTTTCAAATTCGTTCAGTTCGTCTTGCATTGCTTGAACCCAATCGGAGTGATCGAGAGCAGTGTTAACTGTCTTCGGTTCAACTTTGGATATGAAAGAGTTAAACATACAAAACTCAACTTTGGAAAATAAGGAGGTCTGTTTTGCCTTCAGTTGTGATCGGGTTAAGACCTTTTTAGAGACATCACCAACCACTTGAGAGATAGGATGATCTCTGGTCCATTTGGTGAGAGGAGGGTAGTTTGGATCAAAGGTTGGGTCTAGTTCAGCATTGATCATTTCTTCTGGCTCGGATTGGCTTTCATAGTCGAGAGACATATCAGCAAGCTCCCCTTCGATAGATGAGCTATTAGAAGCTTGAGGTTCAGAGGTTGCTTGTGGTGCTGGGATTTCAGACGTTGATGCACCTTCGGTTGGTGAAGCATTTTTGGTTGGAGAAGTACTTTCTGGAGTATTTGGAGAACTTGGCTCCCCCTCAACATGCGAGCTTGGCTCCCCCTCAACTTGTGAGCTTGGCTCCCCCTCAACTTGTGAGCTTGGCTCCCCCTCAACTGAGGCATCGTTGGATGGAGGTTCATTAGAATTCGATCCTCCTTCGTTCATACTCATGGCAGCTTCTTCGACAATTTGTTTCATGTGGTCTACCTTGTTGTCTGCTGCATCTGCTTCTGAGAGAGTAGTTTTTTCTGGTTCGTCAAAGAGCTCCATAAACTTCTCGTATAGATTAGCGATCGAGACTGTGACTTGGCCAGTGTGAGGAAAGATTTCCCCAGATGTGTCTTCTTTGGCCTGTAGCTTTTTGACATAGCTATCATCAAAAGTCACATAATAGGTCTCTTCGATTTTCCTCGAACGCTTGTTTAGGACTCTGTATGCTTTGGAAGTGAGAGAGTAACCCAGAAATATTCCCTCGCCGGCTTTGACATCGAACTTGTTGCGGTGTTCTTTAGAGTTAAAGATGAAACACCGTGAGCCGAACACGTGGAAAAATTTCACATTGGGCTTTCTGTTGTTGAGAATCTCGTAAGGTGTGAGCGTGAAACGCTTGTTGAGATATGACCTGTTTTGCGTAAAACAAGCAGCAGAAATAGCACCAGCCCAAAAATAAAGAGGTAAGGAAGCAAAACTTAGCATAGTTCGGGTAGCTTCACACAAAGATCGGTTTCGTCTTTCGACAATTCCGTTCTGTTGAGGTGTGTAGGGAGCTGAGAAGTTGTGACTTATTCCCTTTTCTGCTAGAAATTCTTCAAATTCCCTGTTCTTGAATTCCAGACCATTGTCGCTTCTAATGTTGCGAACGACCTTCTTGAGCTGTACTTCAATTTGCTTGATAAACACTTTCAGCTTATGAGTCGCTTCAGATTTGAGCTTTAGAAAGAACACCCATGTAAATCGTGAAAAGTCATCAACAATAACAAGAATATACTTGCTACCACCGATGCTTTCGATAGATGATGGACCACACAAATCAATATGAAGTAATTCGAGTGGTTCAACAACTTTAGTGTTAATTATAGATGGATGACTTTGACGACTCTGCTTCCCCATTTCGCATGCAGCACACAAATGATCTCTGTCGAACTTGAGCAGTGGAAGACCTCGAACATGACCTCCAGTGACAAGTTTGTTGATATCTTTAAAGTTGAGATGAGAGAGTCTTCGGTGCCACAGCCAGCTTTCGTCAGGTTGTGCTTTTGATAACAAGCAAATAGCTGGGTTTCCCTTGATGGGTTTAAGGTTTAGAGGAAACATTTCACCCTTACGTTCAGATTTGAGAATTACTTTCTTCGTCTTCTTCTCGATAATTTCAGAACCTTCATCGTCGAATGAGACTTTGAGACCTGTACCTCCAACAAGCTGAGATACACTGATGAGGTTGTGTTGCAGTCCTTCCACATATGCCAC
Organism: Lactuca sativa; assembly: GCF_002870075.4. Taxonomy (NCBI): domain Eukaryota; kingdom Viridiplantae; phylum Streptophyta; class Magnoliopsida; order Asterales; family Asteraceae; genus Lactuca; species Lactuca sativa. The sequence goes on along the minus strand of NC_056629.2, from coordinate 78,623,230 downwards.
CTTTCTTATGGTAAAATCACCATTAGTTATCATTCCGTATCCCTTTATGGTGCCGAAAGAGTTGTTTCCAAACTTGACGTTGCCACCATTTGCAAGAGACCTGTATTCCCTGAGCTCCTCTTTCCTCCCTGTCATGTGACGCGAGCAGCCACTATCGATGTACCATTCTTCGTCAAACTGCTCGTCACTTATAACCTGCGAAAATTAAGCAGATTTAGGAACCCAAAGTTTCTTGGGTCCACGTAAGCCTTTCACAGGAACAGGAATAGTAAGAGAGATGTCAACAAGATATGTTCATTTTATAAGTGTTGTTTCATTTTTCTTTTTAATGGTAAAGACTTTTATTTTATTAGGATTGGGTGCGTTCGGTTTAGACTCTGGTGTGGATGTAGAAACCTTCTGTTTGCCCTTTTGTTCAGCTGACGAATGAGGTTTTTGAGAACGAACAAAATGAGTTTTAGAGCAAGATGGAGATGAATTAGAAGAATTAGAAGAATTCGATGAGTGTGAAGGAGTGGGCTTAGATTGAGATGACTTCTTGGCTGGAGACTCTAGGTGACCCTTTTGCTTTTGATCATTGGTGGGACTGACCTTAGAGTTTTGATTTTCTTTGATAACAGAACCGAACCTTTGCTTTCGGTTGAAGTCATCCTCAGAACTGAACCTTTGCTTTCGGTTGGTATTCTTTTCCGAACTGAACCTTGGCTTTCGGTTGTTGTGGCTCTCATGCTTTTTGACAGGATTGTTCTCAAACTTCAGATTTTTGTCTTGATGTGAGAAATATGCATTCTGGGATTGCCAGAATTGTTTCCTTTCAGAGAGATTCTTCCTGTATCTCTGGTTCCTTTCACGTTTCTTATTCCTCATCTGCTTCGGTTGATGATGGATATTGACTTTCATTTTTGGTTTCTCCTTGGCTGGTTCACTTTGGACTGTGGGAGTTTCACTTTGAATTGACGAATTAGAGGGAACTTCTTCTTTGGCTGAGCTTCCATTCTCTTGAGGAATGTCTTTCGTACCACTGGTACTTGGCACATCGAAATTATCTGGCTTGTTCAGGGGTTCTGGTATGTATCTACCTTTACTAATCCAAGAAGTCCTTTCTGACAAGCCTTTTGTTTCATCTGCATTATCGATTGGAGCTGACCAAAAGAACTCATCGCAGCCATCAGCATTATCTTCGTTTACAATAGCTGTGAGTTCAGCAGTCTGATGTTCGGTTACTCCAGTAACCTTGTACACTTGATTTGGAGTGGTCCTGACCTTTTGATATACAACCGCTTTCTCTGCTAAGATCGGGGACTTTTGTTGGGACAATCGAGCGAACTCCACTGAATTTTCAGAAATTAGATTCTTGTGGTTTTCAGATTCGCTTTTTACAAATTCTGAGCAGTCAACCGTGTCCTCTACAGAAATTTCACTTATATTGTCATCCTCATTAAGCTCAGATGCATTTTCAACATCAATTTTATTTTCTGAGCTCAAGTTGGCATTTAAAGAGTCAAATTTTTGTATGGTTTCGGTTCTCAGTTTAAGTCTATCATTTTCATCCAAAAGGTTTTTGAGCATGTCCTTGTGGTCCTTGGATTTAATGAAAGATTCAATTTTGTCCAGTCCATACATATAGATCAGATTGACGTCATCAGATGATATCACACTCTCACAATTATAAGCTTCAGCATCGATTTCATCCTCCTTAAACTCAAGGAAGGGCAAAATCATGCGATGGATCTTTTGTCCTATCTCACAATCCAAGTGAAGCTGAGTAATATTAGTATAAAGACGTTTTGCAATCAAACAAAAAACATTACGCTGTTTTAACAACTTTAAATTGTCTCTCTGTAAATAAATATTTTTGTCTTTTATTTTAACTAATTCAGACTCCTTCAACTCGATCCACATGCGCAGCTCCTCACTCTTCGAAGACACCCTGCTTAATTGATCAGTTAGGTTAGAATTGGTGACTCAAGTTTGAGTTAAACTACTATCTAGATGTGAGATTCGTGAATTAACACTTTTTAGTTCTTTTTCATAGGAGCTTTGTGGTACTTTAAATGAAACAAAAACCAATTGTACCTTCTTGATCAGTTCATCGAGTTCGTTGAACTGCACGCTGAGCGGTTTGGCCGTAAAGCACATATCCTGCCGCTCCTTCGGTTCATTGCTTCCACCATCGGTGTTGTATCCCCTCATCTGAGATACTTCAGACACCATCAAGCACCTGCCTCCACTGCTCTCCTCTTTAGCCACACAAGCCTTTCCATGCGAAGGCCTCCTCACTTCATCGTCTTCGGAGTCGGTTGACCAAACTTCCACTCCACCGAACTCGTCATCAGCAACCGAACCCTGTACAATTAGAGCATTCATGGAAGGGTTAGCGGTAGATTTCTTCTTCCTCATCTCATCAAGCTTTTTCTGCAGCAAAGCTTCCTCATCTTTTTCAGCCATCTTTTTGAGAACACAATCCTTAGCATAGTGGTTTTTCCCACCACAATAGTAACAGCTCACTCCAGAATCACCATCTGCCTTCGGTTCCTTCTTGGGCTCTTCAACCTTCGGTTCATTGTTAACCTTTTCTGAACTATAACTCCCCTGCCAGTTTCAATTTTTGTTGCTGGGGAATCTTTTCTTAAAGAACCTCTTGGGATTAGACACCATCATAGCATAATCCTCAGACGTGAGGTCATACTCCTCCAGGTTGAAGTCTTCATCCTCCATCACAGCTTTACTTTTTGAAAGGAGGGCCAGCGAACCTAGGCTTGAAACAACGTTCTTTTCCTGCAGCACAATCTTCTCCTAGGACTTGAGAATACCCACCAGTTTTGCCAAAGAATAAGATTTAAACTGTTCATGGGCTTTAACCGTGGACACCACTGCTCTCCACTCTGACCTTAGACCATTTAGAAACGTAACCTTCTGCTCGATAAGCTTCCTTTCGATGTCATGTTTGATCATCTTGCTGAGAAGATGATTGAAGCGATCGAACGTCTGGGTCACAGTTTCGTCGACTCCTTGCCTGAATTCTCCAAACTCAGATAAGAGCAAGGATTGGATAGAATGTTCAAGATCCTCGTCTGTAGAGTACAGTTCACGAAGTCTATCCCAAACTTCCTTTGCCGTCGTGCATGAGCTTACCAATCTGAAGGTGTCGGACTGAAGGGCGAATCTGATCAATCGTAACGCCTTGATATTGCACTGGAATTTGTCCTTTTCATCTTGCGCAATATCTTTAACATCCTTCAGCAGATCATTATACTCATTTTGAGTTTTAATAATCCTCGACGTTGCAGAGTGAGAGAAAGGTCCATTAATGATTGCTTCCCATATGAGGTATCCATTATCCTCAGAACCTATAACGTAGTCTTCGAAGTGATGCGCCCAGACTTCATAATCATGGGTATATAGGATGGGAATCTTCGTGGTTGAACCGATGCTGTTGGAAATATTGATGGGATTCGATTGCGACTCGTCCATTATGATCAAAAAACCTGTTCAAAGATCAGACTTGTAATAACTCAGATTAGGGCAAAATAATAAATATCAAGATGCGTCAATAATGAGATGACGGCTCAATAAATATCAGTAATTGCGGAAAAACCCTAATTGAAACCTTTTCACAGAAAAGAAGTGTATCGATTACACAGCCTCCTGCTCTGATACCAATTGATGAGATTAAAACTTAATCTTGAAGATCGATTAGATCTTAAACAAGTGAAGAAATATTTAAACAATAAGAACGAAAGCAAAAGTATGAACAACTCAACGATGAATCAAACGAGTCGAATGATTATAAACAAAACCCTCAGAAGAGCTCGATCAAGAACATCAACTGTAGAGGGTTGGAGGTTTACAAGAACGATAAAGAAATCTGTAAATACTATCGTTATTTTCTAAAGCGTTAACCTAATATGCATGCAAGCATATCTTTATATAGTAAACCTAGCAAACTCACGGTTGGACAGACCCAATACCGGAGTACAAAATGAATGGACTATCAGCCGAGCCCAATGACGCAATCTTCAAAAGAGTCTTCAACTCAACATTGACATATTAGTGAAATAAATTATCTTTGTTGTTTATGGTATTTTATTTTGTATTATGAGATTTTTAATGTATTATTTAATTTGAAAATTAGTAAATCTATAAATAATATTTTTTTAAACATTTAAAATTATGATACGCAAAAATGTGTGTCATCTTCATTTATGACATGACCTTTCTTGACAGGGGCTTTCTTGATACGCATTGCGTGTCATTAACACGCGCGTCGTAAGGTTATGACACGCGAATGCGTGTCGTCCTTTATGACAGGGCCTTCCTTGATACGCATTGCGTGTCGTAAATGCGCGTCGTCTATAGATGACGCGCAAAAACGCGTCGTCTCTCTTTATGACAGGGCCTTCCTTGACGCGCATTTGCGCGTCGCCTGAGCCTTTTACGACGCACAATGAGCGTTGTAAAAGGCTGTTTTTCTAGGAGCTCCAAGAAGAACTGCAAGATTACTTTTAAAATTAAGAGCTTTCAAAGGTATTAATATATACATAAAAATATAAAATATAATCCATGATTGGCATACCAGTCTGTTCACACTAGCCCAACATATCCCTGTTACTTGTATAATTCTGAAAAGTCGCAATGAAGAAGATTAATACACAAATGAAAGTCCCAGCAACAGAAAGTTAAAAGGTTAACTTGAATAAAGAACCCTTTACAATGACCATACATACCTGTGTACAAAAAAAAATCTAACTGACTAACTTATGTACATAATGACCATACTGCCCTTATTGTTAAATTACAGAAAATACCCTTTACCCTTATTGTTAAATTACAAAAAATACCCTTTAGGTAAGTTGACAAACGATGTATGGCATTAAAATTTTAAAGTACTTGATCTATTTATTTAAAGAACAAAACGATGTAATTAATTTTTTAATTTTTAATAGGCGTGCTAATCTTTAATCTAATACGGTGTACTCTAACCTCTCGTTAACTGTACTCTATGCTATAAATGGAATACAACGTATTTAAGCTGTATTCTATTCCCTTCTAACCGTATTCTAAGCCACTATGGAAATAAATAAACCTTATCTAATATGGGGATACTAATAACCGTATTGTATCTCTTTGTATTCTATTTCACTTTTTCTAGTAGTGCCTTTCAGCCACCAGACCTGATATCAGGTTTTCGGTGAGCCTGATCAGCCATTTTAAGGAATTCCCCAAACACAATCCAACAAGATATCCAAGTTATTGATTATCATATACCCTTACCACACTCATAGTCCCCAACTTAATAATGACATTTTTTTCTAGATTTTACTGGTTATACAACCCTTTTTGCATCCGGGTGTGATTTAAGACCGTAAATTCCGCATCTACAGCCTACAGGTAATATTTGGTTGTCACTAGCTAATAAAAACTATTAAATATAACCATTATCATGTCAAACCAACATAATAAATAAAGTACACCATGAATAAATACAAACTTGAAAAGACAATTGCACACAAATAAATTTGAAAGAAACCTTCAAATGAAGCCTATGAATGAAATCAAACGATTATGCGAACACCAATTGTTAACCTTTTTTGTCATTGAAGTCGTTGTAACTTTAGAACTTGGCTTGTAGCTGATCCACCACACTCTTATCCACTTGGAATGCCTTGGCTAGAATATCCGCTGGAATTGAAGGATTTGCTCCGAAAACAGCATTCACAATTGTTATAGCACCTGGGTTTTGACTGCTTAATGCAGCAATAACAACAGCATTTCCATTACCCACATTCCGCTGGAAATGAACAAGTCCAACAGGGAACACGAAAACATCACCCTTTTGCAACACCTTGTTGATAAAGCGGTTATCAGGATTAGAAGTGACAAATCCAACTTGTAGAGTCCCTTCAAGAACTGTTAGAATCTCTGTGGCTCTTGGGTGGGTGTGAGGAGGATTAAGTCCCCATGGTGCGTAGTCAATTCGAACCATTGAGATGCCTAAAGTGTTTAGCCCCGGTAATTGAGTTGCAAAGACTGGGGTCACCTTTGATCCCAACTGGTTTGATGTGTTACCCCTGAGGTGTAGCCCACTGAAGAAGAAATCCTCGGCTTGAACGTGCATTGGGTTCTTGCATGTTACACCATTTACTTTAACTGCACGTTAAACAACATTTTGTTTGTTAATATAAAAGGTAAATCTAATTAAAAGAGCACATCAGATGTGTAACAATGACTCAATCAGTAGACAATACCTGAGCTGTTGGGGTCGGCTACACAAAAATCTTGGAGGGGGCTTGGCTCGTAGGCTAAGGCAAGGTAGTTAAAAGTAAGTGCTACAACACTCAATAGAATGAGTTTGTTCCACATTTCTTTTAATATTATGAATAACAGCAATAGAAAGATATAAGAATGAAAGCTGTAGGAAATGGAAGCAGTGGGGATGGTTTTTGTTGGTGAAAGAATCTGCTTTGTGGTTCAATATATATAGGTCTAATTTATGGTCCATGATTTTGTTCTTTAATGTGTCTTTCCGCATCCAATGTAAAATAATCTCTCTGTTAGAATTGCCGTCTCATACATAAAAAACAACATTATTTCGCTCTACTACATTAATATGAATTAGAGGGCTGAGTTTGGATAAGAAATTGCGCAGACGGCTTTTTCGGTTATGTAATTCTTTTATAGTGCCAAGAAATGGTCAATTTCATTCCTGAAAGGCTGAAACGTTAAAAAAGCCAAATGAAAAAGGAGATGACATCGACAATGATTAGTAATTACCTTTGTGGTGAGGGCGATATAGGATAGTTAAGTCGCTTTGGCCCATGTGTGTGTATTTTTTATTATTTTTTTTGTAGGGGTGTGTATGAGGCGGTTTGGTTCGGTTATTGGTAAAAACCGAACCATAACGATTATGATTAGTTACTGCATTTTGGTACTCATCGGATATGGTTATTATTGGTTATGATTAATGGTTTTTGTTGGTTAACGATTTTGATTAATGGTTAATATTGGTTAACCATAATGTTCAAAATAATATAAATGGTAAACGTATATTGGCATAAAAATTGAAAAATAATACAAAAATGTCCTCGGCACCAATATTTGTAACCTAGCTTATAGTAATAGAATAAAATGTATACCTTTGATACTCAGAGTGAGATAACACATAGTAACATTCAAAAAAAAATTCAATAAAAATATACAACATTTAATAAAATTGACATTAATAATTTCATATATTGATAACTGATATTAACATTAAAATAAAGTCAAACATTCATACACGTTCAATGCGATTAAATCAAAAACTATAAAATAAAATAGACAAACGTTCATATTATGTGTTATCTGGATAAAAAAAATCTAATCACTCATTTATATTCAATGTGGTTAACTCAAAAACAGTAAATAAAAAAAGCCAAAAAATTCAAAAAAAACAAAAAACATTCTTAATATTTCACAAAGTCAAGAAGAACCAAAAACTTAACTTGCATAGAAGTCTTGATTACAAAGTCAAAAAATCTTTCAAACATGATTATAAAGTCAAAATAATCTTCGATTAGGATTAACAGTGTGAGAAGCCTCCGATTAAGATTATGAGTGTGAAGATTAAACTAATTAGGAATAATGTTTACAAATTGTAACATTAGCCGATTAGAAATTACAATATTAATCAATAACCTAACTCAATGCATGATTGAAAGATTTTGTGTGTCTGCGTGATCAACTTTTGGTGGTTTGATTGCTCGTTTATCTCCAGGTAAGTGAGGATTAATGAATTGTATTCTGAAAATTTAATGGGTCTTAAATAAGTTTGACTATATTATTTTATATATAATCTATAATTTTTATATATTAAAATATAAAGTTAGCAGTTCGGTTAATAATGGTTCGGTTAACCTATAAAACCATAACAGAACCGTTAATTACCGGTTAACAAAAATTAGAAACCGAACCAACGGTTTTTAAAATGGTTCGGTTATACTGGTTAATTTGGTTTTGGTTCGGTTTTTTGGTTATTATGCTCACCCCTATTTTTTGAGCCTTTCCATGTACCTTGACAAAGTGGAAAATCTATAATAGAACAACGCGTGGTTGCCTAATCAAGTGAATTCGATAAAAAGGGAAAATTATCATTAGATTTTTTCTTCCTAATCTCTTCCAGCTTTCGCATGTGATACACCTCCTCATCCTCTACTTCGTTCTTCTCATTCTTCCTTCGCAACATGCACTCATTTGCAAGATGGTTTCTAGCATGACAATAATTGCAATCGTATCCGGAGTCACCAACAACCTTTTACTCCTTCTTCTCTTCCTCTTTTTGAGAACTACTTTTGTTCTCCTCTTTCACTTTCTCTGGGTTATAGCTTCCCTGCCAGTTCCTATTTTTGCTTGAAGGAAACTTCTTTCTAGGAAATCGCTTAGGGTTAGACACCATTAAAGCATAAACTTCGTTTGAGAGCTCGAACTCAGAATGATCTGAATCAGATCTGTCATCAGCAACAGTCTTGCCTTTCGCAACCAAGGCTAAAGGCCCTATCCCAGACACCACCTTTGCCTCTTTCATTACTTCACTCTCTCGCGCCTTCAGAATTCCTACAAGCTTCGCAAGACTATAGTTCTTGAACTGTTTGTGTGCTTTAACAGTTGACACCACTACCTTCCATTCTGATCCTAATCTGTTCATAAACGTAACCTTTTGCTCAATCACCTCACGTCCAATCCTGTGCTTCATCATATTACTGAGAATATGATTATATCGATTGAAAGTGACACTCAGAGTTTCATCAGAGTTTTGAACGAACTCGCCAAACTCGGATAACAAGAGTGTTTGAGTCGAGTGTTCTAGATTTGTGTCTATGGAATAAAGCTCTCTGAACCTATACCATATGGCCTTCGCTGTGTCACACGAACTTACAAGACGAAAGGTATCTGCTTGCAAAGCGAATCTGATGATCCTCATTGCTTTAATGTTTCTTAAGAGTTTGTCGTTTTCGTCTTGAGGCACGTCCTTCACGTCAAGACGCATTTGATTGTATTCTTTCTGGGTTTTGATTGTTCTCTTAGTTTCTGTGTGAACAAACGGACCTAGAGTGATTGCTTCACAAATCAGATAACCATTATCTTCTGAACCTACAACATAATCTTCAAAGTGCATTGCCCAGACTTCATATTCTTGAGGAAAAAGAATTGGGATTCTTGCTGTCGATCCGATGTTGCTTGAGATATTCAAGGAGTTGATGTTTGAATCGTCGTTCTACATGGTGAAAAATCTTTTAATACCTGCAATTAATCAGACTGTAAACACTTATTAGGTTAATATCGAGATCACAGAGTTACGTCAATAGATCAGTGACGACTCTTAACAGATCCAATATTTGCGGAAACCCTAATAATTTCTTCAAACATAAGAGATGCGTATTAAGTACACAGTCTCCTACTCTGATACCAATTGAAAAAATAAATCCTTTATGATCGAATAGATTAAAGCAGGCAAAACAAGAACACAATATGATCAAACAAGTGCTGAATGATTAATAGTCATGCCTCAGAAGAACTCGATGAAGAATTACTTCTGTAAAGGTGGAGAGTAGGGGTACAAAGATAATTCTCAAAAACTTGCTAAAATACGTAGCATGCATGCAACTTATATGCTAACCCTAGCAGTAAATACGAGTGGACAGGCCTAATTCGTTTATACAAAATGGACTTCAAAAGAATAGGCCCAATGACGCAACACTTAATCTTCAACACACTTAAAATCGACGATGTTTGAGAGATTTTAACCAGTCTAAATGACGAACGATGAGTTCAACAGAAGATCGGAATAAGACCAAAATAAAGTACCAAAAGAAGCTTCCAAGGAAGCAACACAAACAACAAATCGAGAAACCCTAACTCAAAAACAGATCAAACAATGGAAAAAATGATGCAAGAATATGAACCTGCTCTGATACCATGTTAAAACGTATAAAACTACAGATTTATTCATAACATCAACAGATCTTTTATTAAACGAGAAATAAGACCCGGTTGGTATTCAAGAAACTTACAACTGAAAACTCACTACATCAACACTCACTCTCAGACATATAAACCAATCAAGAGATTTCTACTCTACAAAACAAGACTAAACAAGACTGACAAGATTCAGATTCTAAACTAGAACAAACCCTAAACTGTAGAAGAAGAAGAAGACTCAAGAATAGAGAAACTCAATAAGGTGTGTGATAACAACTAATCTGAATGACTCCGAAAACACAGCTGAGCCAACATATATACCTCGGGTAATATTCTTGAACAAAACCCGAACGTATTTGACCCATACCCATTCTCAAAGATCCACGTGTTTCCTCCTTATTTACAGAAAGTGAGTTGCACCCCCTACACTTAATGAAACAATACACAACACATCCAAACACCACAATTCTTTCTTAATCCTTACAACGAAATATTTCTTCAAGTTTACAGTTTTAACCCAGTTTAAGAAAAATCTCCAATGTTAATCTTGAATTATAAACAATTATATTTTTAACAGGATTTTTCCTCCCAATTCGCTACTAAGGATGAGATGCGCGTTTTCCTAAAAAATTATAAAACGACAAGTAATTTTAAGGCACGCAAAAATGCGTGTCTTAAATCCTTCAAATTTTATAAGAGAGGATATTTTCTTTATGATACCCAAATTTGCGTTTCTTAAATCAATGCGTGTAATAATTTGCGTGTCATTAAAGGCCTATTTTCTAGTAGTGGAGGTTGATATTGCTATTGCTTGGTTGCTTCTTTAGTTTGTTCTATAGAGAAGTTGAAAACCTTAGTTATTTCTCATAGTTTTTGATTAATGGAATGAAAACGAAGAAGAGATGCTTTTACTCTCATTTGCTGATACGTGTTGCTACTTACGTGGCTTGAGAATATGTTATTATGTTGTTTTTAATTACTAGGTCATCAAGGATACAGACCCACCCCGTTTCCTAGCCAAAAAGGTTGTAATTGACAATAATTTTGTAACTTAAATGACATTGCACAAAAATCACTTTAGTGAGCAATCCGGGACAAAACCAATAGTTAATTATATTACATTGTCATTTTCCATTTTTGGGAAAAACGACACACTTGAGAAAATGCATATGGAATTTATAAATTTGGACAAAATTTGTTAAAAGTTTAGGACACCCATAAATATGTAGATTAGAAAATTAAGTTCCAAAGGAAACAGTAATTTGAAATAACGAACATAGAAATGCTTCATTACTTCCTTGGAATAGAGGTTAAACATAATGAGAATGGAATCACAATCTCTCAAGCAGAAATACGCTCAAGAGAACTTAAAACGCTTTCACACGGAGAGTAGAACTCCATGTACAACGCCCATGGTTGAAAAGTGCATTGATTCTGCCACCAGACCTGATATTAGGTTTGCAGTGAGGTTGATCAGCCATTTCTAGGAATTCCCCAAACACGATCCAACAAGATATCAAAGTTATTGATTATCATATACCCTTACCACACTCATAATCCCCAACTTAATAATGACATATTTTCTAGATTTTATTGGTTATACAACCCTTTTTGCATCCGGGTGTGATTTACGAGTAAAATTCCGCGTCTACAGCCTACAGGTAGTATTTCGTTGTCACTAGCTAATAAAAACTATTAGATATAACCATTATCATGTCAAACCAACATAAGGCCTTGTGGTATACATACCACGAATGGAATCGTGGTGTTGGCCACGATAACGGATCGTGCACACCACCCCGACGTTCCATGGTCGGGGTTGGTCGTGCTTCTTCATGTCCCCGATGACGGATTCAAATGAACAATGTGATTGGTTGTTGGGTTTTTTGGCCGTTGAACGACTACTTTGGCTGTTTCTTTTTTTTTTTTTTTTTTAAAGTCAATTCACTAAATATAAATAAACCTTCTATTATACTAAAACTTACACCTCATTCTATTCTCTAAAACCACAAAACACATACACATGGATTCCACAATACATATGGAATTTTTAAAAAGTTTTGACTCGAATGACAACGTAGAATTCGTCGAGACATTCTTCAATATTGTTCAACACATTCACGACGAAGAAAGTTCGAATGCAGCTCGTACAAGGGCGATCGTCAATCGTGATCGCCAAGCCGCGCACGACTTATAGGTACATGATTACTTTGCTGATAATTGTCTTTATAATGACGACTCGTTCGAACGTCGTTTTCGTCTGAAAAAGGCTATATTTTTACGTATTAGTAATGCTTTAGAATCTCGTTATGATTTTTTCAAACAAAAACCCGACGCTAGAGGAAGAATGGGTTTTAGTAGTATACAAAAATGTGCGGCTGCTCTTAGGTATTTGGGATACAGTATAATATTTGATCTGACGAATACTTGAAAGTATCCGAGAGGACCACAGTTGAATGTGTAGATTGGTTTTCTGCATGTGTTTATGAGGTTTTTCACGAAGAATATTTGCGCAAACCTACTCAACGTGATATTGAGATATTATATTTGGCTCATGAAGAGAGGCATGGATTTTCGGGTATGCTTGGCAGTCTAGATTGTACGCATGTGGCTTGGGAAAAATGTCCAACTGCATGGTGTGGTTAGTTCACTCGAGGAGATATAGGTGAACCAACTGTCAGCCTAGAAGCTGTTGCATCTCAAGATTTGTGGATATGGCATGCCTTTTTTGGAGTAGCGGGGTCTAACAACGACCTTAATGTTCTTGGCCAGTCTCCACTTTTCAACGATATTTGGACCGGCAAAGCACCTGATATGACGTTTACGGTGAACGGGCATGCGTACAAATACGGTTACTACCTTGGTGATGAGATATACACAGATTATTCTACATTGATGAAGGCATACTCGGTTCCTCGAAGTGAAAAGGAATTTTTTTTACAAAAAAACACTAATCGGCGAGAAAGGATATCGAGAGAGCATTTGGAGTCCTTAAGCAGACATGACATGTAGTGAAATATGCTACACGACTCTGGGATAAAGAAAGAATTAAACGAATGGTCCTAACATGTATTATAATGCATAATATGATTATTGAAGATGAATGTCGAGCGATTTGCACGTATGATCCGAACGATGTTGTCGTTCCAATTGAGGAGTTCGTACCCGGAACGAATGTTTTTTTAGAGCGAGTTGTTGAAATTCATAACAGGGAAACGTATTTCATTCTTCGAGAAGATGTCACGGAACATTTGTACCAACGTAGCATGAACGACGATTAGGATTTTTATATGTATGTTTGTTCGTTTTTTTTAATTAATGTAATGTTTTTTTTTCTAGATTAACTAAGTAATGTAGTTTGAAGTTGTTATTTTATTTTTATAATTAATGAAAAAATAGTTTTAAAAAAATGAAAGCTTTTTAATTATAAAAAATGTAATTTTATTCTATTTTTGAATTAAAAAAAATAAATAAAAAATAATGATGTGGAGTTGTGTGTTAGTGGTAGGTATCCCATATTAGTGGTAGTAGAATGTGGTGCTGAAGTGGTACCCATCATATATGGGGTATGTGGTGTAAATACAAACTTGAAAAGACAATTGCACACAAATAAATTTGAAAGAAACCTTCAATAGAAACCTATGAATGAAATCAAACGATTATGCGAACACCAATTGTTAACCTTTTTTGTCATTGAAATCGTTGTAACTTTAGAACTTGGCTTGTAGCTGATCCACCACACTCTTATCCACTTGGAATGCCCTGGCTAGGATATCCCATGGAATTGAAGGATTCGCACCGAAAACAGCATTTCCAATTGTTATAGCACCTGGGTTTTGACTGCTTAATGAAGCAATAACAACAGCATTTCCATTACCCACATTCTGTTGGAAATGAACAAGTCCCACAGGGAACACGAAAATTTTGTTGATTTTTCGTGGATATTTTTCGGAAAAAAAATTCATTGGTGATTTAAACTGCTTTTCTATTAGTGGAGCGAAAATGGTCAAACCAGTATTATTTTACCGAAGATGAAGGAGCTAAGGGTGGAGGCTAACCGCTCGACAAACTAGAAAGAGTTAATGGTCACAAATTCGTCTTGATTAGTAATTTTTTTTTATTATGTAGTCTTGAAAAAAATGACAATAACGTGGATACACATTCAATTGTTTTTTTCGTGGATAGTGCTTTACAACTGGTATTGGTCCTATATGTAACATTTGTAATGTTTCATCTTATGATGTTAAAATATTTTTAATGCAGTCTTTCAAACGTATTCAAAGTGTTAAATATGCAGTGTCTATAGAAAGTAATGAAATGGGGCATATGGTAAACAATGCTAAAATATATCCTAATTAACAAGTCAATTGAGTTGTTTGGTAGGTCTTAAAATGTGACTTTGGAAGAAAGTTATTAGTTCAAATGTGCACTTATATAAGGAATTGTTGATTTAGCAAAGTGCATTGTTATTTTACTGAAAGGTGGGACAAAAGTATAAATGATAGAATATTAGTATTTGACATGTTATATCTACTAGAAAAAGTTATGATTTTATTTATACATGTCATAATATGTATTTAGATGGCGTAAGTATGAAGACTTGATAAAAATCTAAAGTACATTGCCAATGGTACCGATTTCGGTTTCTATTCTACTTATAAAAAAGCCAAAATCAACTAAAAGTTAAATGCAAAAGATAATTTTTACACATATCTAAACCGTACACGGAAATCTAGTAAAAGCATTAGCATGAGTCCACATAAGCAAGCAAACTCATGTCTCTTACCATCTATCATCGTCTACCATCATCCATTGTGGTATACCTTTGTCTATATGGTCTTTTATTTTTTGTTCCCATCTATCACCATCTACTATCAAGTATTACCACTTACATATTCATATCATCATATACATAAAGCTATAATCTACCAACCACCTAGGTTTTCGTTTTACCAATATGTTTAAATCAACGTTATAAATCTCAATCTAATAAGCACCATCAATTACACCTCCTTTATTGTCTTTTCCATATGATGGCCATCATACAACATACACAAGTAACACAACCTAACCGTCCTACAACCCCTCACTAAATTCTTCCCTCTTTGTAATTTGTACACGCCCTATTGCCGCCATACGATAAATAATAAAGTACATTGCTTTAATGGATAGAAAATGTAAGGATATTATCTATATTGGTATAAAGAATATAGTACGTTGCTATTATGGTTAAAAATAACATACGATGATATTATGTATAAAAAATAATCTATTGCTATTATGGCAAAAAAGTAAAGTACATTGCCATTATGGATAAAAAATAATGTAAATTTCTATTATGAAAAAATTATTATGTTTCTGTTATTGATAAAAATGTATGTACGTTACACAAGGTTGTAAACGTCACTAGCCGATAGTCGAGTGGTTGACTGAGGTGAAGTGACTAATCGGTCTAGGCGGGATCAATCGGCACGTAAGCGGAGACCCTTAATTGTAATAGAATTTATTTATTTAAAAAATTATAATACCTATATCCTAACAAAATAAGTAAATAACCATAAAACTTTTGTATATTCATTTGTCTAAATATTTAAATCATCGTACATAATAAATTTTAGACTATTTGACGATATTTTTAACAGTTTTAGTTATAAATCATCATAATTTAGTCACCCAATATCATAAATTTGACTAATCATGATTTTTTTTTTTAATTTTCACTGTCTTGTTTTTTTATTGGCTTAGACCATCTAGATCGCCTAGGACCACCTACACCCGCCCAGGATTGACTCCGCCTAACTCGTCAAACTAACATTAATCATAGATAGTAAGAGACCATCTAGACCGATTTTTATAACACTCGTGTTGCCTATATTGGTAAAAAAGATAAAATACGTTGGTACTATGAATTAACAATAATATATATGGCTATAATGGTTTAAGTGTTGATAGATATAGTTTGTTTAATAATTATATGTGTTTTATTAACTTTTTAGGTTTGGGTGAGTTGCTAAGGGAAATGAAATGAAAAGCACGATAACATACTCAAGATCATATTGTAAGGGAAATGGAAATGAAACGAAAAAACACATGAAGATATTCAAGTTCAAATATCATAACTTTATGACACGATTTTGTAACACTCCCGTTAATCCAGTAAACTGATCATTTTAGTTTTTATGTTTGTTTGTTTATGCACTTGTTGAAAATGTATCTTTATTATATTTGTAGCCTTGTAGGTTATAAATTTGTGAAAACTTTTGTGTTGGATAATTTTTTGATTTATTTTTATTATCCTTGTGGTTGAATATGTATAACATGAGTTATTATTGTATAGGACTTTTTCTTCACTTTGGACGGATATAATATGGATTTGTTCGTATTTTATTAAACTACATATGAAAGGGTTTTACGCTTAATTACTATATCAAGATGTTTGAAAATGTGTCACTCTTCTTAAGTCAAGGGTTTAAGTCAAGGGTTTAAGTCAAGCAGTGGACAAATGAATACTTTGGAGTAGGATTTAAAAGATATTGTGTAAGCCTAAAAAATAAAACTAAAAAAATAAAAAACTATTTTTTATGATGGGAAATTTGCAGCTAAAAACTCACTAATAGATTCGAATTGTATTCCATCTGAAACGATCAAAACCGACATCTATGGGTATTTAGTAAAATATGTAACACAAACCGGTCTTTGAGAACTGCGTCGGTAGCATTCAAAATTTTCTTTTGGAGAAGTGTGAAAGTATATATCCATTTGAAATCCTTGATAATTATTTGTCTACACCTTACTTCGTTAGATTTGTATTTCGGAATTCTGTGATAATAGCTTTTCCATACTATTACCACCGACGGAATTAGCAGTCGGAATGTTGCCATTTTTCTAATAGTGCCGGTGGCCTAAAACCTTGTAATCTTGGTTATATCATTAGTCGCTCGCAAAGTTACTTTTTTTTTTTACTTAATTAACATTTTAAACTATGTGTTTTTGATGTAGCAATGTAAATACATCATAATGACTTGTGTTCTAGATTTTACTGTTTGTACAACCCTTCTTGCATTCTGGTGTGATTTAAGAGTGTAAAATTCCGCATCTACCGGTAATATTTTGTTGTAACTAATTAAAACTTTTAAAATTAATTATAACCTCTATCATGTCAAACCAACAGAACATATAAAGTACACAATGAATAATAAATACCAATTAACTTGAAAAGATAATTGCACCACTACTAGAAAAAGGTTAATAGAGTACGGTTGAAATTATGAATATAGTACGTACATAGAGGCCGTATTAGTAGATGGGTGTATTAGATTACATGCCTAATAGAGTACGGCTATTTAGCCGTACTATATGTATCCTATCTACTTTTTACAGCCATCGCATACAATCATCTAATACGACATATATACACATCTAATACACCCATACACAACCGTACTTGATATGAATCCTCTCAAACACACACCCATCTAATACACCATACGATCTCCTCATACAACCGTACTAGATTACTCATAAAACCGTACTAGATGTCAAGATACCAAACCCAGACTCCTTCCTAGTGGCCATTCTTAATTGCATTCCAGCTCTATTCAGCATCCAATTACAAACTTCATGTTCTTTGATTCTAAATAAAGGGACAACAGTCAAAAGTAATATCAATAGACACCTGGATATATTTTCTAACTTCTAGAGGTAAAATATAATTGAAATTTCATCTTTATTTTCCTTCTTATGAATAGAGAACATATGGAGTCAAAACACTGTCCTGTTTACACAACCAACAAAATCTAATCTTAAGGACAATGATGAATGAAATAAGTGAATAGTTGGAAAATTACTAACCTATATGAGACCATGTTACCGACAGTTGGGGGATTTGATATTCTCATATATAAGGTGATACTTCAAATTTCTAGGCACATTAATTGCAGATTCTTGATAGTCAAAAGCAAACAAAGCCTCACCACCTAGGGGCACAGATAGAAAATTAAAAAAAGGAATAATAAGAACAAAATCATGTGTGTGTGTGCGCCAGAGGGCAGAAAATACATTTTCCTTCCATTATAAGGATGATGAGCGTGAGTCTTTCAAGTATTCTAGAAAAGGACACAAAAAGACAACAAAATATTGAAAGGTCAATCCAAAATAAGACTTACTTGTGACCATCATTCATAACATCTTGTGCGATAATCTCCATGATATCTTTTAGGCTCCTCTTTTTTGCATTGGCACAAGGTGTTCGCAGAGAGCTGAAGTAACCCATTTAAATCTTGAATGTAACATGCCAAATGTCCTTATCTAAGGATTAAACAGAACATGATGATGATGTCATATTTCTATTTCAAAATTTGGTAAACTAAAGATATATGTGTACTAACCTCACCCAAGTGGCTGAAGGACACATAGATTCCACCAATAACTTGAACACTCTTAAAACCAAAATGTAAAAAAAAATAAAATAAAGTTAGTAACTTATATTATATTACTATATGTTAAGAGAACTTAAATAGAAATTTAAAAATATATAAAGAAAAAAGATGATCTATTGTATTGTTATACACACACCTCTGCCATGCCATACCAGTGTAATGACACTTCTTTCGATTGTGCAAGTTCCACTTCTTTAATCTGTTTCTTTAACTTCTCTTTAACACCTTTTTTATGCAATAAAACAATAAGAAACTCCACTTTTTATGCAGTGTCACCTAAAATCAAATTTAATTTTTTAGATTAAAAGTAAAAAAAGATTTGTGGGTAAAATAGTAATAACATACCATTAGCAGTAACACGATCAGCTCCAACAATGATAGCATGGATAGATCTAGTTTTCATTAAAGCAGCAGCTGCATAATCTCCTATAAGAGTCGCGGGTATTTTGTCATGAACTAATTTATAAGCTGTCAATCTTGATCCCTACACTTTCACAAATGAATAAAAGCAGTATTGAT
The DNA here is from genome assembly GCF_002870075.4 of Lactuca sativa. Classification (NCBI taxonomy): domain Eukaryota; kingdom Viridiplantae; phylum Streptophyta; class Magnoliopsida; order Asterales; family Asteraceae; genus Lactuca; species Lactuca sativa. The sequence goes on along the minus strand of NC_056629.2, from coordinate 78,604,316 downwards.
CGAGTCAGACATTTCATCGAACACTTAGGGTGCACACACAACTAAAGAACTATTCCATATTTCCATGTAATAATGAAGATTGTTTACTTGGTTAAATGGACGGGTTTCTGTACAATAAGCTCTTCCTAGTACTCTATCATCATGTAGTGCACGGATTACTCCAAGAGCAGTTCCAAATTCAGCTGTTGCAAGACTATTGAAATGAAACAATAAAGAACAAATCATAAGAACATGTAGCTCAAGATCTAGAGTTTGTCATGTGGAGAGGGAGATGACTAACCTGGCAGTATTACAATGTGTCAAAACAGGAAATTTCTTAGATTCCTTTTGTTGAATTTGAATGAAAGAAGATCCATATGACCCGATTGCTTTATTGGAAGCAACATCATCTTCCAACATTACTTCAGCAACTTCAATGTAAGCCTGAAAAAGCAAAGAACAAAAAGCAACTAAATCAAACATGAATACATGATATGAATTACAAGGAGAGAGAGGAATTGCAAGGAACGCTTGATTAACATCTGTAGCAGTTGCAGCAGAGTTCGTTACAATCTCTGTAAGTTTAGTTGCAGCATCTGAAAGATTCACAGCTGTTGGACAACTGTGAAACAGTAGAACAAATCAGGAAAAAGTTCTGAGGAAACACTACACTTCAGCAGCATCTCGAATCTCCAAATAGATCGTATCAAGAGGAAGTTTTCTCTGCTCAAAACAACAGTTACAATTATATGAAATGAAGTGAATATGAAGGCGAAAAGGGACCTGATCAAGTAGTTAAAGTGAGCCACGGTGATAACAGATGGCTTGCAGAGATGAGTCGGCTTGAGATGCCATTGATGGAAATTGGAAGCAACTGCAATTCAGCAGAAAAGTAAACCAATCTTAACGAAATTAAAGATTGGTTACAAATAAGTTGGATTGAGTTGCAGAACACATGTAGACGAAGACGAAACTTGCTGGAGGGACGTGACTCGTGAGTGAGGTGATCGACGGAGTCGGAGTCGGAGGCGGCTTAAGGCGAATGATATTCAAAGTAGAAAGGTGAAAAAAAGCTTCTCAAATATCTACAAGAAGAACTACAATCATCTTGATGGTAATCGGTGGATTTATTTACAAGAATTTGAAATCATCGACTTACCTCAACTTGACCTTGTAGTGACTGAACGTAATTGATGATTTCATCGAGCTTGAGTGCTTTTCCAGTGACCTAAGAACATGATTTCACATTTTGATTTCATCGACAATGAGTGCCTTTCGAGTGGCCTAAGAACACGATTTCGAATTGGCGACGAAGACGAACCGGAAGCCTTTAAAGGTGGCGACATGGCAGTGGTGGATTCTCTTTCTACGACACTGGCGGCTCTGAGTTTGATGACACAGGCGGTGGAGGATTGTCTTTCTACGACACCAGCGGCTCTCAATTTGATTGAGGAGGAAGACGAAGCAGTAAGCGGTGGAATGTATTTAGGGCTTAACCAAAGAATGGGCGTTGGGAAGAAGTAGACGATAATGGAGTCGCGGTTGCGTTTGTGGAGGCTTCGTAGTTGGAAAGATATCCTATAATCGGAGAGCAACAACGTATAGGGCGGTGGTGGTGACAGGGTTTTGGCTCTGAACTGTAAAGAACAAAGACGGTTAGGTTAATCTAGTAATTTGGAAGATAGATGGTGCTGGGGAAGAATGGTCGTCTTTGATTGGAAGTCGACGGCGGTGGGAGACACTCGGAAGGGTCGAAGAAGCAGCAGATGGCGGAAGGTGAATGGAAAAGCTACTGTAGACAAGCCTCCCCAGATTTAAGTGTATATATAATACGCCTTTAATTAGAAACATATATCCCTTTCTAGTACGGGTTTTTTTATATCCGTATTATATTATGGTGTATTGTATTAACCTTTTTACAGTAGTGTCGGTAGGTCTTAAAATGTAACTTTGGATGAAAGCTATAAGTTAAAATGTGCACTTATATAAGGAATGGTTGATTTTGCAAAGTGCATTGTTATTTTACTCAAAAGTGGGACAAAAGAATAAATGATAGAATATTAGTATTTGACATGTTATATCTACTAGAAAAAGTTATGATTTTACTTATACATGTCATAATATGTATTTAGATGGTTTTGGTACAAGATTACATGCAAAAGTATGAAGACTTGATAAAAATCTAAAGTACGTTGGCAATGGTACCGATTTCGGTTTCTATTCTACTTATAAGAAAGCCAAAATCAACTACAAGTTAAATGCAAAAGATAATTCTTACACATATCTAAGCCATACCATAAATCTAGTAAAAGTATTATCGTGAATCCACATAAGCAAGCAAACTCATGTCTCTTACCATCTATCGGCATCTACAATCATCCATTGTGGTATACATTTGTCTATATGGTCTTTTATTTTCTATTGCCATCTATCAACATCTACTATCAAGTATTACCACTTACATCTTCATATCATCATATACATAAAGCTATAACCTACCAACCACCTAAGTTTTCGTTTTACGAATATGTTTAAATCAATGTTATAAATCTCAATCTGATAATCACCATCAATTACACCTCCTTTATTGTTTTTTTCCATATGATGGCCATCATACAACATACACAAGTAACACAACCTAACCGTCCTACAACACCTCACTAAATTCTCCCATCTTTGTCATTTGTACAAGCCGTATTCCCACATACGATAAATAATAAAGTACATTGCTTTTATGGATAAAAAATGTAAGGATATTGTCTATATTGGTATAAAGTATATAGTATATTGTTGTTATGGTTAAAAATAATGTATGATGATATTATGTATAAAAAAATCTATTGCTATTATGGCAAAAAGTAAAGTACATTGCCATTATAGATAAAAAATAATGTAAGTTTCTATTATGAAACAATTATTATGTATGTACGTTACCCATAGTTGTAAACGTCGCTATCCTGTGGTCGGGCGGTCGACTGAGGTTAAGAGACTAATCAGTCCACGCAGGATCGGCGCATAAGCGAAGAACCTTAATTGTAATAGAATTTATTTTTTTTTTAAATTAAATATTACCTATATCTTAACAAAACAAGTAAATAATCATAAAACTTTTATATATTCCTTTGTCTAACTATTTAAATCATCGCACATAATAATATTTAAACTATTTGACGATACTTTTAACAGTTTTAGTCAACAATCATCATAATTTAGTCACCCAATATCATAACTTTGAATAATCATGATTTTTTTTGAAAATTTTGACTGTTTTGTTTTTTTATCGGCTTAAACCATCTAGATCGTCTAGGACCGCTATACCCGCCCAGGATCGACTCTGCCTAACTCAACAAACTAACATTAATCATAGACAGTAGGAGGCCACCTAGACCAATTTTTACAACGCTCATGTTGCCTATATTGGTAAAAAAGATAAAGTATGTTGGTAATATGAATTAAAAATAATATATATGGCTATAATGGTTAAGTGTTGATAGATACAGTTTGTTTAATAGTTATGTGTTTTTATTAACTTTTTAGGTTTGGGTGAGTTGCAAAGGGAAATGAAACGAAAAGCACGATAACATACTCAAGATCATATTGTAAGGGAAATGGAAATGAAACGAAAAAACACATGAAGATATTCAAGTTTAAATATCATAACTTTATGACACAATTTTGTAACACTCCCGCTAATCCATCAAACTGATCATTTTAGTTTTTATGTTTGTTTGTTTATGCACTTGTTGAAGATGTATCTTTATTATATTTGTAGTTTATAAATTTCTGAAAACTTTTGTGTTGGATAAATTTTTGATTTATTTTTGTTATCCTTGTGGTTGAATATGTATAACATCAGTTATTATTGTATAGGACTTTTTCTTCCCTTTGGACGGATATTATATGGATTTGTTCGTATTTTTATTAAACTACATATGAAAGGGTTTTACGCTTAATTACGATATCAATATGTTTTGAAATGTGTCACTCTCCTTAGGTCGAGGGTTCAAGTGACGTTGTGCACAAATGAATAGTTTTGGAGTAGGATTTAAAAGATGTGTTTGTGTAAGCCTTCCAAAAATATAAAACTAAAAAAATAAAAAACTATTTTTTACGATGGGAAATTCGCAGCTAAAAACTCACTAATAGATTCCAATTGTATTCCATCTGAAATGGTCATTACCGACATCAATGGGTATTTAGTGAAATATGTAACACAAACCGGTCTTTGAGAACTGCGTCGGTAGCATTCAAAATTTTCTTTTGGAGAAGTGTGAAAGTATATATCCATTTGAAATCCTTCATAATTATTTGTCTACACCTTACTTCGCTAGATTTGTATTTCGGAATTCTGTGATAATAGCTTTTCCATACTATTACCACCGACGGAATTAGCAGTCGGAATGTTGCCATTTTTCTAATAGTGCCGGTGGCCTAAAACCTTGTAATCTCGGTTATATCATTAGTCGCGAAGTTACTTTTATTGACTTAGTTAACATTTTAAACTATGTATTTTTGATGTAGCAATGTAAATACATCATAATGATACGTGTTCTAGATTTTACTGGTTGTAAATTTAAACCCTTCTTGCATTCTGTGAGATTTAAGAGTGTAAAGTTCCGCATCTACAGGTAATATTTTGTTGTCAGTAATTAAAACTTTCGAAATTATAAGCGCTATCATATGAAACCAACAGATCAGATAAAGTACACAACGAATAATAAATACCAATTAACTTGAAAAGACAATTACACACAAATAAATTTGAAAGAAACCTTCAAAAGAAGCCTATGAATGAAATTAAACTATCACACGGACATCAACTGTAATCATTGTAATATTTGTAACTTTAGAATTTGGCTTGTAGCTGATCCACCACACTCTTATCCACTTGGAATGCCTTGGCTAGAATATCCGCTGGAATTGAAGGATTTGCTCCGAAAACAGCATTTGCAATTGTTATAGCACCTGGGTTTTGACTGCTTAATGCAGCAATAACAACAGCATTTCCATTACCCACATTCCGCTGGAAATGAACAAGTCCCACAGGGAACACAAAAACATCACCCTTTTGCAACACCTTGGTGATAAAGCGGTTATCGGGATTAGAAGTGACAAATCCAACTTGTAGGGTCCCTTCAAGAACCGTAAGAATCTCTGTGGCTCTCGGGTGAGTGTGAGGAGGATTAAGTCCCCATGGTGCATAGTCAATTCGAACCATTGAGATGCCTAAAGTGTTTAGCCCTGGTAACTGAGTCGCAAAGACTGGGGTCACCTTTGATCCCAATTGGTTTGATGTGTTACCCCTGAGATGTAGCCCACTGAAGAAGAAATCAGCTGCTTGAACTTGCATCGGGTTCTTACATGTTACACCATTTACTTTGACTGCACATTAATGACAATATTTTGTTAATAGACAAGCATGATTTTAAATAAAAGAGCACCTAAGTAGATATTACCTGTGCTATTGGGATCGGCTACACAAAAATCTTGGAGGGGACTAGGCTCGTAGGCTAAGGCAAGGTAGCTAAAAGTTAGAGCTACAACACTCAATAAAATGAATCTGTTCCACATTTCTTCAAATATTATTAATAACAGCAATGAAAGATAAAAAAAAAAAATATGAAAGCTAAGGAATAAGAGGGACAATGCAGATGGTTTTTGGTGCTTTACGAAGCTGCTTTGTTCAATATATATAGGGCTAATCTGCATGGTTTTTTATCCTATTGTTTAATACATATATCTTATGTTTCTGACTGCATCCAATGTAAAATAAGCTATCTATAAGAATTGCCGTCTAACACATTAAGAACAACATTATGCTCGTTTGGATAAGAAATTGGTCAGCCGGCTTTCTGGCATCTTTTATTCCTTTATAGTGCTATGAAATGGTCAACTTAAATCCTGAAATGTTAAACACCGAAATTGCCTACCATATTCTTCTTAAGTGCTAGTTTTACAAAATTGATGATACCTTACATGGTATTTACAAAAGGGAAAAAGACACAAATGCTCAACGAACTTTCTAGGGTTTACCTGTTGAGTCCCTAAAGTTTTTGTCAGACTTTATGGGTCCCTAAACTAGGATATGACATGCTCTATTTGTCCTGTCAACCTGTAATAGCCGGTTCAGTGACCTTTTAGACCAAAAAAACTCACATTGTGCCCCTATAAATCCAAAAAAAATAAGTTCGGGGATCAATCCATACAAAAAAAAATTCATTTACTTCTAAAGCTGATTCACACTCAATTCGTATTGATCCCCAAACTTATTTTTTTAGCTTTATAGGGGCATAATGTGAGTTTTTTTGGTCTGAAAGATCACTGAACTTGCTATTACAGATTAACAGGGACTACAAGAGTAGGTCAAATCCTAGTTTAGAGACCCATAAAGTCCGACAAAAACTTTAGGGACTCAACGAGTAAACCCTAGAAACTTCGTAGTGCATTTGTGTCATTTTCCCTTAACAAAATTAATGATAACTTACATGGTTGTAACTATCATTTTGTGGTGTGGGTGATAGGATAGTGTTTTTTAGAATGGCATTATATTATTAAAATAAAAAGCCAGCTGGTGACCCACAAGAGTACACGAAGGTGGCTGTCAAGAGCACCTTAACGGAAACAAAACACCAACAATACAATCGGAAGAGTAACAAGACTAGGGTAGTCAAAATTGTATCATGGAAAACCAACCAGCAAGGACGGTTCTAAGGGTTCCAGTTGTGGCACCGGCAACCACTAACTTTTCTGGCCACAGTGAAATTTTTTTTCGATTTTTCAGTTTTTTCTACCTATTTTTCGTGTATCAACAACGCCTATTCATCCCAACAACACCTACCATGTATTCCTGAGTCCATCCCTGCCAACCAACTTTACTAACCGAACCAATAAAATTTGTAGTCAATATGTTTGGTTGGTAATACCGTAGCAACTAAGCAATCTTGGTACGGTAATGGTACAAAAGTTTCGAGGTCATATATTTCTATTATTAACATAGTTAATATTTATAATTTTAAGAAAATTATCTAAGTCAGTTTGTTGTATTAGTCAATAGTTATTACCATGTTAAAACAGAAAATTAAAAATTTACTTTAACGTTACTTCAATAGAATTCTTTTGTAAATTAAAAGAACTAGGTAACTAATATTTTTACTAAACTTCAAAATTATCCAATGTTTTTGTTGGAACCTAAAAGTGAACCTCTAGCAAGCACTCAAAGAGGATCTGAAGTCAGTCTTGAGTCCAAGATGTACTGAGGTACGAGATAAGCTTGAGGTTAGAGATGGAGTTAGAGTCATAAGTGAAGGTGGTCCAAGATGACGAATTAATCCGAGACAATATGGAGCACTTATTATTCTTGTCTTTTTGTTTGATGTAACCTTACATAGGACTAAGTCTTTTTGCAATTTGGATAATCAGAGTGTCAGAAGTAACTTGTTTATCCAGTCCTTTGTATGTATTTCGGTTTGTACCATGTACCTCCTTTTGCTATATAAGGAGGGTTTAATGACAAGAATAAATGACGGGTTGTTGCTCCAAAGATATATATATATATATATATATATATATATATATATATATATATATATATATATATATATATATATATATATTAATTTACTTCACTTTTACTTTTCTCTCAAATCAAACTCTTTCTAATATTCTTCATATTCATTTATTGTCTTTACCTTGATTATTCTCTTTGTTCTTCATTTATTACTTGAATACTTTGTTGAATATTCTACTTCAATATCGACTGGTTTTACTAGACTTGATTGCAACACTTAATCAGATGTAGACATTGATCTTTATCATTAACTCAAGGTTTGAGTTTTCAAACCTTGTCCTTGCGCAATTAGATCCTTGTTCTCACAATTGGTATCAGAGCTTTAGTGGTTTCCTTTGAATCCATAAGAACATATTATAATTGATCTGAAATAACCTTGGTATTTAAGTCATTTTTGTGTTCAGGATAAAAGTTCTTCTATATATGACTTTTGCTTGAGATATATTAACTTCAATGGCTGCTTCTAATTCTCACAAATGTATTCAATGCAAATAATAAAGAGCGTGGGTTGCCCTTCTCATGCCCTACTACTAGTTTTTGAAGAGTATGATCACTGGAAAGTCAGAATGGAAAGATTATTACTTGATAAAGAAAAAGGTGAAGCTATCTGGAGATTCGTTAAAGAAGGTCCACATGTTCCAGTTCGAACAATTGTTAGAGATTTTGTTGCAACTCTTATGGGACAAGATGAATAGCGTCAAGCACCTCTCACTGCTGATGACATCGAAAAGTTGCATGCAAATCAGGTTGCCTTTTCCGAAATGGTGTTTGGTGTTCCACCTTCTCTCTTTAAGCACATTAAACTGTGCAAATCTGCCAAAGAGAATTAGGACAAACTTCAAGACCTGTTTGAGGGATCAGAAAAACATGAAGGATAAGCGTCTAACCTCCGTTGTCAACGAGTTCAATACCTTCACTACAACTCCTGATGAATCTACTGCTTCAGCTTCAAAGAGATTTCGAATCGTCGTCAACAACATGACAACTCATGGGATAGTCCGAACTCCACTTGAATACAACCTCAAGTTCATTAACAGCCTCAGAAAGGGATGGGGAAATGTGAAATCATATCTTCAGAGTAATGGATCCCTGAAAAAGCTGAAGCTCTATCAACTGTTCGATGAGCTTCAAGGTCATGAATCAAATGTTGCACAAACCCTACGAGAACTCACAGGAGGTCCATTAGCTCTTGTCAGTTCTTACGGTCCTCAGTGTCGAGCCTTGCTGTCTCGGACTCCTTCACAGCTGTTCCATATATCCTACCTGTTCAACACTCACCTCCAGTCATACCTTTTCCTACAAACATCAACTATCAATTAAATGGTGACCTCAACTCTGAAGAAACGGACTCTGAACTCTGCTTCCAACAGGAGTTTGCTTTTCTTTCCATGAAATACAATAGTCCTTTCAACAAGCCATATCACAACCGTTTCCATGCTCCTCACAAAAATAATCCTTAACCATTAAACAAACCTTCAGAAAACCCACCAACTTACAAACCTAACCTTCCTACACCAAATCACACCACATAATCTTCACAGATTCCGAAGTCTGATAAACCCAAGATTGTATCTCACAAATGTGGTCATGCAAACCATTTTGCCAAAGATTGCTTAGCTGAAGTCATACAGAAACCCAAGATGAAAGACTCAGCTTACTATGCACGTCGAGCTCAAGAAATGGCAGAGAGTGAAAAGGCTTTTGTTACAACTATATCAAGAAAAGTGGAAGGATATTGGTCTTCTGGAGATGATGATGACATGAGTACTAGCATGAATATGTGTCTTATGGCTAGACAGACAATTGAATGTGATGAAGGCTACTGGTCATCTGCATCAGAGGGAGATTATGAAGATGTTGAACCAAACTACTGCTACATGGTTACCAACGATCCACCCGGTAGAAGCATCGTTCAACAGGTAAAATTTATGATTACTGATAATAACGTTGATTTATCTCTTTTTGTGAACCATATGTAACCCAGATCCAATCAGATATGAACATCATTTACAAAGCCTATGAGTCAGCCATAGAAGCCAGTGAGAAGATGGAGAGTAAATTAGGTCGTCTTAGATTATGTTTCGAGGATAAGAAGTTAAAAATAGAGTCTTTAGAACGAGAGCTTGTAATGTCAAAAGATGTATGTATCATTCTTAAAGACAAATGTGAAATCACTTATTCTGAAAGAAATGTTTTAATTTCTGACAACAAACGTCTCAATGCTAAAATAGATGCTTGCATAATTCCATTGGCATTATTGAAGCAAATGAATGGATGACTCATAATTTTCTTCATCCTTGGTCAAAAGCTCCTGGTCTCGGAAGCGAGTTTCCAAAACCTATTGCTCGTCCCTTGAAGGAACTGCAAAACCTAACTTTTATGGGAGATGTTCTGCACCATAAATATTCGGACACACCTGTCTCACCTTTCTCACCCCTTCCTGAGACTTCTGACCAATTTGCATCACTGATTCCCGAGTTTCAGCCTATAGTTGTCAAGTGTCCTGATTCCACGCCTCTTCTGCCCGTGACAAACTTGGACCTGAATCGGACCTCAAGATCCTACTCTAGTATTCCAAACATTGTCGGTCAAAATCTGAACCATAGTCCTCCTAACAACTGTGTTGTTGATGAAATCATTCCAGAGACAACTGAGCCTCGTACTTCTGAGTTTGTTTGGGCATCCTTAGATAGTCACATTGTTGTCTTGTCAAATTCAAGTGATTCTGACTCATAAATGATTTCTAAAACGAATCTTGTGCCGATCAAGCCTATGTTTAACAATCCTTCTGTAGGTCAAACTTCCAATTCCTCTTTCAACTCTAAAAAGAAACCCATGTTAAATAGGAAAAACGTAGTTGATCCTAAAGTAGAAGCCAAGAATGCTCACCAAAAGGAAGTTAGGTCTAGACAAAATTCCAGATTCCTTGAGAACTCCATAAAAAGTGCATCTCGGACTGTCAATCCATCAACTAGGAGTCACAACACATTTGTACCCATCAAGATTCTCAAACAGCCATCTAATTCTCCCAACCAGCTGGATCATAAGAAAATGGTCAGTCCTACCTCCAAAAAGACCATTGTGGATACTCAATCTGTCAGAACTAACTCTCCTCGGACTGTTTCATCTGTTTTTATAGCCAAATTTGATGGTACGATTTTAAAACAGCTTTCTAAACCAAGTGTATCATCAAACAAAGAACGAGTTTTTAAGAAAACAGTTTCACAAAAATCTTCAAAACAAAATCTTGTATGGAAAGTGAAAAATCTCAAAAATGAAACTGCAACTCCGAAAGACACAGTGATTCTCAATGCTTCAGAAGTTGTTGGTCTAAGAAAATTCGTTCCGAAACCATATGTCATTTAGTATGATTAGTGGATAGATGAAAGAATCATGTCTTTCTATTTCTTCCCAAAATAGTCGCGCAATAAACCTTCTAAAACTATTGTTGCTCAAAAGTCACAAACAAAGTCCAAAACCCATGCCCTTGTCCCAAAACCTAACTCAGAGCTTAAAAACTCCACAACTCACTAATTTTTTAGGCACTCTGTGCTTTGGAGCAAGAAACAATATGGTATATTGATGGTGCTTGCTCCATGCACATGACGGGGCAGAAGGATTTTCTGCGAGATCTTAAACTTTCACCAAATGTTGACTATGTGACGTATGACAAAAACTCCAACTCTCAGATAAGATGTTATAGCATCCTCACAAATGGAAACTTCTCCATTTCAAATGTGGCATATATAGCTAATTTGAAGCATAATCTGATAAGTATGGCTTAACTTACTGATGCAAATCGGCGAGTTGAATTCTGCAACACGGGTCGACATATCAGAAGATAGCAACACGGAAAGTGCCAATTGCATGATCAATTTTGGTTACGCGTTACGGAACAATTTTGTACTGTTATGGGTCGAGACCCAGAATATCAGACGTCATTCTAACCAATGTAATTCGAAATGGAATCTTCTTAACAAACTCGTGACACGTTGAAACGGAATTTACACAAACTTCAAAAGGCAATAGTCTAGTGGCAAAAGTGAAGCAAGTTTGTTGAAAAAAACGCACACGACATTCGAAGATGATATGTTGAAGCCTTTTAAGTTAATTCAAAGCATCAGATGGAAGGACGTTGCAACACATGAAGAGATTGCTAATGTACCAAAAAGAAGTCGAACATCTTCATATTCGAGCTCACAACAAATATCATTGGATGGTCACATTGGCGTTGATATTAACGATGATAATGACAACGGATAAGAAATACACCCTCCTTCTCTTCCCATGAGAAAGGACAAAGCAAAAGCTCAAGGAAAAGGAATAGGAAAACGACATCGTCAAATTTTTCAGTCGGAACAAAGCGGTCAACTAGATTAGAGGAAATGATGGAACAAATGACACAATTGAATATAACTTTGGAGAAACATATGGTTGAAACGGTTCGACTCACAGAATATCCGTTGTTGATGTAAGATGTGAGACACCTCGACGCCGAAGATCAGGAGGCAGCTAAATTGGTGAAGGCTTCAATTCGTGAAATATATAAGCTCAAACGCAATTAAAATTTGAATGTTATGTTTGTTTTCTAGGTTTTTAATTTTTCACTTCATGTTTTTTTTAGGTTTTTAATGTAATTTTTAATTTCATGTTATTTTTTAATTTTAGGATTTCCTAAATGAAATTTGTAATTTTAATATCGTTTTTGTTAAAATTTTGAAACTTAAAAAAAACTTCATAGGTAAAACCATTTACCACACCCTAGTCCATAGGTAAAACTTGTAAAAAAATGTAAAATATAATGCGGCGCCTAGATTACACCCTTTAGCCTAATAGTATAGTGGCCTAAAGCGTTGTAATCTTGGTTGTTTCAATAGTCGCAAAGTTACTTTTATTAAAAAAATTAAGATCATCCCCAATGGAAGGTCAATAAAGAGTTTAATGAACAAAAATAGGGTGGTATAAGGTTCAATGAGATAAACTTTACATTGTAATTGAAGTTCAATTAATACAGGTTTAATCACCATACAACCGTTGTATAGGATTTTGTTTTTTTTTCTAAATTTAATTTAACCATTTATATAGAAAATAACATTTTATTATTTTTTTTGTCTTTAACAAACTATATATTATTATCTTTTTTTATTCATACTATATTTATAATTTTATTTATTTTATATTCAATAACTTAATTTATTAACGTAATTTATATTTTTTTATTCTAAACAATAAAACATATATAAAAAATATTAAGAAAAGCTAACAAATCAACTTTGTCATCTTGATGTGAATTAAAGAACATGGTTTGGCATGTGGAATTAAAGAATGCACAATGAACACGGTGATTTCGGTGTTTAAGAGATGTATTGAATATGTATGTTGTTACAAAAAGGGACATAGATCTACATCTACATAAATAACACACACTCACACACTCAACTTTTACACCTCTCAAGCACACCGCTACATGTGGACTAAACCCACCGTATATAGAGGTGTTTACATGTCTCTCTCTCTCTATCTCATGAGTCAAAAGGCTAATGCACCACATGCAAGTGGGTTTACAAAATTCAACACATTACAAATTCATACATAGATAACTTTGCATCCCAACATTCTCCCCCACAAAGTTAGGGATGGATGACCCACTTTAATACTTCCAAAATCAGGCAACTATGCGATCCGAGCCTCAAGGGTGACACATATCGAAATGAACTTCAAATCTTCAGTTCTTCCATGATTCTTCAATTTGGGCTCTAGGATGTGAGACCATACAAACCAAGCATCAACGAATGATCACGGGCTTCTCAAACTCCAAATTGATCACCCAAAAGTTGAGCATAAAAATAGACCCGAAATTTTTTCAATAAAACGAAACCCATTTCGAAAATAAATCACTTCCGAACTTCCAATTGCATCATTTCATAAGCTTCAAAAATTCAAGGTCACTTCGGTCTTCAAATCCGCGTAATATGAAAAATTCAAGTTCGAATTTCCATATAAATTTCTCCCCCTTTTATAATCGAAATTTGATTATAAAACCTTCAAGGAAAGAGAACGTGCTCTATTCGGAATTTTTTGTGTCAAAACTCCCCCTTAACATGTGGCATAAACTTTGTGCTTCAATCCGGAAAACCCAAAAAATCTTCAATTTTTAGCTTCGTTCATGGACTGCCTTTGACAAAATTTCTCAAAACTGGGTTGAAATTGTCAATTTCAAAATTCTGCAGTGACCCGGTGCGCCCAAAACAGCCAAAAATGCAAAACTCTCCCCCTTTTCCGAAGCTAGGTAGAAAGCGTCAATTTGCATAAACTGTAGGGGCCTGAAATGCATATTCTTCAATTTCTCAGCAAAATCAGTCCATTTTCGAATTTGGGCAGAAACTGCTAAACATTCGAAAGTATAGGGACTGCTTACGAAACTCATCCTTCTTTCTTCAAAACTAACAATCTCAATGTACGAAGGTTTTTAAAATGTGTCAAACTGTCGAAATTTCAGAGGCTGATTTCAAAAATTCTTTATTTCCCTTCAAAACTAGCGAAGCTTTTATCCCTTCGTACGAAAATTTTGAAAAAGTGTTAAACTATCGAAGTTTTACGGGCCATTTTCATAACATTTGCACTCTTCTTCAAAACATACGAAGCGTTGTCCCAATCATACGAAGAGTTGAAAAAGATGTTAAACTTTCGTAAGTGCAGGAATCATTTTCGAAACTTTGCTTTCTTCCCCGACTCATACGAATCCACAACATCATTCGTATGAAATCCTCAGCACCCTTCATACAAAATCCTCAACACCATTTTAAGGAAAAAAAATTTCTCTCCCCTTCGTTAGATTCAAACAAGCACCAAACTAACGAAATTTTTTTCACTGCCATTTTAACGAAAACGAAGGCATTCGAAGCCTCTGAATCAAGTCTGAACCATTTCGTTTTCCAGTTCAACAATCATCAACATTCAATCAACTAACGAAAATCATTGATTTTTCCAGTTCGTTTGCCAAGTATCGATTTCACAGCCTTCGTTCTTAACTGAGAAACCAACATCAATATTCGCTTTGCCAAACAACCATTTGATTATTCGTTCACCATCCAAGGTCCTTTCTTCCCCAAATCAAACCCAATTTCGTGCAATCCATTTATCATCGACTCCAAATCGAAAATCAATTTATTAAAGTCGACCTTTCCCACTTTGTTATCACAATCCAAACACAACGACCATACAAGAACCCTTCGTACATCAACTCCAAAATCTCACAGCGACATTAAATTCGTTATCATTTACAGGGCTTCACTCTCAATCGACTTCCCAAACACACTCGATTATCAGTTCATCTCCCTTTGAAAACGATATCAACCATCAACATTCGAAATCAGAAACCATTAGCCAAAAACAATCTTCGATACAAGTGCTCCCCCTCCACTGGATTATTAAGCATACTTTCGCCAATTTTTGGAGAATTCGATGTTGAATTACTGTCAACAATGATTTGAGTAAGATCCGAATCATCAATATGCTTCGAAGATTCAGATTGATGATTATCATTCGCATGATCTTCAACATTCACAGCCCTGTCAGGAACACCAAAAATTAAATCATAATCAAAATCAGATGAACTCACAATTTCAGACTCATCATTTGATTCATTAATAATCGGCTTTTGTTCAAAAAGTTTGTCAACTTGTTTGACATAAAAGTCATCAAAAGTAATATTTAATGTCTCTTCGACTTTTTGTGTGCGCTTATTTAACACTTTGTAGGCAACCGAATTGTGTGAATGTCCCAAAAATATTCCTTCGCCAGCCTTAGCTTGAAATTTCGAAAGATTATCCTTGAGATTCATGATAAAGCACCTACAACCAAACACATGAAAGAATTAACATTTGGTTTTCAGTTATTAATAATTTCATATGGAGTGATGTTAAAACGTCAATGAATAAAAGAACGATTCTGAGTAAAACATGTTGTTGACACTGCTTCGGCCCAAAAATATCGAGGAAGATTCGCATATGTCAACATTGTTCTGGCTGCTTCGCAAAGTGACCTATTCCTTCGTTCAACTACATCATTTTGTTGTGGTGTATATGGTGACGAAAAATTATGTGAAAATCCTTTCTCAACTAAGTACGAATCCAGCATTTTATTTTTCAACTCAGAGCCATTATCACTTTTGATTTTTCGAACATTCTTTTTCAATTTCTTCTCAATTTTCTTGATAAAAGCAATCACTGTTTGAGCAACTTTAGATTTTAACCTGAGAAAATACACCCAAGTAAATCGAGAAAAATCATCAACAATAACCAAAATGTACCGTTTCTTATTGAGTGTTTCAACAGTTGATTGTCCACAAAGGTCAATATGAAGTAATTCCAACGGTTCCACAATTTTCGAATCTATCACAATTGGATGTCCTTTCTGATGTTGTTTCCCTTGTTCGCAAGCTGCACATAAGGTATCATTATCAAATTTTAAAACCAGTAAGCCTCGAACAAGATCATCAATTACCAACTTTTTAAATTTCAAAAATTTAAATGTAATAAACGACGATGCCATAACCAGCTAACATCAGATGTAGCTTTTGAAAGTAAACAAATTGAAGATTTCCCAACAATCTGTTTGATATCAAGAGTAAACATATCACCAAATTGTTTTGATTTCAGCAACACTTCATTCGTTTCAATGTCTGAGATAATACTTCCTGCTTCGTTAAACACAACTTGATTGCGAGTGCCCACAACAAGTTGTGAAACACTTATCAAATTATGTTTAAGACCTTCGACATAAGCAACACGATTTACAGTGAATTTTCCATTCGTTACTTTGACGTATCCTTTGACTTGACATTTGTGATTGTTTCCGAACTTCACAACTCCAGCATTTTCCAAACTTCGAAAATCTCTCAAATTTTCCTTTCGACAAGTCATGTGACGTGAGCAACCACTATCGATATACCATTTCTCATCATATTGCTCATCACATAGCACCTGCGATCAATGAAAGAATTTAGGTACCCAATACTGTTTGGGTCCTTGGAAATTAGTTGTAAAAACATAATGAAATACAGAACTTTTAACCCAATCACAAACTTTAGTTTTGAGACTATCAATTAAGTCTACATCACAAGGTAAAGGAACCGAAACATAAGTTTTTGATAGTTTGGGATTGTCACTGACATAAGCCTTCGTTTTCTTAGGTTGTGTCTCAACATTCTTTTCTTTCAAAACCGGTTTCCAAGTCTTTTCTGAAACATCCGAATCTTTTGAAGATGAACTTCCAGTTGACGAAGTATTCAGATACTTCTCATACGCTTCTTGAATTTGTTGTTGAGAGTAATTCCTTGATTGATACATTTGTCCTTTTCCTTCAAGCCAATGATCAATGTTTTTCTCTCGAGACAACCCTTTTGTGTATGAAACTTTTAAGGTTTGTTTGATCGAAGGATTTGGAAAATTCGGTTTTTGTGGAATAAAATCAACATTGGATTTTGGAGGAAATGCTTGAGCATATTTACCATGAACCTTGTTTTTGTCATTTGTACTTGGAAAATGTTACTTTGAAAATGTTTTGATTGATTTGGAAATGATTTTGGTTTTAAGTTCTGATTTTGAGAAAATTTTTGTTGTGGATGATATGAAAAACGATTTCCAACATTTTGATTTTGAAATTTCTTTGAAGAATTATTAGCATTTGTAGAAAATGAGGTCTTCTGAACTTTTGAAAACTTGTTTTGTGAATTGAATTCAGACTTTGATTTCTTTCTTTGAGCGGAATTTTTCTTGTTGACTGATGAATACGAAGACTTGTTCTTCACAAATTTAGTCTTTGTGTTTGCAAATGTTTTTGATGTCAAACCATTTTGTTTCATTCGAGACTCAATGGTTTGCCAAAAAATCTTCTTTCATGCTTGTCTTTTTGAAATTTTATTTTCTTTTGTAAACTTGTCAATTTGTTCTTTAAATTCTTGTGAATTTAATTTGACAACTGGTTCAGTCTCCACAATAACCTCTTTTGTAACTGCTTTCACAACCCACTTTCGTTGAGGTTTTTTTCTTTGAAAAACATACGAATTCTTTGTTAATGTGTTTTCGATAGTGTTTTGATTTGCAAAGAATCCTTCTTCTTTTGTTTTCTTGTTGTCTTCTTCAACTAATTTCTTGAACTCCGGTTTGACATTCTCAAGATTCCCAATAGTAACAAATACTTTATTTGGGAATATAACATCATCAGTGCACTTGAAATTTGGATACACCACAGTGTTTGTTTCCAGAAAATGAGCACCTTTTTCTGACAACACTTTATCGAATTTTTCTATATCCCCATACACTTGGTCAACAACTATTTGTGGAAGTATATTTCCTTTTGAATCTTTGTTTGAAGAGATCTTTTTGTACGGATTGTCTTTATCATCTTCATCATCATTACTATCCGTTTGACTATCTAGGATAAAGATGCACAAAACCCGAATCCGATCCGATCCGAATCCGATCCGGTTTCGCTTACGTCATCAAAAATCCGATCCGGTCAAAATCCGATCCGAATCCGGTCAAAATCTGATCCGGTTCCAACCAAAATCCGAATCCGATTCTAATCCGATTTGAAACCGGTTTAAACCGATTTTAGTGGGTTTTAATTGGATTTTGGGGTGGATTTGGATCCGGTTTTTAGCGAATCCGGTTTACGATCCGGTATCAAATCCGATTTGGAATATAGGATTAAGATTCGATTGAAAATCCGGTTTTAAATCCGATCCGATCCGGTTTGGTCAAAACCGGTTTTGACCCAATCCGGTTTCGGATTGGATCCGGTTTTGAATAGTGAAACCGGTTTTTGTGTGCATCTCTAATCTCGGATATCCACAAGATCAGAATCACAAACTTTCGAAGTTGAAGGTTTGTCAGTGTCGATCTTAACATTCGAATCCTTACATATATCCTTTCCTTTAGATTTTGATGCAACATTAATGACAGACAATTGAGAACAATCAACATCCTCAATATCACTAATTTCACTAATATTATCAGAATTATCTTCAATATCAGCAAAATTAGAATGAGAATCTGTGACATCCCCAATTTCACGGCCATAAAAGACCGATTTGTTTATGCTTTGTTTTTAAAATCAGAGTAATCTTTTAAAGAAAACAGTTGCGGAATTCGTTCCCAAAACAAAATATGATAAAAATTATCGAAGCATTTCTTTAAAGAAATGTATTTTCATTATATAACAAAATCTCGGGATGTCATGTTCAATACAGAGCAAAAGCATAAACTGAACAAAATAGACCTTACAACAGTTATTCATAACTACTGGCCTATAATCCAAAATCTCTCGTCAGGTCCACCAACTTATACTCTTGTGCCATTACCTATATGCAAAGAAAACTGAGTGGGTCAGGCTTGGAAGCCTGGTGAGCATATAGGGTTTTCAACCCACTATAATATAATTATTATATTTAATTATCAAACAATCAATCCAATTACCTACCCCCATTATCTTCCTTTATTTCATAGAGATTTACCTTAAGAACTAATTACCCTTCTCCCATTCATTCCTAAGAATTGCCCTAAGGAATTGACACAAAGTCTGGTGCTGCCATGGTTCTTAGATTAACTCTAGTGAACACGCAGTTCAAAATAATTAATGAACACCTAGTTCAAGAACACCTAAGGAACACTTAGTTCAAATATCCCTGGCGAACTCAATCACCTAAGGAACACAGAGTACGAAAGCTCTTAGTTCAAACCACGTGATAATAATGTATATCTCGATCCTGCAAAACCACTAATATTATTAACACATATAAATCATATTTCTAAAACAATTTATCCCATACCGTCGATCCCTACATACTGACCCTATACAATGATCTTACGAGATCTAGCCTAAGGAATCGATATGAACAACAACTGATGAAGCTGCTTTGGAAATTTCCTGGCAGCAAATGGGGATCAATAAAGACATCAAATGAGGCGAATGGAATAAGTTTTACCACGAAGCTTCGTTCGTAATATAAAGAACCACAAGACAGTTAAGTCAGGGGTAGTTATCTAGATAACAATGCCTAGGTGTGGTCCGACTATCGTGAGGTATTATACCCCCAGACTATCCCTATCCAACATCGAACTTTACCTAGCAGTGGCCTAAATACATGAGGTATTTCACCCCCAGATGCACCCTATCCAGCAATATAACACCAGACATACCTAGCAGTGGTTTATTACCGACACACTTTATTAGGCAGTGTACGAAGTTCCCTTAATTAATTCATGAAAGAAAATGCTGATATATGAAGCTCGGTCGATCACTTCATAAAAGAAACGCTGACTCCAAAGCTCTCTCAAAATAAAAATATGGGGAAATACTACTAGAGTACTCACGTACGCTCCCGTAACCGACACACAAAATTGTCAAAAAGACTTTGTACATGATAGTACTTCTGGCACATTATGGTACTCTGGTATACGAAAGAATCGTACCCGAGAACATAATAGTACCATGACACAAGCAGCACCCAAGACACAGAGCTTTGAAAAGGACTTCGTACAAAAAATGTATTTCTGTACGTAGGATGTACTCCACCGATCATCAATCTCACCCCACACATACTCTTAATAAGAGACTACCCAAAGTCCAATCTTAATTGAACTAAACATCCTTATTTAAGTCTTAACCCATCACTAGGCAAGCCTACAATGCCTATAATCAATTTTTGATACTATCTCCGTTTAGGCAACGCCAACTAGTGTATGCTTAACACAAGGTTTTAAGTAATAATATCATATATACACATCTTGTCACATATTGAACCATATCTGATTCGCACGTTGTATATCATCAAATATATCTAACACGTATTTTGGACAATAACAAATACTTCACGTACATATGTATATTTATACTTTAATCAATACTCATATTAAAATCACGTTCCTAAAAGGGACTATACACATGATACCTTAGCGAATGAACACGTAGTTCAAGAATACATAATCCGTACTCCCGGATCTTAAATTTGCCTCATTACCTAATCTATATTCCAGGATCTAAAACTAACCTCTTGATTTGATCCATACTCTCAGATCAAAAACTAACCTCCTGATCTGATCCATACATCCAGATCTAAAACAGGTTTGTCTCTTTATCCTTTTATCTCATGGTCCAACCCATCTTTTATCACCTACCAACAACCTCATCTTACCAATGTTCTACCCAACATATCTTTAGATACAAAATACATATATAGTTTAACTCATTAAAACTTATATGATTCATCCATATATTCACTATAGCACGTATTTCATAGAAAATACTTAATATTTATGTGTAAGAAGAAAGTGACCACACACTCACTTAATCAGAAGATGATCAGACATCGCTACGACTTGTAGAAGTAGTATACTTCGGTAGATCTGGAAGATCTTCACAAAAATTGGCTTCTCGCAGGCAGAGCTTTGGCTTGGGAATGGCACTTCTCGGGATCTTCGGGGCTTCGGGACTTGCTTCGGGGCTCGGGATTAATATCGGGGCTTCGGGATATTTCTTGCACGAAAAACGATGCAAAACGGGAGAGAGAGAAGAGAAAATGAGCAAAAGAATTGGCTGCCCTCGCATGCCTTTTATAGAGGCTGAAGCCTCGCATTACGCTGCGCGTAATGCTCAATACGCGGGGCGTACACTTCGGATTCGTCATCGGAGCACTTGAGTGTGAGGCGGGTCACACTTTGGTGTACGCTGGGCGTACTCAGCTATGTTGGGCGTACTTCGGATAAGCTTGCTGATTCCTTCGGATATTCATTGGATTTAAAGATTAAATAATAAATATTATTTATTTAAAAACTTCGGAAATTCATATCATCATCATACGAACTCTGTTTTCGACGTTCTTTATATCCACGCGTAGGTGAGACTACGCTTTACAACTTTTGTTTACACTTCGTCGACTAATTTTGAATTTATTTTTAGTAGGCCGAGACAGGAAAACTCCGTTATATATTCAAAACTTCTTCATCTGGCGTCCGTTTTCGTCTGTCTTTTCACCATTGCACTACTATCAATGAGATCTTCAATTCTCGTTTAGATTGTTTCTACCAACAATCACTCGATTTCGAATTCGAGTTTCGGGCTGCATACTGCTAAGCTGAAACTTAAAAAAATCATAACTTCCTCATACGAAGTCAGATTTAGGCATTCTTTTTATGCACGCTCTCGATTTAATGAACTCTACAATATTCGTTTAGATCACTAGGGCTAAATATCGCTCTATCTTAATTTCGTACTTTACGTCATTCAGCGTCGTGCCGGTTCTGTCACGAAACTTCGACATGTCATAACTTCTTCGTTATAACTCAGATTTCAGCGTTCTTTATACGTACGGAGTCCTTGTAACATATATACTACAACTTAGTTAAGATTATTCATCGTAAATAATCTTCTATCAAAAAGTCATTTTTGACGCTTATAGTCTCTAAGACGTTACAGAATCAGATGTCAAATTCTCAGTCTTTTTAAAAATTTTGATTTGTTCAGATTTAGTCAAAGTTTCATTCACAATGTTAACTAATTCATCTATATCAAGACATTCATCAGTTTTGACAATTCCATATGCATATCTATCAGCAGGAACTTTGTCAAACTCAACAATATTTTTCTCACAATCATACGAAATATTATCAACCTTCTCTCTTTCATATGCTAGAAAAGGCAATAATTTTCTATGTTGTTCCTTGCTAATTTCACACGAATGATGCAATGTAGTTAATTTGCCATAAAGTCGTTTAGCAGAATTACAGTAAATATTACGTTGAGCTAACAAAATTTTTACATCACTAGTAAGAGAATCCCTATCACACATGATGTTTGTAACATGCAACTCTAAACATTCTATCTTGGCAATTTTTGAATCTAACTTCTTCTGAGTCTCTAACAACTGTGTGCTTAATTTCTTAGCTTTGTTACTAGCAGACACCACAAGTGAATCAAAGTAAGCAACATTATCATCAAAAGCAACAATTTCTGAATCATATGCACTCAAAGGAATATTAAAGGATTCAAGTATAGAACGTACCTTAGTTTTCATTGGAGACTTATCAACAGATTTGGATACAAAGCATCGACCTGTCACCTCTTCGTTCGAATCTTTCTCCAGCTTCGCATACATGGCACCATGCGTAGGATTATGCATTTCTTCATCATCTGTCCAGAAGACCAGATCTGATAAGTGCCATCATCCTCCTGTTCACCTCTAGCCACCAAAGACATATTCTTTGCCTTAGCTCTCACTTCCTCTAGTCTCTCAGAATAGTACGCTTCGTCCTTCACTTTGTTCTTTCTTTCATCCTTCTTACGAAGCATGCAATCATTTGCTAGATGATTTGCTCCGTTGCAGTAATGGCAATCCACACCCGAATCTCCTTTCAATTTCCTCTCATTCTTATCCTCAACTACTTTTCCATCATTCTTATCAAACTTCTTTTTCTCTTCTACAACATTCTTTTTCACAAAACTTCCTGTTCCCTCACTTTGTTTCATTTTTGAATTAAACAGTTTCTTGAAAAACTTCTTGACTCGGTTGTTCGATTAAAAAGCGATTGCCTCATCATCCAAATTTATGATAAACCCCTCTTCATCATCAGAATCACCTTTTTCGACAGCTTCCTTTTTAGATACTTTAGAGACAAGAGCTAATGGACCACCCAGATTGAGCTTCGAATCTTCTGCTATTTCATTCACTTCATTTTCGTGTGTTTTTAGTTGATTGTACAAATTATTTAAAGAAGATGTGTCGAAACTCTGTTGATTTTTCACCATCATGCTAACACTCCTCCACTCCTTATGAAGTCCCATCACAAATGTAAGATTGAACTCCATAGCAGACCTTGTGATTCCATATCGATTGCACCGATAAATCAGCTCATTTAGGCAATCATAGTAAACTTCAATTGTTTCACTCTCCTTTTGTCTGAATTCTTTCAGTTCCACAAGACATTGCTTTACTGAATTGATTTTAGTCTTCTCGCTTCCCTGATATTTCTCCGTGTGAGTATTCCAGATTTCCTTTGCACTCTTACAACCACGCACATAATTGCAAACCACAGGAGGCAGTGCACCTCTCAATTCTCTCATACAACGCTTTTCGTTTTTCTTCAACCTTGTGGATTGTTCATCAACAATAGTAGTAGAATTTGAAGATCCAATGTTTTGAATATTCAGTAGAGGTTGAGCAGTTCCTGAAATACAATTCCAGAGTTCTTCATCCAAGTCATTCAGATAATCCTCCATGTGATCAGCCCATTGGTCATAATACTCCGGAATTAACATAGGAATCTTTGTGGAAGATCCTAACAAATGAGAGAAAGAAGTCATTGTGTTCATGTTGAAGTTTGCCACTATCGTACGGATGAGAATTTTTCAGAAAACTTGAAGAAATTTGAATATGATTGAATGAATTGAACATAAACTCAAAATCAAACACTTGATTATGCAAATCAAATGCAGAATCAAATCAAAACTGATGATCAGAGATGATTTTCTGAATCTAACAGTGTGGAAACTTTTGAATCAAACTTTACGATTCAAAAACAAAAGATTCAACTGAAAATCAGATCGCAGTAATGATTCCTGCTCTTATACCAAATGATGTGACTATAGAACATGGTTTGGCATGCGGAATTAAAGATTGACAATGAACATGGTGATTTGAGTGTTTAAAAGATGTATTGATTATGTATGGTGTTACAAAAAGGGACATAGATCTACATCTACATAAATAACACACACTTACACACTCACTTTTACACCTCTCAAGCACACCTCTACATGTGGACTAAACCCACCTTATATAGAGGTGTTTACATGTCTCTCTCTCACTCTCTATCTCACTAGTCAAAAGGCTAATGCACCACATGCAAGTGGGTTTACAGAAGTCAACACATTACAAATTCATACATGGATAACTTTGCACCCTAACACATCTAATAATAGACCTGATGAAATACTTGAAAAACATATGGAAGAAAATAAAAAGAGCTTTGAACGCTACCAAAAATCTTTAGATATGAAGGATGTACAGAAAAAAAAAATTAAAGAAGAAATATAAAGAGTGAAAAGATTTCAATCATTTTCATTGATCTCAGTGCCATTTCAGAAGATGGACGTGAAATTTGAAGAAATCGTTGCAACTATATTAAAATAAAATACAATATGTAGTAAAATGTGTATTTTAGGTATATTATTTTTTATTTAATGTACTATTCATAACTCTTAATTTCTAAATTGTAATCATTAATTAATATTTTGTCTTTGTAATTTTTAATTTCTAAATATTATAATATTCTAGTTTTATTTATTAATATTATTTGTAAAAGAATTATGATAAATTGTCGATGTGACAATCCGTTGAATTGTTAAGAGTTTAGTAGAGTATAGAGTTTAATAGGTAAAATGATATAATTAGTGGAATGCTATATGACAATCCATTAAACTTTTAAGAATTCAATGCATTGGAGATAGTATAACATTGTTAAGTATGTATACTTATGTAGCAAGGTAAATACGTCATCCTCACTTGTGTTCTAGATTTTGGCTTGTGTTCTAGATTTTATTGGTTATAAAACTTCTTGCATCCTATTTAAGAGTTTACAATTCGTCCTCTACATGTACTATTTTGTTGTTACTAATTAAAACTTTTAAATATGACCATTATCATATCAAACCAACTTAATATATAAAGTACACCATGAATAAATACCAACATGAAAAGACAATTGCACATAAATAAATTTGAATGAAGCCTTCAAAAGAAGCCAAAGAATGAAATTAAACAATCACACGGACATCAACTGTAAACCTTTTTATCATTGGAATATTTGTAACTTTAGAATTTGGCTTGTAGCTGATCCACCACACTCTTATCCACTTGGAATGCCTTGGCTAGAATATCCGCTGGAATTGAAGGATTTGCTCCGAAAACAGCATTTGCAATTGTTATAGCACCTGGGTTTTGACTGCTTAATGCAGCAATAACAACAGCATTTCCATTACCCACATTCCGCTGGAAATGAACAAGTCCCACAGGGAACACAAAAACATCACCCTTTTGCAACACCTTGGTGATAAAGCGGTTATCGGGATTAGAAGTGACAAATCCAACTTGTAGGGTCCCTTCAAGAACCGTAAGAATCTCTGTGGCTCTCGGGTGAGTGTGAGGAGGATTAAGTCCCCATGGTGCATAGTCAATTCGAACCATTGAGATGCCTAAAGTGTTTAGCCCTGGTAACTGAGTCGCAAAGACTGGGGTCACCTTTGATCCCAATTGGTTTGATGTGTTACCCCTGAGATGTAGCCCACTGAAGAAGAAATCAGCTGCTTGAACTTGCATCGGGTTCTTACATGTTACACCATTTACTTTGACTGCACATTAATGACAATATTTTGTTAATAGACAAGCATGATTTTAAATAAAAGAGCACCTAAGTAGATATTACCTGTGCTATTGGGATCGGCTACACAAAAATCTTGGAGGGGACTAGGCTCGTAGGCTAAGGCAAGGTAGCTAAAAGTTAGAGCTACAACACTCAATAAAATGAATCTGTTCCACATTTCTTCAAATATTATTAATAACAGCAATGAAAGATAAAAAAAAAAAATATGAAAGCTAAGGAATAAGAGGGACAATGCAGATGGTTTTTGGTGCTTTACGAAGCTGCTTTGTTCAATATATATAGGGCTAATCTGCATGGTTTTTTATCCTATTGTTTAATACATATATCTTATGTTTCTCTCTGCATCCAATGTAAAATAAGCTATCTATCAGAATTGCCGCCTAAGACATTAAGAACAACATTATGCTCGTTTGGATAAGGAATTGGTCAGCCGGCTTTCTGGCATCTTTTATTCCTTTATAGTGCTATGAAATGGTCAAATTAAATCCTGAAATGTTAAACACCGAAATTGCCTACCATGTTCTTTTTAATTAAGTGCTAGTTTTACAAAAATGATGATACCTTACATGGTAGTAACTATCATTTTGTGGTGTGGGTGATAGGATAGTGTTTTTTAGAATGACATTATATTATTTAGATAAAAAGCCAGCTGGTGACCCACAAGAGTACATGCAGGTGGCTGACAAGAGCACGAGAAAGGAAACAAAGCACCAACAATACAATGGGAAGTGTTTTTTAGGGGCTCTCAAAATTGTATCATGAAAACCAACCAACATTTACTAACCGAACCAATAAAATTTGTAGCCGACATGTTTGGTTGGTAATGTCGTACCAACTGAGCAATCTTGGTACGGTAATGGTACAAAAATTTCGATGTCATGGTAACACCATACCAATCAATTCATTATATATATATATATATATATATATATATATATATATATATATATATATATATATATATATATATAAAGCTAATGGTATATTTTGATTGTTAACTATCTTAATATTTATAGTTTTAAGAAAATTATCTTAAGTTATTTTGTTGTATTAGTCAATAGTTATTACCATGTTAAAACAAAAAATTATTTTTTATTTTAGCGTTACTTCAATAGAATTCTTTGTAAATTAAAAGAACTACATAACTAATAGTTTTACTAAACTTCAAAATTATATGATGTCTTTACTTATTTTTAAATATTACAATAGAAAATTAAAAGATGTTGGTATATACCATTAACAGTTTGTATCAACCAAACATGTTGGTAGCCAAATATATTGGTACCAAATATACTTGGTACGGTGGTACGGTACTAGTAGCAAATTTTTTATACAAACTATAGTTTGTACGGTACACGGTTTATGAAAAAACGAATTTGTACCGTACCAATTCCACGCCTAAATAATACCAACACCAAAACACCCGTAAATTACAGATCTACAAAGATTGTGGCATACCAACTAAGTGACGTAAAAGCCATAACTTGGACATGGACCAATACAAAAACCAATGGTGGAGGTACGGAGGAAACTGTCTATTCCCATAATGTACGTGCTATGTTGTTTTATGGCTTAGAAAAAAAAAAAAAAAAAAACTTGTAATGTAACACTTATTCCAAGTAAATGACTCATTTATGCTTTTAGGCAATTAAAGATGTAAAATGTGGATTTTCTAATGGCCACGACAAGGTGAAGGATACACCATGACGTGGCCATGGTTGTATAAAATACGCATCAATCTTGTGTGCCACGACATGACAAGCTTATGGTCATGACGTGGCGGCTGCCTAAGGGCTTAACCCTAATTCTGGGGTTTGTGTCCCTATTTAAGAGAAGTGGTGGACAGGGTTTGTATACCCTCAGCCTCCATCACCTCCCTTTCACCCTCCAAGAAACCCTAGCCTCCCTTTTAACCTTGTGAGCTCTTTGTGGTGATTTTAGCTCCCATTGAAGAAGAAGAAGAAGAAGATGTTTTTGGTTTATTGTTCTAGCTAGCAAATCTCCCCCTCATCATCTTGTGTTGTGTTTAGGACTCTTGTAAGTCCTCAAGTTCGTTCCTTTTTTGTTCAAGCATGATAGATCTAGGTTTTTATCCATTTTCCTCCACGTTTGATCTAGGTTTTCATCTTAAGTGTTGGGATTTCATAAAGTTAGCAACTTTATGATTCCTTGAGGTCATTTTATGACCTCTTTTCCTAGATTTGGAAATTTATTTGTAACACCTGGTTTTATTTAGAAAGGTTTTATGCATGGACTCGGCGAGTTGGGAGATCAACTCGTTGAGTAGAGTCGTGATATCATGGAACGCGGGACGGGACCGACTCGGCGAGTCCGAGCTGTTTAAAGAAAACCCAAAATTTTGGGTTTTGCCCCTATATAAGCGACATTATATTCCTTTGTAGTCTCCCTTAACATCATAAGAGATCGTTTACGGCCGCAAACACTTTGGTGTGTGAAGCAAGAGCTTTGGGAGCTTGAACCTTGGGATTGTGGAAGGAATTCCAAGCTTGAAGAAGAAGTATCAAGGGGAAAACACTAGATCTAGCATCTAGTTCATATGGGGCATTGAATTGAGATATGAATCTGTTACCTTAAGCCTAGATTCTATTTGAGAGTTATGACAAACTTTGAGGAAATGGAAGCAAGCTTAGATCTGGACCTATCACAAGGATATGGTTCTAGATCTGGACCTTCTTAGGTCCCAAATATCATAAAGTTGAACCTTTTATTAAGCTCATTCCCTCTCCATGCATGAAAACCTTATTTGATGGTTAGTTTTGGTGTTATGGCCATATGAGGCTTTGCATGCACGTAAAGTTTGCAACTTTACGTGTTATCCATACTAGTAGAGTATAGATCTGAAGTTTGGGACCTTGAGTCCCACTGGAAAGGGTCGTAAACGTAAGGGACTAAGGGGACTCGGCGAGTCGTGCAAGTGACTCGACGAGTCGAGAGGGTTTCCTCGTTTACGGCAAAGGGTTCACGGTCCAGGGTGTTCGGTTGGGAGTTTACAGCCGTAAACATCAAGGAACTCAACGAGTCTCTCGGATGACTCGACGAGTCGATGAGTTAAGCAAGGAACCTGATGAGTGGCTGATTGCACTCGTCGAGTCAAGGTCAATATGGACTGTTGATCTTGACTACAGACCTAGACTTTGATAGGTTTGACTCAGAGGAGCCGTAGGGGCTGAGTTAAGATTATTTATTTGTTGGTTATAGGCAATTTGAGAGGAGCAGCGTAGGTCATCCCTAAATTCAGTCGCCGGTTCAGCTTTGTGAGGTGAGTTTTCTCACCATACCAATGGGTCTAAGGCAGTTTGGGAGGACCCATTCTATGTTAGTTGGTTTACTTGCTATGTAGAGGTGCGATATGTATGTATGCATGATATACGGTAGAGATAGCCTTTGTCGCTAATGGTAGAGACAACCTTTATGGCTGATGGTAAAGATAGCCTTGTGGCTAACAGTAGAGATAGATTCATAGCTAATTGACGTCTGATAATGGTAGAGATAGTTTTTACAGCTAATGTGATATGTGGTTTGTGTGGGGTATGCTCTGGGGACTCACTAAGCTTTCAGCTTACCGTTTGTGGATTTGTTTCAGGTACATCGGAGCCTAAGGGCAAAGGCAAGGCGTGATGATGTAGCGTGCACTCTATCTCTCTTTCCCTATATGGTTTGGGGGACACTCTGATGTTTGAAAATAATTTTGAAAACAATTATTGGGATTTTCATGTTTAAAGAAATATGGTTGACTAATTAAAAATGAAAATTTTCTTTTGTAAAATTTGGGTCGTTACATTATTGAGTTATGAGTTCCATGCATTAGATTTGATCTCATTTCTCTCCATTTGAACCTAGCATGAGTTTCTAGACTTGCATTGCACATGCATTAGGTTGTGAAGAGAAGTTCCCATGGTATGACAAATTGACCATCATGGCATGGTGATGGACAGCTTCGCGACTATTTTGTCCTAACGTGGTTACGATGTGGGGGTCAGTTGGGGCTGGCTTTGACTGTTGACTGTTTGAACAGTTTGACTTTTGGTCGAAATTTGAGGGGTGTTAAGCTATAGTATGAGGTTTAGCTTGTGTTTGGTTTAAGAGGTTTGTGTGGCTAATTTTGTGGGACTGTGAGTAGTAGATTACAGCTCTTAGTTCAGGTGAGTCTTCTCACTGTATTACCTATGTCATAATGGTATGCATGAGACATTAGTTGAGTCTTATTTGTTGATTGTTGTTATATGTGTACCTGAGTTGTTGATAACTCTAAGACTGCTGATAATCCGTAGGGTTGCTAATAACCCACAAGGTTTTTAATGACCCATAAGGTCACTGTGAGCCCATAGGACTGCTCATAGCTTCAAGATTGATGATAACCCATAGTTGTTTATATTTGTTGTGGTGTATGTGATATTTAGGACTGCTAATAGTCCTTTAGGCTGCTGATAGTCCGAGGGTTGTTGATAACCCATAGTTGATTATCATGTTGTGATGTATGTGATATTTAGGACTGCTAATAGTCCTTTAGGCTGCTGATAGTCCGAGGGTTGTTGATAACCCATAGTTGATTATCATGTTGTGATGTATGTGATATTTTGGGGAACTCACTAAGCTTTGTGCTTACAGTTGTGGATTAAATGTTTTTCAGGTACTTATCAGATTGCGAAGGTAAGACTATACACACATCAACAATTTTATGATTAGAGATTCCACATAAACATTTGTCACTGTACAGGAAAAAATGCATCACTATAAGTATATTACGGTCACTGTTGAACATCTTATGGGTGACTAAATGTAAACATTTGTCACTACATAGGAAAAAATATGTCACTATAAGTATTTTATAGTCACCATCAGATTTCTTGTGGGTGACTAAATGTAAACATTTGTCACTGTATAGGAAAAAACCTCACTATAAGTATATAATGACCAGTGTCGAATTTCTTGTGGGTGACTATATATGTCATTGTGTAGGAAAAAATACGCCACTATAAGTACTTTATGGTCATTTTCAAATTTCTTATGGGTGGCTAAATGTAAATATTTGTCACTGTAAAGGGAAAAACACGTCACTATAAGTATTTTATGATGGCGATTAAATTTATGATTTGTTTTAAGCATAACAATAGTCACGATATAATATTAAACATGTCACTACAACTTATCAATAGTCCTAATAAAAGAAATAGCACGTAACTATACTTATTTTATGGTCACCGTGTAATTGTTTTGTGAATGAGTAAATGTACGCAGTAGTCATTCTATAAGAATATTCTCATCACTAAAATTATTTTATGGTGACACTTTACCTTCTGGTGATAAAAGTTACAAAATAGTCATAATAAAATAAATTAAAAGTGACTATAATTATATTATAGGTGATGGTTATTAAAATAAGTTGGATATAACTTCAAAAACTTCCCACCATACAGTGACGAGTTTAACCTGTAGCAACGGGTGTTTATGGGTTATAGTCAACACAGTTAAATGTCACCATAACTTATCATCAATGACATGACATTTCCTTATACATTAAATGAAAAAAAAACTTGTCATAAATGCTAATAGTGACGGGTTTTTTGCATCAACAGAACCAATTTTTGTACTCGTGTAAGGGGTAGTTTGATATCTTGTTGACTGGGTATGGTTAACACTTTTTGGCTAACCCAGTCCAATTTGCATTTTTGATACATGAGAAAATGGGCATGACCTGGTCAACACTTCCTGATACGGCTCTAAAAAAGAGGTTGACCAAGTAGGTACATAACATAATAACAATCGTGCCCTAATAAAAAACAAGGCTCCTCCAAAATCCAACTCCATCAATGTTTACACCCATTTCAACAGTGCTTTCTTCTTCTCCTTGCACCAGACTTCCAACATTGCTCCTTCCTTCTCCACCTCCCATATATGTGTTGCTCCTCCCACCTCCGACCTATGTCTTTACCGTTGTAGTCCAACGTCATTGCTCCATCTTGAACGAAACTCCCCACCGGCTGCTTCACCTCTAGTGACATTTGTCATTGCTTCTTCCCCCCCCCCCCCCCCCTTCAACTTTTTTCTTCACTGAAGTCTATCATTGTCAAAGTCAATTTCATCGACCTCATGAGTCTGTAATTCATCTATCATACACTCTCAATCTATTTCATATTGTTGTTGATAATTTGATATTGATTCCATTGTAACTTGTAAATATCCTTTCATATGGTACTTACTATGAAATAATGATATTACTTATAAATCGGGGATTACTATGGCTTCATGAATGGGGGCGGTTGTTATTCAAGCCATGTCCATTACTATTTGACAGCCATGGTGACAGTTTTGTTATCTTTTTCTTCAGCCTTAGGTAAGGAAACATAATATTGTTGGTTGTTGTTCAAGCTCAAATTGCAAACTATTTGGTACTATAGCCTAGTTCTTATGGTTGGATTGGCAAAAGTTTGATGAATTTTTTTTTATACTTCACATGCATGGATTTTTATATATATATATATATATATATATATATATATATATATATATATATATATATTTTGTATATTCTCTTGACATGGTCATGTTATAGATTCATTTTAATTAAGATTTTCAAGAGTTTACTATATTTCTAATCGGCATGGTCTTGTTATATGTTTATTTTAATATTAAGGGGTTGTTTGATAGTTTATGTTTGAGTCAGTTCTGACTGAGCCATAGACTGATTCGATCCACTTCAGTATTCACGATCTCCCTGTTTCTTGATAACTCTCTCCCTTTCAAATTTTACGATCAAAATTTACCCTCTATTACAACTTGCATCAAGAGAGGCGGAGGTCGGTGGGGGAACCTACATCACGAGAGGCGGAGGTTGGCGACGCTTACGGCGGCGGCGAAAGTGTCTTGCGGGAGGGACCTTTTGAAAGAGGAAGAGTCGTTTGATGGGCTCTGTGGAAGACATTGTGGTGAAGGCGTTGGAAGGATTCTAGGACACAAATGTTTTTCTCTTATCACCTACTCAGTCAGCTCTTGTTTTCTTTAGGACCGAGTCAGGAAGGAATGACCGGGTAAGAAGCATATTTGGCATGTATCAAACACAGTGACCGGACCGATTCAGCCAAAAAGTATAGACCGGACCAGGTCTGCATAATATCAAACATGCCCTAAGTAATCAACATATCATTGATGTTATTTGATAGTTACAGTTTTAATTATGTAGAAAATATGAATTTGTATTTTTTGAGTTGCAAACAAAACACAAAATTTTAAATCACCAATACCCCACACTCTCTGTCATCGGTAGAATTCCTCCGAATTTCTGAACCAAGCTCGACATGGCGAGGGTCGGCCCGGTGTTTGCTGAGGTCGTTGATTAACGAGGCCAATCCGTCTGGTCTTATGTTAATACACAAAAGTATAATAATATAATTCGGATCGGAACCGGACCGAACCGACATGAACTCGAATAACCCGAAAACTAAATAAGGGTAATTGCATGAACCGAAAACCAAACCGATTAACCAATACGAGTTCGGTTCGGTTCATGTATAAATCGGTTCGATTCGGTTATTACCCGAAGAATATGTACAAGATGATTAAAGACCTAATATAACCGACAAAAGAAACTGAATGAACCTTATTATGATTCTTTAACCTCAATAACCTGAATAATAGAATAACAATGTACTTTTATACATCAACATAAAACATTTAAAGACTAACATAACACAATAACACATTAAAAGAACTACATTTACATAGTAGATTAATATAATGATAATTAATTTATTACTTGAGTTTCTTGAGTTAGAGGCTTGGAACACAATTTTCCATGACTAGGCAAAATAGGAATTCGTGAATCCTTAAAGACAATAGGAATTGTCGATTTTTGAAAGTCTGAAATAAGATGAATGATCGACAAAAGTGATTTCAAGTTTGGAAATAAATGAGAATATTGGTCGATTTTGAAACGACAAGAACGAACGTAAGATTTTTTATATTTTTTTTTTTTTTATGGACGACGAGGACAGAAGTATGAATAGTAATTTTGATTTCTATCGATTAGAGAAAAAGGACGATGAATGCTTATTCGGGTTGGGTATTTAGAACCAAATAAACTTTTATTTCAATAACGCGGACCGAATAATTCAAAACCAAATAAACATAATATAAATACCCAAAACTCGAATCAAATTAATTGTTGGGTTTTGGGTTCGGATATCTAGGTCAAATTGTCATACCTTGCAGAGATTTATTCGGGAAGAAGCCAAAACTTATCACCAAATCTCTAATTCCACGCGCAAGTCTTTGGAATATGCGATACCCTACTCTCATAGATGCTGATTAGCAAGAAGTGCAGACTCTAGAGGAATACGATCCCCGTGTGGCCCTAGTTGGAAAGCCACCTCTACAGTATTATTCACGGGAAAAAAATGGCGTTTTTGCTCTTCTTCTTCATCTTCTCCTCTCATTAACTCTCATTTACCCTCAACTTTCTCTTTCAATCATCGCCCTTTTCTTCACCAAATCATACGCAAACTTCGCGTAACACAGCGCACAGATTCGGATTAAAATTTACTCTTCTTATCAACGTAAGTGGCCACAAACGTTTTGAAATTAGATTTCATTGATTTTGGAAGAATCGATCACTTTCCTACTCCATTCTCTTTGGTTCTTGGTTGATTTCAGTTTTGCTTGGTAAATCTTGGGTTTTTATATTACACTTTCTGTTTGTTTGATTAAATTTATTGCATCGGTAATCGCTTGATTTGGGGATGAGAAATAGAAATTCACACGTCTTACTTTCTGTGTGAATGATATACACGGATGTGTTGTAGTCGCGTTAGGGTTTTGGAGGAATCAACACTGGAAATCGAGGAGACACAAGTCGAAATGGATAGCCCTACTGCAGTAACTACCCCTCCAGATTCAGTTCCTACTTCGAATGACGATCAACCTCGGTTAAAGTTTTTGTGTAGTTTTAATGGCAGCATATTGCCTCGTCCACAAGATGGGAAACTTAGATACGTTGGTGGAGAGACACGGATTGTGAGTGTTCCACGAGATATCAATTTTGAAGAACTGATGGGGAAGATGAAGGAGTTGTTTGATGGAGCTAGCGTATTGAAATATCAGCAACCAGATGAGGATCTCGATGCTCTTGTTTCCGTTGTGAATGATGATGATGTCACAAATATGATGGAAGACTACGAAAAGTTAGGTTCAGGAGATGGATTCACTCGCCTTCGGATCTTCTTGTTCTCAAGCATCGAACAAGATGATTCAATACATTTTGTTGAGAGAGATGAAAGGGACAATGAAAGAAGATATGTTGATGCTTTAAACAGTCATAATGACTTCCCTGAAGTTCAAGGAATGACTCCAGTGGATGATGTTCAGTTGATAGATCAGTACTACAATCAGTTGAACATAGACAATAATCTTCAAAACCAGAGGAATTTTGAGATGCCAATGATGGGAGTTAACTTGCGCCATGTAAACATCCCTCACCAACACTCTCCAACTCAAAAGTATCCTGACATGGAGTCACCATGGAGTCCTGCATACTATTCTCCAAGACATGAATTCCCGAATTCGCCCTCCTCTTCACGTTACCATTCTCCTTATACTGATCAAGTTGATAGAGTTCCTCAAGAAGATTATTTCAGGCAACAACAACATTTCAATCATCAACCTCAGTATGATCAACAGTCTCCATTACCACAGAATCCTGTATGGATGCCACCAACAAACGGTTTTCCTGGTAATATTCTTCCAATAAATGAAGCTCTGGATATTCCTAACATAGGGAATGGTTTTCCTCATGTTGCTGAAGGTGGAATTTGGCATGGAAATTATCCAAATGCTTATGGGAATGAGAATCTTTATCATCCATCATCACATGGGCATGTGCCTCCTAATGCTTTCTGGAGAAATGGTCAAACTCCTTCTCATGGACATGGACATGGGATTCCTCCTTATGAAGCATCACAAGAAAATGGTGCATGTAACATAGGATATATAAGGACTAATAGGGAATCTAGTCCTAGGATTCCAGTTGGAATGGAGAATCAGAATCTTTGGGTTGATTCATCTCCTAAAGTTACACCCATTAATGGTGGTGTTAGTTTTACTGATCATTCTTATGGGCATCGTATACCTACTGAACCAGTCCCATTTGTGCCTCCACCTGTTCAGTTTATGCCTGAACCCGTTCAACTCAGTCCTGACCCGGTTCAGATCATTCCTGACCCGGTTCATTTTACTCCTGAAATACTGAGTAACTTAAAGGAAAAAGATGGTTTTGGAGGAGAAAACTTGAATCTACCAATCAATCAAGTTAATGGAGATGAAAGCTCTCATAAAGACAAGACTCCTTCTCTTAAAAGCGAAGAACATGAGGTCCATGATTTGAGTAATGCACCTCAAAACATTGAATCTGTAAACAAATCTCAGTTAGAAGGTGCTAAAGAGGTGGAAATTGAAGCTCAAGATGATGTGAATGATGCTAAAGTTTGTTTTTTTATAGGTGATGTGGTGAGTAAAGATCAAAGATCACTAGTTATTACTTTTAAGCTTCAAGTATTAATCACACTTTTCATCTTTGATCTATTTATTTGTTTTGTTTTTTTTTTTTTTTTTTATAGGACACAAACACAAACACAAACACACAGGTGGATTTAGATAGGGATTCTGGAAGTGACAACCAAAGCAATTCAAAGATTGAAGAAACAAAGGCTGAAGAGGAAGCTAAGTCTAGGGGTTTACAGGTTCTTTCTTTTCTACATATATTGTGTTTTCTTTTTGGATTTACTTGAATTTTTGGTATATGCATTTGACATTTTGTTTTCGTTTACATTCTTTATTAGACAATAAAGAATGATGATCTTGAGGAAATACGGGAGTTAGGATCAGGTACATATGGAGCTGTTTATCATGGAAAATGGAAGGGGTCAGATGTAGCAATCAAAAGAATAAAAGCAAGTTGTTTTGCTGGAAGGCCTTCTGAAAGAGAACGTTTGGTATAATTACACTAATACCCTTAAACATTTTATCAAACAAATCTTGTGAGCAGTAATTGATTATAGATTACTCTTAAGTAAAAAGGTTTTCTTGAGAATGGTTTTACTTTGCTTATCATACAGGGACTCAATCTGCTCTTTTAGATCCTCCTTTTTGATTAATATTAAATTTATTTATATATATTATATATATACACAGATTGCAGATTTTTGGAAGGAGGCATTGATTTTAAGCTCATTGCATCATCCAAATGTGGTGTCTTTTTATGGAATAGTTCGTGATGGGCCTGATGGATCTTTGGCTACTGTAACTGAGTTCATGGTTAATGGATCTCTCAAACAATTCTTACAGAAAAAAGACAGGTGGATTTTCCATTTTTCTCAAGGGTATTTTGGACATGTCACTAACGGTTTAAAGTGACAGAACTATTGATCGGCGTAAGAGACTTATCATTGCCATGGATGCTTCTTTTGGAATGGAATATTTGCATGGAAAAAACATCGTTCATTTTGATCTAAAATGTGAAAACCTTCTTGTCAATATGAGAGATCCACACAGACCAATTTGCAAGGTATTGAATTATTTCAATTCATTTTTTTTTTTTTTTTTTTTTTGATTCTTTTAAATATTTTATTGAGATTTATCATTTATGTAGATTGGAGATCTTGGCCTATCAAAAGTAAAACAACACACTTTGGTTTCTGGAGGTGTTCGAGGAACATTGCCTTGGATGGCACCCGAACTTCTTAGTGGCAAAAATCACATGGTTTCCGAAAAGGTATGTTACCAAGTGTGAAATTACTAAAATACCCCTATTCTCATTACGACCATTTATGGATATAGATGTAATCATATATGTGTTTGTTGTTTTTTGTAGATTGATGTTTACTCATTTGGGATTGTCATGTGGGAATTGCTCACGGGAGATGAACCTTATGGAGATTTGCATTGTGCTTCCATAATCGGTAAATTCAAGAAATAGCAACCTACTTTCCTTTCTTTATAAAAATCTACCCGCTTTTAACAATGCCATAATTTGGTAGATTTTTCAAATTATTGAAAATAAAAAAAGGTTAATCTCTTAAAAGACCTTATATTTTGTGTGTTTTTATTTTTCCAAATTAATCCTCAGCTTAATTTTTTTCCTGAAAAAGAACTTGTATTTTTTTCATTTTCTCCAAAAAAAACCCTCAACTTTGTATTTTTTTCCGGAAAAAACCTTCAACCTTCTAATTGTTTCCGAAAAAACCTTAAACTTATGTAGTTTTTTTTTTTTTTCCCGAAAGAACCCTCTCATTTTACAAGTTCTTTTGGAAAAGGGTTAATCTCGTAAAAGACCTTATATTTTATGTTTTTTTTTTTTTTTTTTTTTTTTTTTTTTTTTTTTTCCGGATTAAGCCTTAAATTTATTTTTTGCCTGAAAAAGGCCTTGTATTTTTTTTTTCATTTTCTCCAAAAAAAAACCTCAACTTTGTATTTTTTTTTTCCAAAAAAACTCTCAACCTTCTAAATGCTTCCAAATAAACCCTCAACTTTTTTAGTTTTCCTTCAAAAAACCCTCACATTTTAAAAATTTCTACCCAAGAAATAGCAATCTACTTTCATCCCTTTAGAAAAAATCTACCCAATCATAGCAATGCCATAATTTCATAGATTTTTCAAATTATTGAAAATAAAAAAACGGTTAATCTCTTAAAAGACTTTATATTTTGTGTTTTTTCCAAATTAACCTCAACTTTATTTTTTTCATGAAAAAGACCTTCCATATTTACATTTTTTACGATCTGACCCTTTTTAGTCATTTTTCTCTAAAAAAGCTGTAAAATGTGAGGGTTTTTTCCGGAAAAACTAAAAAAGTTGAGGATTTGTTTGGAAACATGTAGAAGGTTGAGGGTTTTGTTTTCGAAAAAAAAAATAAAGAAGAGGTTTAATCCGAAAAAAAAAAACACAAAATATAAGGTCTTTTATGAGATTAACCAAAAAAAAAAAAATCAAAAGTACAATGCTATAATTTGAAAATGAGATTTATTAATTAATTAATGTAGGAGGAATTGTGAACAATTCATTACGTCCAACAATCCCAACATGGTGTGACCCCGAATGGAAGGCATTAATGGCAAGCTGTTGGTCTTCTGATCCAACCGAAAGGCCTTCTTTTTCACAAATTTCACACAAGTTAAGAACAATGGCTGCAGCTATCAATGTTAAATGATACAAAAAGGACCCATCAACTTCCAAGATATGTCAAATTCACCCCCCCTGGACTTGGGACTCTTTTGCACCCCTTTTTGGGTCTCTCTTTTGTATATAATACTATAACTCAGCGACTCGCTAGTATTATTGTCGTTTGTTTTAGTAGACAATAATATATTTAGCATGTGAAAGTAAAACATAGAAGAT
The DNA here is from genome assembly GCF_002870075.4 of Lactuca sativa. Lineage (NCBI taxonomy): Eukaryota > Viridiplantae > Streptophyta > Magnoliopsida > Asterales > Asteraceae > Lactuca > Lactuca sativa. The sequence goes on along the minus strand of NC_056629.2, from coordinate 78,564,926 downwards.
CAATTTTTTGATCTTATGATTCCCGATGTACACAACGTTTTATATGGCGTATGGAGGAAAATTTGTATTTTAATTTGGTTTAGGAAATCTTGTTTTGTTTTTTGCTGTTAGGGTGTTGGATTTCGAATAGCTGTCTAGTTATGATATTATAGCAATGGTTAGACCTGGCAATGAGGCGGGTTTTGAGCGAATTGACCTTGATCCAAAACCTTTTAAAAAATTTCAAAATCCGATCCAAATCCGCTCCGTAACCTGCAGGGTTTTCAATAATCAAACCCATACCTTTATCCATCCAATCAGTAGATATCCAAACCCGCCTCATAATCCGTAGGATTTTTGAATAATCAAACACATTTTACTTAAATCATAAAATCACATTTATTAAATAAAAAATGTTGATTTAGAATACATGTTACTTACTCGTAGATGTTCAATTGGAATTAAAATCTTTATTGTAGTTACTTCTGATTAGTTTTTGAGCATCGATTGCATTGATAGAGAATAACAGTTACAATTTTTTTTCTGGTTGATAAATGACTTCATTGATTTATAAATGAAATTGGTGATTGTATGATGAAATATAAATAAAATGACATGATGATTTTTGAGAAAATGCTGAAAGTATAGAAGTTGAGTCTACGAGTCCTATGTAAAAACAGTTTAGTTTTTGGCCTTTTCTCTTTGGATTTCCGATTGGAATTTAAAGTAAACATTAGGTAGTATAAAATATAAATGTATACTTCTAAAATTTATGTGGGGACGGGTTATAAACAGATCGGATCGGTGATGATCCATACCCGACCCTTTTAATAAAAGGGTTAGCGGGTACGGGTGGTTAACGAGTAAACAGATAAAAAACTATGCTCCAAACCCATATAATTGTTACGGGTTTGGATCGGATCAGGGTCAAAAACACGCTCCATTGCCAGGCCTAGCAATGGTATTCAAATAGAAAATAACTTTTATTGCTTTGATTGGGTGGGTTTTTTTTGAAGAATAAGAAAAAAAAATGATGGGGGAATGTGCTTAAGTTGAGTCATTTTTTTGACGCATAATGATTTGATAAGAAGAAAAGTGGAACTAAATTTAACTTTAAAAGTCATAAACTTCTTTATTAATTTAACTTTACTGTTAACTTTTCGTTGAACCTATACTGATAATCTATGAGGGTGTTTGGGATTACTTTTCGGTAAATTATACGAATGGTCCCTATGGTTTGGGGGAATCTGCATGTTTATTCTCTTGGCATGATTTTTAACTCGTACAGTCCCTATTATATAATTTTGTTCCGCATTTGGTAATTGTCAGACCTAAAAAGACTATATTGCCCTTGATGATATTCTTTAATCTTTTTAAACTCTTATTTTAATTATTGTATGGAATAAATTATTGAACACATACACTATACTGACTCTACCTCTTCCCTTTATCCCTCCCTAACCCCTGCCCCTACATCTCCTCATAGACTCGTCAACGGCAGGGTGGAGGAATGATTGCTTGATCTATCTTCTTCCGATGGTGTACTGGTGTTCTTTTGGGCGAAAAGAGATAGAGAGATGGGAAGAGAGATACATAAGACGGTGAGAGTCTGAGAGGTTTGAGCGGCACCAAGAGGGCAAGAGACGGGGAGTTTGGTAGATCATCGGTGATTGGTGGAGGTTTATAAGCGACAACTGGTTTTTACTGTTTAGACGGGAGAATGGATGGGAGACAAGGGAAGTGATGGATCTAGGAAGACGGGAACGGGCAACGAAAAAGCACATTTTAGAACTCGACTTCGATTGTTGGTCCAGTTCTCAAAACACAATTAAACACCATTACTACTTCTGACAGAGATCTTAGTTTAGGTTTGACAGGCAGCAGGAGTATGCTGGAGAAGAAGGTATCTCAGATGGCGGTACAGATGTGAACCAGAGAGACAAGAATGACGTTCTTAGTTTTGGACTTTTTTATTAAATAATATTAAAATAAATAATAAAAAATTAAGAAAGGATATTTCAGTCATATTAGGTATGGCAAGGACCAAACACGCAACAAAATTATATACTAGGGACCTTCCGAGTTAAAAATCATGCCCATGGACTAAACGTGTAGATTCCCCCAAATCACAGGGACCATTCATGTAATTTACCCATTACTTTTTAACCTTAAAAGTTTTTTTTTTTGAAAAATGACTTTTTGCGTAAGCAATTTCTTAAAATGTGTTTGGATTAGCTTTTGATGGGCGAAAACCAAAATTTGTTTTTAAAACGTGTTTGGCTTAACTTTTACATGTAAAGCGACTAAAAAGGACATGCTTAAAAAGTGTTTGGGTAGTTGTAATGGGTATAAATGTAATTTACTTGGTAAGATGTTAAAAAATCACAAAAATATCAGATTTCATGACTTTTGAAAAAACTGCTTTTTGTTCATGGCGAAAAGTTGTTTTAAAAAGAACTTTGGTAACACTTAGTTCCAGTATGAATTTATTTCCTTAAATTGTGATTTTTCCTGTTGAACTCGGTGAGTTGAAGGCTTCAACTCGACATGTTGAGTGGATTTTGGCCGCGAGAATTAATGGACCAACTCGACAAGTTGGGGTGCCTCAACTCGACGATTTGGCGGCTGGGAAGGAAACCATAATTTTTAGGGTGTTGCACCCTATTTAAAGGCATTAAGTCTCTTGGGTGGCCTCCTTACCAGCCTCCTCTGTCCAGAAACCCTAAATGAGTGTATCCTCGTCCTTGAGAGTGTGTGAGCTTGTGGAGGGCCTTAAGAGTTAATATTTTGCACACTTTTGGAGGATCCTTAAAGTTGAAAGTGCATAGCTTGGAGAGAAGACCTAGATCCAACATCTCCCTACCCTTTTCAGTCATTTGGAGGTATAAAGTTAATACCTTGCTTTGTTATTATTTTGGATCTATTGTTTTGGGCTCATGGTTGAGTTGCCCAAGAAGTTGAGTTTTCCAGTGGTTGTCATGTTAGATCTAGCCATGTTATGGCCTTATTTGACTTAAAGTTGCAAACTTTACTAGATCTTAGGTCCCATTTATGCATTAAGTCCTTTATTAAATCCATTTTGAGTCTTAGGGTTCCTTTTAGCATGCATGGATGTAAATTTGGAAACTTTACGTGATTTCTCAACCTTATGGGACCAGATATGCATATTGAGGCTTTGTTTTGAGAGTTTAAGGGCTTAATGGGTCAAGCATCACTCTAATGAGTCTAGGGTTTGGGTTTGACTCAACTTGGATGGTTCCTAAGGGTAAAGTTGGAAACTTAACCCTTCTAGACATCATTTTCAAGGAGATATGAGAATTGAAGCTCCCAGATCCGATTGAAACAGCTTAATGCATTAAGCTGTTGGATTCTTGGCTAACTCGGCGAGTTTATTAGGTGAACTCGGCGAGTTGATGCGAGTTTTCCCGATTTGTGCAGTTAATGGAGAAACTCGACAAGTTGAAGGACAACTCGGCGAGTTGGATCAACTCAGACTGTTGAATTTGACCTTTGACTTTAGTCTTTGACCAAGTTTGACTTTTAAGGGGTTTTAGGGCATTTTGAGTTGTATTTAAGGAATTGTTTCTGTTTAGGGGCGACGTAGAGCTGATATTCACAGCCAGGACCTAGTCAGCTATCGTTTAGTATTTGAGGTGAGTCTTCTCACCATACTCATGGGTCGAAGGCACGGAGCCCGAGTCATTATTGATTATGAAATGATTCTTATGGGAATATGTAATTGCTTGTTATTGGATTTATATGTGGACTTATATGCAGACCATGGGAGGAGCCCATGGCATTTGGCAAGACCATGGGAGGAGCCCATGGCTCAGCGATACAAGACCATGGGGGTAGCCCATGGCATTCCAATGAAGACCATGGAGGGAGTCCATGGAAAAATTATATGTATATATGTGTGCATGGTATTATGTGATTATATGATTCGTGTATTTTGGGAAACTCACTAAGCTTGTGCTTACAGTTTTATTAAATGTTTCAGGTACTTCTATTGATAAGGGCAAGGGTCAGGCTTGATGGCGCGACGTGCATTCTCTAGTGTTTTCACATTTAGTTTTCGTACTATGAATTTTAAAATAATATGGCTATGTAATGGGATTTTTGTACTCCTTATGGTTGATGTTTATGAAATTAAAAGTTGAAAATATTCTGAAAAATTTGGGTTGGTACAAGTTGGTATCAGAGCCTTGGTTTGAGGGATTCGGGCACACTTCTAGGTGTGTCAGAACTCAAACTGAGGAAATAGTAACAAATTGATTTTCAAATAGAAACCAAAGTTAAATATCCTAAAAATTATTTTGTAAGAAAAAGGGAGAATGTAATGCGAGTAATTGGCCGAGCTCAAGTAAGTGTTCCTAATGTTTTAGCCATGCTATAGTATATATGGAAGTTAATGTTGTATGGATTATTTTCTAAGTGTATGCTTTCAAAGTTGTACATGTTTAGGATTGTATAACCCTAGAATGAGGGAATCTGCCTTATTCCTGTTCCTTGTTTGGTTGTGGTTTAGGTTAGAAGCTTTATTTAACAGTGTATGTGATTATCTTTGTGTATCACTTGCATTCATAGGGTAACCTGCTATGATTAATCTGAGTTTTTGGTTTGGTGAGGGTTGAGAGTCCTAGAGCAGTCTAGGATCTGAGTTAGTGTTGTGTTTATAAGTCATGATTTGTGATTGGATGATTTAGGGATATCAAGTATGGCCTTGGGGAAGGTACAGGTAGGTATGGAAAGTAGTATTGGGCCCGTACTACTGAAAGTACAAGATCTGTACCCGAATCAATGACAGACCTGATAGTTCCTAGAAGTCCGGTGAGGAGGAATCTCTTTCGAATTCCTTATCTTGTCTATTTGTGATATTTTCAGTGGAGGATGGTGATGATCACGCGAGGTTCAGGTTCAGGCTCGGGTGCAGAGCCCATCGATGAAAGGTTGCACGATCTTATCGCAACCGAGGTTACTCGTGGCATCCTTGACGCTACCCCGGTGATTTTCGGTACCGTCAAGGAGGGCATCATGGAGATCATGGAAGAGCAGCTCAGGTCTTTCCGAGCCAAGATTGCTACAGGCCAGATTAGGGCCCGAGCTCCCTCGTTCAGAGAGTTTAAAGCGTGTGGAGCGCCTGAGTTCTTCGACGTCAGGGATCTCATCACTAGTTGACGCTGGGTCACAGAAATGGAGAATGCCCAGCGTAGGAGCTCTTGCCCCGAGGCAGAAAAGGTGGGGTTTGCATCTTGTATGTTGAGGGATCGAGCACGAGATTGGTGGGAGGAGGTAACCCGCAAGGTGGGATCCGCAGGTGTGGCTGAGATGTCTTGGGAGGAGTTTGTGAGGAGGTTTGATCGAGAGTTTTCACCACCCATCAAGGTATAGCGTTTGGTGAGAGAATTTCAAGATTTGCAGCAGACTACCGAGACTGTGGCGGAGATCACCGTCATGTTCCGGGAGAGGGCACTATTGGTCCTACAGTATGCTCCGGATGAGGAGATGAAGAAGACGAGGTATCATTTCATGCTGAGGGATGCTATCCATGAGTTTGTGAGCTTTTCGAGGTGCAATATCCTGAATGAGATAGTGGAGAAGGCCCGGGAACATGAAATTGAGTTAGAGCTCCACACGAAATGATACTTCCTAGAAGGGGCCAACAGGGCCGTGGTTATTGTGCCAAGTGCGGTAAGCCGCACAGTGGAGCTTGCTGAGCAGCGGGCTTAACATGTTATGCGTGTGGCCAGCCGGGTCACATGAGTTGGGATTACCCCAAGAAGGGATTAATTTGTTTCCACTGCAACCAGACCGGTCATAAAAAGGCCAATTGTCCGAGATTGGTTAGAGGAGGAGGAGCAGTGGCTGCGCCTGCGCCCGCCACGGTGAGGATCACAGACGGCCGCCCGATCAAGGCGGAAGCTCCTACGGTGAAGAGTCGTGCATTTCAGCTGACTACTGAGGAGGCCCGAGCAGCGCCTGACGTCGTGACCGGTATGTGATTTATTTATGTTTCGTTTATTTTATTATTATGCTTATGTTATTAGGATTTTATATAGGGACCTTTTTGGTCAATGGTTTGTCGGCTCAGATTCATTTTGATTCGGGGGCTACCCGATCCTTTGTATCTCTTGCACTTAGCAAGAAGTTTTGTAATGCTCCGAGGACTTTGGATTCCTCACTCGAGGTGGAGATTGCGGAAGACCGCACCGTGAGTGCTGCGAGGGTATTTCGAAGGAGTGTTCTGAATATGTTCGAGGAGAGGTTTCCTATCGATTTGGTTCCGACTCCTTTGCAAGGATTGAAGGTGATCATCGTGATGGATTGGTTGTGGCCAAATGGGGCCATGATAGATTGCGAGCGTCAGTTAGTGAGGGTTCGAACCCCATGTGGTGGAGAACTGGTTATTCATGGAGAGAGAGCCTCGTATGGGCCAACTCTCTGTTCGGCTACGAGGGCTAGGAGACTTCTTCAACAGGGTTGTAGTGGGTTTTTAGCTTACGTTTTGGATACGAGGGTGGAAGCCACGCCATATATGAGCAGGGTACCGATTGTGTGAGATTTCCTGATGTGTTTCCAGAGGAGTTACCTAGGGTGCCTCTCGAGAGGCAAGTGGAGTTCCGTATTGATTTAGTGCCTGTGCGGCTCTGATATCTAAGGCGTCGTATCGTCTAGCTCCGCCTGAGATACAGGAGTTGTCTACGCAGCTTCAGGAGCTGCTAGACCGGGGACTCATTCGTCCGAGCAGTTCCTCCTAGGGAGCATCGATTCTGTTCGTGAAAAAGAAGGATGGGTCCAACAAGATGTATATTGATTATCGAGAGCTGAACAAGCTAACGGTGAAGAACCGTTATCTGCTACCAAGGATTGACGATTTGTTCGATCAGCTTCAGGGTGCCTCATGGTTTTCCAAAATTGATATTTGGTCAGGGTATAATCAGACGAGGATCCGGGATGAAGACATACCGAAGACGGTGTTCAAAACTCGTTATGGTCATTACGAGTTTGTGGCGATGCCATTTGGGCTCACCAATGCTCCGACAGCGTTCATGGATCTCATGAACCGGGTTTGCAGACCGATGTTGGATCAGTCTGTTCTAAGACCAACGAACACACGAGCAATATTTGAGAGAGGTGTTGGAGACCTTGAGGAGGGAGAGGTTTTATGCCAAATTCTCCAAATATGAGTTTTGGTTGCGTGAGGTGCAGTTTTTCGGGAACATCATCAACCAAGAGGGTATTTTGGTGGATCCCGCCAAGATTGAGGCGGTAATGCATTGGGAGGTTCCAAAAAACGCATCCGAGATCATGAGGTTTCTTGGGATTAGCAGGGTATTATCGTAGATTCATCCAAGATTTCTCCAAAATTCTTGAACCATTGACCCATTTGACCAAGAAGAGTGTGACCTTTCGGTGGGGTCCAGATTAGCAGTCGAATTTCGAGACATTGAGGCATAACTTATGTGAGGCCCCGATTCTAGCTCTACCCGAGGGACTAGATGATTTTATAGTGTATTGCGACGCTTCTATTTCAGGGTTAGGAGTTGTGCTGATGCGGAAAGGGCATGCGATTGCTTATGCCTCGAGGCAACTGAAGCCTCATGAGGCGAATTACCCCACTCATGATTTGGAATTAGGGGTAGTGGTTTTTGCCCTCAATATTTAGAGGAATTTTCTCTATAGGGTACGATGTACCATCTTCACCAATCACAAGAGTTTGAAGTATTTGATGAATCAACAGAATTTGAATATGCATCAGAGGCGGTGGTTAGATGTGGTGATAGATTATGACTGTGAGATGTTGTACCATCCCGGGAAGGCCAATGTGGTAGCCGATGCTTTGAGCCATAAGACAGAAAGTGCCTCGATTCGAGATGTTTGCTTGAGGATGACTGATTCACCTTTATTAGATATGATTAAGGAGGCACAGGTGGAGGGTTTAAAAAGGGAGAACTAGAAGATCGAGCGGATTCGAGGGCAAATTCCGTTATTTGTTTGAGATAGTCGAGGGTTATTGACCCAGTGTGGTAGAGTTTGGGTTCCGACATCCGAAGGTGTGAGGCAAAGAGTCTCGGAGGAGGCGCACAAGTCTAAATTTTCTATCCATCCGGGGGCCACAAAGATGTACCGAGACCTGAGATTGAACTATTAGTGGCCCACCATGAACCGGAAGGTTGCGTGTCGTTTGTCGAGCGGTGTTTGACCTGCAGGAAGTTTAAGGCCGAACATCAGAGGCCTCACGGCAAGATGCAGCCGCTACCTATTCCCATGTGGAAATGAGAAGAGATCACCATGGATTTTATCACGAAGCTACGTAAGACGACAAGAGTGCGCATTTATACCGATTTCCGAGAATATCTCCGCCGAGAAATTAGCAGACATTTATGTGCGGGAGGTGGTGGTCAGGCATGGGGTGCCAGTATCTGTGGTCTCGGACCTCGATGTTCATTTCTCCTCCAGATTCTTGAGGAAGTTTCATGAGGAGTTGGGCACTCGATTGCATTTCAGTATTGCTTACCACCCCAGACCGATAGGAAAAGCGAGTGGATGCTCCAGACGCTCGAGGATATGCTTCGGGCATGTGTATTGGATTTCGGGGGAAGTTGGGATACTTACCTCCCTCTAGCAGAGTTCTCATATAATAATAGTTATCATGCTGGTATCGATCGACCCCCGTTTGAGATGCTGTATGGTCGGAAGTGTAGGACTCCAGTTTGTTGGGTGGAGGTTGGACATCGAGTTATGGGAAGCACTGAGGTGGTGCTTAAGACCACCGAGTTGATTCAACAGGTGCGTAATAGGTTGCGAGTCGCGCAGAGCCGTCAGAAAAGTTATGTTGACCGGCGTTTTTCGAATCTCGAGTTTCAGGTGGGGGATTATATTTTTTGAAGGTGTCACCATGGAAGGGTGTCATTCGGTTTCGGAAGATGGGCAAGCTGGGGCCCCGATTCATTGGTCCGTTCAGGATTTCTGCCCGAGTTGGCAGGGTTGCTTATCGATTGGATCTACCGAACGAGCTTAATCATATCCGCACCACCTTCCATGTGTCTCAAATTCGGAAGTGTGTTGCTGATGAGGCCGCAATCATTTCCTTAGATGATATTTAGGTTGATGGGAGCCTGAATTATGTGGAGAAGCACATTGTGATTTTGGACAGAAAAACAACGACTCTACGGAACAAAAAAGTGAAGTTACTAAAGGTGTCGTGGTAGCATCTGAAGGGATCAGAATTGACGGGGGAGCCCGAGGAGGAGATGAGGGAGCATTACCCAGGGTTGTTCGAGGCCGTGGACTTCGAGGACGAAGTCTGATTCAAGTGGGGGAGATTTGTAATGCTTAATTCTGGTATGAATTTATTTCCTTAAATTGTGATTTTTCCTGTTGAACTTGGCAAGTTGAAGGCTTCAATTTGACGTGTTAAGTGAATTTTGTCCGCAAGAATTAATGGATCAACTTGACGAGTTAGGGTGCCTCAACTCGATGAGTTGGCGGCTGGGAAGGAAACCCTAATTTTTAGGGTGTTGCACCCTATTTAAAGGCCTTAAGCCTCTTGGTTGGCCTCCTTACCAGCCTCCTCTGTCCAGAAAACCCTAAAAGAGTGTATCATCGTCCTTGAGAGTGTGTGAGCTTGTGGAGGGCCTTAAGAGTTGATATTTTGCACACTTTTGGAGGATCCTTAAAGTTGAAAGTGCATAGCTTGAGTGTTTAAGGGCTTAATGGGTCAAGCATCACTCCAATGAGTCTAGGGTTTAGGTTTGACTCAACTTAAATGGTTCCTAAGGGTAAGGTTGGAAACTTTACCCTTCTAGACATCATTTTCAAGGAGATCTGAGAATTGAAGCTCCGAGATCCGATTGAAACAACTTAAAGCATTAAGCTTTTGGATTCTTGGCTAACTCGGCGAGTTCATTAGGTGAACTCGGCGAGTTGATGCGAGTTTTCCCGATTTGTGCAGTTAATGGAGAAACTCGACGAGTTGAAGGACAACTCGGCGAGTTGGATCAACTCAGACTGTTGAATTTGACCTTTGACTTTAGTCTTTGACCAAGTTTGACTTTTAAGGGGTTTTAGGGCATTTTGAGTTGTATTTAAGGAATTGTTTCTGTTTCGGGGTGGTGTAGAGCTGATATTCACAGCCGGGACCTAGTCAGCTATCGTTCAGTATTTAAGGTGAGTCTTCTCACCATACTCATGGGTCGAAGGCACGAAGCCCGAGTCATTATTGATTATGAAATGATTCTTATGGAAATATGTAATTGCTTGTTATTGGATTTATATGTGGACTTATATGCAGACCATGGGAGGAGCCAATGGCATTTGGCAAGACCATGGGAGGAGCCCATGGCTCAGCGATACAAGACCATGGGGGTAGCCCATGGCATTCTAATGAATACCATGGAGGGAGTCCATGGCAAACTTATATGTATATATGTGTGCATGGTATTATGTGATTATATGATTCGTGTGTTTTGGGAAACTCACTAAGCTTGTGCTTATAGTTTTATTGAATGTTTCAGGTACATCTATTGATAAGGGCAAGGGTCCGGCTTGATGACATGACTTGAATTCTATAGTGTTTTCACATTTAGTTTTCGTACTCTGAATTTTAAGATAATATGGCTATGTAGTGAGATTTTTGTACTCCTTATGGCTGATGTTTATGAAACTAAAAGTTAAAAAATTTCTGAAAAATGTTACAACTTTTCCATTTGCCAAATATCTTTTGGATTTTTTTTTTTGACTTTTTAGAAAAATTAAAAGTCCAAAAGTTGTTATAAAAGGGAATCCCAAACACCATCTATATACGACAAATTAATATATATATATATATATATATATATATATATATATATATATATATATATATATATATATATGGGTAAAGTGAATATACCTAACAACCTTATATCAGCTTACGTACCTAACTCCATAATACTACATCGGTTTGTATCATATTTACATTGTAATTGCCTAAGGTTCTTAAACTTCAACCCCATAACTTGATTACTTCCAAAATTTTTGGACTTTCAACAATATCTTTCTTTTACATCACATCTTTCTATTGAATACCACCTATGACCTTCATATCCTACCGCTACAAATGAAAAGATGTAGGAGAAATATAATGATGAATTTCCAAAATTTTTTGAAGTAAATCAAGTTTAGGGATGAAGTTTAAGAACCTCGGATGATTGCAATTAAAATTTAATGCAAAATGACGTATTTTGATGAGGTTAGGTACCTAAGCTTATATAAGGTTGTTAGGTATATTCACTTTACCCTATATATATATATATATATATATATATATATATATATATATATATATATATAATTTATTAATATCGAATTAAATATTAATAAATCAAAATTTCAAAAAAACTAAAATAAATGTTTGCAAACCTTTGTTTTGAATAACCAAATACATTTTACTGAGCAAATTTCAAAATCTATCCAAACCAGCTACGTATCCCACACCAAATCAACAAGCATCCAAATCCCTCTCGTAACCTGTAGATGTTTTTGAATAACAAAATACATTTTACTTAATTCTTAAAATAACATTTCCTAAATAAAAAAATGTCTATTGTAACTTAATTTTTAAAATAAATTTTCTTAGATAAAACAAATGTTGATTTTGAAAATGTATTTCGTACTCAAGGATTTTCGATTGAAATTAAAAATAATTATTGCAACAACTTCTAATTGATTTTTGATTGTCAATTACACTGATAGTGAATACCCTTTGCAAACTTTATTCCAATTGACAGATGATTTTATAGATTTATAAATGACATTCGAGATTGCTTGATGAAATATCAATAAAATGAAATCATGAATTATGGCTGAAAACTAGAAGTCTAGATATAGACTCCTTAAGCCCTAAGTAAACATGGTTTCATCTTTTCCATTTGGAATTTTGTAGGCAAAATAATAACGATGATTTGATGACGCGGAATGTAAGAACTAACACACTCATGAAGAACTATTTGGTTAACAAGATATTTTATTCAACTATGATGAGGAAATTACACAAAAAAGAGATATTGCAATCTAACTAATCTAAGCTAAGAAATCTCATCTCATTCAAGGACTACATCTTGCCACACCAACTAAATGAATACAACATGTCTATTTATAGGTGTACAAACGAGTCTACCTAATTAACCCACATGTCATAAAAGGAGGCCCTTTGTCATCATACATGGAAGACTTTGAACCTTACATTCACCCCCTCAAAGTATGTAATGGATGACAAGGCTTTATCTTCCAAAACATGCCTCTAGCAAATAAGAAATGACCTTGTGACGAGGAATATCAAAGTAATCCACAAATCTTGATTCTTTAATAGTATTCAAAATGGGTTCTAGGATATAGAAATGCGAAACCAAGCATCAAAGTAAAAATATCACCTTCAAGATCCCAATGGCTTAGAGTAATACTTTTCAACTTCATCTTCTAATATAATCCAAAAGATTGTCAAGAAAGCCAAACCCGCCATAAAAACCCACTTCGGAATTAAGAAACCAAATCACTTCTTATCCTTGAATTTGTCTTCCCCATTTATCCTTCGATAAACACAGACACAACAACAACGAAAGAAAGAAAATGTTTAATCCTGAACTCTTTCACTCTAGTCACATTCATTCCGAGCACCATTGTTATGATTGTCTTCGCAATTCTGATCGTGTGTCTTTCATTTGGGGTTCCGATCGATCCATTGCATCATCATTCCAATTATGAGAGCCATCAATCACTGCGATGGGTCGGAAATGCGAGAAATTTTTTCCGATTGCGACACCAACCATTGTGATACCGGTTTAAATACAAAATCAATGTTGCAAGACATTCTTTCATTTTGATATCAATCCCTTCGCAATTCCTTGCTCACTCATTTCTGTTTCATCTTCTGCTTTTGGTTTTGTTAGGATAGAGTAAAGATCCTTCACAATCTGTTCATATACATCAAGAACCTAATTTTTATTTTCCAATTTGACCAGCAATTGCGAACAAAAACAGAATCATAGTGTGACAACTCGAAATTTCTATCTTGTACACTTATTCAAATCAATCAAGGTCACACTCATTTTTGCTACCTTCTGGCACTGTTTAGAGTCAATTTGAGTTTTTAAAGCCTAGTATAATCAAGGTAAGAGGCTAGGGATGAGTGTATTTGAGTTCAACACCTTTGAATTGAGCCAAACATCCCTTTATGAGGTGTGTGCGGCCGCACACATGGGTGTACGGCCATACACCCATCCCAACCATACACTATCATGTATAAATGAGAGTCTTAGCCTCCATTTACCCCTGGTCGTTAGTAGACAGGTACCAATGCTAGATTTTGAGAATGGAGCACGTTCAAGACTCATCTCTTATTTTGGATTCATATTTTTGGTGTCTTATAAACTATACATAACACACTTGTATTAAATTATATTATTAATGAAATGGATGATGTTGTTGCTTGTTTACTATTATGCATTGTTGTGATACTGTACATGACGTCCTCCACCCCCGAACGTTTCCACCGTTCAACTTTTGGGGTGTGACAGATTGGTATCAGAGCATTGTTTATAGTGAATTGAGTATATCATCCCGTAAAAGATATACAACTATAAACACAAACAGGATAAAATACTTTGACCAAGAGTTTATACTTTTAAATAATAAACTATTTAACCAAAGTAGATATACATGCATTCATACTAAAATCAGTGTCACTAAGACAGACCAAAAGTACTACGATTGTTGAACAACACAATCAGGCTTAGGAACATATAATTAGATCTGGGAGTGATATATCCTGATCAACTATATATTTCCGAGAAGTGATTAGCATGTCCCTGGGAGTGGTTGTGGCGTTACAGCATGTCTAAAAACTTACCAACACTACTACAATGAAAACATTGGAACAGAGCATAAACTTAAAATACTATAGGAGTATTTTGCGTTACTATAATTACTTGTGTGTAAACTAAATAGGTCTTTATTAGTATGTCAATAGTTGATGAGTGGATACGCTACGGTTATATGTGACTAGGGTGTCATAGACTTAGAATCTGTGATCTTCGCCTTACTTCATGTTCCTTGTTTGGTTGTCGACTTAGACTTAGGATGACTTATTCGAAGGTCTATCCTGTTTTGGTTACAAATGACTAGTATGCGCTACGCAGATGTTGGAGTAACTGATAAGGATCATCTTAATTATCTTATTAAGTGCATCTATTAACTATTTCTTTTACCCCTATTCTCACGTAGATAACATGGTTGGATTCCATATCCCCGGAGATCCGTACTTTCCCAACCAAGGAAACTGAGGATGGCTAGTTGCAAAGCCAGAAGAGAATCATCCAATCCCTTTGGATGATGACTTTGCAAAGACTTTCTCGGAGGATTCTGACTTCGAACTAGAAGTTAGTAAGCTACCCCCAGTGGCTCAAAACCCAAACCCTAAGCTTTGTCCAACATTTCAAGGTCCTACACCTCCGTGGGCAACAAACTTGAACAGATGGAGCCACGAACAGGGTCCACCCTTACCTTACAATGAAGATCGAAGCTTCTATAACTTGAGCGAGGGAGGCTCAGTGGACAGAATCTTGCCTATTCTAGTCCCCAGGGTTGCTCGTACCGATGAGCATGGTAGAGCGGCCATCAACCAAATCATGGAGGTTGATGCTAATGCGGGAGTCAATACCCTACGCATTCGTCATCTGGAGTCTGCTTAGGCAAGGACTCAGAATCAGAATGTGGCTCTACAGAGAGAACTTACTAAAACCCAAGCCGAAGTTAGGCAATTTTGAGCTCGACAGGCAACGTCTGAAAAGCGATTTAGAGACATGGAACGCCGTCTGGCAGAATCAAGGACTTACTCTAGTGGTTCTCATCGCAGATAGAGCCTACTCAACTTTCTGTTTTGGATATAACTTAAGTCTTTGTGATAGCTTTAGTTTTAGTTTCCCATCTGTGATAAGACTTTAAACTTGTTAAGTCTTAGTTTTGTCAAAAATTTTCCTATCTCGGTTTGATGTAAGAGCTACTTATAGGTTATTTTTCTCAAACTAGTTACATCTGTAATACCAGTATTATTGACAGATATCTAATCTCATGGAAATTATAATCCAAGTGCTTTCATCTTTCTAGTACTAGATCTACATTCAATCATACTCTCAATTGTGTTGTTGGACAATGGAGAGTTAGTCCATGAGTCACTCTCATCATTCTCTCTATCAAATTCTTACCAATATTTTCATCTTTGTGATCTTATAGCTACAAGATGCCTCCGCGTCGATCAACGAGGCGCACTACCCCAATAACTTCGAATCAAAATCCTCCTCATCCTCAATACAATCCAGCAGCTATCCAAGCGGCTGTGAATGCGGCTTTTACGAAAGCTCTAGCACAATTCACCACTACTGGTACTAGTGGGAGTGGAACTAATGTGCCTCCCACTATTTTCGAAGCTCCGGTGCGCTCTAGAGAGTGCTCGTATAAAGACTTCACCAGCTGCAAACCCAGGGCCTTTAATGGAACTGGCGGAATCATTGCCCTCTCGTAATGGTTCGAGAAGAAGGAGTCGATCTTTGAGATCTGCTCTTGTCCGAAAGGGAGCAAGGTAAAATTTTCCGTCTACACTTTTGTGGACCGAGCTTTGACGTGGTGGAATAGCCATGTCAAGTCACTATCTCTAATAGTGGCAAATGCTATCGGCTGGGAAGCTCTGAAGGAGCTTATGATCGAGGAATACTGCCTAGGGGCGAAGTTCAAAAGTTGGAGCAAGAGCTCTGGAGCCTGACCATGAAAGGCTCCAACATAGTCTCCTATACTGCCAAGTTCAGCGATCTGGTAGCGCTATGTCTAGGAATGGTCTCTTCTGAAGCAAAGAAGGTGGAAAGGTATATCTGGGGGCTGGTGCCTCCATCTGTCTTCCTGTTATCCATTTCTATAGTGAATGGTTCTTTAAGTGCACATGATTGTTGTTTAAGTAAGCAAGAAAATTTCTGATTTAAGAAGCTCCTCTCAGCTCCACTATCAAACAGTATGCATACATAAGAGTTATCGAGGAGAAACGTACCAGTGACCACTGTAGGGTCAGCAACTGCTTCCTCGTGGCCTACAGCCAAAACTCTTGCCACTCCACTGGCATTCCCTACCTTAGGGCAGTTCCTCTTGTAGTGGCCCACCTTGCCACATCCGTAGCAAGTCTTGCCCACACTAGTGTCGGGGACTTGGTTCATTGGCCTTGCCGGAGCTATGCAGAAATGGGCAGTGTGCCCCTTCCTGTTGCAGTTAGAGCACTGCATTTCCCGGTAGGGTCCAGTCTGATGGAAGATGCATTTGTTGCACTTCGGCAAGTTTCCCGCGTAATGCTTATAGGTGCAGCAGCGGCAGGTGCTATCGCAGCATGAACCGCTACTACCTGCTGCTTTTTGGCAACTTTCTGTGCAGCGTTCTTTTTCTTGTCCTCCCAGAACTTCCGCTTGTTATCAGCGGATTTGAAGGGTTCTGAGATGGCTAGGCTTGTTGTTGTTGATGGGGTACGGACCCCATGGTCAATGAGCCGTTGTGCCAATCGCTTGGAACTATCGAAGGTAGCGGGGTTTGAATCTAGCACATTCCCCTGGAATGGAGGCACCAGCCCCCAGATAAACCTTTCCACCTTCTTCGCCTCAGAAGGGACCATTCATGGGCATTGTGCTACCAGATCGTTGAATCTGACAGTGTAGGAGACTATGTCGGAGCCCTTCATGGTTAGGCTCCATAGCTCTTGCTCTAACTTCTGAACTTCGCCCCTTGGGCAGTATTCCTCGATCATGAGCCCCTTTAGAGCTTCCCAGCCAATGGCATTTGGTACTATAAGAACTAGTGACTTGACATGGATATTCCACCACATCAAAGCTCGGTCCACGAAGGTGCAGGAGGCAAATTTTACTTTGCTCCATTCCGGACAAGAGCATTTCAAGGTCTACCGGTGACTAATGTCATAACATTTCGATTCCTTAGACCGTCGTGTTTCGACTAGTCAATCAAGCATGGTTACAACTATATCACATTTTTCCTTAATTAAAAACAACAGCTTTAAGGTAGTTAGTATAATGGTAGTAGCTATGTACTAATACTACATGTACATCAATATTATTTTCTAATTACGTTTATATAGTGAGCTACTCACATAAACGGTAATGTAAACTATACTTCTAGTAAATGATAGTCTATCTTTAGGGAAAATTACACACTTTTACAAACGAATAACATACATAACATTTGGATCTTGGTAGAAGGCTACTTTTAGTAGAAAATGTAGGATTTCTAGGAGATACAAACATTTACTACGAACACTTTCATACAAGCAACGACACTAAAATACTTATGAACTTACCAGCTTTAATGCTGATCTACGCTTTCAAAATAACTTGTATTTTCAGGTCATCAATAGATAGGTGCCGATGCCAGGTTTTGAGAAGATGGAGCACGTTCAAGATTCATCTCTTATTTTGATTCATATTTTTGGTGTCTTATAAACTATACAAAACACCCTTGTATTAAATTATATTATTAATGCAATGGATGATGTTGTTGCTTGTTTACTATTATGCATTGTTGTGATACTGTACATGACGTCCTCCACCCCCGAACGTTTCCACCGTTCAACTTTTGGGGTGTGACAGATTGGTATCAGAGCATTGTTTATAGTGAATTGAGTATATCAACCCATAAAAGATATACAACTATAAACACAAACAGGATAAAATACTTTGACCAAGCGTTTATACTTTTAAATAATAAAATATTTAACCAAAGTAGATATACATGCATTCATACTAAAATCAGTGTCACTAAGACAGAACAAAAGTATTATGATTGTTGAACAACACAATCAGGCTTGGGAACATATAATTAGATCTGGGAGTGATATATCTTGATCAACTATATATTTCTGAGAAGTGATTTGCATGTCCCTGGGAATGGTTGTGGCGTTACAGCATGTCTAAAAACTTACCAACACTACTACAATGAAAACATTGGAACAGAGCACAAACTTAAAATACTATAGGAGTATTTTGTGTTACTATAATTACTTGTGTGTAAACTAAACAGGTCTTTATTAGTATGTCAATAGTTGATGAGTGGATACGCTACGGTTATATGTGACTAGGGTGTCATAGACTTAGAATCTGTGATCTTTTCCTTACTTCTTGTTCCTTGTTTGGTTGTGGACTTAGAGTTAGGATCACTTACTCAAAGGTCTATCCTGTTTTGGTTACATATGATTGGTTTGCACTACGCAAATGTTGGAGTAATTGATATGGATTATATTATAATTATCTTATTAAGTGTGTCTATTAACTATTTCTTTTACCCCTATTCTCACGTAGACAACATGGTTGGATTCCATATCCCCAGATATCCGTACTTTCCCAACCAAGGAAACGGAGGATGGCTCGATGCAGAGCCATAAGAGAATCATCTAATCCCTTTGGATGACGACTTCACAAAGAACTTCTCGGAGGATTCTAACTCCGAACCAGAAGTTAATAAGCTACCCCAGTGGCTCAAAACACAAACCCTAAACTTCGTCAAGCATTTCAAGGTCCTACACCTCTGTGGGCAACAAACTTGAACAGATGGAGCCACGAACAGGGTTAACCCTTACCTTACAATGGAGACCGAAGCTTCTATAACTTGAGCGAAGGAGGCTCAGCGGACAGGATCCTACCTATCCTAGTCCGCATAGTTGCTCGTACTGATGAGCAGGGTAGAGTGCTATCATCCAAATCATGGAGGTTGATGCCAATGCAGGAGTCAATACCCTACGCATTCGCCATCTGGAGTCTACTCAGGCTAGGACTCATAGTCAGAATGTGGCTGTACAGAGAGAACTTACCGAAACCCAAGTCGAAGTCAGGGAACTTCGAGCTTGACAAGCAATGACTGAGAGGCGCATGAGGGACATGGAGCGCCGTCTGGTAGAGTCAAGGACTCACTCTAGTGGTTCTCGTCGCAGATAGAGGCTACTCAATTCTCTCTTTTGGATATAACTGAAGTCTATGTGGTAGCTCTAGTTTTATTTTCCTATCTATGATAAGACTTTGAACTTGTTAAGTCTTAGTTCTATCAAAAAAATTCCTATCTTGGTTTGATGTAAGACCTACTTCTGGGTCATTTTTTCCCAAACTTGTTACATCTGTAACATCAGTATTATTGACAGATATCTAATCTCATGGAAATTATTATCTAAGTGCTTTCATCTCCCTAGTACTAGATCTAAATTCAATCATACTCTCATATGTGTTGTTGGACTATGGAGAGTTAGTGCATGAGTCACTCTTATCATTCTCTCTATCCAATTCTTACCAACATCTTCATCTTTGTAAACTTTTAGTTGAGCAATGCCGCCACGAAGAGGGACAAGATGTGACCCTCTGATAACTCCAAGACCACCACCTCCTCCACAATATAACCCAGCAGCAATCCAAGCTGTGGTTAATGCGGCTGTTACGGCAGCCCTAGCTCAGTTTAGTGCTAGTGGAACTAGCAGGAGTGGGATAAATGTTCATTCCACTCAAGGTGATGCTCCAGTGCGCTCTAGAGAGTGCTCATACGAGGAATTCACCAGCTGCAAACCCAGGGCCTTCAATGGAACTGGTGGAATCATTGCCCTCTCGCAATGGTTCGAGCTTTGACGTGGTGGAATATCCATGTCAAGTCACTAGTTCTTATAGTGCCAAATGCCATTGGCTGGGAAGCTCTAAAGGGGCTCATGATCGAGGAATACTGCCCAAGGGGTGAAGTTCAGAAGTTAGAGCAAGAGCTATGGAGCCTAACCATGAAGGGCTCCGACATAGTCTCCTACACTGTCAGATTCAACGATCTGGTAGCACAATGCCCATGAATGGTCCCTTCTGAGGCGAAGAAGGTGGAAAGGTTTATCTGGGGGCTGGTGCCTCCATTCCAGGGGAATGTGCTAGATTCAAACCCCGCTACCTTCGATAGTTCCAAGCGATTGGCACAACGGCTCATTGACCATGGCGTCCGTACCCCATCAACAACAACAAACCTAGCCATCTCAGAACCCTTCAAAACCGCTGATAACAAGCGGAAGTTCTGGGAGGACAAGAAAAAGAACGCTGCACAGAAAGTTGCCAAAAAGCAGCAGGTAGTAGCGGTTCATGCTGCGATAGCACCTGCCGCTGCTGCACCTATAAGCATTACGCGGGAAACTTGCCGAAGTGCAACAAATGCATCTTCCATCAGACTGGACCCTACCGGGAAATGTAGTGCTCTAACTGCAACAGGAAGGGGCACACTGCCCATTTCTGCATAGCTCCGGCAAGGCTAATGAACCAAGTCCCCGACACTAGTGTGGGCAAGACTTGCTACGGATGTGGCAAGGTGGGCCACTACAAGAGGAACTGCCCTAAGGTAGGGAATGCCGGTGTAGTGGCAAGAGTTTTGGCTGTAGGCCACGAGGAAGCAGTTGCTGACCCTACAGTGGTCACTGGTACGTTTCTCCTCGATAACTCTTATGTATGCATACTGTTTGATAGTGGAGCTGAGAGGAGCTTCTTAAATCAGAAATTTGCTTGCTTACTTAAACAACAATCATGTGCACTTAAAGAACCATTCACTGTAGAAATGGATAACGGGAAGACAGATAGCACTAGCTGCATATACATAGGATGTACACTAACACTAGATAGCCATTCATTTCCAGTCGACCTCATGCCGGTCTCAATTAAAAGTTTCAACGCCATAATTGGCATGGATTGGTTGAGTTCTCATCGTGCCGACATCATGTGTTACGAGAAGATTGTTCACCTTAAATCGCCAGCTAACGAAACTCTAGTTATCTACGACGACAAACCCAACACGAACCTTCATATCATCTCGAGCATTCAAGCTCAGAAATACCTGCGAAAGAAATTCCGCACATTCCTTGCTCATGTTGTCGAGGTGAGCCAAGAGACGAAAGACATAAAGAACATTTCGGTAGTAAGCGATTTTCCCAACATATTTCCAGAAGAACTACCAGGATTACCTCTGCAACGTCAAGTCGAGTTTAGAATCGACTTAATTCTAGGGGCTACCCCAGTATCCAAATCGCCCTATCGCCTACCACCAGCCGAGATGCAGGAACTATCAAGTCAACTTAACGAACTGATGAGAAAGGGCTTTATTAGACCAAGCTTCTCACCATGGGGAGCACCAGTCTTGTTCGTCAAGAAGAAAGACGAATCATTCCGTATGTCCATCGACTATAGAGAACGGAACAAGCTAACTGTCAAAAATTGTTACCCTCTGCCTCGCATTGACGATTTGTTTGACCAACTTCAAGGGGCGAACTACTTTTCAAAGATAGATCTGAGATCCGGGTATAACCAATTACGAGTGCAAGGGGAGGATGTTCCGAAGATAGCCTTCCGAATTCGTTATGGACACTACAAGTTTGTAGTGATGCCGTTCGGATTGACCAATGCACGCACAGTATTCATGGATTTAATGAATCGGGTTTGCTGTCCTTACTTGGATCCGTTTGTCATCGTGTTCATCGATGACATACTTACCTACTCTCGTTGTAAGGAGGAGCATAGTCAACATCTGCTACATGTCTTAGAAACATTGCGATCAGAGAAGCTTTATGCGAAGTTCTCGAAATGTGAATTTTGGATCAGAAGAGTTGAATTCTGGGGTCACGTTGTTAGTGAAGAAGGAATACTCGTGGACCCTTCCAAAATCAAAGCCATTGAGAACTGGTCAGCACTGAAGACGCCTACAGAGATTCGTCAATTTCTAGGCCTCCCTGGCTACTATCACAGATTCATTCAGAACTTCTCACGGATTGTGAAACCTCTTACAACACTGAATCAGAAGGGCGTGTCCTTTGACTGAGAAGAGGAAGAAGAGAAATCATTCCAAACGAGCCTTATGCACCGCACCGATACTATCTCTCCACGAAGGAATAGAAGACTTTGTAGTCTATTGCAATGCATCTTATCAAGGGCTCGACTTTGTTCTAATGCAACGAGGTAAGGTCATCGCCTATGCCTTAAGACAGTTGAAGACACACGAGGTCAACTACACCACACATGATCTTGAGTTAGGAGCAATAGTGTTTGCTCTGAAGATCTGGAGACACTACCTGTACGGTACGAAAAACAATATCTTTATCGACCACAAAAGCCTACAACACATATTCGACTAGAAGGAGCTCAACATGAGACAAAGACGGTGGGTTGAGCTATTTAGTGACTATGAGTGCGAAATTCGTTATCATACTGGCAAGGCCAACGTAGTAGCTGATGCCCTGAGTCGAAAAGAATATTCTGGTTGTAGAGTCAAATCTTTGACCATTACTATCCATTCACACTTGTCCACACAAATTAAGGAGGCTCAACTCGAAGCTTTGAAACCCAAAAATATGGCGGGTGAATTCCTGAAAGGGATGGATAAGAACTTGGCGGTCAAGGGTGACGGAGCTTTATATCTCATGGGTCGGATCTGGACACCAAAACATGGTGGTTACAGAGACTTGGTCATGACTGAAGCGCACAACACTCGATATTCCGTCCACCCAGGTTCAAATAAGATGTATCTGGATCTCAAAAAGTTATACTGGTGGCCTAACATGAAAGCAGAGATTGCTATCTTCGTGAGTAAATGCCTTACTTGCACCAAGGTTAAGGTCGAGTACCAGGAACACTCAGGTTTACTTCAACAACCGGAAATACCTGAATTGAAGTGGGAGTGGATCACAATGGACTTCATCACCAAGTTGCCTAAGCAACTGGTGGTCTCGATACCATTTGGGTGATCGTAGACAGGTTAACAAAGTCCGCACACTTCCTGCTTATCAAAGAGACTGACAAGATGGAGAAACTAACAAGAGCATAAATTAGGGAGATAGTACAACTGCACGGTGTTCCCATACCCATTATCTCAGATAGAGATAGTAGATTCACTTCGAGGTTTTGGCGGTCGCTACAAAGTTGCCTAGGAACTAGGCTGGACATGAGTACAGCTTACCATCCGCAAACCGACAGACAAAGAGACGACTATTCAAACTTTGGAAGATATGTTGCGAGCTTGCGTGATAGTCTTTGGGAAGGCATGGGATACTTATTTACCCCTTGTCGAGTTTTCCTACAACAATAGTTATAACACGAGCATAAAGGTTGCTCCATTTAAATCCCTCTATGGCCGAAAGTGCAGATCCCCTCTGTGTTGGGCTGAGGTGGGCGACACACAGTTAGCTAAAGGACGAGTTCCTGACAGCACACTCATAGGTCCGGAGATCATTCGAGAAAAGATAGAGAAGATCGTTCAGATTCGTGAACCATTGAAAGCCTCTAGAGACCGATAGAAAAGCTACGCAGACAAGAGAAGGAAACCGTTGGAATTCCAGGTGGGCGACCACGTTCTATTGAAGGTCTCACCCTGGAAGGGCTTGGTACGCTTCAAAAAGCGTGGAAAGCTAAATCCAAGATACATAGGGCCTTTCGAGATTTTCTCAAGAATCGGCCCTGTAGCTTATAAAATCAATCTACCTCGCAAACTCTGTAACATACATTCTACTTTCCACGTCTCGAACTTGAAAAAGTGTCTATCCGATGAGACTCTTGTAATCCCACTCGACGAGATCGAGATTGAGATCGACGAGAGCCTCAACTTCGTGGAAGAACCTGTAGATATCATGGATCGAGAGGTCAAGCAAACAAAGCAAAGCCGTATCCCGATAGTGATGGTTTGCTGGAATGCCAAGCGATGACCGAAATTCACTTGGGAGCGCAAGGATCAAATGAAACTGAAATATCCTCACCTTTTCGCTTAGTTAATTGTAACTACTTATTTGCTTAAACTCTAATTTCGGGACGAAATTCTCTCTAACGGGGGAATGATGTGAAAACCTGAAATTTCTATCTTGTACAACTATTCAACTCAATCAAAGTCAGACTTGTTTCTACTAACTCTTAGCACTGTTTAGAGTCTGTTTGAGCATTCTGAGCCTAGTACATCAAAGGAATGAGTGATAGGAAGTGTCTGTTGAAGTTGTAACCTAACAAGAAAGGCTTAAACTTCATCATGTGGAGTTTACGACCACACCATATTAGTTTACGGCCGTAAACTCAGGGTAGTCGTAAACTCATATCATAAGTATGATATTCCTCCATTACTTCCTTATTCTTCACCATTTCAAGTCTAGAAAACCGATTTCTCTCTCAAGTATCATTAGATCTTCATTTTGTTCTTCAAAAATGTAAGTGTTTCATCCCTTGATTTGTTGATACATCTCCTTATCTCGCATAACCCATTGATTCCATCCATTAACATCATCTTTTGGGTTAGATCTTCAAGAACAGTAAGAACACACACTAGTGTTTTGGTTCAAAATCAACCTTTTTAGCTTCTATATCATAAGTATTACTTCCCTATACTTGATATCTAGTAAGAACACTTGATTAGCACCTTGAAATCATCCAATATCCAAGATCAAAAAGAGTTTAAGGCCAAGAGCATCTCCCTTGGCTGTAAACCCTTATTTAAGATGCAAATGTGGTCATAACTCTTCCTAAGGCTTGGACTTAAGACTATAACACTTCTTTGCGGATTATAAGACCTTTAATTCACTCTTTGGCACTAAACTTTATGAGTTTACGGTCGTAAACTCATAGGGCCGTAAACCCTATGGCCGTAAACTCACAAGAAGCATACCACTTGGCCGTAAACACCATTGTGTGGCCATATACCTATTAGCTGCAACCCTTTGTACTTCTAGAACTTGAATCTAAGTGTTTCCTATGTCCTAGGGTGTGTTTCCTTGCATAATTAGTTGTTTAAACACTAATTATATACATATATGTGTCATTATATGCTTATTAGGATCCGTGTGTGTGCTCAAGTGTTCACTTGACACTTAGCTTCCTATAACGATCTTTCATTCGTATCACTCACTACAGGTGAGTTCGTACCCCTTAACTTATCTTTTAAATGATTTTAAATGCTTTTATCAGGGGGGGGGGGAATACAAGTAGAAACATTATAGTTATTATATATCAATCACATGTGATTAATAACTATCAAACAAACAAAATTACTATACTTAAAACTGTGTTATCAAACAAACAATTTCAAATCGTTTTACAAACTCTTTTATATGCAAAACTCCTTATTCAACTCTTTCAAACTTATATATTGTCAAAATCATATCTATATAAATATAGTTATATAAGTAGGATTGAAAGGACTTAGGACTTATAACTCGCCTTACTTCCTGTTCCTTATTTGGTTGTGGACTTAGGGTATTCGGTTTTTTGTCCGACGGTCGTTTGAATCTTAGTTATATATTATGTGTATGTATATGGATATTAAAAGTTCTACATTCGTTTCAATACCTTTGGGTAGCAAAGGTGTACAAACATGTTCATTCATACAAACAACTTTAC
The DNA here is from genome assembly GCF_002870075.4 of Lactuca sativa. Lineage (NCBI taxonomy): Eukaryota > Viridiplantae > Streptophyta > Magnoliopsida > Asterales > Asteraceae > Lactuca > Lactuca sativa. The sequence goes on along the minus strand of NC_056629.2, from coordinate 78,539,505 downwards.
TAGTAAACTATAATAGGTATAGTTTAGGAAGTCACTACTCACTATTTCTAGTACAATGAAGCATACAAGATTCAGTTCATTCATGAGTCAAAACGAACATACTATGATGAGAAACTAAGAGAACATACAATACAATACAATACACTACACTACACTAAAGAACATACTATGATGAGAAACTAAGAGAACATACAATACACTACACTATACAAGAGAACATACTATGATGAGAAACTAAGAGAACATACACTATACTAGTACAAAGAGAAGATACAATACACTACGCTAGTACAGAGAGAACATACAAACACTAGAACACTATAACATTAATGTGAGCCACTACTTCATGACATGGCAAGCAATTGTCGTGTTGCTTTTTGCAACCAGTGTCTCCTGGAGGAGAGTGTGAATTGGTGTATAGATCTATACGTGATTGACTATCCTACACCTTGCTGCTAGCTACAGTGGGACCTGTAGGTCTACAGGTGACAAATGTCATAACATTTCGATGCCTTAGAGCGTCGTGTTTCAACTAGTCGATCAATCATGGTTACAACTATATCACATTTTGACTTAATTAAAAACAACAACCTTAAGGTAGTTACTATAATGGTAGTAGGTATTTACTAATACTACATGTACATCAATATTATTTTCCCATTACATTTATATAGTGAGCTACTCACATAAACGGTAATGTAAACTATATTTCTGGTAAATGATAGTCTATCTTTGGGGAAAATTACACACTTTTACAAACGAATAACATACATAACATTTGGGTCTTGGTAGAAGGCTACTTTTAGTAGAAAATATAGGATTTCTAGGAGATACAAACATTTACAAACATTTACTACGAACACTTTCATACAAGCATCGACACTAAAATACTTATGAAGTCACCAGCTTTAATACTGATCTACGCTTTCAAAATAACTTGTATTCTCAGGTCATCAGTAGACAGGTGCTGATGCCAAGTTTTGAGAAGAAGGAGCACGTTCAAGATTCATCTCTTATTTTGATTCATATTTTTGGCGTCTTATAAACTATACAGAACACACTTGTATTGAATTAAATTATTAATGCAATGGATGATGTTGTTGCTTGTTTACTATTATGCATTGTTGTGATACTGTACATGACGTCCTCCGCCCCCGAACGTTTCCGCCATTCAGGTTTTGGGGTGTGACAACGTTTCTCCTCGATAACTCTTATGCATGCATTCTGTTTGACAGCGGAGCTGAGAGGAGCTTCGTAAATCAGAAATTTGCTCGCTTACTTAAACAACAATCATGTGAACTTACGCCTTGTTCCCGAGTTCCACTTAAGGAGAGAAACGGAGGGATATGGAGAGAAAGTGAGGGATGTCGAAGGAAACCCGCGTTCCCGAGTTTAATTGACGGAAGGAAAGTGAGGGGAAAGAAAGGAAAATGGAAGCATATTTTCCTTCCAAACATTCCTCCCAAATTGGGCGGAAAAGGGAAGAAACTTGGAATGTATCTTGCATTGATCTTATTATGGACCACTATATCCTCAACCCTATTTAATAAATCACGTAGCGGCATATCGTTTTCCTCATTCCTCTATCGTTTTTTTCATCTTCCTTGTCAATCACATTTTAGTTTTCTGTGGTTTGCCCATCATCTTGCTAAAGGAACTTCTCTCCATACCCTATAATCAATCAGGTATGTTTTTTTTTATTCTTCACTTATGTATGCAACCACGAGTATGCATGGCTGCCATGTGAAGTGTGTGTTTTTTTTCTTTTTCTGTTTAGAAACACAACTTCACTGTGTTTGATCTTTATTTAATTGATGGACATATAACTCAGTCGCATGATTAAGATTTATAACATAAATCACAAAACCCACACCACTTTTTGTTTATCTTAGACGAATTAGTTGGACCAAGAATAACAATCTTGTTTTCCTGCTATACACAAGGACAATCTGAATATACTTTTGCTTTATTGCAATTTTTTTACCTAGTTTTGTTATAAAGTAATTATTGAAGAAACTTAGGAATAAAAACAAAACATATATTTGATTCTCTAATACTTAGTTAGTTACCCTATCAAAATTGTTTGTGTGCATGCATGGAATTGATTGAATAACTTGCTTGCATGCTTAAGATAGTGAATTTAGTTCAACTTCTTCAATTCTTTTGGGGTTCCTGTCAGCATATTTCATTGATCCATATTTAAAATTATTTGTTATATGTTATAACCTTAGACTGTTGAAGTGTTTTACTATTACAACTATATTTAAATCCAAAAATTTGTTTCTTTTTCTATTTGGATAAAAAAAAGCTGCTAAATATTTTGGGGTACATTGCTCAATATTTTGATGTTAAAACTTAACTTACAGATCCTCATTTTCACATCAAAAAGTAAAGCTTGACATCAACTACACAAGATACCAGAAAAACTTCTACGTAATTGATAATAAATTAATAATTGACATCATTATTGAAATATTTTCTTCCAATAGCTAAACCATAGGTGTCGTGTAGCTTAGATAATTGAAATATTTTCATTGCAATAGCTAAAGTTTTTGGTTTTTTTCAACCCTGTTTACACAATTTGGTTCCTAATATATTATAGAATTTTTTATTACATTGGAAATATACCCAATTATAGGATTAGGAAAGTGTCATGGCTAGCCAAGATGATGATGAGGAAACAAGACGAAGGCTAGTGGTTACTCTAATGTTCATGGCCATTATATTACATCGTAGACTTTCGAAAAAAAGTAATCATAGTATACTAAGTATGGAAGAAATGTTGAAGCGTCAACTTGAACGAGAACGACTATTACACAAATTGTTAAAAGGTGGGAAATGTCGTTAACTTATTCGTGTGAGTGAGCATGCTTTTAGTAAGTTGTGTACTATCTTACGATGTGAAGGTGGACTGCGACCTATGCAACGAATGTCTGTTGAAGAACATGTTGCAAGGTTTCTACACATCGTAGGAAACGATATGAGAAACACAAGGGTCTCTTTCATGTATGGGCGCGCTAAGTCTACAACAAGTAGGTGCTTCCATAGAGTTCTTCGTGCGGTTGTAGCATTAGAAAGTTACTACATTCAACAACCTAAAGGTGATGTTGTCCCAAAAGAAATTCAAGAGAAAAAGAGATTTTATCCCTACTTCAAGAATTGTGTAGGGGCAATTTACGGGACACATGTTCGTTTAAAAGTACCTAATAGACATGCCCCTAGATATTGTGGTCGCAAGGGTTACCCTACCATAAATGTCTTAGCCGCATGTTCATTTGATTTGAAGTTTACGTACGTTTTAACTGGGTGGGAGGGCACTGCCTCGGACTCAAGGATAGTGAAAGCTGCACTTAAAAGAGATGAGAAGCTACTAATTCCTAGGGGTAATTTTTGTTAACTACTTTAATTTTGTGTGCATTATTTTATTAGAAAACTAATTACATGTTATTTATAGGCTGATATTGTTTGGTAGACGCTGGTTTGCCTCATACAATTGAACTAATGACACCATATAGAGGTGTCAGGTATCATTTAAAAGAGTATTCTGCTCACCCCCAGTGAATGCAAGAGAGTTGTTCAATCTTCGACATGCTTCTTTACGTAACACGATAGAAAGAGCATTTGGTGTTCTAAAAAGAAGGTTCCCAATCATTAGAAGTACACAAGAACCTTTTCACTCGTAAATCAGAAATTTTTGTGTCATGTTGTATCTTACACAATTTTTTACTAGACGAAGATCGTGACAAAAAATTTGAATATGAACTCTTACAAGAGGTGTTGGATGAACAACCACAACAAGTGACACATGATGTTAATAACGGACGTTTGCGTAGTGACGGGGCTGAGGAATTGAGGAACGCTATTACAACTCAAACGTGGAATGATTACTTGTTGACTTCAAACAATGAAATAAATATGTCTACTTAGTTTTATAGTAGATCAATAATTTGTCGGTTTTAGTTTTTTCAGTTATTTTAGTTTATTTTTGTAATGATATTTGCTACTTGATTTTTTGATGGTGATATTTATATTATGAGCCCTCTTTTTTTGTATATATTTGTCCAATTTTTGTTTAACAATGTATGGTTCGTTATACTATCTTTGTATGTACAGAGCAATCATGACCAAAAGAGCAGCTGATGGAAGTGTAGTGAAAAAAGAAAATTTGACATGGACAGATCATATGGATAATGTTCTCGTTGAAGCTCTGGTAAAGGAAGATCAACTAGGTAAGCGAGTGCATGGTACATTCACTTCACAAGAATATGTGAACATGATTGCAGGGATGACTAAAGAGTTTAACAAACCTATTACAAAAGATCAAATAAAAAACCAAATGAAAACTTTAAAAGGTAATTTTAGTAAATCATATGATAAGTATCGGGGTACTTCATTGAGTGGGTTCTCCTGGAATTCTCACACAGAATACATTGAAGCAGAGGAGGAAGTATGGGAACAATTAATTACTGTACATGTTGGTTTTACATTTGATTTATTGTCATATACATTTTTTTGTACCACTAACTATACTAATTAATTTTTGGGTTTGTTTATAAACAGGAAAACCCTGATGCAGCTGCATTTAGGACCAAAAAAATTTCAAACTATGATCAGTTGGTGATGTTATTTGTAGATGATAGAGCATCGGGATCAAAAGCGGAAACATCAAAAGAAAAAAAATGCTCGGTTAAGCAAATCCACAGAAATTAAAATAGAAAAAATTGCTGATGTGGATAACCTAATGGAAAATAATGAGGTAATTCTGGATAAAGAATACAATGATGATGAGGATATTCAAGTAGTGTCAGCAATGGATGTTTCAACCGATCGTAGTTCAAAAGCCAAGAAGCTAAAAAGTAAAAAAAGAAAACTAGAAAGAAAACTACAAGATGAAGATAAAGTAGTAGCTGAACCTGAACCTGAACCTCAACCTCTAGCACAACCAGAAGCTTTTGAACACACTATTGTGCAAACATTTAAAGAAATTGTTGATGTTATGAGGGAAGGGAATAAATCTCGTGACTATACTGGTGAAGAAATCGAGAAAGAATTGGAGTTGATGGGGTTGGATGTCGATGAATTTGCAGATGCTTTCATATATTTGTCACGTAATCAAGCAATTGCTAGGACAATTTTTAGCTCTTGAATGAAGATGAGGATGATATTTCTAAGAAAAATGATGGATGGAGCTAAAAAGTGAATCATATCTTGAAGTTTTATGGTTTTTTTTTTTAATTTTTTTATAGTACTTTGCAATGGACTTCATTTGTAAAGTTGGAATTTTGATTTTCTAGTTTTTCTTTGTTGACTTGAGTTTATTTCATTAGTTTGGTTGTTTGATTAAAAAGTTTTTGATTGATTTTGATTCCCACTTTAGTTGATTCATATTGTTTATATGTTATAAACATAATGTGTAAATAGGGGTATAATTGTAATCCTTTTAATTTTCTTTTCTTTTCCCTCCTAACTCGAGAATACATAAACTTAAAATTTTCCTGTCATTTCCTTCGAACTCGGGAACACGGAATAAAGAAATTTTCCTTCCTCTCCCTTTCCTTCTGTCAATATTTTCCTTCCCTTTCTTTTAGTGAATTTAAAAAAAAAACTCAGGAACAAGGTGTTAAAGAACCATTCACTGTAGAAATGGCTAACGGGAAGACAGAGAGCACTAGCTGCATATACATAGGTTGTACACTAACATTAGATAGCCATTCATTTCCAATCGACCTCATGCCGGTCTAAATTAAAAGTTTTGACATCATAATCGGCATGGATTGGTTGAGTTCTCATCGTGCCGACATCATGTGTTACGAGAAGGTTGTTCGCCTTAATTTGCCGTCAAACGAAACTCTAGTTATCTACGGTGACAAACCCGACACTAACCTTCATATCATATCGAGCATTCAAGCTCAGAAGTACCTGCAAAAGGAATGTCACACATTCCTTGCTCATGTTTTCGATGTGATCTAAGAGACGAAAGACATAAAGAACATTCCAGTAGTACGCGATTTTTGTGACAACCCGAAATTTTCATTCGTACGAACTCTACAATCCAACACTTCAACTAAAAGTTAAATACTTTTCTGCTAATTTTTAGCCAGTTTAAAGTCCGTTTGAGTATTTTAATTAATTAGTCATGAATCGGACGGATAAAAGGATGTGATTTCAAGTTAATCGGGAATGTAATGGTACAATCAATACCTTGAATTGGTGTTCACGGCCAAACAAAGAGAGTTTGGGCCGTGAACTCTCTTAGGGCCACAATTTATGCCTTAAGCATGAGTTTACTCTCCATTCTTTCATTTCCTAACTTCCAAACTCAAGAACCAAAGCCATTCTCTCTCAACTAGCATACCGTTCTTCACTCGATTTTCCGAAAATGTAAGTATTACTTGACTTGATTTGTTGTTATAGCCTATCTCCTAGTCATTATACATCATTTCATCCATTCAATTGTTGATTTTCATTAGATCTTGAAAACACAAAGAACACCAAGAACACACACTAGTGTTCTTGGACCTTAATCACCTAATCGAGCTCCTATCTAGTAAGTGCACTTGCCCTAGCTTCTTGTATGCTTAGTATGATCTTAATAACACTTGAAAATCATCAAGAAACCATAGAACAAAGGAGTTTACGGCCAAGGATGATCTTGGGCCGTAAACCCCTTTGAAGGTGGTAAATTGGACCTTAGTTCCTTCCTATGCCTTGGATGCCAACCATGATCTTTCCTAGAAGTGTTTAAAACCTTAAACAACAAGCAAAACAACTCGCCATAGGAGTTTACGGCCGTAAACACCTAAGGAAAGGGTCCTTAGGCCGTAAACTCTACTAGGTAGTGTTATTGTGCCCTTAATGCTATCCTAAGGCTTGGACTTGATCATTGGATGTTCAATCTTGACTTGTAAGACCTTAAATCACCAAATGGCACTTAGTACCATGAGTTTATGGCCGTAAACTCATGGGGGTAATGACCTTAGGCCGTAAACTCCATAAGGAGTGGTCTTTGGGCCATAAACTCCAATGCCATGCCATACAACCTTTAGATGGAACCCTTTGGTACCTATAACACTTGAATCAAAGTGTTTTCAGGTCTTAGGGTGTTTTAACTTGGTTAATTAGTTGTTAAATGACTAATTAGATACATATATGTTTGATTATATGTTAACTAGGATCATTGTGTGTGTACAAGTCCTCACTTGCTACTTAGCATCCTACATCTTCCGTTCATCCAAACCACCAATTACAGGTGAGTTCATACCCCTTAATCAATGTTTTAAATGATTTTAAATGCTTTAAGGGGGGGGGGGGAATACAAGTAGAAAACAACATGTTATAGAATCAATCACGTGTGATTATATTTGTGTTTTCATCCAACTGATTTCACATACTTCAAAATGTGATAAACACAATGGTTTTGACTAATATACTTTGATTATCAAAACGATTTACTTTTGAAATGTTTTAAGAAATGACATCAAGTCATTGTTATTTATTGTACAAAACTCTTAAATGTTTTACAAAACCTCTTTCAAAACCATATCTATATGCTTATCTTTCATAAATATATGTATTGATATGATAACTTTCATCCTTCATTCGGTTCCCACACTCTTGAGTAAGAAAGGTGTATAAACCTTCTTGTACACCAAATACATTCTAGTAAACTATTATAGGGATAGTTTAGGGGATACAAAACATTATTCCTATTACAAGGAATTACACCAGAGTCAGTTCATTCATGAGTCTATACTAAATGCTATATGAAGAGATACACTTACCTGGATCCTCTTACACGGATACACTTACATAGACACTTGTACCTAGATACTATATGATGAGATACTATTACATATTATACGTGTAGATTAGTTCTGTCTATCCTAGTACAAAAGGATACTATACGGGACTAACCATTCCGAAACCCAACTGTTAGCAAAATAGGTAATGAACATCTACGGATGCCTACGGTTAATACTTATACTAGGGTACCTTTACGGGACTAACCATTCCTACACCCTGCTGTTAGCTACAGAGGACAATGAACATCTACGGATGTTCAAGGTTAATACTATTCGACAGTCGCGATGTCGGGTTTATCCTAATACAAAAGGATAATACTTATATGGCCATATTTTCCCTGTTACTTTTATTTTGTGATACATTCACATAAACGATGAGGTAGACTATATATATTGTTAATAGTAGTCATACAAGGGAAAAACCATCTTTGTTACTTTCAAAACATTCAGGTCTTGGTAGAAGACTACTTTTTTACTAGTAGGAAATATAGGATTTTCTAGGGTTTTCACACTTATATCAAATGTTTCATTCAAAGATTTACATGGAATTCATAATAGCTTTCCAAAACAGAGTAATGAAACTTAAATACTTATGAATTCACCAACTTTATGCTGATCTAATCTTTCAAAATAACTTGTATTCTCATGTCACCAGTAGACAGGTACGATGACCAGGTTTTGAGAAGCCGGAGCACAGACAAGACTCGTCTTTTATTTTGATTACATATTTTGGTGTCTTATTACTATGAAAGAACACACATGTGTTAAAACTTTACTTTTAATGTAATGGATGATGTTGTTACTTGTTTACTACTTTACACTGTTATGATACTTCACATGACGTCCTCCACCCCTGAACGTTTCCGCTGTTCTTGGTTTTGGGGTGTGACAGATTGGTATCAGAGCATTGTTTATAGTGAATATAGTATATCAACCCATAAAAGATATACTAACTATAAATAATTTGGGATTAAAACACTCTGACTAAGAGTTTATACTTTTAAATAATAAAATATTTAAGTAAGTATGTGTGCCTGCATTCATACTAAAAACAGTGTCGCAATGACAAGAACAAAAGTATTATGATTGTTGAATGTCACAAGTAAGCTTGGGGGTGTATGGTCAGTCTTGGGAGTGGCATAGCCTGATCAACTATACTGGTCTGAGGAGTGATTAGCATATGCTCAAGAATGGTTGTGATCTGGCAACAAGTCTAAAAACTTACCAACACAACCACAAAGAAATACCATAGGGGTATTTGGTCTTACTGTAATTACTTATTTGAGAACTAAATATATTTTTATTAACATGTCAATAGTTGTTTAATGGATACACTAAAGTTATATGTACTAGGATGTCATAGACTTAGAATCTATGAACTAATTTCCTAATGTCTTGTCCTCGTTGGGTTGGGGGCTTAGGGTTAGTTTCACTTATTCGAAGGTCTATCCTATCCTAACTACATATAACTAGTATGCACTAAACAAGTATTGTAGCAACTGATAAAGATCATCTTATAATTATCTTAGTTCGTCTATTTAGTTATTTCTTATATCCCTTTTCTCGTGTAGATATCATGGATGGATTCTATCCCCACGGCGACCCGTGCTTCCTAAACCAAGGCAACGCTGGATGGCTAGAGGAAGAACCAGAAGATGATCACCCAATCCCTTTGGATGATCACCATGCTGAAGGCTTTTCTGATAGTTCTGACTCGGAGCCTGAAGTCAGCAACCTACCTCCAGCTGCTCAAAACCCAAACCCTCGCCCATCATTTCAAGGGCCCACACCCCTGTGGGCCACAAACTTGAATAGATGGAGCCAGGAACAGGGTCAACCTATCCCCTACAATGGAGACAGAAGCTTCTACAACCTCACTGAGGGAGGTTCTGCTGACAGGGTCCTACCCATCATGGTTCGTAGGATTTCTCGGAACACGATACTAGGTCAATCAACTATCAATCGAGTCGTGGAGATTGATGCCAACTCTAGCGTTAACACAGTCCACATTCGCCAACTAGGTCTGCTCATGAAAGGACTCTGGTCTGCAATGCAGCCCTGCAGAGAGAACTTGCTGAAACCCAAGCTGAGGTTAGGGAACTTCGAGCTTAGCAAGTGAGAGATGACAGGCGTATGAGGGACATAGAAAGCCTACTGTCGAGATCAATAACTCATGCTAGCAGTTCTCGTTGCCGATAGAATCTCATCGACTCATCTTTTGGATATAACCTAGTTTATGTAAAAAATTTGGTCTAATTTCCTATCTTTGTAAATCTTAGACCTGTTAGGTCTTGATCCAGTCATAGTTCTGTCAAAATTTTCCTATCTTGGTTGATGTAAGGCCTACTTCTAGGCCATTTTTCCCAAACTTGTTACATCTGTAATTCCAGTATTATTGACAGATACCTAATCATATGGAAATTATTATCCAAATGCTATCATCTTCATTCAATCATACTATTCATTGTGCTATTGGGCTATGGAGAGTTAGTCCATGAGTTACTCTCATTATTCAATTATTCTTATCAATGTTGTCATCTTTTTAAAAGTATAGTTGAAAGATGCTGCCACACAGAAATCCAAGGCATAACCCTAATAAAGAAACACCGATACCACCACCACCTCAACCACCTCCTCCTTTCGATGCTGCTATGTTCCAGGCAGCCTTCACGGCAGCAGTAGCAGCTGCTGTGTCAGCCATCAATACTCCTGTCCCTAGTGGATCGGGAACAGGTGCACATCCTTCCAACCACGGTGAGATCCATAGGCATCCTAGGGAATGCACCTATAAGGACTTTACAATTGCTAAACCCCAAAACTTCAATGGAACTGGTGGGGTTATGGTCTTATGGCAATGGATTGAAAAGACGGAAGCGGTCTTTGAAATCTGCGCCTGCCCGGAGGGCAACAAGGTCAAGTTTGCTACTTGTAACTTTTTTGACAGAGCGTTACCTTGGTGTAATGGCCATGTTAAGTCTCTGACTATAGTGGTGGCAAATTCTATCAGTTGGGAAAACTTGAAAGCCATGCTGATGAGAGAGTACTGTCCTCGAGGGGAAATACAAAAACTCGAACAGGAACTCTAGGGTCTAGAAATGGTTGGTTCCGACATATCAACCTATACGAATAGATTTTGTGATCTGGCAATTCTATGCCTTGACATGGTTGCTCTGGAGAGGAAAAGAATAGAGAGACATCTGGGGACTGTCGCCCCAGATCCAGTCAAGTGTGTTAGCATCCAGGCCTGTTACTTTCGACATCGCCAAGGAGCTGGCACAATCTCTCATAGATCACGGGAAACACCAGAACCCAACAATCCTTGCACCCAGGCCACAAAAGGACAACAACAACAACAAGAAGAAAAAGGTGTGGAACAAGAGGACAGCGGAGCTTCGTAAGAATCCTCAAAGAGACAACAACTTGTGGCAATCAATGCTGCCATGGTAACCCCTGTTGTCCCTGCAAACCCCTTACCAGCAAAAAACTTATGCTGGAAATCTTCCGAGGTGCAACAAATGCAACTTCCATCACCACGGACCTTGCAAGGAAATGCAATGCTCTAACTGCAAGAGGAAGGGGCATACTGCCCGTTTCTGCAAGACTCCAGTAGGACCAACCGCCCAAGTTCCTAACGCCGGTGTGGGCTAAGCTTGCTACGGTTGTGGCGAGGTAGGCCACTACAAGAGGAAATGCCCTAAGGCAGGGATGGCTGGCGGAGTAGGAAGAGTTCTGGCCATAGGCCACGAGGAAGCCATAGCTGATCCTGCGATAGTTACTGGTACGTTTCTCCTTGATAACTCATATGCTTGCATACTTTTTGACAGTGGAGCAGAGAAAAGTTTCGTAAGTCATAAATTTGCACACCTACTTAAACAAAAGCCATGTGCTTTAGACAAATCATTCATGGTAGAAATGGAAAACGGGAAAACGGAAAGTACTAATTGCATATACGTAGGTTATACTTTAACTTTAGATGGCTATACTTTCAAGATAGACCTCATGCCGATCCCAATTAAATGTTTTGACGTTATCATCGGCATGGATTGGTTGAGTCTTCTTCTCGCCGACGTCATGTGCTTTGAAAAAGCAGTTCGTCTTAACCTTCCTAAAAATGAAACCTTAGTTATCTATGGCGACAAACCTAGTACGAGCCTTCGCATCATTTCGTGCATCCAAGCTCAGAAGTGCTTACGAATGGAATATTATGCATTCCTCGCACATATCGTCGATATGAGTCAAGAAGTAAAAGACATTCAGAACATCCCCGAAGTACGCGACTTTCCCGACATCTTTCCAGAAGAACTTCCCGGATTAGCACCACAACGCCAAGTCGAGTTCAGAATCGACTTAGTGCCAGGGGCTACTCCCGTAGCCAAATCTCCTTACTGTCTGGAATCGGCAGAGATGCAGGAACTTTGCAGTTAGCTTAACGAACTTCTCAAGAAGGGATTCATTAGGCCAAGCTTCTCACCATGGGGAGCACCGGTCTTGTTCGTCAAGAAGAAAGATGGACCGTTTCGCATGTGCATCGACTACAGGGAACTCAACAAGCTTACCATTAAAAATCGTTATCCCTTGCCCCGCATTGACGACTTATTTGATCAACTTCAAGGAGGATGATCCCAAGACAGCCTTCCGAACTCGTTATCGACACTACGAGTTTGTAGTGATGCCATTCGGATTAACCAACGCGCCCATAATATTCATGGATTTGATGAATAGGGTGTGTCGTCCTTACTTGGATCAGTTCGTCATCGTCTTCATTGATGACATACTCATCTACTCTCGAAGTAAGGAAGAGCATAGTCTGTTGGATTAATGTCTAAGTCCATAACTATATTTGGTATCTACTTGACCCGACCCGGCATGGTCCATTTGGGTTGCACTTCACCGACACAATTTATATGGATAGTATTTTGAGAATAGTATATTTATGATTTATATTAATATATTATAAGTTCTAATATATTAATATAATCATATTATTTAATTAGTATTGATCAAGAATTAATTTATAATTAATTAAGTGATCAAAATGAACTAATTAAATATGGACTCTTAGATATATATGTGTAGTGGGCCAAGTTCATTTAGGTTAGGCTAAGTCTTCATGGATAGTCCATGGAGCTTTAACCCATGGATCCTAGGAAATGAAAGGTCATGGGTATTAGGGTTTAACCCTAATCCTCCACACTGTATAAAGATGTCATTGGTTGGTGAAATGGGCATTAGTGTGGGTACACTATGAAGGGCTAGCCGATTTAACTAGATAGAACCAAGTATTCATATTCTCTAAAGTCTTCCAAGGTGTCTTGGTGATTTGTGATTCCACTTGAGGCTTCCACACTATTGGGGCTAAGCTCTTAAAGCTTGAAGACCTCAAGCTATATCAAAAGGTATGTCATCTAACTAGTACTTTGTAGTATAAGAACTTCATAATATGCTAGTTAGGATTCAAGCCTTGGAAAGTTCTTATTTGCATGTATAATAGAGAAAACATAGATCCAAGGTTTATAGGGTTGCATGTACACCATAGGAGTGTTAGAATGCTCAAAACCCAACAGTGGTATCAGAGCCATGGGTTGTTTTCTGTTATATTGATGCAAATGTTTTATTTTCAAAGTTGAAAAAAAACATGACGTTTGTCAAATTTTAAGATAATTACTTTTTTTTTGTGAAAAACTAATTATTTGTAAAATTTGAATCATTTGCTATATGAGTTGAATTAGGTCAAATTTAGTAAAGGATAAAATGATATGATTATTTTATTAGCTTTAAAAGTTTGATCTAAAGAGTTTTTTGAAACCTCCATAAGTTATGGATATGAAAAGGTTTCAAAAAAAATTGATTCAAAGTTTTTATGGAGTTACAAAATTTGGTGTTAATGTTTTAAAGAATTCCATAACTTATTCTTAAGTTATGGAACATGAAAAGTTTCATCATAAAACAAACATTTAACTCCATAAGTTATGGATTACCAAAAGTTTTATGTTTCCTTGTTTTATGAGTTATTTTTTAGATTAATGAAAAATATGTCTTAGATGTTTTCAATCCAAATTAATCTAAAAGTTGTTCATAAAATGTGTTTTTGTAACTTGTCCTCAAGTTATATGAAATGTCACATTTATGAATCTTAAAAACTCATAAAAATGCCTTAGGTTATAAAAAAATGAAGAGTCTTTTCTTATAAATAGTTTTTATGGCTCCATAACTTGTCCTCAAGTTATGGATGTACAAGAGTCTCTTCATTAAAAGTTTTAATACTTTAATTAAAACTCATAAGTTATGAAAATCCATTAGTTTTGAATAGTTTCAAAACTTGCCCTCAAGTTTTGGAATTTGAAAAAGTTTTCACTTATGAATACTTTAATTCCAAGTTAGCCCTTAGAATTTTAAAAGTTAAAATTCAACCCTTATACTTTATAATATTATAAGTTAATAATATTTATATATATGTATAAGAGTAAAGTTAGTCTTACCGTTAGTAGGCCTCATTCACGAAGCCGGTCTATAAGGGGGGTATAAGGTTACTGCCTATAAAATGACAGTTTAATGGGTGTCCACTCTCACCCACCGCTTCCTTGACTGGTGGAGGGTCGTTAGCCGAACGGGTTTGACAGGACTATAATTCTCCCATCATTAAAAGTATTAATGATAAATACTAAGTAACTAAACTCTTAATAATACCCAATCTTAGTTACTTACGAAAATGTGAATAAGGTGCTAATCCATGAAATTACACTTTGCACTTTGTTTAAGTCAGTTAGTGGAGCGTGTGTGGTTAACCGGCACACGAACTCGTATTTAACAAGGTAGGCAAAGGGTAACTTAATGTTTATCATAGTATCGATGGAGCGTGTGTGGTTAACCGGCACATCAATTGAGGGGTAAACACTTAAGGGTACCAAGTAATTTGCATGGTTACTTCACACCTTGTTTTGTGATCCTCGGCATCCCAGTCACAAAACCTGAAGGGCACACTCGAGATTGAAACATGCCATTGAACAGTTCAATGAATCTTAAAGATCTAGGAGTTTCAAATCCAATTAAAACCTAATAAATTATTTCGTTTTTCATGGTGGAAATTGGTGAATCATCATTCACCTACCTTCAAATATTCTATAGCTTGGATTACGACATCCCTCTTCCAAGTTATAAAATAGTTTGTTGGGTCCTAGCCTTAATATTTCATATTGGGTGTTATATTAAGGACTTTAAATAACCTATCTTGAATATCTCCCAAAAGATGTCAAGTTTAGACATCTATGATCTTCCCAAATATCTTGGAACTTCACTTCCTCCACCTCCTCCAATTATTCTACCTAACCCACAAGTTCAAGGTCACTCAAGCCCTATTGGTAAGACAAGGTCTAGGTGTGATCACATCTTGGAGATGAAGTCACATACTGACAAGTCGGGAGAGTTGGGTATCAAAGTCTTGATAAAGATAGTGGTTCAATCACTTTCTAAGTCACATAGTGAGTTCCTTTGGGACTCCGATGAAATAGACTATGACAAGACCCTTAATGATCTTATCTATTTTCTTGGTGCTGCTAAATCGGAAATGATTTAGTGTACTAGTAAAGCAAATTTGATTAGGAGATCAACTTCCCAAAACTTTATGGACAAGGACAATAGTGACACAGGAAATCCAGAAAAAGCATTCTCTTCCCAATGGAAAGGATCGGCCATAGTCAACTCGGTTGACCAAATGGTAAAGAGAAAAGCTAAGTTTGTGATAGTACCGGTACCATTACCAAAGGGTCCATATGTTTATATTGCCAAAGGAAGGGGCATTAGTTGCGAAGCTACCAATTTTACCTAGGGATGTTAAAGTCAATAAGTTTGACCCTACTTCAGGTAAAATCCACTATCTAACTCTGCTAAGTTTCTATACTAAGATTCTTGATACATGATGTGACTGGGTCACATATTGATCTTTGTAAGAATCAAAGAAAAGTGAAGAGACTTAAAGAGAGAATATGCTGAATCTGATCGCGTAGATGGATTTCTATCGCATAGTTTGAAGATTGGATTCTTGAGCTACTTCTTAGGAGTTATGATATATTGTTTAGGAATAGATAACAACAAAGTTGTCATGCTCTTTTGCATTGTAAGGATAGTTTTTCCGCAAAGTTTTTAAAATAAAAGGAAAAAATGATGATTTTATTTATTTTAAAATATCCTTACAATGGCATTTGAGGGAAAAAAATTATTGCTTATATGATTCCATTAATAGCAAGAGTGGAAATATGAAATTGATTCTTTCATTTGTGGTGATGTCTAAATTTACCAAATAAGGAAAGATCCTCATCACCCAAGTTTCAATTGGACCGAAACTTGGAATCATGCAAGTTGTATAGCATGATGAATGAGAATTTATCATCTTTGGAAAATTAAGACTAGTTCCTTGTTCACATGTATATGTGAGTCAAGTGAAGGACTAAGGGATCGAGTACACATTCTTGTGCACTGGCCAAAGCCCACCACAAAAGATGGATAAGACTATTCGTCATGATTTACTAAGTTTAGTAAATATGGTTATACTTACAAGCTTAAGTGTAATTCTGAGACATTGGAAAAGGTTCCAATGTATGGCAGAGCGAATAAGAAGAATCAAATTAGTCAGAAGGATAAAAGTTTCTCAAATCTGAAAAGATGGGAGAGTACTTTAGTATCATGTCATATGATCATCTTAATGATTAAGAGACCTTATCACAATCATCCACTAAGTGCATTCTGATAGCTAAGAAGAGGAGCTATGAATTGTTAAAGTGGTTAAATCAAGAAGATGAGTCATATTTCATTCCAAGATAATTCTTAGAGTCATACTCCAAGATTGTAACCTGAGTGACATGTCTTAAAGAAGGTTTAAAAACACTTTTCAAATGTAAGAGTAAAAGTTTCATACTCTTGTACATTTGAAATTGGTAAGTTGTGATGTTTTGGATAAAACAAAGACCAACTTAGACCAATTGTGTTAAGTGCTTGTCTTGATTAGAATCCACACTATCTCTTGAATATTTGGCAAGAAAGTCTTATAGATCAAGGAGACAGTGGGAGTCTAAAAGATCCTAAAAGGGTTTCAAGAAGTAATCAAGAATAAAACCTGTATTTCATCACTAGCGCAGAACTAGAGGTTTATAACCTATCGTGTTGACATATTCTATGCCCATTCCAATTAAAGTTGGCTTTGCATATGAGTTCTTAGAGTTCTCAATTGGTTGCATAACAACTTGGAAGCAATGGCAGGCCCTTGGGCTGCCAGATGGCAAGAAATTGAGATTGAGTTCAGTCCATATGAGTTTGGATTGGTCATTACCCTTGTCTTGTGACTATGGTTTTGACAATTCACATGGATAAGAACACATACACTAGTAAATCTAAGGGTCATAAGGTTTCTCTCCGATTCATGAAAATGATGGTGAGGAAACACTTTCACTAACTAGATTTTTAGCTAGATAGCAATTGTAATATTTGCATTCTCAAAATCATTAGTGGAGCGTGTGTGGTTTACCAGCACACTAACCTGGACTTGTGAGAAGTGGCAAAAAGGTCTAACCATTATGATTACGGAATTCCTCTTCATAATTGTTTAGACACAAAAGTATGCTATCTAAGGCAAGGTGTATGATTTTGATAAAGTTTTTATCAAAGAAATCTAGTATCAGAAATCTGAACTTTGGTAAGAAAGTCAGCTAATTTCTGTGTACATGTCAAAGCTAGTGGGAGCATAAGTGTTATGCTAATAATCATCATGTCAGTGGGAGCATGATAATTATGATAAAGGTTGCAAGTTAGCAATGTTAATTATAGAAAAACAAAAGGTCTCAATTGGGAAAAAGTTGTTTTGCTATAATTAAGGGTGAGGAAATTATACTTCATCTCAAATCTAAAAGCTTAGTTTGAGGTCTTAATCGTATTTAGTCAAAAATATATATGAATTTCATGTTGGAATGGGTTAACATAAGGAAATTCTATATATGGGTTCATTATTTGCGTTCTAAAATTCGATTATGATTACAACATCCGTTTTCATAATCTGAACTATGAGAACTTGGCAAATAAAAATGGAAAT
Source organism: Lactuca sativa (assembly GCF_002870075.4). Classification (NCBI taxonomy): domain Eukaryota; kingdom Viridiplantae; phylum Streptophyta; class Magnoliopsida; order Asterales; family Asteraceae; genus Lactuca; species Lactuca sativa. The sequence goes on along the minus strand of NC_056629.2, from coordinate 78,521,625 downwards.
ATTATAGCAAAAGACTGGTTTAGTCTTTATGTGAGACATCATGGATCGTGCCCCATATGCTTCGGATATAGGATCGATTACATGTGCTATATTTATCCTTTCCAAAATTTTCCAAATGCCTGGGGCATTAAGAAGGGAAAAGGTCTAGAATTTGATATGACTAAAATGATTAAGCAATTGTCGAGGACAATCTAGGGTTTACCAAAGATTGGTTGCTCAAGGACAGTTGGAAGTATAGTATTAATTCTGGAAGGACCATATTGACATAATCTGTAAGGAGGCAACTCCTATTCAGAAGTGATAGTCAAAATGGAATATGGAAATGGTTCAAAGATAGAAAGTTGTTCAATCAATCTGTGTAAGATTAAGAAACTTAATGTAAGAAGGATGTTTCCAAGGAGTTGATCTCCTTTGGAATACTCTATAGTGATTGTTGCCAAGTGAATTTGTGCATAATCATTACAAGAGGATCAATGCATATAAGTTTAGAATCTAACAGTTTTCGGTAAATGGCATGAATTTGGAATTCTTGCATTTGCAGTAAGGGTTTGGGACTGTGAAAAGATGATCATTGGTGTTATGCTCAATTGATCTATTTCACAAAGTAAAGATCATAGACAAACATAGTATGCATAATTTGTGTATGGCATGACTAGTGTTTAGAAAACATAGTGTCATGCTTGGAGCATGGGACAACTATTGTTTTAAATTCAAGTATAAAGTTGATAAAACCGAAACAATGAATAATGAGTAATCAGTATGGTGATAAATAAAAGTATTTATTTATATTCATAGGGTTTGATACCATATTTGATTTATTTATTCTTGTGTTTCACTTTGCATGTTTTGACTTCCAGAATAAACTTGGTTATTCTTCAGGAATGACTAAGTTATTCAAACCATCCACAGTCGGTCATATGTTGGAAGTAGATATGAATTAAGACTGTCATGGCTTGGCTTGTAGAGGTCTAAGATGTTGGACAAAGGGCTACAACACTCATGAGTGCTCATAAGTTCTGAGTATTGGATTCAACCCGCGCTTATTGGAATAACTTCATGGATTTTATCACGAGTGATCATGAGACGATAATATCTTATATTCTTTAAACCTAGAGATATGAGTTGTTACTATGAGTTGGATGTACATTGATTGCACGAAAACGCATTCGGTAACTCGGTGTTATAAAACGTGTCTTTGTGTATTATCCAACAAGTAGTAGAACAAGCCATATGAGTCGAAGTTTATCCATTCCTTTTACCTTCGGGATAAAAGCGATATCTGTGGGCCCCTCGATGATTTAATGATGATATATGTGAGTGCTTGGCCAAGCCAGGACTGATTTGATTTGTTCAATCAGTCAGTCATCATGAATCGGAAATAAGGAAACAACAAATGGACAGAGAGAATGATTATAATCCATGTCTCAGTCCATATGATATCTAGAATGGAGGAATATATGATCCCTTATCTAATGGACAAGTTCGTTGACAAGATCAGAGTTCGATAGCGGCTTTAAGAGCTATGATTGCCAGTTAGGTTTTGAAGTCATACTCAATAATAGTTTTAGACTTATCCAAGTGGGAGACGGTTGGATTAATGTCTAAGTCCATAACTATATTTGGTATGTACTTGACCCGACCCGGCATGGTCCATTTGGGTTGCACATCACCGACACAATTTATATGGATAGTATTTTGAGAATAGTATATTTATGATTTATATTAATATATTATAAGTTCTAATATATTAATATAATCATATTATTTAATTAGTATTGATCAAGAATTAATTTATAATTAATTAAGTGATCAAAATGAACTAATTAAATATGGACTCTTAGATATATATATATATATATATATATATATATATATATATATATATATATATATATATATGTGTGTGTGTGTGTGTAGTGGGCCAAGTTCATTTAGGTTGGGCTAAGTCTTCATGGATAGTCCATGGAGCTTTAACCCATGGATCGTAGGAAATGAAAGGTCATGGGTATTAGGGTTTAACCCTAATCCTCCACACTATATAAAGATGTCTTTGGTTGGTGAAATGGGCATTAGTGTGGGTACACTATGAAGGGCTAGCCGATTTAACTAGATAGAACCAAGTATTCAAATTCTCTAAAGTCTTCCAAGGTGTCTTGGTGATTTGTGATTCCACTTGAGGCTTCCACAATATTCGGGCTAAGCTCTTAAAGCTTGAAGACATAAAGCTACATCAAAAGGTATGTCATCTAACTAGTACTTTGTAGTATAAGAACTTCATAATATGCTAGTTAGGATTCAAGCCTTGGAAAGTTCTTATTTGCATGTATAATAGAGAAAACATAGATCCAAGGTTTATAGGGTTACATGTACACCATATGAGTGTTAGAATGCTCAAAACCCAACATAGTCAACATCTCTACAGAGTCTTAGAAACATTACGATCGGAGAAGCTCTATGCGAAGTTCTCTAAGTGCGAATTTTGGATCCGATGAGTCGAATTCTTAGGCCACGTTGTTAGCAAAGAGGGAATACACGTGGACCCTTCCAAAATCAAGGCCATTGAGAAATGGTCAGCACCGAAGACGCCTACAGAAATTCGTCAATTTCTAGGCCTCGCTGGCTACTATCGCAGGTTCATTCAGAACTTCTCCCGCATAGCGAAACCTCTTACGACATTAACCCAGAAGGGCGTGGTCTTTGACTGGGAAGAGAGACAGGAGAGAGCATTCCAAACACTTAAGTGAGCCTTGTGCACCGCACAAATACTATCCCTTCCCGAAGGGATAGAAGACTTTGTTGTCTATTGCGATGCATCAAACCAAGGACTCGGATGTGTTCTGATGCAGCGAGGTAAAGTCATTACCTATGCCTCGAGACAGCTGAAGACACATGAGGTTAACTACACCACCCACGATCTTGAGCTAGGAGAAATTATGTTTGCTCTGAAGATCTGGAGACACTACCTATATGGTACAAAAAGCACGATCTTTACAGACTACAAAAGTCTACAACATATTTTCGACCAGAAGGATCTCAACATGAGACAACAACGGTGGGTCGAGCTACTCAGTGATTACGAATGCGAAATTCGTTATCATCCGGGTAAAGCCAATGTAGTAGCCGACGCCTTAAGTCGGAAGGAATACTCTGGTCGTAGAGTCAAATCTTTGACTCTAACTATCCATTCACACTTGTCCACGCAAATTAAGGAGGCTCAACTCGACTCTTTGAAACCTGAAAATGTCGCAGGTGAATCCCCGAGAGGGATGGATAAGAATTTAGAAGTCAAGGGTGGCGGAGCCTTATACCTCATAAATCGGATCTGGACACCGAAACACGGTGGCTTCAGAGACTTGGTCATGACCATGGCACACAACACCCGTTATTCCGTCCACCCAGGTTCAGATAAGATGTATCTGGATCTTAAAAAGCTATACTGGTGGCCTAACATGAAAGCAGATATTGCTACCTTCGTAAGTAAATGCCTTACTTGCGCTAAGGTCAAGGTCGAATACCAGAAACCCTCCGGTCTTTTGCAACAACCGGAGATACCAGAATGGAAGTGGGAGCGGATCACTATGGACTTCATAACCAAGTTGCCCAAGACGACGGGTGGACTTGATACCATATGGGTCATCGTCGACAGATTGACCAAGTCCGCATACTTCCTACCCATCAAAGAAACCGACAAAATGGAGAAACTTACGAGAACCTACATTAGGGAGATTGTACGACTGCACAGTATTCCCATATCCATTATCTCAAACAGAGATAGTAGATTCACTTCTAGGTTTTGGCAGTCGTTACAAAGTTCCCTAGGAACTAGGTTGGACATGAGTACAGCCTACCATCCACAGACCAACAGACAAAGTGAGAGAACTATCCAAACCTTAGAAGATATATTGCGAGCCTGTGTGATTGACTTTTGGAAAGCTTGGGATACTCATTTACCTCTTGTCGAATTTTCCTACAACAACAGTTATCATACGAGCATAAAGGAAACTCGTTTCGAAGCCCTCTATGGCCGAAAGTGCAGATCCCCAATGTGCTAGGCTGAGGTGGGTGATACCCAGTTAGCTAAAGGACGAGTTCCTGAAAGTACTCTCACGGGTCCGGAGATCATTCGGGAAATGACAGAGAAGATTGTTCAAATTCGTGAACGGTTGAAAGCCTCTAGAGACCGACAGAAAAGCTACGCTGACAAGCGAAGGAAACCATTGGAATTCCAAGTCGGCGACCTCGTTCTACTGAAGGTCTCACCCTGGAAGGGCTTGATACGCTTTGGAAAGTGTGGGAAGCTCAATCCAAGATACATAGGGCCTTTCGAGACTCTTGCCCGAATCGGCCCCGTAGCTTACAAACTCAATCTACCGCGCGAACTCAGTAACGTACATTCTACCTTCCACGTCTCGAACTTGAAAAAGTGTCTGTTCGACGAGACTCTTGTTATCCCACTTGACGAGATCGAGATCAACGAGAGCCTCAACTTCGTGGAAGAACCAATAGAGATCATAGACCGAGAGGTCAAGCAAACAAAACAAAGTCGTATCCCGATAGTGAATGTTCGCTGGAATGCCAAGCGAGGACCTAAATTCACTTGGGAGCAAGAGGATCAGATAAAACTGAAATATCCTCATCTTTTTGATTAGTTATTTGTAACTACATGTTTGCTAAAACTCTAATTTCGGGATGAAATTCCTTCTAACGGGGGGATGATGTGACAACCCGAAATTTTCATTCGTACGAACTCTACAATCCAACACTTCAATTAAAAGTTGAATACTTTTCTGCTAATTTTTAGCCAGCTTAAAGTCCGTTTGAGTATTTTAATTAATTATTCACAAATCGAACGGATAAAAGGATGTGATTTCTAGTTAATCGGGAATGTAATGGTACAATCAACACCTTGAATTGGTGTTCACGGCCAAACAAAGAGCGTTTGGGCCGTGAACTCTCTGAGGGCCGCAAACTCATGCCTTAAGAATGAGTTTACTCTCCATTCTTTCATTTCCTAACTTCCAAACTCAAGAACCAAAGCCATTCTCTCTCAAGTAGCATACCGTTCTTCACCCGATTTTCCAAAAATGTAAGTATTACTTTACTTGATTTGTTGTTATATCCTATCTCCTAGTCATTATACATCATTTCATCCATTCAATTGTTGATTTTCATTAGATCTTCAAAACACCAAGAACACACACTAGTGTTCTTGGACCTTAATCACCTAATCGAGCTCCTATCTTGTATGTGCACTTGCCCTAGCTTCTTGTATGCTTAGTATGATCTTAATAACACTTGAAAATCATCAAGAAACCATAGAAAAAAGGAGTTTACGGCCAAGGATGATCTTGGGCCGTAAACCCCTTTCAAGGAGGTAAATTGGACCTTAGTTCATTCCTATGCCCTGGATACCAACCATGATTCTTCCTAGAAGTGTTTAAGACCTTAAAAAACAATCAATACAACTCCCCATAGGAGTTTACAGCCGTAAACACCTAAGGAAAGGGTCCTTAGGCCGTAAACTCTACTAGGTAGTGTTATTGTGCCCTTAATGCTATCCTAAGGCTTGGACTTGATCATTGGATGTTCAATCTTGACTTGTAAGACCTTAAATCACCAAATGGCACTTAGTACCATGAGTTTACAGCCGTAAACTCATGGGGGTAATGACCTTAGGCCGTAAACTCCATAAGGAGTGGTCTTTGGGCCATAAACTCCAATGCCATGCCATACAACCTTTAGATGGAACCCTTTGGTACCTATAACACTTGAATCAAAGTGTTTTCAGGTCTTAGGGTGTTTTAACTTGGTTAATTAGTTGTTAAATGACTAATTAGATACATATATGTTTGATTATATGTTAACTAGGATCATTGTGTGTGTACAAGTCCTCACTTGCTACTTAGCATCCTACATCTTCCGTTCATCCAAACCACCAATTACAGGTGAGTTCATACCCCTTAATCAATGTTTTAAATGATTTTAAATGCTTTAAGGGGGGGGGGGGGAATACAAGTAGAAAACAACATGTTATAGAATCAATCACGTGTGATTATATTTGTGTTTTCATCCAACTGATTTCACATACTTCAAAATGTGATAAACACAATGGTTTTGACTAATATACTTTGATTATCAAAACGATTTACTTTTGAAATGTTTTAAGAAATGACATCAAGTCATTGTTATTTATTGTACAAAACTCTTAAATGTTTTACAAAACCTCTTTCAAAACCATATCTATATGCTTATCTTTCATAAATATATGTATTGATATGATAGCTTTCATCCTTCATTCAGTTCCCACACTCTTGAGTAACAAGGGTGTATCAACCTTCTTGGAAATCAATACATTCCAGAAAACTATTATAGGGATAGTTTATGGGATATAAAACATTATTCCTATTACAAGGAATTACACCAAAGTCAGTTCATTCATGAGTCTATACTAAATGCTATATGAAGAGATACACTTACCTGGATCCTCTTACATGGATACACTTACATGGATACTTGTACCTAGATACTATATGATGAGATACTATTACATATTATACATGTAGATTAGTTATGTCTATCCTAGTACAAAAGGATACTATACGTGACTAACCATTCCGAAACCCAACTGTTAGCAACAGAGGTAATGAACATCTACGGATGCCTACGATTAATACTTATACTAGGGTACCTTTACGGGACTAACCATTCCTACACCCTGCTATTAGCTATAGAGGACAATGAACATCTACGGATGTTCAAGGTTAATACTATTCGACAGTCGTGATGTCGGTTTTATCCTAATACAAAAGGATAATACTTATATGGCTATATTCTCCCTATTACTTTTATTTTGTGATACATTCACATAAACGATGAGGTAGACTGTATATATTGTGAATAGTAGTCATACGAGGGAAAACTATCTTTGTTACTTTCAAAACGTTCAGGTATTGGTAGAAGACTACTTTTATACTAGTAGGAAATATGGGATATTCTAGGGTTTTCACACTTATATCAAATGTTTCATTCAAAGATTTACATGGCATTCATAACAACTTTCCAAAATAGAGTAATGAAAATTTAATACTTGTGAATTCACCAGCTTTATGTTGATCTACTTTTTCAAAATAACTTGTATTCTCAGGTCACCAGTAGACAGGTACGATGACCAAGTTTTGAGAAGACGGAGCACAGACAAGACTCGTCTTTTATTTTGATTACATATTTTGGTGTCTTATTACTATGAAAGAACACACATGTATTAAAACTTTACTTTTAATGCAATGGATGATGTTGTTGCTTGTTTACTACTTTACACTGTTATGATACTTCACATGACGTCCTCCACCCCTGAATGTTTCCGCCGTTCTTGGTTTTGGGGTGTGACAATTTTCCTGACATGTTTCCAAGAGAACTACGAGGATTACCTCCACAACATCAAGTCGATTTCAGAATTGATTTAGTTCCAGGGGCTACCCTAGTAGCCAAATCGCCCTATCGTCTAGCACCAGCCAAGACGCAGGAACTATCAAGTCAAATTAACGAACTGCTGAGCAAGGGATTTATTAGACCAAGCTTCTCACCATTAGGAGCACCAGTCTTGTTCGTAAAGAAGAAAGATGGATCATTCCGTATATGCATCGACTATAGAGAATTGAACAAGCTAACCGTCAAAAATCGTTACCCTCTGCCTTACATTGACGATTTGTTTGACCAACTTCAAGAGGCGAACTACTTTTCAAAGATAGATCTTAGATCCGGGTATCACCAAATTACGAGTGCTAGGGGAGGATGTTCCGAAGACAGCCTTCCGTACTCGTTATGGACACTACAAGTTTGTAGTGATGCCGTTCGGATTGACCAATGCACCCACAGTATTCATGGATTTAATGAATAGGGTTTATCGTCCTTACATGGATCGGTTCGTTATCGTCTTCATCGATGACATACTTATCTACTCTCGTAGTAAGGAGGATCATAGTCAATGTTTGCGTCAGGTATTAGAAACGCTGCGATCAGAGAAGCTTTATGTGAAGTTCTCAAAATGTGAATTTTGGATCTGAAGAGTTGAATTCCTGGGTCACGTTGTTAGTGAAGAGGGAATTCATGTGGAACCTTCCAAAATCAAATCCATTGAGAACTGGTCAACACCAAATACGCCTAAAGAAATTCGTCAATTTCTAGGCTTCGCTGGCTATTATTGCAGATTCATTCAGAACTTCTCTTGGATTGCTAAACCTCTTAAAACATTGACCCAAAAGGGCATGGCCTTTGACTGGTAAGGGAAATAGGTGAAAGTGTTCCAAACGCTCAAACGAGCCTTATACACCGCACCGATACTATCCCTCCCATATGGAATAAAAGAATTTGTGGTCTATTGCGATACATCCAATCAAGGGCTCGACTGTGTTCTGATCCAACGAGGTAAGGTCATTGCCTATGCCTCAAGACAGCTGAAGACACACGAGGTCAACTACACTACACATGATCTTGAGTTAGGAGCAGTAGTGTTTGCTCTGAAGATCTGGAGACACTACTTGTACGGTACGAAAAGCACTATCTTTACAGACCACAAAAGCCAACATCACATATTCGACCAGAAAGAGCTCAACATGAGACAACGATGGTGGGTCGAGCATCTTAATGATTATTAATGCGAAATTCGTTATCATCCCGACAAGGCCAACGTGGTAGCTGACGCCCTGAGTTGAAAAGAATACTCTGCTCATAGAGTCAAATCATTGGCTATGACTATCCATTCACACTTGTCTACAAAAATTAAGGAGGCTTAGCTTGAAGCTTTGAAACCTGAAAATGTGGCGGGTGAATCCCTGAGAGGGATGGATAAGAACATGGTGGTCAAGGGTGACGGAGCTTTATATCTCATGGATTGGATATGGACATTGAGACACAGTGGTTTCAGAGACTTGGTCATGATAGAAGCGCACAACACTTGATATTCCGTCCACCCAGGTTCAGATAAGATGTATCTGGATCTCAAAAAGTTATATTGCTGGCCTAACATGAAAGCAGAGATTGCTACCTTCGTGAGTAAATGCCTTACTTGCGCCAAGGTTACGGTTGAATACTAGAAACCATCAGGTTTACTTCAACAACTGAAGATACCTGAATGGAAGTGGGAGCGGGTCACAATGGACTTCATAACCAAGTTGCCTAAGACAACTGGTGGCCTCGATACCATATGGGTGATTGTATACAGGTTAACAAAGTCCGCACACTTCCTGCCTATCAAAGAGACTGACAAGATGGAGAAACTAACAAGAACATACAATAGAGAGATAGTACGACTGCACAGTGTTCCCATATGCATTATCTCTGATAGAGATAGTAGATTCACATCGAGGTTTTGGCAGTCACTACAAAGTTCCTTAGGAACTAGGCTGGACATGATTACAACCTACCATCCATAAACCGACGGACAAACTGAGAGGACTATTCAAACTTTGGAAGATATGTTGTGAGCCTGCGTGATAGTCTTTGGGAAGGCATGGGATACTCATTTACCCCTTGTCGAGTTTTCCTTCAACAATAGTTATCACACGAGCATAAAGGCTGCTCCATTTGAAGCCCTCTATGGCCGAAAGTGCTGATCCCTTCTGTGATGGGCTTAGGTGGGCGACACACAGTTAGCTAAAGGACGAGTTCCTTACAACACTCTCATAGGTCCGAAAATCATTCAGGAAACGACAGAGAAGATCGTTCAGATTCATGAACAATTGAAAGCCTCTAGAGACCGACAGAAAAGCTACGCAGACAAGAGAAGGAAACCATTGGAATTCCAGGTGGGCGACCGTTTTTTATTGAAGGTCTCACCCTGGAAGGGTTTGATACGCTTCAGAAAGCGTGGAAAGCTAAATCCTAGATACGTAAGGCCTTTCGATATTATCGATAGAATTGTCCATGTAGCTTAAAAACTCAAACTACCTCGCGAACTCAGTAACGTACATTCTACTTTCCACGTCTTGAACTTGAAAAAGTGTCTGTCCAACGAGACTCTTGTAATCCCACTCGACGAGATCGAGATCAACGAGAGCCTTAACTTCGTGCAAGAACCTGTAGAGATCATGGACCGAGAGGTCAATCAAACGAAGTAAAGTCATATCCCGATAGTGAATGTTCGCTGGAATGCCAAGCGAGGACCTGAATTCACTTGGGAGCGTGAGGATCAAATGAAACTAAAATATCCTCATATTTTCGCTTAGTTATTTGTAACTACTTTTTTGCTTAAACTCTAATTTCGGGACAAAATTCTCTCTAACGGGGGAATGATGTGACAACTCGAAATTTCTATCTTGTACACTTATTCAAATCAATCAAGGTCAGACTCGTTTTTGCTATCTTCTAGCACTGTTTATAGTCAATTTGAGTGTTTAAAGCCTAGTATAATCAAGGTATGAGGGTAGGGATGAGTGTATTTGAGTTCAACACCTTTCGATTGAGCCAAACACCCCTTTATGAGGTGTGTGCGGCTGCACACATGGGTGTACGGCCGTACACCCATCCCAACCGTACACTATCATGTGTAAATGAGAGTCTCAGCCTCCATTTACCCCTTTTCATACTCCTAAGCCAAGAAATCAACTTCTCTCTCAAGTATCATCTGATTTTTCTTCTAGATCTTCAAGTTGTAAGTGTTTCTTCCTATGATTTGTTGATTCCTTTCACTATCTAGTAAGGATCTATGATTTCATGCATGAAATTACTCCTTTTGTTTAGATCTTCAAGTGTTCACCAAGAACACCAAGAACACCTACTAAGTTTTTGGACCTCAAACACCCCTAAAGGCGTCTATATCTTAAGTACCACTCCTTATACTTCTTACTTACTAGTTATACTCCTTAGAAATCATCCAAACCATGATCATCAAGGAGTGTACGGCCGTACACACCCCATGTGGCCGTACACCCCTTTGTTTAGTGCTATTTGGCTTCAAACTCAAGTTCTTAGCTAGCACATGATCAAGAACACTTATGGGATGCAAGATAGAGACTTAGAATACACTTTTGACCATTTTTGCATAATCATTAAGGGTGTACAGTTGTACACTCCTTTTGTGGCCGTACACACCCTTTTAAAAGCACAAAAATGGCAATAAACTTTCATTAAGGCTAAGCATTGGTTAAAACCCTTCTCCTAGATGCTTAATAAAACTTTAAATCACTCATGGGCATGTTTCACCATGAGTGTGAGGCCGCACACCCACTTGGCCCGTACACTCTGGCTGTACACACACATGAAACACACCATTCTGGCCGTACACTCCAAGATGTGGCCATACACCCATTATATGCCACCCTTGGTACTTCTAGTAATTAAATCTAAGTGTTTCCTATGTCCTAGGGTGTCTTTCCTTGCGTAATTAGTTGTTTAAACACTAATTATATACATATATGTTTCATTATATCCTTATTAGGATCCGTTCTGCTCAAGTCTTCACTTGGCACTTAGCATCCTACAAACCGATCTTTCATTCGTATCACTCACTGCAGGTGAGTTCATACCCTTTAAATTATTTTTTAAATGATTTTAAATGCTTTTATGGAGGGAATACAAGTTGAAACATTATAGTTATTATATCAATCACATGTGATTAATAACTATCAAACAAACGGATTTACTATACTTCAAATTGTGTTATCAATCAAACTGCTTCAAATCGTTTTACAAACTCTTTTATATGTAAAACTCCTTATTAAACTCTTTCAAATTTATATATTGTCAAAATCATATCTATATAAATATAGTTATATAAGTAGGATTAAAAGGACTTAGGACTGATAACTCACCTTACTTCCTATTCCTTGTTTGGTTGTGGACTTAGGGTATTCGATTGTTTGTCCGACAGTCGTTTGAATCTTAGTTATATATTATGTGTATGTATATGGATATTAAAGTTCTACATTCTGTTCAATACCTTTGGGTAGCAAAGGTGTACAAATATGTTCATTCATACAAACAACTTTACTAGTAAACTATAATAGGTATAGTTTAGGAAGTCACTACTCACTATTTCTAGTACAATGAAACATACAAGAGTCAGTTCATTCATGAGTCAATACGAACATACTATGATGAGAAACTAAGAGAACATACAATACAATACACTATACAAGTGAACATAATATGATGAGAAACTAAGAGAACATACAATACAGTACACTATACAAGAGAACATACTATGATGAGAAACAAAGAGAACATACATTACACTAGTATAGAGAGAACATACAAACGCTAGAACATACTATACAAACACTAGAACACTATAACATTAATGTGAGCCACTACTTCATGACATGGCAAGCAATTGATGTGTCAAGTTTTGAAACCAGAGTGTCCTGGAGGGTGAGTGTGAATTGGTGTATAGATCTATACGGGATTGACTATCCTACACCTTGCTGCTAGCTACAGTGGGACCTGTAGGTCTACGGGTGACAAATGTCATAACATTTCGATGCCTTAGAGCGTCGTGTTTCAACTAGTCGATCAATCATGGTTACAACTATATCACATTTTTCCTTAATTAAAAACAACAGCCTTAAGGTAGTTAGTACAATGGTAGTAGTTATATACTAATACTACAAGTACATCATTGTTATTTTCCCATTACTTTCATATTATGAGCTTTTCACATAAACGGTAATGTAAACTATATTTCTGGTAAATGATAGTCTATCTTTGGGGAAATTTACACACTTTTACAAACAAAGAACATACAAAACATTCGGGCCTTGGTAGAAGGATAAATTTAGTAGAAAATATAGGATTTTCTAGGAAATACAACCATTTACAAACAACTACAAACATTTACAAACAACTACAAACATTTACAAAAAAATACAAATATTTACAAATATTCACTACAAACACATTCATACAAGCAATGACACTAAAGTACTTATGAACTCACCAGCTTTAATGTTGATATACGCTTTCAAAATAACTTGTATTCTCAGGTCATCAATAGACATGTACCGATGCCAAGTTTTAAGAAGATGGAGCACATTCAAGACTCATCTCTTATTTTGGATTCATATTTTTGGTGTCTTATAACTATAAAGAACATACTTGTATTAAATTATATTATTAATGAAATGGATTATGTTGTTGCTTGTTTTACTATTATGCATTGTTGTGATACTGTACATGACGTCTTCCACCCCCGAACGTTTCCACCATTCAGGATTTGGGGTGTGACACATAGTTACACAAATCATTTCGATTTTGAAGCCATTACATCTACAGCCACCACACTTCTGATCATTTTGGTTCCTGATTATCTTCCATAAACACCAAATCATCATTCACAAATTGATTTTCAGATCAAACTCATTTTCAACCAAAATTGCAATCGTTCTTCCTCTAATTCTTGATTCTAAACTTATGTCGGTAGTCGCAAAAACCATAAATCATCGATGGAATGTAAGAACTAACACACTTATGAGGAAGTCTTTCGTTAACAATATATTTTATTCAATCATAATGAGGAAATTACACCAAAAGGAAATATTGCAATCTAACTAATCTAAGCTAAGAAATCTCATCTCATTCAAGGACTACATCTTGCTACATCAACTACATGAATATAACATGTCTATTTATAGGTGTACAAACAAGTCTAGTTAATTAACCCATATGTCATAAAAGAAGGCCCCTTTTTATCATACATGGAAGACTTTGAACCTTACAACTTTCAAAAATTTATATGGGGTGAGTATTAAACAGATTGAATTAGTGATGAACCATACCTGACCTTTTTAATAAAAGGGTTAGCGGCTACGGGTCTTTAATGGGTAAATGAATAAGCAGTTAGGCTTCAAACCTATATAATTCTTAAGGGTTTGGATTGGATCACGATGAAAACTCGCTTCATTGTTAGGTCTATGTAAAATACTCAACCCAAACTATTTAATTAAATAGGTTAGGTGACTTGACCCAATTAAGTTATATGAGTTGAAAATTTCAAGCCAACCTGCTAATTTTGGGTTGAGTTCGGTTTGATCGATTTTTTTCTGCTCTATAGTAAGCTTGTGTAACATACCAAATGATCCACTGAGGGACTAATGGATGTAAGACCAAGTATGGGAATACCTTGAAGATAGTGAAGGTTGCGTTATATTACATCATATGGAAATTGAAAAATATAACCATATTTTAGTTTATAGTTAACAAAAATAACCATTTTTTTAAAACTAACAACTATGTCTAGAATGACCATTCCGGAATTGGCTAAAATGGACCAAGCCCACAATTGTAGCCCAATGCTATTTATATGACCCCACAAAAAATACAGAATAAGCATTCTGAATTTTATAATTTCGAAGGTCGTTCTACCCGCATTTCGAATAGAATCTTGATCATGGGTTCATCAAACCATGTGATTTCTGCTCTTTAAGTTTACTTGCATTTGACGCTACAAACAATTAAATGTATTATGGAATCTGTAGATCATGTCCGGAATACGAAGATCAAGTCGGGAATATCTTTTTTTCTCGTTTATATATATATATATATATATATATATATATATATATATATATATATATATATATATATATATATATATATATATATATAGAGAGAGAGAGAGAGAGAGAGAGAGAGAGAGAGAGAGAGACAGACACCCATATAAGTATCTTAAAGTGTGTTTAGGACCAAATTTTTAATTTGGAAATAAGGCTACTAGGGATTCCAGAATGGTAGTGTACCTTTAGAATACGAAGAACGTAATTCGAAATATGAAGATCAATTCCGGAATTATGTTCCAGAATGACACTTTGGAATAACAATTCATTATCTTTTTTTTGTCTAATATTGTTTAATAACTTGTATTAGTGTGAAGACCAATTTGCCTAGATGTTGTTAAAAAGTGAGTTTTATGGAGGAAGAAATTGTATTCCATTTACAGGAGCTTTCAGAAAGGGTGTTAAAGCTTAAATTGAAAGCAGATGCAAGTCCAAAAGATGAGATCATAACAATTTCAGACAAACTTGTTATTATAGATTAGTTGCAAATGAATAATTTTTGTTATGGATACATTTTAGCAAGTTGGTTTTAATTTTGGATACGTTTATGCAAGTTGGTTTTTAATGCATATTTTAATATATTAATTAGTACAACGATCGTTACAAATCATAATACATACTTATATTGGTTTCCACAAATTATGAAATTGTAAGTGATACATATTTTGTTCATGGTCGATAAAATCTCCTCTAATTCTAACATCTGTTAGACGATCCTGTTCTGCATGAACTTATCAATTTCTATACTTTCATCTTGAATCCACTTCTCAAGTTCTTTTATTTTTTCTCATAGCTTCAACAACCTATTTTTATTTTTCATTTACTAGTTTTGTTAGATCGTCTGCACGCTCATTGAGTATCCGACTTATTTCAGAGTCTATTTCATTTGCTTCTTCAACGACCTTCATTGCTTGGAAAATGTCATCAGACATTTTATCCAGGAGCGGAAAATATGGGTCTTCCGAAAATGAGTTAATATGTAAACAAACATAGCAATCTTCTTCTTCATAATGCAACCCCAAACTCAAATGAACTCAATCTCAAGTTTTTTCTACGTTTACGATGGATGATAGCTGCATATTAATAATGTGTATTTGTAGCATATTTTATTGTGTTTGGAATGTTTGTCTGAAATATATGCTTGCGAGTCTGTGCATCATAAATCTATGACATGTATGATTGATTTGACATGACATAAATGATTGATGCGATGACCGGAATGGCATGCAATCCGGAATGAAGCACTATAAATAAGAAAATGGAATTGAAGAAGCTACAAATCTCCATAATGGGAGTAAATCAACCCCAGTCGTGAACTACACAAGAGGAGATCACGCTCGTTGAGGCCTAGATAACCATTGAGGATGATATGGTTGTCATTGGTCTGCCACATCTCATGTACGAAGCATATTGGGTCCAATTGAAAAAATATTTTTCACTATGAGGTATATGTTGTAGAGTATTGAAAGTTTGTAGACATATGGTCAAAGGTGAAGACGTTTATCAAAATTTATCACAAGATTGACAATGAATTATTGGATGAAGATGAAGAAATACTTTTGCAGCTGGCAAGGGTGGAATACAAACATCAAAATAGCGGGGTTGATTTTCCATACGAACATGTTGGTGATATTTTAAAAGATGTCCCATATTTGTAAATTATGTTTTTTTATCTTTGTAATATATAATAAATATTATGGAAATAATAATTTTCATTAGTCACACCAAATCGATTACAAAAATAATTATTTGTGATTACATAGACATTAAAACGACCATCAATGAGTTTGGTATTTCCCATTCAGATTCTCTAGGGAAGAGGGTGCACATTTTTGTCTAGTAGGTAGTTCAAAACACATCGGCATGGTAATATATCTGAACTATATTAGCTAATTCTTATTATGT
Source organism: Lactuca sativa (assembly GCF_002870075.4). Lineage (NCBI taxonomy): Eukaryota > Viridiplantae > Streptophyta > Magnoliopsida > Asterales > Asteraceae > Lactuca > Lactuca sativa. The sequence goes on along the minus strand of NC_056629.2, from coordinate 78,505,174 downwards.
TTGATGTAACGCCCGCAGATTCGGGCTAGTCAATTTAAAGATAATCAGCGTTAAAAATGACTTTTTGATAGAAGATTATTTAGAATAAACAATCTTAACTAAGTTATAGTATATGTCACAAGGGTTCCGTACATATAAAGAAGGCCGAAATCCGTGTTATAGCGAAGAAGTTATGACCCATAGAAGTTTCACGGCTAAATCGGTATGGCACCGTGTAACGTAGAAATTGAATTTTTGATAAATTAATTTTTAGCCTTAGAGATCTAAACTAAAAAACGTTAAACCGAGAGTGTACATAAAAAAAACGTCTAAATCTGACTTTGTATGAGGAAGTTATGATTTTTCTAAAATTTAGCATTGCAGTGCACAACCTGGAAATCAAATTTTAGATCGATAGATTTTTAGCCGACACAACCTAAATGAGAATTAAAGATCTCCTTAATTGGAGCTCAATGATATAAAGACAGACGAAAACGGACGTAGGCTGACAAAGTTATGAATTTTTAACAGACTTTATCTATCTAAGCCCGTTAAAATATAATTTTAAAAATAATTTCAAATTAGCCGACGGAGTCTAAACGAATGTTGTACATCACATCGGTACCTACACGTGGATATAACGAGTATAAAAAACGGAGCTTGTATGCGAAAGTTACGGATTTTAAAAGATAATTAGTTTTTGGAGTAATCCGCGAGTGACATGTGGCACAATCCTGACCAGTACTTCTTCCCCATGCCTTGCCATCAGATGGTGACACCTGGCACACCAACATGTCGCGTAGGGCTCATAAACACGTTGTGTTGAGCCATTTCCCATCCTATAAAAGAGGCACAAATCTATCATTTGTTCACACCATTCTTATCCCACTCTCTCTCAAACACCCCCATAACCCCTTTCCATTCCCTAGCACTTCCTAAGTGTTAGAGGCGAGTCCCAGAGCGGCATAAGGATCTGAGAAGTAGAGCTTTCGGCTCATAAGTTCTACCCGCTCAGAGCCCGATTTTTCTCTAAACTCCATTGTAATTGAGTTATGCTTATCCTACTATAAGTATAGCTTATATTTAAGTTTATTATCGTTATTATGAACCTATAAACAATATATGTAAGTATTATAAAATATACAAAGTGTTATTATAATACCTTTTAATTGCTCGCGGTATGGGGAATATGGTTTGAAGGGCTACATAGGGTTGTTAGATTTCAGAACAGCTTAAATGCCAAAATGGTCCTACCCTCCGGTGTTTCATGTCTGACCCTGTCTGTACATAGTAGTTGAAAAGTATTGTTTAACACTTATAAAACAATATCGCTCGTAGACATTGAGTTAATTAGTCACAATAAATATTAGACTAAAACATAGCAATAATAATGCTAGGTTTCATCGAAGGAAAAGACAATTGTTAGAAGCGAAGCGCTGTCTGAATTTCGAGTCATCACTTTAACAAGTGAGTGCATAGTCCCTTTTATGAACATGATTTTAATAAAAGTATTGATTAAAGTATTAAATATATGCTTGTATATGAAATATTTGTTATTTCCTGAAATACGTGTTAAGAGCATATCTGATAATATATGATGATTTAGGATACATAACAAACCTAAATTAATTGAGATGGATATCAAATAGTATCTCCTTATGAGTGTGGGTGAGATATACACGGAGGGTTGAACTTTAAGATTTGTCATTGATCCGAGAGCACGGATTATACATAGCCATTTGTCCTTAGTCTAAGAGTATGGAGAGGGCATATTTATTTGTCATTAATCCGCGAGCATGGATTAGATATAGTCAATTATCCCTAGTTCGAGAGTATGGAATGGGCATAGTTATTTATCATTGATCAGAGAGCATGGATTAGACATACCTGATCCGAGAGTATGGATTAGGTAAAGCTTATAGAATGGGCATAGTTATTGACTTGAGAGTATCGATTACACATACCCGATTCGGGAATATGGATTAGGTAAAGAGGTTATTTTTAGATCCGAGAGTATAGACCGTGTCATTGTGAGGATAGAATGGGTGGGGTAAAATTACTTATATGAGGTGAAATTGTATATATTGTGAGTTCTAACACACACACACAGATATATATATATATATATATATATATATATATATATATATATATATATATATATATATATATATAGGGAAAGGATCAAATGAGAACACCTAAAAGGCTGAGAATGCGAGAACAAGTATATTTATTTGTGATTCCATGTATTCATTTGTGGAGAAATGATAAATTTTTATGCAAGATCAACATTAATATGCTTTTTCTCATCAATTGAAATTAAAGGCGTAAAAATTTATCATTCCTCCACAAATGAATACATGGAATCACAAATGAATATACTTTGTTCTCGCGTTCTCAACCTTTTTGGTGTTTTCATTTGATCCTACTCCTATATATATATATATATATATATATATATATATATATATATATATATATATATATATATATATATATATATATATATATATATATATGATATAACATTGTGTAATTGAAATCCCTATGTACTCACCAGGTTTCCCAACCCGACTCACTCAGTTTATTTGTATCACATGTATCGATACGAAGACACATTACACTGAGAGATTAAAGGAGATGTAAATCATTAGTGTAAATGAATGTAACGTCTGTTTATGTTTATGTTTATGTGTCTGTATTGACAATGACATCCTAAAGTTTTAATATAAACAAAATACGTTTCTTCGGAAAATGCTTTGATAATATATTTATCTTGTTTTCTGGGAATAAATTCCGCAACATATTTCTTTAAAATGGATACTCTGATTTTTAAATAAGCATAAATAAAATTTTCAAAATGACCGTGAATTTAGGGATGCCACATTTGAATAACGAGATGCCGCAATAGCATGATCGCATGCTATACCCAGCCTGTGTCATTTCCACATGAACATGTATGGTGGTTCTAATCTACACGTTGTTTTAAAATCAAAAACTTGATAAACTTCAAACGAGAACGGAGATGGGATCTCGGGTGTGATCTTTGTTACTTGCCACCGAACAGACTTCTGCATCCCCCTCTGAAGCACCATGTCCTCATACGGGGTGAGTACATTAGTCAACCTCCCTGAAACGGTAAATATTATCATTTAGGGTTATTGAATAATTCAATATTTTACATAATTTTACCTCTCATGAAACTGCATTCAACAAAAGTCCGTTAAATGTAGTCACAAATTGCCTTAGTAAGCATTATTATTGGTACATTGCATTGATTAACCGATAACACCAACAAAAATTGTGGAATATCAATGTTGATTACATTCCAAAATATGTTAGGGAAATAGGATCTTGCTTATTACGCATGACCAATGTTAGCAAGAACCTCACATTCATCATGGGTTAGCTGACGAAATATTTGTTGAAAATCAGACATAGTATATGATTTGCATGCATGATAGAAAAAATGTTCTAATTTTCAATTTCCACCAATTCTTGTTTGCAAATACATGGAAAAATTCTTACAACAATACCCATGATCAGTGTTGCAAAACTCGGCCTACTCAGCCGAGTAGTCGGCCGATTACTCGGAATTGGCCCTCTACCGAGGCGAGTAATGTGAACTCGGAAAAAAAGTCAGATTAAGTCAAACCCAGTCAAAAATCGGTCAAAATCAGTCAAAAATTGGTCAACATCTCTCTAACTCGAGCCTACTCGGTCTTACTCGGGCCTACTCGGTCAAACTCGGCCAACTAAGTCAAAATCGGTCGAAGGGTCAAAATTGTCATAAAAAGAGAAAAAAATCAAGAATTTCAAGATTAATATGTATAATACACTAAATGATTTATTATTTGACACACACATGTAATTAGTACTACATATATATCTTAAATTTTCTGTAATTGTTTATGAAGTGAGACATTTGTGTGTATTTCTGTTTTTATGTATTCACATGTATCTAATTTTGTTATATATTTCAATCAAATTATTATTTTTAACTTATGATACTGACATATATAATTTTCCAAAAAATATTTCTATATGAATTACCGAATTGGAGTACTCCCAAGTACTCACTACTCCCCAATCGGCCGAGCAGGTACCGAGTAGCGAGTTCTACAACCTTGCCCATGATAAGCATCAATGAATACCTGATCTATGCAAGAAATAATGACATCGTCCATATTGGTTATAAACGATACTTCCTTATCCTCTCAGAGATCTTCCTTCAACCTCATCGGGAATTAGGTACAAGAGTTGATATTATTTGCTACGCCTAAACCAAATTTTATAGGGAGGGTCTGTTAGTTCCCGTCAATACTAACCACTACAAACATTGTCTTTAGGTAGTCCCCTCTTAGACGGACACTACCAATAAAGAATTAAAGATGACATGCAGCAAGCAACCTATGAATGCATGGAGTTGTATTTTTTTTTTTGAGAAAACAAAACAATTAGTTTTAGGTGTAGAAATGTTATCAGTTTTAAAGAAACAAAAAAACATGGAACAAATTTTTTTTACCACACATCCAATAGCCACTAAATTGAGTTGGAAACAATTCATCACATCAATTTTGATGTTCATGTAAGTATGAGGGTTGGTCTACCTAAGGTTATGTAGGTGAACATACATGTTGGTAAAGCTTTCTTCGTGCTCACTCTCTGAGAAACTCATATTGAAGCAATTATAAGAGATAATTATGGATAATCCGGAGTAAGCGTCAAACCACATGGGGTATCATTTATATATAGGGGAGGAAAAACAATTTTTTTTATTGTAGTCCAGAATGTCGGTTCAGAATGTGTGTCTAGAATGAGTGTCCGTGACTCTGTTTTGTCACATCAAATTACGAAACTCACAAGCATACTTAGATTCTTGTTTCAAAATGCCTTACTCTGCAATAGAACTCCAGAATGTACGGAGCAAAAATTCTTGTTTCAGACCAAAAACTCGGAAATGAATACCCTGACTTCGAAATACTCTATTTCGGAGAAAGTGATCAATTTATAAAAAAGATGCTTATTATTATTAAAATAGTCGTTTATACGGGTTAGATTACTCAATTTCCCTACATCATATGGGTTCCTGAGAATTATGGACATGGAGGAAATTTTCATGGACTATATAAGTCGCTCAAACGGTGCGGTTTACCATTAGCGATTTTAGGTGAGTGAAAATGAGGAACTATAGGTCAACAACAAAAATACGACATGATAAGACTTAAGACGTGTTTAGGGAAATTTGGATTTTATGTTTCCATGTGTGTTGTAAGAATTAGAAATAGGCATGTCGGCACGCGTAAGGATTTCACAAGAAAATATAATCTTAGATAAAAAAAAAAAAAGACAGGAAAAGAAGCATGAGGAAAAAATCATAAGAATGTACAGGAGAAGAACCTAAGGTTGCGTTTAGCTATGAAGAAACAATTTTCATTTCCCATGTTCCGTATTCCGTATTCTGTTTTTTGTTTTCTGTTTTCATTGGAAAATTTAGAAAACATGTGGGTATGTTGCGGATGTTACGGTGGGGGTATGTAAATGTGGATGGGGTTGGGATGGATGTGTTTATATAATTGAATTTTTTTAGAATTTGAAAAATATGAAAAACAATTATTATCGAGTTTTCCCAAAATTTTCTAAGTTCTTTGCAATTTTAGAAAAGGGAAAATTTTTATTCTCTATGAAAAATTTAGAAAACTTGTTGAACTAAACGCGTTTTCAAAATTCTCATTTTGCTAGAAATATTTTCCGAAAACAGTTTATTTTATTTGTAACTAAATACACCCTTAGTTTTTCATGAAAAAATTATTGACGAGACAAGATATGACAACCTAGAATGAGATAACCACAATGTTTTATCTCTAACATCTTAATTTGGTGTAAAAAGTTATAACATAGTAATGATAATTACTTAGTTATTTGTTGAATATATCTATATATATATATATATATATATATATATATATATATATATATATATATATATATATATATATATATATATATATATATATATATATTCTAATAAAACAATCCTTCTTTGTCCACGTGGCATCTTCTCAGCTCAAAATTTTGCAAAATGGAATACCGATTTTACCCTTAATGAGAAATCAATTAGCGGATCACATCTTTAATTCCTTAAAATCAGCATCAAATGGTTTAAATGATATAACAACTGTGCCCAAGAATTCAAGAATGTAATTCGAATTCAGTTTCCAATTTTGAAATGACAAATGAAAATGCAATTCGCCGATATATAAGATGGAAATCTTCATTGATATGCCCAACTTAAATTCGTGGATTCAAGTTTTGTAATCACCCATAATATGGATTTAAGATGTAGATAACTGAATCGCCCTTGATATTGCTGATTGATTCAATCATATTCTATGAATGGTGTTGTTGCAGCTTCTAAGAAGCATGATTGGTGTGATAGTCAGAATCAGAAAGGATGCTATTTGAAGTTCCATTCAATTCGAATAAACATATAAACCAATTCCAAAAATAAGTATAATTCATTCTTCTTTGTCTCTTTATTTTGTAGTCGAATCTTATATTTTGCTTGATATCTACTATTTAGTAAATTATAGGTTTTTTGTTTTTAAATTCAGTCCCATGGCTTTGCTTTCTCGTGGAGTGTATTACCCTTCCATTTTCTTTATGGCAAAGAACATAATCACATTTAACTATCTGAAAGACTATCATTGCCACCGTTCACCGTTCACCGCAACCGCTGACTTTTGAAGATGCAGAGCTCAACCTACGTTAAGCTCATTTTAGCTAAGGATTTCGATTCAGGCTAGATCGAGCAAGGTTATGTTGTTGATTTTGTTCCTTGTTTTCTACTTCAGTTGATACTAATGTTAAAACATTGGTTTGATCTTTCTTTTTCTGCTGCAGCTCGACGGAAACACCGGTTTGTATGCAATTTGTTTCCAAAATATGTGTCTTATGTCTGGTTGTGTTGTTTCTTGTGGTCTTATTGACCACATATATATAACATGTATCAGTAGTTCTGTTCCCTCGATTCCATTTAGGGCTCTCTCTCCCTAAGAAGACTAATGTAATACTTTTTTGGCAGACTACGAGATTGTTCCAATTTCCGGGCTTGATCGGATATAAGAGTTAAATACACTTGGTATGGATTCATTTTAGGCGACTGACCAAGAATCTAAATTTTCTATATTCAATTTTGTTATATTCAACATTTTTTTTGTCTGTTTTGGTTAACAGAGCTTTCAAAGACAATGAAGAAAAAACAATATCAACTATGTATTACATTTTTGTTTTAATATATAACTAATTTAATGATTTTAAAGATTTCAATGTTGTTTTACTATGAATACAACTTCTAAGAGGTCAAAAACATGTCATTAAAATTATGGATTGTCAAAGTTGAAGCCGGTCATTTTATGTATTTAAAGGGTTATTGTTGTCATTTTCTGTATTTGTAGGGTTATTTCTGTTATTTGTATTTAAAGGGTAGTGTTTGTAATTTTATACATTTAAAGGGTAAGTGTTTGTAATTTTCTGCATTTTAATCGGTAATTTCTATCATTTTCTGCATTAAAAGGCTAATTTCTATAATTTTTTGCATTTAATGTGTATATTCTTTTTTTCATTTTATGCATTTGTAGGGTTATTTCGGCTATTTATGTATTTGAAAGGTTATTTATTTTATTTTGCATTTAAAGGCTAATTTTTGTAAGTTTCCACCTTTAAAGGAATTTTTCTATAATTTCTGTATTAAAATGGTAACTTCTATAAGTTTCCCTTAAGTTTCCCTCCTGATCAATCATTGAGAAGTTGTATGCTAATTTCTCCAAATGTGATTTCTTGATTCGAGAAGTCCAATTTTTGGGTCATGTGGTTAACCAAGAGGGAATAATGGTTGACCCAACAAAGATGGAAGCTGTAATGAAGTGGGAACGACCAAAAAGTCCCACGGAGATTCGAAGCTTTCTCGGATTAGCTGGATATTACCAAAGATTTATCCAAGACTTTTCTTCGATAGCTGCTCCATTGATAACTTTGACCCATAAAGGAGCCACATATGCATGGAGTGAGAAACACGATGAGGCATTCGAGAAGCTAAAGAAGAAATTATGTAAAGCACCAATTCTTTCTCTACCCGATGGAGTTGAAGATTTCGCAGTGTATAGTGATGCGTCAGGAGTTGGGTTAGGATGTGTTCTAACTCAAAGAGAAAAGGTGATACCATATGCATCTCGAAAATTAAAGGAGCATGAAAAGAACTACCCCACTCATGTTCTGGAGTTGGCAGCGGTAGTTTTCTCCCTAAAGATATGGAGGCATTACCTCTATGGCACGAAGTGCAAACTTTTCATTGATCATAAGAGTCTCCAGTATCTCTTTAATCAGAAGGAATTGAACATGAGACAACGACGTTGGCTAGAGCTACTCAAAGATTTAGACTGTGAGATACTTTACCACCCTGGTAAAGCAAATGTTGTAGTCGATGCTCTAAGTCAAAAAGTAAACTTTAAAAGAAAAAGGCCAAGATCGTTACAAATTGAAGTTGTCTCGGCGATTGTGGAAAGTATCAAGAAAACTCAGGTAAAAGCTTTGGAGAAAAATGAACTAAAGGAAGAACATTTAGGCAAAATGTTGGTATTCGGTAAAAATAAACAAGCATTGAAGGTATTCCAAGATAGAATTTGGGTACCTAAGATGGGAGGAATAAGGGATCTTCTGATGGAAGAAACTCACAAAACAATGTACTCGATTCATCCAGGTAGCACTAAAATGTATAGGGATTTGAAACCCTACTACTGGTGGCCGACGATGAAGTTCGATATTGCAAAGTATGTGGCTGAATGTGTAACATGTGCAAGGGTTAAGGCACATCATCAAAAACCGTATGGGAGTTTAGAACCTTTACCTATACCCATTGGTAAATGGGAAGATATCACCATGGATTTTGTGACTAAACTGCCCAGAACGAAGAACGGTCACGACATGATTTGGGTAGTCGTGGATCGTTTCACAAAGAGTGCACACTTCATAGCAGCCAATGAGAAATGGTCTATGGATAAGCTTGCAAATGCTTACGTGAAGGAAGTGGTAAGACTTCATGGTGTACCATTAACGATTGTATCAGATCGCGATAGTCATTTCACGTCAAGGTTTTGGAAAAGTCTACAGGAAGAAATGGGTACGGAGTTGTGCTTAAGTATAGCTTACCATCCACAGACTGATGGTCAGAGCGAAAGAACGATTCAAACACTGGAAGATATGCTGAGAGCATGTACCCTAGAATTCCAAGGTAACTGGGATGAGCAGTTACCTCTAGTAGAGTTTTCCTACAACAACATTTATCATTCGAGCATTAAGATGGCACCTTATGATGTTTTGTATGGACAGAAGTGTCGTACGCCATCTTGTTGGCTTGAAGCTAGAGAAAAGCAGTTTATGGGCCCAGAGATAGTCCATCAGACTGCTGAAAAGCTGAAAGTGATCAAGGAAAGGATGTTAGCAGCTCAGGATCGTCAAAAGAGTTATGCTGACAAGAAAAGACGACCGCTGAAATTTGAAGTTGGAGATTCTGTTTTGCTCAAAGTCTCACCATGAAAGGGACTTATACGATTTGGAAAGAGAGGAAAGTTGATTCCAAGGTTTATAGGACCATTTAAAGTTCTTCAGAGGATTGGGAACCAAGCTTACAAGCTAGAGTTACCGGAAGAACTAGATGGTATTCATAACACTTTCCATGTCTGTTACTTGAGGAAGTTTACGGGAGAAATTCCCGATATAATTCCAATTTCAGAGTTAAGGATGGATGAAAATAAGAGGCTAATTGAAGAGCCTGAGGTGATTGTTGACCGTAAGACTAAGAAGTTGCGCCACAAGATGGTTGACTTAGTGCTTGTGCCATGGAAACATATAAATGGGCGGAACCTCACCTGGGAAACAGAGAATGACATGATGAGTGGCTACCCACATCTGTTTGCTGATGCATGATTCCGAGACGGAATCATCTTAAGGAGGAGAGAATTGTAACGCCTGTGTTTCTAGGCTAAGCATTAATTTAACGATGTAATAGTTAGGGTCAACACTTATAACCTACTTTGAAATAATAAATAGGAATTATTTGAATATTATGTGATTTTATGTGCCTTATACTTAATTATAAGATATAATAAGTTACGAATAAAAATAAGCGTCAAAAATAAAATAATAGATAGGTCCAATATCTATGAAGAAAGTTGTAGTGGTCGGGACAAGAATTCCGGAGATATAAAGAACGCCGAAATCCGAGTTATAACGAAGAAGATATGACCTGTCGAAGTTTCGCGTCAAAACCGGCACGACACTGGGAATTGTAAAAAGTGAGTTTATGATAAACTACTTTTTATCCTTAGGGGTCTAAATTAAAGTTGTAGAGTACGTCTCGACCTACGTGTGGATATAAAGAACGTCAAAAACGAAGTTCGTATGCAAAAGTTATGAACTTCCAAAGATACAGCTGTCTAAGAGCATGACAAGTGTCAGAAACCCTAATTTGAATGGACTCACGACGTGAGCCTGTTTTCTCACGACGTGAGTAGCCAAAACTCCACATTTCGAAGCTAGAAGTCTATGGAAAAGATAACTCAAAAGCTCACGACGTGAGTAATGAATTCTCATGACGTGAGGAGTCAAACAGACACCATTCGAGCCTAGAACGGAGATGTCGAAGCTACGAGCTGATTCAACCATGGCTCATGACGTGAGCAATGAATTCTCACAACGTGAACGGGCTGAAATCAGCCTATAAATAGCAAGTTCGACCTCATTCACTTCTTACACCAAATCTTCCTTCTCGCTCTCGTTTTCTGAAGTCGGTCCGCGTCCCGAGCCCGACGATCACGAGCCGTTGACCGTTTTTAGATTCTATCTACTCTCTCTAATAAAGTGAGTGCATATTTATTTTCATCTTCCACATAGATATCAAGTATTTTATATAAATTACATGCTATGTATGCATATTGCCTGTATACTTGTTATCTATGTTAGACGAACACTATTATACATGTTTTAAATGATTTAAACTGTATATGTATTTTATATCTACAAATATGTTGGGGTAAAACATGGGTAGATGAAATAGTTGGTGTGTGATGAAATAAAATGATTAGAGGCCTCGATGTTGTTGTTGATCCATTCATCTAGCAGAGTATAGATGACAACCACAGACTATTCTAGACAGTCAAGTGGAATGCTAGCAGGTTCGCAACCTGTAGGTGTTTGTGAACGATGTGTTCACTGGTGTACTCTATCCCCCTCATTGTTGCCTTACGGACATTTATTGTTGAGGAAACCCCTTAGCAGTAGTGTCTATCCCGATGATAATCCTTAGGCTAGATCCCTTTCGATAGGTGTTTTAGGGACGTAAAGTGAGGATAACTGGAATGGGTAATCGGGTTATTGTTGGTTGATGAAATTAACAAACTTATTTATTGCGAGTTGAAAACCTTATGTGCTCACCAGGCTCCCAAGCCTGACCTACTCAATGGATTATAGGCTACTAGAATAAATAGATATTATAATGCCTATGTTATTTTATGTTTATGCTTTTGATCTGTATTAACAATGATATCCAAAAGTTTTTAATATAATACATTTCTACGAAAATGCTTTGATAAATTCTTTTTCATATTTTTTTTGGGAACAAATTCCGCATTATATTTCTTTAAAAATATACTCTGATTTTCAAATAAAGCATAAACAAATCGGTCTTTTCTGGCCGTGAATTTGGGGATGTCACATAATACTATAACGTACTCTCATACGGAGCTACCGTACATCGACACCTGAGAGTGTCACGAAACAGAAATTTACTCTTAGTTCATAGATTATACATATTCTCCTAATGAGACTATCCAATATAAAACTTAATTGAATCAGGTATCTTCCATAAGTCTAAGTTTATCCCTATAATAAATTACGATGCCTGTAACTAACTTTTAATGCCAACTCTATTCTTGGGTGACACTAACCTATCTTCAGTGTACATATATATTCCATTCAAAGTATTAGGTATCATTATTCATTTGTCTTCTCAATAATGCTACTACTAATAATATTATATAGTATTCTCTATTTATCCTAACATAAAATAGAACCATGTATGGTTTGCAGATAGCGCGATATATATACATATATCTTAGCATATAATCTAGATAATAAGCATATAATTCACATAAGACTTCCAAAAATATTTAACACTTTGATTAATATTTGTATTAAATCATGCTCATGAAAGGGACTATGCACCCATTTGATGAAACGGGTGACTGATGATTTAGGCAGCGTTTCACTACGCACTTCTAAGGAGACCTAGATGTATAAAGCACTAAGTTTTAGCCTTGTTTCATAATCATGGCAACTATAATATATATTTTCTATATTCCTCAATAATCCCAATACATCAAGATCTATCAAGTAAGGAATAAGCAGGTAGGATCATCTCGGACGTAGGGTCTGTTTGGTATACATAATATACTATTCTGGAAATCTCACTTTAAACACCTCACTAAATCCAGCCTAGACATCACTCTCACTTTAAACATCTCACTTTATACTTGAATCAACTAGTTTACACCTAGAAAACATCAAGAAAACAAGATCCAAAGGGTGTTTACGGCCAAGGAAATCTCCTTGGTTTGTAAACCCTAATTAAGGGTGCAAATGAACCCTAATCCCTTCGAAAGCCTTGGGAACAAGTCTAGAACACTTCCAACATGAGCTAAGGACCTTAAACTTTGAAATGGTACAAAATACCATGAGTTTACGGCCATAAACTCATGGAGAAATGGTCCTTGGGCCGTAAACCCTAGTTAGTGGTGCAATGGTGCCACCATTCCTTCCTAAGGCTTAGACTTGATCATAAAACACTTCATTATGACTTGTAAGACCTTATAACAAAACTTGGTACTTAATACCATGAGTTTACAGCCGTAAACTCATGGGGAAATTACCCATTGGTCGTAAACTCATGTGGTTATTACCATATGGGCCATAAACTCCAATGAGAGGCCCTACACCCCTTATATGCAACCCTATGTGATTTAACACTTAAGTACAAGTGTTTACTATCCCCTAAGGTTGTTCCATTACATAATTAGTTGTTATAAACACTAATTTTAAGCACATATGTGTCATTATATGTTAAATAGGATCCGTGTGTGCTCAAGTCTTCACTTGACACTTAGCATGCTTTACCGATCTTACATTCGCATCACTCACTTCAGGTGAGTTCATACCCCTTAACTTATCTTTTAAATGATTTTAAATTCATTTATGGGGGGAATACAAGTAGAAAACATGCTAGTTGTATAATCAATCACATGTGATTTATAACTGTGTTGCAAACAAGGATTTCATAAACTTCAAACTGTGTTTCAAAACAAACTACTTTTAAATCTTTTTATAAACTGACGTCAAGTCATTATTTATTTATTGTTAAAAACACTTTAAATGTATTACAAATCCACTTTTAACTGATATATAATGTCAAAAGCATGTCTATATATGTATAGTTATATACATAATATTTAAAGGACTTAGTACTGCTAGCTCGCTTTATTTCCTTTTCCTTGTTTGGATGTGGACTTAGGGTATCGGCCAGTTGTCTGAAGGTCGTCTAAATATTAGATATATATTATGTATACATATGTAGACATAAAAGTTCTATTCAATCAGTTCAGTACCTTTGGGTAGCAAAGGTATACATTCATCTATTCATATACATAACTTACTAGTAAACTATAATAGGTATAGTTTAGGAGAATACTATCATATACAAGTACTATAACAGACAATACTAGACAGAGAATACTATAACAGAGAATACTATACAAAGGATACTATACAGAGAATGCTATACATAGAATACTATTACTATAAAAAGTATACTGTAACAAGATTCAGAGATAACATAATGTGAGATACTACTTCATGACACATCGACCATTTCGTTATGTCATGTTTTGTAACCAGAATCTTCTGGAGGGAGAGCGTGAATTTGCGTATAGATCTATACTGGATTGACTATCCTACACCTTTGTTGTTCGCTACAGTGGGATTTGCTAGTCTACGGGTGCCAAATGTCATTTCTTCCGACGTCTTTCATCGTCGTGTTATAGTCTGATTAGTATGGTAAGAATCATATCACGTTTTGCCTTAATTATACCATTGGTTTTAAGGTAGTTATTACTTCATTGATTAATACAAATAATACTGCAGTACACATATGCATTTTCCCATTATATTCAAATTGTGATCTTCTCACATAAAGGGTAATATAAAACTATATTGTGGTAATGATAGTCATACTTGGGAAAAGCATTCACTTTTACAAAGGAAAAAACATACAATACAGTCAGGTCTTGGTAGAAGACTACTTTTTTATACTAGTAGAAAATATAGGATTTTCTAGGAGTTTTCAAACATATACAAACATTTACATCGATCAATTACAAACATTTTCATCAAACTTATACAAACATTGACACTAAATACTTATGAACTCACCAGATTAAATGTTGATCTAAGCTTTCAAAATAACTTGTATTCTCAGGTCACTAGTACACAGGTACCGATGATCATGTTTTGAGAAGATGGGGAATCTTCAAGACTCATCTTTTATTTTGATTATTCATTTTTGTTGTCTTATTGCTATTAAAGAACACACTTGTATGAAATTATACTATTAATGCAATGGATGATGTTGTTGCTTATTTACTACTTTGCATTGTTATGATATTGCACATGACATCCTCCTCCCCAGAACGTTTCTGCTGTTCTTGGTTTTGGGGTGTGACAGATTGGTATCAGAGCATTGTTTATAGTGAATCGAGTATATCAACCCATAAAAGAGATACAAACTATAAACATATTGGTATTAAAATACTCTGACCAAGAGTTTATACTTTTAAGTACTAAAATACTTAACTAGAAGTATACATAATTACATACCTACATACTTACTATAGAACAGTGTCATACAAGAACATAACAAAAGTATTACTATTGTTGAACATCACAAGTAAGCTCAGGGATGTATGGTCAGTTCTGGGAGTGACATATCCTGATCATCTATGTTGGTCCGATAAGTGATTAGCATATGCCGAGAATGGTTGTGATGTATCAACAAGTCTAAAAACTTACCAACACTACTACAATGAGAACATGAGAACATAACTTAAACTTAAAATACTATAGGAGTATTTTGTATTACTATAATTACTTATTTGAGAAGTAAACATGTCTTTATTAGTATGTCAATAGTTGCTGAGTGGATACACTACGGTTATATGTAACTATGGTGGCATAGACTTAGAATATGTGATCTTTGTTTTACTTCTTGTTCCTTGTTTGATTGTGGACTTAGGGTTAGGGTCTCTTATTCGAAGGTCTATCCTGTTTTGGTTACATATGACTGGTATGCACTACGCAAATGTTGGAGTAACTAATAAAGATCATCTTATAATTATCTTAGTTAGCACATCTATTAAATGATTCTTTTACCCCTAATTATTGCGTAGATATCATGGTTGAATTCCATATCCCCGGAGACCCGTACTTCCCAAATCAGGGCAATGCTGGATGGCTAGATGAAGAGCCAGAAGATGACCATCCAATCCCTTTGGATGATCACCTCGCAGATGGCTTTTCAGATGGTTCTGACTCCGAGCTAGAAGTCAACAACCTACCTCGCAGATGGCTTTTCAGATGGTTCTATTATCCATAGTGGCCAATTTTCTCCAAGAATAAGATCATTATATAGTTAGGGTTACCCTAATTCTCATGGCCTTTCATTTCCATGATCCATGGGTACAAATACACCATGGAGCATTAGCTCACTATATAAGTATGGATGATTTACACAATCAACCCATATATTTAATTAGTCTTCTTTTGATCACTTAATTAATCCTAGATTAATTCTTGATCAATACTAATTAAATAATCTTATTAATATATATTAGAACTTATAATATATTAACAAACCTTAAGTGTTATTTCTCTCATTATAGTCTATCCAAATGCATGATGCCATGCAACCCAAATGGACCATGCCGGGTCGGGTCAAGTCTCACCAATTATAGTTATGGACTTAGACATTAATCCAACAGTCTCCCACTTGGATAAGTCTAAAACTATTATTGCGTATGACTTCAAGAACCGACTGTCAATTGTAGCTCTCAAAAGCTTCTGTCGAACTCTGACCTTGCTGATGAACTCTGACCTTTGTCAATGACTTGTCTATTAGATAAGGGATCATATATTCCTCCATTCTAGATATCATATAGACTGAGACATGGATTATAATCATTCTCTCTGTCCATTTTTTGTTTCCCAATTTCCGATTTATGATGACTACTAATTGAACAAATCAAACCAGTCCTGGCCCGGCCGAGCACTTACATTTGTCATCACCAAATCAACGAGGGGCCCATAGATATCGCTTTTATCCCGAAGGTAAAAGGAATTGATAAACTTCTACTCATATGGCTTGTTCTACTACTTGTTGAATCATGCATAAAGGCACGTTTTATAACATCGAGTTACCGAATGTGTTTTCGTGCAATCAATGTACAACCAACTCATAGTAACAACTCATATCTCTAGGTTTGAAGAATATAAGATATTATCGTCTCATGATCACTCGTGATAAAATCCATGAAGTGATTCCAATGAGCGCGGGTTGAATCCAATACTCAGAACTTATGAGCACTCATAAGTGTTGTAGCCCTTTGTCCAACATCTTAGACCTCTACAAGCCAACCCATGACAGTCTTGATTCATATCTACTTCCAACATATGACCGACTGTGGATGGTTTGAATAAGTTAGTCAATCAGGAAGAACAACCTAGTTATTCTGGAAGTCAAAACATACAAAATGAAACACAAGAATAATTGAATCTAATATGGTATCAAAACCTATGAACATAAATAAAACACCGTATATATATATATATATATATATATATATATATATATATATATATATATATATATATATATCACCATATGATTACACATTATTCATTGTATACTGTTTCAGCTATCAACTTTATTCTTGAGTTTAAAACAATAGTTGTCCCATGCTCCAAGCTTGTACACTATGTTTTCTAACCACCAGTCATGCCATACACCAAGTATGCATACTATGTTTGTCTATGATCTTTACTTTGTGAATTAGATCAATTGAACATAACTCCAATGATCCTCTTTTCACAGTCCCAATCCATTAATGCAAATGCAAGAATTCCAAATTCATGCCATTTACTGAAATCTGTTAGATTCTAAACTTATATGCATTGATCCTCTTGTAATGATTATGCACAAAGTTAGAAAGACTTGACAACAACCATTACAGAGCATTCCAAAGGAGATCAGCTCCTTGGATACATCCTTCTTGCATTAAGTTTCCTAATCTTACACAGATTGAATAATTTCTAACTTTGAAACATTTGCATATTCCATTTTGACTATCACTTCTGAACAAGAGTTGCCTCCTTACAAATTATGTCAATATGGTCCTTCCAGAGTTAACATTATACTTCCAACAGTCCTTGAGCAACCAATCTTTGGTAAACCTTATATTGTCCTCAACAATTGCTTAATCCTTTTAGTCATATCCAATTCTAGACCTTTTTCCTTCTTAATGCCCCAGGCATTTGGAAAATTTTAGAAAGGATGAATATGGCACATGTAATCGATCCTATATCCGAGGCATATGGGACACGATTCATGATGTCTCACATAAAGACTAAACCAGTCTTTTGCTTTAATATTTCTTCTTTGGCACCTACGGTAGAGATCGGAGGTATTTGGCCCCTTTCAGCCCTAGACTGGGTAGATTCTTTCGATTTTCAATTTTCCAGGTTCTCATAATTCAAATTATGAAAAGGGATGTCGTAATTATAATCAAATTTTAGAACGCAAATAATGGACCCATATATTAGAATTTTCTTATGTTGAGCCATTCCAACATAACATTCATATATATACTTGACTAAATACGATTAAAACCTCAATCTAAGCTTTTAGATTTGAGATGAAGTATAATTTCCTCTCCCTTAATTATAGCAAAACAACTTTTTCCCAATTGAAACCTTTTGTTTTCTATAATTAAAATTGCTAACTTGCAACCTTTATCATAATTATCATACTCCCACTAACATGATGATTATTAGCATAACACTTATGCTCCCACTAGCTTTGACATGTACTCAGAAATCAACTGAACTTCTAGAAATCGATACTTTATTGACTTTCTTACCAAAGTTCATATTTTTGATACTAGATTGCTTTGATAAAACTTTATCAATATCATACACCTTTTATTAGATAGGTCACAGGTGTGTATAAACAATTTTAAGAACTATGAAAAGGGATGCCGTAATCATAGTCTTGATTGTTTAGACCTTTGCCACTTCTCACAAGTCCATGTTAGTGTGTTGGTTAACCACACACGCTCCACTAACGACTTTGAGAATGCAAATATCACAATTGCTATCTAGATAAAATCCACTTAGTGAAAGTGTTTCCTTAGCATCATTTTCATGAATCGGAGAGAAACATTATGACACTTAGATTTAATGGTGTATGTGTTCTTATCCATGTGAATATTCAAAACCATAGTCACAAGACAAGGATAATGACAAATCCAAACTCATATGGACTGAACTCAATCTTAATTTCTTGCCACCTGGCAGCTCAAGGGCCTGTCATTACTTCCAAGTTGTTATGCAACCAATTGAGAACTCTAAGAACTCATATGCAAAGCCAACGTTAATTGGAATGGGCACAGAATATGTCAACACGATAGGTTATAAACCTCAAGTCGTGTGCTAGTGAAGAACTTTAGGTTTTATTCTTGATTAGTTCTGGAGACTTTCAAGACCTTTAAGACTCCCACTTTCCTCTTGACATATAAGAGTCTGTTGTCAAATATTCAAGAGATAGTGTGGATTCTAATCAAGACAAACACTTCACACAATTGGCCTTAGCTGGTCTTTGTTTTATCCAAAACATCACAAGTTACCAATTTCAAATGTACAAGAGTAGAAAACTTTTACTCTTACATTTGACAAGTGTTTTAAACCTTCTTTAAGACATGTCACTCAAGTTACACTCTTAGAGTATAACTCTAAGAATTGTTTTTGGAACGAATTATGAATCATCTTCTTGATTTAACCACTTCAACAATTCATAGCTCCTCTTCTTAGCTTACAGAATGCACTTAGAGGATGAATTGTGATAAGGTCTCTAAATCATTAAGATGATCATATAGCATGATACTAAAGTACTCCCCCATCTTTTCAGATTTGAGAAACTTTTATCTTTCTACCTAAGTTGATTCTTCTTATTCGCTCTACCATAGATTGGAACATTTTCCAATGTCTCAGAATTACACTTAGGCTTGTAAGTATAACCATAT
Source organism: Lactuca sativa (assembly GCF_002870075.4). Lineage (NCBI taxonomy): Eukaryota > Viridiplantae > Streptophyta > Magnoliopsida > Asterales > Asteraceae > Lactuca > Lactuca sativa. Next base: position 78,485,738 of record NC_056629.2, on the reverse strand, counting down.
TTACTGAGCTTTAGTAAATTATAACGAATAATCTTATCGATCTTTTGTGGTGGACTTGACCAGCGCATAAGAATGTTTACTCGATCCCTTAGTCCTTCACTTGACTCACATATACATGTGAACAAGGAACTAGTCTTAATTTTCCAAAGATGAAAAATTCTCATTCATCATGATATACAAGTTGCATGATTCCTGTTTCGGTCCAATTGAAACTTGGGTGATGAGGATCTTTCCTTATTTGGTAAATTTAGACATTATCACAAATGAAAGAATCAAATTCACTTTCCAATATTGCTATCAGTGGAATCTTATAAGCAACAATTTTCCACAAACGCCATTGTAAGGATACATAAAATAAATAAAATCAAAAATTTCCTTTTATTTTAAAACTTTGCAGAAAAACTTATCCTTACAATCCATATGAAAACATGTTATTATCTATTCCTAAGCAATATCTCATAACTCCTAAGAAGTAGCTCAAGAATCCAATCTTCAAACTATGTGATAGAAATCCATCTACGTGATCAGATTCAACATATTCTTTCTTTAAGTTCCTTCACTTTTCTTTGATTCATAAAATATCACCATGTGACCCAGTCACATCATGTATCAAGAATCTCAGAATAGAAACATAGCAGAGTTAGATAGTGGACTTTGCCTGAAGTAGAGTCAAACTTATTGACTTTAACACCCTTAGGTAAATTGGCAGCTTGGCAACCAATTCCCCTTCCTTTGGCAATTTAACATATGGACGTTGTGGTAATGGAACATGGGACTATCACAGAATTAGCCTTTCTCTTTACCATTTGGTCAACCGAGTTGACTAAGGCCGATCCCTTTCCATTGGGAAGAGAGAGCTTTACTGGATATCCAATGTGATTATTGTCAATGTCCAGAAGTTTTAGGAAGTTGATCTTAGCAAATAGATAAGATCATTAAGGGTCTTGTCATAGTCTGTTTCATAGGAGTCCCACGGGAGCTCACTATGTGACTTAGAAAGTGATTGGACATCCAACTTTCTCAAGACTTGGACACCCAACTTTCCCGGCTTGTCAATATATGACCACACATAGACCTTTGCTTGCCAATAAGGCTTGAGTGACCTTAAACTTTTCAAGAACTTGTGGGTTAGGGAGAATAATTTGGGAAGGTGAAAGAAGTATGATTTCCATGGGACATCATCTTCATTTAGGAAAGCTTGTTTCAAGAGATTTCGGAAGATCATAAATGTCTAAACCAGACATATTTTGGGAGATATTCAAGATAGTTGATTTAAAGTCCTTAATATGACACACAATATGAAATATTAATGCTAGGACCCAACACAATACTTGAATAACTTGGAATAGGGATGTCGTAATCCAAGCTATAAAATATTTGAAGGTAGGTGAATGACGATTCACCAATTTCCACCAAGATAAACGAAATGTATTATTAGGTTTTAATTGGTTTTGAAACTTCTAGATCTTTGAGATTCATTGAACTTTTCAATGGCATGTTTCAATCTCGAGTGTACCCTTCAGGTTCTATGACTGGGATGTCGAGGATCATAAAACAAGGTGTGAAGTAACCATGCAAATATACTGGGTACCCTTAATATTTACCCCTTAATCGATGTGCAGGTTAACCACACATGCTCCACCAATACTATGATAAATATTAAGTTACCCTTTGCCTACCTTGTTAAATACGAGTTAGTGTGCCGGTTAACCACACACGCTCCACTAACTAACTTAAAAAAAGTGCAAAGCGTAATTTCATGGATTAGCACCTTATTCACATTTTCCTAAGTAACTAAGATTGGGTATTTATAAAAGGTTTAGTTACTTAGTATTTATCATTAATACTTTTAATGAAGGGAGAATTCTAGTCCTTGTCCTACTCGTTCGGCTAACGACCCTCCACCGGTCAAGGAAGTGGTGGGTGAGAGTGGACACCCATTAAACTGCCATTTTATAGGCAGTAACCTTATACCTCCTTATAGACCGGCTTCGTGAATGAGGCCTACTAACAGTAAGACTGACTTACTCTTATACATATATACAAATATTATCAACTTATAATATTATAAAGTATAAGGGTTGAATTTTGACTTTTAAAATTCTAAGGGCTAACTTGGAATTAAAGTATTTATAAGTGAAAACTTTTCAAATTCAAAAACTTGAGGGAAAGTTTTCAAACTATTCAAAACTAATTAATTCCATAACTTATGAGTTTAAAGTAGTTTTAATTAAAAGACTCTTCAAGTTCCATAACTTGAGGACAAGTTATGGAAGACTTTAAACTAATAAAAGAATGTAACTTTTCTTTATTTTGTAACTTACAGAATTAATTAAGGTTACACATTTTGTTACTTAATGAAGTGACTCTTGAACCTCCATAACTTGAGGACAAGACTCTTCATTTTTGTAACCGTTGCCAACTTTTATGAGTTTTATGAAACTTAATTGTGACTTTTCATATAACTTGTGGACAAGTTATAAAAACACATTTTAGAATCAACTCTTAGATTAAAATGGATTGAAAACACATAATTAATTAACTTATCTATTAATCTAAGTAACTCATATGAACAAACATAATTCACATCAAACTTTTTTCATGTAATTAGCATAACTTTTAAACTAATACAAAACATGAATCTATTGACAATTATCTTTGAAATTGGATTAGCATGAACATTACCGCATCAAAAACAAGTTTATAAGTTCAAAAACAGCTTAGGGTAATGTTCCTTGTGCAATTCCAACCAAAACAGCAAACCGCAAGCTGTCAGCACCAAAACTCGTCGAGTTCCTTGAGAAACTCATTGAGTTCATGCCCAAAATGATGAAGTCATCGAGTTTTTTTTTCATAAACTCGTCGAGTTTTATGGTCTGGACAGATTCAACTATGAAAAAACACATTTACATCAAGTATAAGAGAAAGCAAGCCTAGGCTCTGATACCACTGATGGGTTTTGAGCATTCTAAAACTCCTAAGTGTACATGCAACCCTAAATACCTTGGATCTATGTTTTCTCTATTATACATGCAAATATGAACTTTCCAAGGTATTCATCCTAACTAACATAATAACATTGATTCATATGACTATATCAAGTCAGAATTACATACCTCTTTGATGTAGAATGTCTTCATGAAGCTTGAGTGTCTAGTGCCCCAAGTGTGACACCTCAAATGGTTCACATAATACCAAATACACGTGGAATAGATTAGAGAGAAATCCACACTTCATAAAATCGGCTAGCCCTTTCTATTATCCATAGTGGCCAATTTTCTCCAAGAATAAGATCATCATATAGTTAGGGTTACACCATACCCTAGTTTTCATGGCCTTTCATTTCCATGATCCATGGAGAATCTTATGGGTTTTAGCCCAACTTGATAATACATGGAGCATTAGCCCACTATATAAGTATGGATGATTTACACAATCAACCCATATATTTAATTAGTCTTCTTTTGAGCACTTAATTAATCCTAGATTAATTCTTGATCAATACTAATTAAATAATCTTATTAATATATATTAGAACTTATAATATATTAACAAACCTTAAGTGTTATTTCTCTCATTATAGTCTATCCAAATGCATGATGCCATGCAACCCAAATAGACCATGCCAGGTCGGGTCAAGTCTCACCAGTTATAGTTATTGACTTAGACATTAATCCAACAACAACTAGCTGCATCCCACACTGAGGTTATAGAACTTCGAGTGCGTCAGAGAGCTCATGAGCGACATCTTCAGGACGTAGTACGTCAATTGGCATATCTGAGGGTTCACCCGAGGAATAAACGTCGCCAGTAGAAGATGTCTGGCTCATCTTTTCTTTTGGTTTAAGGAATAGCCTTTCGTATCGGTGCTCTATGAAGCACTTTTCTGTAAAATATTCTTGTCATTCAAGTACTTTAACTGGACTTGTAAGCTGTCAAAATTTTGCTACTTCTGATATGATGTAAGACCTACTCTTAGGTCAATTTTTCCCCAAACTTATTACATCCTTAATATCAATGATATTGGCAGTCAGCTAATCTTTTGTAGAAATCTTTGTTCAAATACTTATTCTTGTGATTCTAGAACTCTATGGAACTCATACTTTTATCTAGTTGTTGAACTATGGCGATTTAGTTCGTGGAACTCATTCATTAACTTCACTATTGAATTCTTATCATTGTACTCATCTTTTAAACTTATAGTTGAAAGATGCCTCCTCGCAAGTCAGCAAGGCGTAATCCTCCAATTATTCCAACTCAAACACCACCTCCTCCACAATTCGATACGGCAGCTCTTAATGTTGCAGTAGTTGCGGCTATTGCTACAGCCATGGCACAATACCATAACAACCAGGGAACTAGTGGGGGTGGAACAGTCGTTCATTCCACACAAGGTGACGTCGTCGTGCGCTCGCGAGAGTGCTCTTATAAAGACTTCTCCAACTGTAAACCTCGAATCTTCAATGGAATCGGTGGAGTCATTGCGCTGTCGCAATGGTTCGAGAAGACGGAATCGATCTTTGAGATCTGTTCCTGTAATAAAGGAAGCAAAGTAAAATTTGATGCATGCACCTTCAGTGATAGAGACCTGACGTGGTGGAATAGCCCTGTCAAGTCACTAACTTTAATAGTGGAAAATGCTATGGGCTGGTAAGCTCTAAAAGGACTGATGGCTAAAGAATTCTGCTCGAGGGGCGAGGTTCAGAAAATGGAACAAGAACTCTGGAGTCTGACCATGAATGGCTCTAACATAGTGCCTTATACTTTCAGATTCAGCGATCTAGTGGCGCTATGTCCCAATATGGTTCCCACTGAGGGAAAGAAGATTGAGAGGTACATTTGGGGGCTAGTGCCTCCATTTCAGGGGAATGTCTTAGCTTCAAACCCCACTACTTTCGACAGTGCCAAGCGATTGGCACAGCGACTCATTGACCACGGAGTCTCTACCCCGACAACGATAACAACCCTGGCTATCCCAAAACCCTCCAAAGCCGCCGAAAACAAGCGAAAGTTCTGGGATAACAAGAAAGGCAAGTTGGCGCAGAACTCGGCCAAGAAGCAACAAGTTGTGGCTGTTCATGTCGCGATTGTACCTGCTGCTACAGTGCCAAGGAAGCCGTATACTGGAAATTTTCCCAAGTGCAACAAATACACTTTCCATCATAATGGTGTCTGCCGGAAATGCAGTGCGCTAACTGCAACAGGAAAGGGCACACTGCCCGATTCTGTAAGGCTCCGACAAGGCCAATTAACCAAGTCCCCAGAATTGTTGTGGGTCAGGCTTGCTACGGTTGTGGCGAGGTTGGTCATTTCAAGAGAGACTTCCCGAAGGCAGGGAATGCTGGCGGAGTGGGAAGAATTCTGGCGATAGGCCACGAGGAAGCCGTAGCTGATCCTACGATAGTTACTGGTACGTTTCACCTCGATAATTCATATTCCTGTATACTATTCGATAGCGGAGCAGAGAGAAGCTTCATAAGCCAGAAATTTGCTCCCTTACTTAAACAAAAACCACGTGCACTAGAGGAATCATTCACTGTAGAAATGGAAAACGGGAAAACGGAAAGTACTAACTGCATATACATAGGTTGTACTCTAACTCTAGATGGTCATTCTTTCCAAATAGACCTCATGTCGGTCTCAATTAAAAGTTTCGACGTCTTAATCGGCATGTATTGGTTAAGTCATCTTCGCACCAACATCATGTGATTTGAGAAAGCAGTTTGTCTTAAACTCCCTAACAGCGAAACTCTCGTTATCTACGACTACAAATCTAGTATGAACCTTCGCATCATTTCGTGTATTCAAGCTCAAAAGTGCTTACGAAAGGAATATCATGCAGTCCTTGCTTACATCGTCGATACGAGTCAAGAAGTGAAGGACATTCAGAACATTCCAGAACTACGCGACTTTCCCGACATCTTTCCAGAAGAACTACCGGGATTACCACCGCAACACCAAGTCGAGTTCATAATCGACTTAGTGCCAGGGGCTACTCCGGTAGCCAAATCTCCATATCGTCTGGCACCAGCAGAGATGCAGGAACTTTCCAGTCAGCTTAACGAACTTATCAAGAAGGTATTCATTAGGCCAAGCTTCTCACCATGGGGAGCACCGGTCTTGTTCGTCAAGAAGAAAGACGGATCGTTTCATATGTGCATCGACTACAGGGAACTCAACAAGCTTACTGTTAAAAATCGTTATCCTCTACCCCGCATTGACGATTTATTTGATCAATTTCAAGGAGAAAACTACTTCTAGAAGATAGATCTATGATCTGGGTATCACCAGTTACAAGTGTTAGAGGAGGATGCTCCCAAGATAGCCTTCCGAACTCGTTATGGACACTACGAGTTTGTATTGACACCGTTCGGATTAACCAACGCACCAGCTGCATTCATGGATCTAATGAATAGGGTGTGCCATCCTTACTTGGATCAGTTCGTCATTGTTGTCATCGATGACATACTTATCTACTCTCGAAGTAAGGATGGGCATAGTCAACACCTACGAAGAGTCTTAGAAACATTACGATCGGAGAAGCTCTATGTGAAGTTCTCTAAGTGCGAGTTTTGGATTCAAAGAGTAGAATTCTTGGGCCACGTTGTTAGTGAAGAGGGAATTCACGTGGACCCTTCCAAAATCAAGGCCATTGAGAACTGGTCAGCACCGAAGACACCTACAGACATTCGTCAATTCCTAGGTCTCGCTAGCTACTATCGCAGATTCATACAGAACTTCTCTAGCATAACTAATTGTGACAACCCAAGTTGTTCCGTTACAATTCCCCGTTACCATTAACGGAATATTCCATTTTTGTAAAAAGTTTCGTTAATTAGAGGTCGTCAATTAAATAAATATTTCATTGTTTATATTTTATGTCGTTAAGTCGTGATAAGAGAAGTAAAAACTCGTATTACACATTTCCATTTAGTTGGAAAAATTAGTTTTTATTATTACGACCACTAAATCGGGTGCGACCAAAAGCCCCGCTAAACGACATTATCGGGTAGAATTCCACCATTTCCAAAACTTAGACACTATATAAAATGTTCAAAGCTTTCATTTGAAGCTTTTGGCTTCATTTCATTACTCTCTCTCTCTCTCTCTAACCTCTCTCCTCATCCAAGATCAAGGTCCAAAAACATAGATTTAAGGCTCCAAATCAAAGAGGTAACATTCCTAACTTGTTATCTAACCTCTTTAGCCTTCAAATTAATGTTTAAAATGAGATTTAGGACCTGGAACAAGTGTTTACGGCCAAGGCATATGCTTGGGCTGTAAACACATAAATATGGGGTTTTAGAGCCAATTAACCCCTCCAAACCAACGTTGGGACTTAGATACGACCTTATGGCTTGCAAATCCGGACTTAGAACACCCTAATCATGAATTTTGAGGAGCAAATAGGAGCTTACGGCCAAGGAATGTGCTTGGGCCGTAAACCCCTCAAACATGGGGAGTAAACTCATTTTTACATGTCTAAAAGCCATATAACTCCACCAATAACCTTGGAATAAATCCTAGAATCATCTAAAAATAGTTTGGGGACCTTAAACATGTCAAATACCCTCCATTTAGGAGTTTACGGCCAAAGCTTCCCAAGAAATAGTTCCAGGGCCGTAAACTCATGAAAACATGTTAAAAGGTGCCCTAAATTCATACCAAGGCTTAAGACATAAATTAGGGGCTTGTCCTTTTGGGTTTAGATCAATTAAACTCAACAAAATGAAGGAGTAAAGGGAGTTTACGGCCCAGACATGTGTCAAGGCCGTAAACACCCCTAAACTTGCCCAAAAGATAGTTTTTATTCCCCAAATGGCCTTAGACTACTTCTATAAAATGCTAGGAGTGTAATAAGGGCTTGAAACTTCAATAAAACCATGGTATAGGAGTTCACGGCCGTGAACTCCCTTAGGGATGGTTCATGGGCCGTAAACTCCATAATGGTGCCCTTAAAAGCCTTCAACTCATCCATACCACTTAGATTTGGACCTAGAATAATTCCATGAAGAAGATTGAAGCCTTAAAACACACTAGAACCCTTCACCATGAGTTTACGACCATAAACTCATGGTGAATAGTCCCTGGGCTGTAAACATCATATTAAGGGCTTACTCTTGGAGAGTAAACTCCATTCCTAAGCCATACACGCCTTTAGACGCTACCCGGGACACCCAAACACTTAACCAAAGTGTTTTCTGCTCCTTTGAGTGTGTATATTTGTTTAATTAGTATTAAATATACTAATTATATGTGAACATATGTTATCATATGTTAAATAGGTCATTGAGTGTGTTCGAGTCGTTACGTGACACCGAACGCCCAAACGGCACCTTCGTCGGACCTACTTACACCAGGTGAGTTTATAGGGGGGGGATACAAGTTAAACATGCCAGTTATCATATCAATCACATGTGATTGATAACCCGCATGCACAAGGTTTACCACACTTTACACTGTTTTACCGAGTATGACACTATAATGGTTTTCAATTGTTTCAAAACTCTTACTTATATTGTTTTATCTCAAATCATTTCATACTGGTTTATAAAGGTTCCAAAGATTTCTAAAGGTTTTCACACTGATTTTACCAAGGAATACAAGATGCAATTTTCCTAAATATAAAGGTTTTATAGGATTTTAATCAAAGATCTCTTTCACAACGTATACTTTTACTTGTTAGTTACTGCTGTTTCGCTTATACTTATTTTATACTCCTACTTGGTAACGCTTTCAATTCTTGAAGCGCTTATACCTGTTATTGTCTCTATTTCACTTATACTTGTAGTCGCTTATACCTGATAGACGCTCTTACTTCACTTAATGTCGTCTCTACTTCGTGATACGCTTATACTTGTTCGACACTCCTACTTCACTTGAGACTGCTCCTACTTCACTTGTTAGACACTCCTACTTCACAAGAATCACTTCTACTTGATACACACTCATTCGTAGTTAGATGTATGTCTGTGCTTATATAGGTACATATAAGTAATGATTGAAAGACTTAGGAAGGCTCGTCCGCCCTATTTCCTTTTCTTCGTTGAGATGTGGTCTGGTGGGATCGGATGGCTGTCCGAAGGTCGTTTGATTCATTAGTTATATATTATGTATATATGAGTATGGACATACAGGAATTCTCTAGTCAGTTCAGTTAAGAGTCTCTACCTCTAGTCTACACTTACATTAGAAACACACTACCCACTATTTGGAAGCCTCTACCTCTAGTTCAGCACTTACACACTACCCACTATTTGGAAGTCTCTACTCACTATTTGGGATGCATCTTCAGGACACGGCCTTCTCCGTCGCCTAGTTGGTAACCAGAATCGCCTGTAGGGAGAGCGGACATTATGTGTATAGATCTATACGAGATTGACACCCCCGCACCCAGACTGCTAGCTACAGTCCCGGCCTACCAAGCCAACGGGTGACAAATGTTATATTTAGACGCTTGTAGGGCGTCTGGTACTCTAGTCAGTATGGTTACGAGTATCCCGGGTTACCTTATAATTCTTTGGCCTTAAGGTAACGGTATTTCACCGGCAATTTACACTATATGTTGGTAATTCATTTTCAGAGTCACACTGTTTCGACCTTACAAGACGTATCTTTCATTTGATACTGTCTGGGGTCTGTTTTCTCTGTTTTGACCTTACAAGACGTATCTTTCATTTGATTATTTGTTGGGTCTATTTTCTCTGTTTTGACCTTACAAGATGTATCTTTCATTTGATACTATCTGGGGTCTGAGTCTCTACTTGTTAGACTGAACCAGGCGTGTCGTTAGTTCGATACTCTCCTGAAGTCTATGATTCCTTTGCCTTAGTCAGCAGTCCTCACTGCTGAGGCATATGTTATTTCCATGTTGTCTCTCGCTTACTTTAATAATCAAATTAAGTATTTTGATAATGATAACAATTAAGGGAAAACCGCTTTTTACCACATAACACTGACCAGTCTTGGTAGAAGGCTGCTTTTATTAAAGAAAATATAGGATTTTCTGGAAAGAACTCTAATACACTGTAAACTCTTAAACTACTACTTTTATTAAAGTTATTTGAATAAAAACGTCACTAAATGCTTATGAACTCACCAGCATTTGTAAAAATGCTGATACTCGCTTTTCAAATAACTTGTATTCTCAGGTTAGCTTTAGAAAGGTACATCCCAGGAGTTGTTGATGAAGATAGCTTATTACCTTGCTGTACTTATTACATTTGTCTGTATTACTTTGATGTATTGTAAAGTAACCATGTAAAATTATTACTATTAATGCAATGTTTTGTTGTACTTTGATTACTATATGCATGTGTTGTGATACTTGACATGACGTCATCCACCCCAGAACGTTTCCGCCGTTCCAGTTTTGGGGTGTGACACTAAGCCGCTTACTACACTGACCCATAAAGGTGTGGCCTTTGACTGGAAAGAGAAACAAGAGAAGGCGTTCCAAACGCTAAAGCGATCCTTATGTACCGCACCAATACTATCCCTCCCAGAAGGAATAAAAGACTTCGTAGTCTATTGCGATGCATCCAACCAAGGGCTCGGATGTGTTCTGATGAAACGAGGTAAGGTCAACGCTTATGCCTCGAGACAGCTTAAGACACACGAAGTCAACTACACCACGCATGATCTTGATTTAGGAGCAGTTGTGTTTGCTCTAAAGATCTGGAGACACTATCTGTACGGTACGAAGAGCACGATCTTTACAGACCAAAAAAACCTTCAACACATATTTGATCAGAAGGAGCTCAACATGAGACAACGACGGTGGGTCGAGCTACTAAGTGATTACAAATGCGAAATTCGTTATCATCCCGGCAAGGCCAACGTAGTAGCTGACACCCTAAGCCGGAAAGAATACTCTGGGTGTAGAGTCAAATCGTTGACTATGACTATCCATTAACACTTGTCCACACAAATTAAGGAGGCTCAGCTCGACGCTTTGAAACCTGAAAATGTGGCGGGTGAATCCCTGAGAGGGATGGATAAGAACCTAGAAAGCAAGGGTGGCGAAGCCTTATATCTCATCGACCGAATCTGGACACCGAAACACGGTGGCTTCAGAGACTTGGTCATGACCGAGGTGCACAACACTCGATATTCCGTTCACCTAGGTTCGGATAAGATGTATCTGGATCTTAAAAAGTTATATTGGTGGCCTAACATGAAAGCAGAGATTGCTACCTTCATGAGTAAATGCCTTACTTGCGCAAAGGTTAAGGTCGAATACCATAAACCATCATATTTACTTCAGCAACCAGAGATACCATAATGGAAATGGGAGCGGATTACTATGGACTTCATAACCAAGTTGCCGAAGACAACAGGTGGACTTGATACCATTTGGGTCATCGTCAACAAATTGACCAAATCCGTGTATTTCCTACCAATCAAAGAGACTGACAAGATGGAAAAACTAACAAGAACATACATTAGGGAGATCATACGACTACATAGTGTTTCTATATCTATTATCTCTGATAGGGATAGTAGATTCACTTCGAGGTTCTGGCAGTCGCTACAAAGTTCCCTAGGAACGAGGCTGGACATGAGTACAGCCTACCATCCACAGACCGACGGACAAAGTGAGAGAACTATCCAAACCTTGGAAGATATGTTGAGAGCCTGTGTGATCAAATTTGGGAAGGAATGGGATACTCATTTACCCCTTGTGGAATTTTCCTACAACAACAATTACCACACAAGCATAAAGGTTGCCCCATTTGAAGCCCTCTATAGCCGAAAGTGCAGATCCCCTCTATGTTGGGCTGAGGTGGGTGATGCACATCTAGCTAAAGGATGAGTTCCTGACAGCGCTCTTACATGCCCGGAAATCATACGGGAAATGAAAGAGAAGATCGTTTAGATTCGTGAACGATTAAAAGCCTCTAGAGACCGTCAGAAAAGCTACGTAGACAAATGATGGAAACCTTTGGAATTCCAGGTGGGAGACCGAATCCTTTTGAAAGTCTCACCCTGGAAGGGCTTGATACGCTTCGGAAAGCATGGAAAGCTAAGGGCTTGTTTGATAGTTGCTTATTGAGTCAGATCTGACTGAGTCAGGCACTGACTGGGTCTGAAGCTCTGACTGCATCTGCTTCTGACTGAATCATATTGTTTGATTATGTATCTAACTGACTGTGTTGACTGATAAAAATTACCATTTTGCCTTTTTGTATTTGGATAATATGTATTGTTTTCTATAAGAAATCTAAATAAAATTGTTGATTATAAAAAAAATACAAAATGTCATACAAAATTCAAATGAAACATAAATCATTGAAATTACAAATAGATAGACCCTAAAATTGAAACAAAGCATAAAAAATGCATAAGAAATTAACTTAAACCATTTGAAAGCATTTGATTTGCAATTTGGTTACGCAAAGTACTCATATATTCAACGCCTTCCGAACCCCATTCTATGTTGTCATTTCCTCCACCTTCCGCGTTAGGAGGAACGACATTGTTCTCTTAAAAGCATGCAAATAAGTCATCTTGAATATTATATTTCCTTATAAAATTATGTACTGCGACACAAGCAATGACTATATCTCGTTGAACTGCAAAAGGATAAGGAGCCATTAGTTTTAAGATTGGAAATCTTGCCTTCAATACACCATAAGCATGCTCTATAACATTTCTGAGTTGTGCATGAGCATGATTGAATCTTTCTTCCTTAGTTAACGCCCTTCGTCGTCGAAAATCGGCTAACCAATACCTTGTATTGCGATATGGAGTCATAAATCCATGAGTGTTGGTATATGCAGCGTCACAAAGGTAATATTTATCTGTAAAGGTGAGTGTGACGCCTATTATATAAACAATATAGATAATAATAAAAGATATAGAAAGATTATAAACCTGGTGGAGGAAATGGAAATCCAGAAGTCGGATTAAATGCAAATTCTTTCAAAACTCGTGAATCATGTGCTATGCCCTCCCATCCAGCCCATACAAAGGTGAATATCATATCAAAATCACAAATTCCCAATACATTTAGATAACACTCACCTTTTCCTCTTCCCCTATAACGAGTTTGTTGATCAGCCGGCACAACTGCATGTACAAGAGTACCATCTAACGCACCTATTGCTCCGGGAAATATAGCTTTTAGCCTTCTATGGCGTTCCGAGGTATTTTCAGTTGCACTAGAAGTTGTTGGCACTATAATTTCTTTTGCAAAAGAGATCATTGCAATCCGGACCTCATGAAAACATTTATGAATTGTTTGTGTGGAGTGTTGAAATCTTCTTTTAACCACTCGAAAGCGTTGATTATGCCCTATAACATGTAAAAATATAGCTATCTTCTCTTCAATTCTTATTGTCATACTAGCTTGCAACCAAATTTTTTGAGTAAAATGATTGCATAGTAGTACAAATGCCTCGCGTGAAAGACGCATCATATCGTGACATTGTGTAGAAGTTCCGTATAGCAATTCTTGTGTATATTCATGTCTGCTTAATTTTGAATCATTATCTTTTATTCTTTCAATTATCTCTGCCTTCGTCAAGCCGACATCAACCAATACCACGATAGTAAAAAGAAAGCTAAAATTTCACCATCCGAATCCATATGTAACCTGTGAATTATAAATTGAATCAACCAATACCACGATAGTAAAAAGAAAGCTAAAATTTCACCATCCGAATCCATATGTAACCTGTGAATTATAAATTGAAAACATTTAATTCCACAATATAAAATTTAAAAATTATCCAAATCATAACATAACATTAACTCATAACATAAAATTCAAAGTCATCCAAAAGATTGTAAACGCCATAAAAAAACATCCCAAAAAGATAATGAAAGTGCACATCTAAAAGTAAACTAAAACTAAACTAAAAGTCAATCAAAAAAATCCAATTTTCTTTCCCGCATTCTTCACCCACATCTCACAACTCGAAGGCTTAAGGCGTAACCAAAGCTTTCTAACATCAACACTTTCAGTGAAAAGCAAAAGAGCCGCTTGATATTTTGGATCAAACTCTTCCCACTCTAGTTTATCCAACTTTTCCATACATGGATCCAAATCATTGTCAATATTATTTTTTTCCACCAATGATTTTGCAACTTTGATTATTTCTTTCCCAACTTCTCTTAAGTCTTCATCGAGTGTGTTTACAGGAACATCCTTCTCATTTTGTTTTCCTCTCTTGTTTTTTGCCCGACCACGTGATTCTTCACTTGCGGGAGGGGGCTCTGTTGAGGCCGGAGTTTCCAACTGAGTGCACTCAACATTATCAAAATCATGCTCATTAAATACTTCGGCTGGTGAGGTAGTGTAGAAGATGGACCCCAACTATGAAAACCAGTGGAGGTTGACCCGTCAAACAACTGAGTGCAAAGATGTGGATAAAGTAGTGGTGCATATCTCAATTTCTCTACATACTTGTTCGACTGTTTAAAAATAAAAAATAAAAGGCATTATCAAACTAATTAAGGAAAATAATAAAATTTAATTTTTTACAATTAAAAGTATTAAAACTTTCATCTCTGCTTGCCATTCTTCTTCGGTCATATCAAAAGTGTTTGTGGCAGAATTATAAACATTTCCCGTTTTGTTCTTAAGTTTCACCCAAGCCACGTACTTTGATTTTAAATAGTCATATCGGTTCTTCATTTGCTTTTGATCGACTATAAAATTGTGTTCGGTTTTGAGTTTCTCCGCTACTACCTTCCATGAGTTTGCTTTCAAACTACCACCTTCCCGACCATTACTAGCAATTTCATGTATACATGCATCGAGGAAAGTTTTGTCAACACAATCTTGCTTCCAAACTACTCTAGGCCTCTTTTGGGACATTTCTACTAAATATTAATGTTATAAAAAAAACTTCACCATACAAGTTCAACAAAATAGATTTATCATACAACTTTATAATTCCAACATATAAGGTTCAACATAAAAATTTTGATTTCGAAATATATATACTTTAGAAAAATATTTGATTTAAGCATTGATCATATAAACATATAATATATCTCTATTTCTATTTCTCTTAAACCTAGTTATGGTTGTCATCTTTTTTTTTTTTTTTTACTTTACAGAATCACAAGAACCACATGGAGTAGTTGTAAGGTAGCTTTCATGATATGAATGTAAAATGACATATTATGGTGGAAACAACACATCATGCACCCTAAGAAGTCTTTTCCATTCAATCTAATTTATTAGCTACAACATGCACCCTTGAGTGTACTGTTGTTTTAAAAATTCAAAGTTCCATGTTCCTGTATCTAAATTGCAAACAACATAAAAACCAAATGCATGCACCGAGTTCAACAAATGATGTATAATTAATTCTCAATTTCTAAACAAGGATAATCGGATATGATATTATAAAGCTATATATCAAATAACATATAATTGCAATAATTTTATGCATATTATCTAATTTCCAGCAACAAATATCATTTGATTTCAAGAAACAAATACAAAAAGGAGTTTGTTTTTGCTTCCAGTTTAGCAAAAACTGCATTTGATTTATATCATACATATCAAATAACATATAATTGTAGCAATACTATGCATCTTATCTGATTTTCTAATTTTCAGCAACAAATATCATTTGTTTTCAAGAAAAAAATACCATATGTTTTCATTTTTGCTTCCAATTCAGAAAAAAATAACATTTGATTTCATATCCTACATATCAAAGAACATGTAATTACAGCAATACTATGTATATTATCCGATTTCTAGAAACAAATATCAGTAGGTTTCGTTTGCATCCAATCCAGAAAAACAAACAAAAAACAAACAAAAAAAACTGTTGAAGACCTTACCTTCTTCTAATGCAGTGGGTGGAAGTCGACTGGAGATGGTGATCAACCGGCAGAGGTGGTCGACTGGTAGAGAGTAGAGGCGACGACACTTGTGTGATTCTCCTTCGCGATAGCTAATGAAAAACCGATAGAAAAGTGTTGGAGTATTGTGTAGCAGCGTAGGGTTTAGAAACAAGAATAACAAAAAAGACTCAATCAGCTACAATTTTTGGATGGTTGGGTACGAGGCATAATGACCCGGTAAGAGGTTAAAAGTTTTGTAATCAAACGCCCTTACCGGACCGAGTAAGAGATAACCTCTTACTGGACCCAGTAAGAGGTAAAACAAACAAGCCCTAAATCCAAGATACGTAGGGCCTTTTGAGATTCTCGCTAGAATCGGCCATGTAGCTTACAAACTCAATCTACCACGTGAACTCAGTAATGTACATTCTACTTTCCACGTCTCGAACTTGAAAAAGTGTCTGTCCGATGAGACTCTTGTAATCCCACTCGACGAGATCGAGATCAACGAGAGCCTCAACTTCGTGGAAGAACCTGTGGAGATCATGGACCGAGAGGTCAAGCAAACGAAACTAAGTCGTATCCCAATAGTGAAGGTTCGTTGGAACGCCAAGCGAGGACCTAAATTCACTTGGGAGCGCGAGGATTAAATGAAATTGAAATATCCTCATCTTTTTACTTAGTTATTGGTAACTACTTATTTGCTTAAACTCTAATTTCGGGACGAAATTCCCTTTAACGGGGGGATGATGTGACATCTCAAAATTTCTATCTTATAACAATCCCTGTATTCAATCAAAGTCAAACTTACTTCTGCTAATTTTTAGCAATTTTGGAGTCAGTTTGGGTGTTTTAATCATAAATACATCAGATATAATTATAGGAAGTATACTCTAGAGTTAAATGTGCAACACTTAAGTCTCAAAACTCCAAGGGTTTGGAGTTTATGGCCATAAAATGTAGTTTACAGCCGTAAACTCTAGGGTAAAAATATGACACTTAGTCATTTTTACACCCTTTCAAGCCTAGAAACTCATTCTCTCTCAAGTATCATCTGAGTTTTCACTAGATCTTCAACTTTGTAAGTGATTCTTTCCTTGATTAGTTGATATACTTCAATATCTAGTGTTTGTACATGATTTCATCCATGAAATCTCTTCATTTGATAGATCTTCAAGTGTTCTTCATTTCACCAAGAACACCAAGAACACACACTAGTGTTCTTGAGCCTTAAACATCCTTACAAGCTTCTATATTGTAATTACTCTTGTCTTAGCTGTTTTTAGACTTTAATCAACTAGTTTACACCTAGAAAACATCAAGAAAACAAGATCAAAAGGGTGTTTACGGCCAAGGAAATCTCCTTGGGCTGTAAACCCTAATTAAGGGTGCAAATGAACCCTAATCCATTCCAAAGCCTTGGGACCAAGTCTAGAACACTTCTAACATGAGCTAAGGACCTTAAACATTGAAATGGTACAAAATACCATGAGTTTATGGCCGTAAAGTCATGAAGAAATGGTCCTTGGGCCGTAAACCCTAGTTAGCGGTGCAATCTTGCCACCATTCCTTCCTAAGGCTTAGACTTGATCATAAAACACTTCATTGTGACTTGTAAGACCTTATAACACAACTTGGTACTTAATACCATGACCTTACGGCCGTAAACTCATGGGGAAATTACCCCTTGGCCGTAAACTCATGTGGTTATTACTATATGGGCCATAAACTCCGATGAGAGGCCCTACACCCTTATATGCAACCCTATGTGGTTTAACACTTCAGTACAAGTGTTTCCTAGACCTAAGGTTGTTCCATTACATAATTAGTTGTTATAAACACTAATTTTAAGCACATATGTGTCATTTTATGTTAAATAGGATCCGTGTGTGCTCAAGTCTTCACTTGACACTTAGCATGCTTTACCGATCTTACATTCGCATCACTCACTTCAGGTGAGTTCATAACCCTTAACTTATCTTTTAAATGATTTTAAATGCATTTATGGGGGAATACAAGTAGAAAACATGCTAGTTATATAATCAATCACATGTGATTTATAACTGTGTTGCAAACAAGGGTTTCATAAACTTCAAACTGTGTTTCAATACAAACTACTTTTAAATCGTTTTATAAAATGACATCAAGTCATTATTTATTTATTGTTCAAAACTCTTTAAATGTATTACAAAAACACTTTTTAACTTATATATAATGTCAAAATCATGTCTATATATGTATAGTTATATACATAATGTTTAAAGGACCTAGGACTGGTAGCTCGCTTTATTTCCTTTTCCTTGTTTGGATGTGGACTTAGGGTATCGTCCAGTTGTCTGAAGGTCGTCTAAATATTAGATATATATATTATGTACACATATGTAGACATAAAAGTTCTATTCAATCAGTTCAGTACCTTTGGGTAGCAAAGGTATACATCCATCTATTCATATACATAACTTAATAGTAAACTATAATAGGTATAGTTTAGGAGAATACTATCATATACAAGTACTATAACAGATAATACTAGACAGAGAATACTATAACGGAGAATACTATACAAAGGATACTAGACAGAGAATGCTATACATAGAATACTATTACTATGACAAGTATACTGTAACAAGATTAAGAGATAACATAATGTGAGATACTACTTCATGACACATCGACCATTTCGTTATGTCATGATTTGTAACCAGAATCTCCTGGAGTGAGAGCGTGAATTTGCGTATAGATCTATACTGGATTGACTATCCTACACCTTTGCTGTTCGCTACAGTGGGATTTGCAAGTCTACGGGTGCCAAATGTCATTTCTTCCGACGTCTTTCATCGTCATGTTATAGTCCGATTAGTATGGTAACAATCATATCACGTTTTGCCTTAATTAAACCATTGATTTTAAGGTAGTTATTACTTCATTGATTAATACAAATAATATTGCAGTACACATATGCATTTTCCCACTATATTCAAATTGTGATCTTCTCACATAAAGGGTAATATAGAACTATATTTTGGTAATGATAGTCATACTTGGGAAAAGCATTCACTTTTACAAAGGAACAAACATACAATACAGTCGGGTCTTGGTAGAAGACTACTTTTTATACTAGTAGAAAATATAGGATTTTCTAGGAGTTTTCAAACATATACAAACATTTACATCGATCAATTACAAACATTTTCATCAAACTTATACAAACATTGACACTAAATACTTATGAACTCACCAGCTTAAATGCTGATCTACGCTTTCAAAATAACTTGTATTCTCAGTTCACCAGTAGACAGGTACCGATGATCAGGGTTTGAGAAGACGGGGCATCTTGTAGACTCGTCTTATATTTTGATTATTCATTTTTGGTGTCTTATTACTATTAAAGAACACACTTTTATGAAATTATACTATTAATGCAATGGATGATGTTGTTGCTTATTTACTACTTTGCATTGTTATGATACTGTACATGACGTCCTCCTCCCCAGAACGTTTCCGCCATTCTTGGTTTTGGGGTATGACATACAATGACTTGGAATTGCTGATAAATGTTAATTATAGGTTTATAACAACGATTATGACTATAATTAAATTTACACTTAAATAAAATAAGCATAGCTTAACTTATAGAGTAATCTAGTGAAAACCGAGAATTATGCGGGAAGAACTTTGATCTAGGAGCTTCTATTTACCGGCTATCTGATAGCCTAGTGCTTCGCCAAAGGGTTTAGGAATTGAGGAGTAAAGGGGCTAAAGGTTGGAAAGAGATCTAGAGAGAAGTGGAGTGAAGAGATAAAGAACTTGTTTCCCCCTTAGGATGGTTACCTCCCAGAATCATCAGCAAAACAATGTCGAATAACAATTCCCAAGTCGTCTCTCAATATTCTATTAAGGATTTTCCTTAGTACTTGATTCCACACAGTACTATCTTAACCGATTCGTATTTAAACACAAAATGACGCTTTAGTTTCTTTTTATGACCGCTCAATAACCTGCCGACCTAATTCCAATATCACCTTTACTTAAGTGACTTTTCATAAATACTCTTCCTTTTACAAGGATAATAGGATCCACAAAATTAACCATTCTGTGTTTCTTTCGGGTTTCGACCTTTTTTGGACTTCGATAGTTCATACATCATCATTAACGTAAGTATTTAAGAAGATCTAAGAATGGTATCAGATTCAAATACCCCAAGTTATTCTTTGATAACGGGTCTATGAAAATGTCCTACATTGACCAATTCCTTACATACGTGATACCTAGGAAGGTATACTTTTGTCGCTTAGTCGATTCTGACCTATGTTATATCATGATTCTACACAACCATGGACACTTGATATTAAGATCTAAGGTGAGATCATTCCTGTTGGGTCGAATGTATGTAGTGTGGAGTTGAAAGTAATTAGAGTCTGTAAGGTGTCGAAAGCAGTATGATTTTCACACTCTAACTATTTAACAAGTCATTTTAGTTTCGATACTTGAATATCAAGTCCTTGTTATTTTTCTGTGAGTCTGTTGTACCCTATAAATAGGGTAAGTACATAGAGTAGAGTAACGATCGAACTAAGCGTCATTCTTACTTGTACTCTCATTTTATCTTGTACTCATTGAGACTTAATCGAGACAAACAGATCTTATTTAGATCATGTATCCATTTACAACTTTTATTGATTCATACTTGTTCTTAATAAATCTCTAACTCACATTAGTTGGTATCAGAGCAAGATTCACTCAATCGATTGACGTCTTCTCATATCTTTCATTTTTTTAATCGCTCCTTACGATTCAAAATTTTTCGCAAATTGAATCAGGAAATTGGTGTCAATTGATTGTATTGAATTCATTCAGCACTATGTGTGTTAGATCGATTAATTTCCTATCAATCTCTAATTTATTTTCTTCTTAGATCTCTATTTGAATAAAAAATCCTCTTTCTATGAAATCTGTACAACAATGGCGAATTTCAATATGAATACGATGTCTAGTTTCTCTCACTTGCGCAGATCATCAATAAAGATTTTGATGTGGATTCCGGAGTATTATGAGCAATGGGTTGATAGGATGGAGGATTATCTGAATGGAATTGATGAACATCTGATGAGATCCATCAAAATAGGAGAATTTTATCAAGCGATGTTAGTCAATATTGGTACGTCTGCAAGTTCTGATGACATGATCACAAGAGGATCCAAGAGGAAGGAAAACGACAAGAAATGTATGTGTGAATTACATGGTGCTCTTCCACTAGTAGTCTACAATTACGTTCAGGGTTGTAAAACTATAAAGGAAATTTGGGATACACTGAAGGAGAAATATCAAGGAAATGAGAAGACAAAGAAGAGTTCTTTCAAACAATGCTTGCTTGAGTTGGGAGAGCTCAAGCAGAAGGAAACAAAATTCAATCGAATCATACTATGATCGATTGAATGAATTGTTCTTCAAGTGCTCTTGCTTTGAAGTGACACGTTCTTCACTTGAGTTCAATCTCACCTTTCTCATGGTTTAAGAAAGGAATGGAGAAATATTAGTTTGATGATCAAGACACAAGAAAGCTTTGATGGTTACTCTCTTGAAAATCTGTATAATGTCCTGAAAGCATATGAAAGTGAGATTAATGATATTGTTGAAGAAAGTAAACTGAATATGGGAGGACCTTTGGCTTTGGTATCAAAAGTTGGTCCAAAGGAATCTGAAGTCGTATCTGATGAAGAAACCAAGAATGGTGAATATGGTTTCTTGTTTAACTTCGATGATGAACCTGTTCCATACTACTCGAACAACAAAATGAAGAAATTCTTTAAGAAGCCTTTTAATCCAATATTCAAGAATAGTAATGAGATCAAAGGAAACATTTCATCTGTAAAAAGTAAGAATGATGATTTGAAAGTAGAGAATAAGGATGTTAAGGGTTCGTATGAGAAGAAAAAAGAGTTGGAACTGAATGAGACTCAGGTTTGGACTGTAACTACTGCAATGGGTCGAATCATTTGGCTAAGGATTTCATGCTCAAGAAGAAAGAAGAGAAAAAGGAGAGAGTCTAGGATGAGGCTTACTATGCTGAGAAGATTGAGGAGATTCGATGTTGCACAAATGGTGTTTATTTGATTGCTAGAGAAGATGACAAGGAAAAGGGCATATATCAAATTTGGTCTTTTGGATCGGATGAAGATGAGATGCGCCATCCGACTCATGGCGCAATGTATGAAAAACTAGAAGAGGATGAGAAGGATGAAAAAGATGAGATCACTGGAAGGTGTTTCGTGTTGACAGACTCGACTAAATCACCGATGACTGCAAAGGTACATGATCTTCTTAACTCATTTAAAATTCCTTCATCTTCTTATAATGATATTTTGTCTGAGTTTGATAATACGTGTTCTCATCTTAATGACATGTTAATCTCCATGAGTAGTGAAGCAGATAAGTCCAAATCTCAACTATCGCTAGAAATAGACTTGAAGAAAAGAAGGGACTAGAAGAATCTCTTGATCTTAGAATAACAAATTTTTTAGTAGATTGAGACTCACCTAGAGTGGACAATTTGATGCTTATTAAACAAAGAAACATATATTGTAATTCTGCTAAACGTCTGTATGGTAAACTGATAAAATTATATCATTTGGTTGACATATGCGATGAACATCATTGGAAATTGCTTCCTTTTCTTTTGTATAAAAGAGAACAAATTGATGAAACATCATATGACTGTGAAAGTAATATAACATAATATGATAAAATTCCTAATGATTTATGCATATGGTATTGTAAATATAAATGAATATCTGAATGCTGATGATCTTATGAATATTATGAATGAGACCTTAACCAAAAATGAACATGTAAAGATTTTGAACATGATTGGGAAGTCGACACTTGGTTCTCAACAAAATTTTGTTGATATCAAAGATAATTCTAACAATATCAGTGAAATTGAGGCAGAGTAATGTGTCGATTGCTCATGATTGTCTGTCATTAGTGTCAATTCAATGGCTAAAGGCAAAGAATTTAATGATTCAATGTCGAAAGTAAACAATGATGAACCTTCAAAATCCAAAGTCAGTAATTGTCATGATCATGTTGTGGTTAACGACTATATGAGTGATTAGGATGAAGTTTCGAATGAGAAAACAATTCCAAGAGTTATTGCAGATCAATTCTTTGAAGATTCAAATGAGTACACGAAAGTGTTCAAAGACAAAGGAAAACATTATCTTGAATAAAAATAGTGGTTTATCCTACGTTCAAGGATTCAGAAGAAGTTGTCTTTCCAAATCAAGTCGTTGTCACCAAAGGAAATGGTGATAATATGGCTCCTGAATTGAACAAATTGGTAAAGGAACACAATGAGAGTTTGAAGAAAGAAGGATTTTATTCGAATCAAAACACAATCGCAAATGGTTTGAACAACAATTCAAAACTTTTCAACAACAAAATAAACCAAAACATGTTTGGGCTGTAAAAACAGAAAAATCAGCTTTTGATAATAAAAACAAAGAAAAATGTGTTGATTCTTTGCCTAAAGATTTAAAACTAATGGGTTTTCAACATAACAAACAATCCCTCTGTGTGCATGCAACCCTAATTTGTAGGATCTAGGTTTTCTCTAATTGAACATACATGTATTGAACACAAAAGAATAAACCCTAGGAGATACCTACTATTTTTGAAATTCATATTAACAGATAGTAAACATACCTTTGATTGTTATGTAGTAATAATAATTTATATCCAAGAGTTGTTGAAGCTTAAGAGAAAGTGTCACAAGTGTCACACCTCTAATGGCTCACAAACACACTTAGCAAGAGAATGGTATGAGAGAGGAGTCTTGAAAATTCCGTCTCTTATTATGGTTAGGAGTGGCCGAAATCTCAAAGAGGTATAGCCCTTTATATAGTTGTTGGTAGCGTAGAGCCAAAGCTAGGGTTTTAAGGAGGAAACCCTAATTCCTTAGCTTAAGGCCTAAGCAACCCAAGAACCTCATCCAAAAGGCCCTTGGACGAAATTTTTAGGGTATTCCTAGAAGATTTCGTCCAACCTTTTTAGGAAGGTTCTAGAGCCCAATTCCACAACTATCAATAAATTGCCAAACAGCCCCTGCACTTTTAATTAGTTTCTTTAATCCCAAAATTAATTCCAAACTAATTTCTGAATAAATATTAATCAAATAATATGTTTTCTAATTAATGTATTATTTTCATAATACATTAATAAACCATTTATTTCAATTTATTAATCAAATAAATTTATCCTTTTCTCCAAAAGTCATCATGTCTAGTTACTAGTGTGAAGGCAACCCAAAAGGACTTTGCAACTATCAATTTAAGTACATACCAATTATAGTAATGGGCTTAGACACCTAATCTAACAGTCTCCCACTTGGATAAGTCTAATAACTATAGTTTCAAGCATTACTTCAAAATTTGATTAGTAAATTGTAGCTCTCAAAGCTGCTGTCGAACTTTGACCCAGTCCGTTATGTGTCCTTAGATAAGTGATCAAGTATTCCTTCGTTCTACAAGATATCGTATAGACATGATACATGGATTATAACCAATCTCTCTGTCTAAGATTTTTTTTCCCAATTTCTGATTTATGATGACTGAACTCAGACTACTAATTGAACACATCAACTTAGTCTAGGCTTAGCCAAGCGCTTAAGATGTCATCATCAAACTATCAAGGGGCCCACATATATCGTTTTTTCCCGTTAGGGAAAAAGGAACGAATAAACTTCGAATCATATGCTTGCACTATTCACTCATCAAATCATGCACAACAATACGTTTTATAACATCAAGTTACTAATGCATTTACGTATCATCAATGCACAACCGACACGTAAACAACAACTCATATATCTCCGTTTCAAGAATATAAGATATTATCGTCTCAAAATTACTCGTGATAAAATCCATGAAGTAATTATTGGAGTGTGGGTTAATCCAATACTCAAAATCCCCATTTCCAAGTACTAATGAACATTATAGAAAGCCATTGCTATGTCTAATCTCTATAGACAATCTACAATTCAATTCGTGACATTCTTAATTCGCCACTTACTTCCAAAAGTACAAGCGAATGTGGATGTTTGAATAATCCAATTATTCAGGAAGTAAAACATCCGAAGTTACACACAATAATAACCTAATTAACTATGGTCTCAAATCTATTAAATATAAATAAAAATCATATTATTAAATCGCCATACTAATTAGACTTTATTTATTGTATAATGTTTCGAGTAATCAACTAAACACTCGAATTAAACTTCAGTCATACCATGTTATAAAGCATGCATACTATGTTTCTCTATGGTCCTTCCTTTATGAACATATCGATTGCACACTATTCCAATGATGCTCATTTCACAATTTCAAATTCTTGTTACTACTAAATGTGTTAGAACTCAACTTTACATGCAATGGTTATCTATGATGTCGAGGCTTCAAAGTCACAGAGACTGAGCCAATGATATTACGGAACGTTCCACTAGAACTTTGTTACTTAAAACAATTTCATGGTAACAAAGTTTCAAATTCAGGGTACACTCCTTGAACAACTTCCTTGCATTAAAGTTCCTAACTCCATGTAAATTTCAATAACAAACTCCCACTATGGAAATATTACCGTAGTCTTATATGACTATCAATTCTGAACAAGAGCTACCTCCATTCAGAATTATGTCAATATGGCGTGTCCAAAAACTATTCTTTTAACTATCTTACAAGCAACCAATCTTTAGTAAACCTCAGAGTATTCTTGACAGTTGTTTAACAACTTTAGTCACACCATGTTCTAGTCCTTTTTCCCTCTCAATGTCCTAGGCATTTGGAAAACTTAGAACAAGTGAATATTATACATATATGATCAACTCTATATGTGAAGCAGATGGGACTTGATTCATAATGTCTTATACAAAGACATGGTATCTGTTCAATCTCTTGCTATAATATTTACATATATCGAATTTCCTATGTTTAAGCATTTTAACACCATATTCATATATGTCTAAGACTAAGTTTTGTTAAAAGCTTCGATCTAAGCTTTTAGATTTGAAATGAAGTATGAGTGCACTCTCCCTTAAATCTTTCTATAGCTTTGCAACCTGATTCAAAGACTGCATTTTGGAGCATCATGTGAACAGTTGAAATTTTGACACTTGTCTAAAAAGCAGCTACTGTAACAACACATGAAGTGTAACATTTATGATGTCTCATATTATTCTGTATATATTTCCTCCAGAATAAATATGATGAATGATCAGCCACAACAAGATGTAGAACCACAACCACAACCACAACAAGAACTAGAACCACATCCACAGCCACAACCACAACCGAGGAAAAAAAGAATAGCCACAAGACTAATCGACCATAAAGAGCCACAAGAAGTTGATTTCAACAATATTGGTCAGCATATTGGGAAGAAACAAAGTAATTTTGCTAACGAGTGTGGTGTTATTATGAGGTCGATGATTTTTGTTGAATATACGAGTTGGAAGAAAGTGCCAATTGCTCAAAAAGATATGCTATGGTCGACAATTAAGGTTCGTTATCTACATAAGACCTGTTACATGTACTTTCATCTAATCAAGATGTGTTATTAATACTTAGTATCCTTATTCTAAAGCCAAAACAGATATGTTGGAATATTCCGAATGACAACCGTAAAAAAGATGTGCTTAGAACATGCAACAGCCAATGGAGAGCCTTCAAGAAAAGGCTTAAAAAGAAATGTGATAACTAAAGAGATCCACTTGAGACCTACTCGTATTTGGAAAGAAGTACATTACAGAGCTTTAGATAGAGAATATCATCAGATGAGTTCCAAGTGTGTTGGACTTTAATTGCACATAAATATATTACTTATTGTGTTGCATTGTTTTAACTGTGTTAATTAATTTCATTTGCAGGAGATAAGTGAGAAAGCGAGGGCGAGTTCAATGCATAATAAGAATCCTGCCTGTGTAGGACCACTTGGTTACAGGGGCAAGAAAGTTGAGTAGGAACAAGAGATGGCATCTGGTCAATTGACACCCCAATTGTATCAGATAAAAAGCGAGCGTTCACTGCGTTGTGTTATGGGTAGAAGATCTAAAAATGAGTTGGGGTCGAACATAATACCGCCTACCATACAGCCCATAGTGGACAAGCTTGTAAGAAAAATCTTTTAATCATTTATATCTAAGTAATTACTCTCATTGGTTTGTTGTTTTCGTTAACAGATTGATGTCCAGACTCAAATCTCTGAAGGAGATTTGGTGCTCAGTCCAGGAGAGGACTTGTTGACAAAGATAATAGGATCGGAGCACCCAGGCCGTACCAAGGCTGTTGGTCATGATGTTGGATTGAGAAAAGGGATGCAAGGGACTGATAAAAAAAAAGAGGAAAAAACATGAAAATGAAACTATTGATAAACTACAGGCAATGATAGATATGATGGGCTCCCACCTGGCAAAGCTACAAGCACACTTTGACTTACAGCATGGGTCTAGGAACCATGCCCCGGATGATGTAAGCTTAGGGGTTCAACAAAATAATTGTGGATCGACTCCAACATTAGATGCTTTGGATGCGATAAAGGTAAATGCGTGTATTTATTCTCCAGTAACATCTAGAAACAATAAAAACTAAACCTGTTAACCTGTTAGTAGAGAAATTATGTTCATGACTAGGGATGAGAAACAAAACTGAGTACTAATGTTTTTCTAATTATTTTTTTTAGTGATAACATATTTTTTTAACTGATTTAACTAATATTTTTTTCTTGGATGTTAAATATTGCTTGATTCCATATCATCAGAAGTGGTACTGTAATTCTTTGTATATTCTTATAATTGCACAAATTATTATAAATATATATAAAAAGTAAACATTCGTTTGTGAGATATGAACACTGGAGCTAAAAGTGCTACCTAATGTATTTTTTTAATTATATTTTTATCAATGACTATTATGGTTTATTTAACATTTCCACATAAAAAACATTGTTTATCTGTATAATCTGTGTTATAAATTGATAGTCTATAACTATTGTACCATTATTTTTATAAAATGATATTAAAAAATATAAGAGTGTTAAAAGGAACCTGTTGCTTATCTAGAAACCAGGGTCCAAGCCTATTGTGGAAAAAAGGGTAAAAGTCTATTACGGCTCGGTTGTTTGTATGAATCAGTATATATTTTGTTTTCATATGCCCCAGTTATATTGAAGGGAACCGATTCTAATATTCATAGGCAGTTGGGACGGAAAGTGTTGTATGACCCGGTTATATAAATGCAAACCGAGCTCTATCTGTAATAAAAAGACCCAGTTTAGAACCGGGTTCTATTACGGAATCCACATAGGACTCGCCAGCATCAAACCCGGTTGCAAAACCGACTTCTTTAAGCTATTTAACCGTGTCTTTTAACATTTTTTGTAGCGGTGTTAGATGTGCTTTTAAAATTTCGGAATATCATTTTCAAATAAATACAACAATTTATACCCTAGTAATGGAATCTACATCAACGGTAAGTTCTAAAATTTCTTGTTACATTTAGTAAAAAACAAGAGCACGTTTTATGAAATTTAGCCTTTGTTCTTTGGAATTTGGATATGTTCTAGAAATTTCAGAATATGTTTGTTACTTTAAAAAATAATGTTTAGTTTGGAATTTGAAATTTGGAATTTAAATCCTAGATACAAATATTTTGTGCTAAAAATATATATTTTATGCAACATAAATATGATTTAGAACCAAATTGGTTTAGTAGAAATAACGGTCATTTAAATTAAGCTGAAAATTTTCTTATATTCCTATCTATCTATCTATATATATATATATATATATATATATATATATATATATATATATATATATATATATATATATATATATATATATATATATATATAAAAGGTCACACGATTAGCAAGATGTTTTATATAGGGAATGTTCCTCAAAACTAGCTAGTAGCGGGTAGCAGATAAAGAGTAGTGGGTAGCTGGTAGCTTATAGTGTTTTGTTAAACGCTACATGAGATATTTTTTTATATTTGAAGCATCTATAATATATATTAAAACAGAAACATTATGAAATCATCTTAAACAATCAGACCTTTGATTGTGTTACCTTTATAGGTTTTAATCCCTTAGATCAATTTGCTTACCTCACCTTCACTGAGTTAATTTCACACCCCGGTTATTTGGATAAGATACTATAATTAAGAAGAATTTTAATTATGGAAACGATATTGCAATAAATGTCGAATGATACTATAACTAACCTACATCCGTTGAAAAGGGGAATGTATTTAATTACAATATAAACGTATGAAACTTAAATGATACAATACACAAAGAGATAAAAGTACATTACTATTGGTTGCATCTCGACCGATGAAAGTTAAATGCAAGATATAGCAACGTACTTCCATCTTGTTTGTGAAATATAACATCAAACTTTTATTAATAATTCTTATTTTAAAAAATGTTATATTTTTATTTTCTTATTAAATCATTGTATTTTCAAGCGATATATAAAGCTTTTTCTTAATTGAAGAGCTGGAACTTTGAAGGTCCAGGGTCAACCTCTTCATCTTTAAATTAGCCATTTAGTCATCCTCACTTTGTTGTTGATATTTTTCAACCACAAATCCAATATTTGTTCCTGGCCTACAACGTGGGTTGATGGTTTTTGCTCTGTCATCTTCTGAGCCATGCAAACCAGGTTTTGTTTAACCTTGTCATACCCTAAAAACACAGTAAAAACAAACACTTTATAAACAAACACTTTATAAAGTTTACAATCATTCAGAAACTTTCACCTTTTATATGAAGGTCACTATCATAGCTATATTGATTTTGATAGATATGGTTGCTATATGTTAAGAAATTCTATATTTGTGCAAATTTTTTGACACCTACTTTGTGTTTATTATTGATCTTTTACTCGTGGTTTCTTCGGGTTGTAACCAAGATAATCAGACATTTCATTTTATTTTTTTAAACATTTCAATAATCAATAACACGAAGTTTTCATTTTATCTTATTTTTTAATGTGTCGGTTTTTTATAACTTTATATGTGTTTTTGTATATGTTTCCCCACGTTTTACGCGAACCATAATCTAGTTTTGATTAAACTAAACGCTAAAAGTTTTTATGTCAAACGCAGTTTTTCGTTCAAAATGGTGCGTTTTGTCAAATGTTAGAAGCTAGAAGCTTCCAAACGTTTCCAAAAACTACATACCTAACACGCCCATAATCACCCGGTATTTTTGCCATTTATGCTAAACGACGAAACAAATTAGATTACTACTTGCAAGACAAGCTTTAAAATTGTTAATTATCATGACTTCTTTCGTCGCTGCCCCACAACTGCCCTATACCGTCATACCTAATGATCTTAATTATTTATTTGACTTATGAAATTATTAGAAGTCAAAGTTGTCTCTTGGGAATTGACTTCACTACATGTCCACCACACAAAATATATTTGCTCATTTCATGAGCAACAACCACATTTTTATGTTTTTTTTCATACATATATACATAGATGCATAGTTACATACACAATCTTTCTCTCTATCTCTCTCTTTCTCTTTCTCTCTCTCTCTCACTCTCTCTCTCTCTCTCTCTCACACACACACACACACACACACACACATATATATATATATATATATATATATATATATATATATATATATATATATATATATATATATATATATATATATATATATATATATATATATATATATATATATATATATATATATATATATATATATATATATATATATATATATATATATATATATATATATATATATATATAAGAAGGGAATTTAAATATTAGAGCAAAGTCAATTTCCTTGGATACTTAAAGCAAATGGATTTGTTAGGACTTAAATATAAGAAAACAAAAGCATTGGATGATTAATATTAATTTATTGAAGGCTTAATATGTTTCGTAAAGGACCTGAATAGATAGGAAGCCCTTGAATAATAGTAATTATTGTATTAATTATACGCGAACAACATATATAAAATAACGGGAAAAGTTGCATAGAAATTGTAACGACTTATGCGCAACAAAATTTATTTTGTTATACAAAATGAAAACATATTTCCAGACGTTTTATTATTTATTTAAGGTAATCCGTATTTTCCGTTGGCTACTAATCAAAGTTTCGGAATTGTGTGGCCGATAGTCGGTGTGGGCACCGTAATGTTTGTTGTTACCGACGTGGAACGTTCATAACAGCTAACAGGGATAAAACCGCCCACCCGTTTTGTTGTCCTCCGTTGCCACGGTAACGAGCTGCAACCCATACTTAAGTATTGTCACTTCTTTCCTTTCCCTCTACATTTATAAACTTCAAATACTTCACGATTAAAGAAAAAGATCCATTCGATCCGTCTAACGATGAGGATGCTGATGATGATACGTTCGTCTTTATGATATACGAGTATTGTTATTTTCACAAACATCCTACTACAATCAGATCCAACTCATCACTTAAGTAGACGTTGACGTTGAGTTCACGATTAGTTTCCTGATAATTGTGTATACGACCCTTGTGATTTCAAAAAAAGATTTCATTTGCGAAAAAATATGTTTATACGGATAGCAAACGCCTTGGAAATCAAATATTGTTTCTTTCAAGTTTTGTAATTTAAATATTATGTTTGATTAAGAAATTAGGTTTTGTTTAAATAACATGATTTATTAAATTAATTTTGTTTTTATAAATATTAAAAATGAAATCGAAAAATAAAAAATAAAACATAAATGATGACATGGAAATTAGTGGGTGATATAACATATTGTTTATTTCATCACTTGGTGTTATAACACTATGGGGTAACATCACATGTGAGGTGACACTTTTTTGGTGTGGTGATATGCCTAAACATGTTACTCACATCCAGAAGCCTTACAATTAATTATCTTCATGAAAACTTTTTAACTGAATACATTTTCGATCATTAGTCTTTAGGAAACCTAAGAACCAATTAAAGTTATTTTTGTTTTTTCTAATATTTTGTTTTTTTAAGTTTTAATAAACGAAAAAAAATAAATAAAGACATAATAGTCTTGTTAGATATGATGAATTGCATTCTCTCATATTTGTCCAAGAAAAAAACTATCTTATACTTTAGACATCAACCTCTCAAACTCACTCAATCTCAATCACCAAAATTAAAGAACACAAAAACCTACCACCAGTTGCCACCAACCACCACACATATAATGTCATCGCCTCCTACCATCGGTGAACCACCACCGTAAGATCCACAAGCTCCGAATTGTTCAAATATATGATTTCAGGCTAAAATCAATGGCGGATTGAGTATATATCTCGGGGTAGCATGGGATATCCCTTAATAAAATTTCAGAAGGTTAATCTTTTCTGAAATTTTTTTTTCTTATTGTGTTTTATGCGATTTTTTTGTTGGAGATACCCTTTTACTTTGATCATGGATCCGCCACTGCCTCAAATCTATGATTTTCGAATATATGAGCTCCGGCGATCGGCGATAATCAACCACCATCGTTAGTCGATGTTACCACGACTCCCCCTCTCCTTTGTCGCTACCCTACCACCAAAAAAACACAGATATGACAAGATTTAATGAAAACACCTCCACAACCGTCATCATCACCGAACCTCTACCGCCTAGAACTGTTATCATTGCCGACATTAACGTGATTTCGACGGCTTTTCTTTGTGCTTCTGGTACATATGTAGTAAAACCTAAATGATTTTGGAGGTTTATTTTCACCTCTGATTGTGTTCCTAGTCCTGATATGTCGATATCTCATCAGATTTAGAGAATTATCCTTCTGATCTATCATCACCGCCGCCTTCGCCTTCAGATATGCACCTTTCTTCGTCGGGATACTAGAAAACACTGCACTTTACTTCGCCGGTGATAGATCTACAATCTCCAGCGATAAATCTACAACATTCTCCTCTAGATCTATAAGTTCCAATGAGATTGATTGACCATATCTAAACCCCAACCCCAGTCAACCGCCAGCACAACAGCTGCCTTACCTCTCCGGTGAAACACCACCAATTCGTATCCATCTCTTTATCTATGATCTTTGGTGAAAACCCACTAGATCTATGTATCAAGTATGTTTATTTTTGTTTTGATTGTTTTTTCTTCTGTTAAGTTGTGAATTTAATGTTTTTATCTCTTTTTTTGTTTACTTTTGTTTACATTAGTTTTAACTGCTTTAAGTTATGAATCCATTGATATTAATTTGTGAATCCACTTCTATTAAGTTATGAATTCAAGTTTGTTTTCTTATTTGTTATAATATTTGCATAAATTAATACGTAGTGAATCCACTGCTATTAAGTTATGAATCTAAGCTTGTTTTCTTATTTGTTATAATATTTACATAAAATTGTTATTTATAGATTATGTGTTAAGGTTTTTATGTAGTGAGTTAAGTTTAAAATATATATTATTATGTTAGTGTTTTCTCAAAGAAATTGAAGTTAATTTTTTAAAGCTGCGAATTACGATGTTTCAAAGTTTTAACTATTGTTTAGTTAAATTAATGTTAGTTTTAACTGTTATTAATAAGAAAATATAAATGTTAAACTGTGAATGCATGATTTTTTAATAAGTTTTAATTGTGAATAATGATTTTTATATGTTTAAACAACGAATGCATGATTTTTTTATATGTTTTAAGCTATTCATACATGATCTTTTACACAAATTTTAGTGCTTCAATGAAAGACAAACATTTTAAGTTTTCAATGCATTGTTTTTTATAAGTTTTAAGCTGTGAATGTATGATATTTGCATACACATCTAATTGTTTCAATGAAAAACATAAATTTTAAACTGTGGTTGTTCTGAATACATGAACGTTTATAATTTTTATATTTTTTATGTTAGTTTTTTCTCATGTAATGCCAATTTAGGTTTCAATTAAAGACATAATTTTTAAGCTATAAATACATGATTTTTTACACATATATGATCGTTACAATGAAAAAACTAAGTTTGGAGTTTTGAATACACGGTTACTTTATAAGTTTTAAGCTATTAATACATGATTTTTCTTATGAAGATTTGATTACTTCAACAAAAAACATAAATTTTAAATTGTAAATGTTCTGAATACATGAATTTTTATAAGTTTTATTATATTAGTGCTCTCAAATAACGTTTAATATGTTTTAGTGGTTCTACTCTTGCTTGGTAAATACTTTTAGAGAGCTTTTATTTTGGCATTTAAATCCTTCTTCATCAACTTCCTTATTGCCAAAAGGAACAAAAATCTTCAAAGGTTGTAACACTTACCTTCTATGGTTGTTTTAATCTTTCTAAGTCTTGCAAAATGATCTTTTGTGGGAATAAAACTAGTTTTATTTTTGTTCAAATCTATAGTCTACCATTGCATTGTATATGTTTTTGAAACAATTTTTGAATAAAAACCCAACATATGATTCAGAGTTCGACAATTGCTAAGGAAGCACGCTTTACTGATTGAGTGGGAGCCTTGTGACTAATTGAAATTGATGACTTGTCCATGTGGAGATTGTTGGAATAGTGTCCAATGTCATAACTAAATTGGTAAAACTATCTGTTGATAGTAGAGACATTTTTGGGTTTCCCTCAACGAACCAAATAGTCTCAGGATGTTAAGAAACAGAGATACAAATAGTTTATTAATTATTCATGTGATGATTAATTAATTAAAATTTATTTTGGAATTAATTAGAATTAATTTTGAGTTAATTTGTGCTAATTAAAAAGTAGAATGACTAAATGTTAATTATTTAGTAGTTGAATAATTAGAACATTTTGGGATCCCTTGGATAGGGGTGGACAAAATTTTCTAGGGTTTATACCTAGATATTTCCTCTAAGGCTATTGATAACGACTAGATTTGAATTTGAATTAAATCTGATTATTTTATTATTCAAATTTGCTTTCTCTGCAATCAACTGGGTGCTAGAAATACCCCTCCCTGTCACTCATTATTCTCATCCCACTCTATTTGCTCTTAGATTTTCTCTTCTATCTTTAAATACTTGGTCAATCTGTATTGTTCCAAGGGTTATTTTCTAACATCAAATAGTTTGGTATTGTTGGGTGCGAACCATTAGATGTAACCTACTTTACTTACTCTTCCTTGGCTTGTTGAATTTGATATACATCAAGGATGTAGAAGCAAATTGGTCTTGCTAAAGTTTAATAAACTCTTATCCCTATTGTAATTATTAATATAAATTAGAATAATATCCTTGTAGGTTTTTCGATGCTATGTTATTAATCTAATAAATATATAGAAAACCTATCAAGAACTTTAACCCATACATATAATGCCTCTAGATTTTCATGACTAATATAATTGCAGATAGTTCTAAGTCACGAACAAGGTATGTCTACTCTACTATTTTTAGCTGTCTTAATGCATAAGCAATTACTTGAACTATTACACTAAAAAAAATCCAAGACCGACCCGGAAAGCATCACTATAAATAGTAAATCCTCCGACCATATAAGGCCTATTTTAAGATGTTGAAATGCCACTTGTTGAGCCTCCGACAATTCATATTTTTTAACTTACCACATTAATTTAGTTAATGGCGATATTATACTAGAAATTGTTTCTATAAATCATTCAAAATAGACAGCTAATCCTAAAAAGCTACGGATTACCGAGGGGTTCCTTAGCAGTTCCCACTATATCACAACTTCGATTTTGCGAAATCGACTTTAACACTTTTAACACTTATAATGTGTCCAACATATTGGACTTATCTAAACCAGAATTCACACTTAGAGAATTTTAGGTCCAAGTTTTCCCTCCGAAGAAGTTTAAAATTTTTTCTACAAATGAATATAATGTTTGTCTTGGATTTTCAAATAAATTAGTATACCGTAAATGAAATCAATAACAGATTTATCTAGCTAGGTAGAAAGTGGTTGCACCCAAATAAAATAATGCATGTGTCGGGAATGAGTTCAAGGTAAATGTACCTAACGCCGCATCGAGTTTCTCCATCGCCTCATCATCCGTCATCTGAAATGCTCACCCTAGACATTTTGTAACACCCGTGTTCCCATGTATTTTCATTTTTAGTTTGGTGTATTAATTATTTTTATATTTATGTCCTTACGCAGGGAGTAGCCAACAGCTACACAGGGCGTAGCTAAGTTTCATGTGTGCGGGCATCTTGTGTTGTACATTAGTCGTACCTTATGTATGCAAGCGTAGAGCTTCTGAACTCAAACCTTATTTTTTAAGGGTTTAAACCCTATTTAATGGCCTTATGAGTCTTGAGACATCCCTTATCATCAGCCTCAGCTTACTCCTTCTGTCAATTCAAAACCCTAATCCTTGAAAGCTTGTTTTGGATCTTTAGAGAGTCCTTGGTGCCTTGTGGAAGAAGGAGAAGTTAATCATTGAGGATTGGTGGGCTTCGTGCTTGAAGATCCATAACTCTCATCACCTTTGCAAGCTTCTTGAGGAATAAAGTTCTCGCCTTTATGGTTCTATAATTAGAGCTAGGTTAAAGCCTTGATTTGCAAGCTTTTGGTCCTATAGTTTTGGTTCTTGTGAGTAAAAGACACTCCAAAGCTTAAGTTCACTTTATGTTGTTTCTAAGGATCTTGTGTCATAAAAATGAAGTCTTTTTTGCTATTCTCACTCATGCAACAGTTTGAGGTTATTAAAGAGTGTTAAGGAATTAGGGTTTGGTTTTAGGCTCTATTAAACCATGCAAAAGCTTAAAGTCGACGACTTCAACAGTTATGACCTTCCCAAGATTAGGATATGTGAGTTGGACGTTTAGTCTTTAAGAGTTAAGAGCTTAAATATGGATTTTGACAACAGAAGGTTATGCAGGGCATCACCATGGGGAATGCAGCACATAACGGTTCATGCTCCATTTTCTTTTCTTAGGTAACTCGGTATGTAGAGCATAAAGAAGAAGTACGCATGACATACTCCTAGTAGTGCACTTGGGCCATTTTTGGGCCTTAGGGCATGTTTAGTTGGGTCAAGTTCGGAAAAGGTACGATGATCTTTTACCCTTAGTGAGAGATAATATGATTTGGACCTTAATTATGGGATTATTACCCTAATCACTAATTAGGGTGGGTTTTGGATATGTTCAGTGTGAGGAGCCCTTGTGGTAGCAGCGCGTGTGTGATTCGGTTATCTTCAGATTGAGGCCCATTACATGTAATTAACATATTAGTATCGGGTGGGGCACGATGTATGTATGGTATGTGGTATTTTGGGGGATCTCACTAAGCTTTATGCTTACAGTTTATGGTTATGGTTTCAAGTACCTCTGGTTCGAAGGGGAAGGAACCGACATGATCATACAACATCCACCAGTGTTCCGCATTCTATTATTTTGATTTTTACTTTGATAACTATTTTCTACATTGTTACACTTGATTGGTTTTTGAAATTAATGATTGATGGTTTGAGTTGACTTAAAAATAAAAATTTTAGATAGTATTTTTGGGGCATTTATTTTATACATATATTTATGACGTTTTCTTATTATTCTATATTATGTTTTTATGCTATTTTGAACTCAAATGTACTTATAATGCTTTAATTTATATTTTATGGTAATAATTTGTTGCTTGAGCGGAAAGGAAGCGAGAAGGCTAGAAATTGGAGTTGAATTGCAAAAAGCGAAGGAATGGCTGAAGCAACCAATTACACCCATCGTAATGGAGAGTACGCCCATCGTACTGGCCTGGGTGGCTATAAATCAGAATGTGTCTTCAATGCATTACGCGCAGTGTCATACTATGTACGTTGAGCGCATGTAAGTCGGCAGAAAACCTATATATTGCGATTTTTGGTTAACCGAAGGGGAGATTACGACTTTTATCCATTCCTGGTCGACAAGAAACACTTTTTCTGCCGTTTTGAGGGTCAAGAAGGCGGCTGGAAGGCGGTTATGCTGACAAGATCAAAGATCTGAAGGATTAGAGTGTGGATTCATGCCAGAAACCATTTGGTTTGTTGTTTCTGATCATGATTAGCATTCTAATGTGATTCCGTATGTGTTTACTTTCTGGTTTAGGTGGTAAAACCCTTTTCTTTGTGTTTATGATTTGATGAATCTTTGAGAGTATGGATTAATTTCAATTTGGATCATTTATTCTTATTTAATTTATTTTGTTAAGTTTCATTGCAAGATCCATATGTGTTAAAGATTTTTACTGTATTCCTTATTGCTATACTAATAGAGTTTAGATGATCATTCTAATTGTGTTAATTTGAATCATAGTTGTCAATGATCCTTGGTAATTATGACTAGAGTTTCATCAAAACCTACGGTTAGGAAATAAAGGGATGGACTTTAATGTGTGTGCATGAGTAGATGATCATTCTATACATGATTTAATTCCTATGATCATTAGGATTAATGAAAATCAAATATTACTTAATACGAACTGAGCAATGCTTTGCATAATTGTTTGTTCACTTGATCACTAAATTAATAGTTGTGTTAAATTAAAACGATTAGTAGTCTGATCATGATGCTAGTCATAATAGGAATCAGTGAATAATGAATAAATATCCATTGCACTTAGTAGTTAAACGAGTATTTTAAGATGAATTCCAGTCTAAAACAAAGTATCTTAAGAGATTTATTTCTACTCAGTTTATCGAGATTTGCTATTTAATTGTTTATTTGAGATTGATTCCATAAAACCCTTCTTTACTGTCTTTATATGTTTAGTATCACCTATAATAAAAAAGCACCAAATTATTTTACCACTGTTCCCCTTGTGTTCGACAACTCGTCTTATTACAACTATACTATTACACGATTAGGTACACTACCTAGTGTGTTTATTAGTCAGACTGCGATAAAATCACTTTTATAAATTTAAAACTTCAGCAATTAATATATATATATATATATATATATATATATATATATATATATATATATATATAGATATATATATATAGATAGAAGTAAGTTCAAATAAAAACAGTAAATAGTGTGAGAACGTAAAAACACTATGTTTATGTTGTTATTCTGTAATGAATTTTGTATATATGTAGTGTTGAACTAATTATTGATTGAATAGTAACATTTGATTATTCATATGTTCATTAGAATCTTATTATTCTATTATAAATTTATGTATGTGCATTTTTGTAGTAAATTCTAATTGTAGTTTAACCTATGACTATTCGTTTATTCATTGCCGAATGATGACATAAAGTTGTGGATACAAAATTTATTACAGAATAATAACATAAAAATAGTATTTTTTACGTTCTCACACTATTTGTTGTTTTTATTTGGCATAACTAAAACAAACACAAGTACATTCAAAACAATCTTTCACCATATAGCCAGACTTTCCACACAAATAGCATGGGGGACGTAATACTGTCGATTCATATATTCCAACATGTTTATTTCGACATTCTCGCACCATTTTTCTTCACTTTTCTTTTTCTCGTACCGGGATTGCAATCTCGAAATTGAGTTTTATTTACAGCTCGTCCAGATTTACAATCCCAATTTTGTTTTGACATGTAATAAATGTTGTATATGTGTAGTGTTGAACTAATTCTTGATTGAATAGTAACATTTGATTATTCATATGCTCATTAGAATCTTATTATTCTATTATAAATTTATGTATGTGCATTTTTGTAGTAAATTCTAATTGTAGTTTAACTTATGAGTATTCATTTATTCATTGTTGAATGATGACATAAAGTTGTGGATAAAAAATTCATTACAGAATAATAACATAAAAATAGTGTTTTTACGTTCTCACACTATTTGATGTTTTTATTTGGCATAACTAAAACAAGCACAAGTACATTCAAAACAATCTTTCGCCATATGGCCATACTTTCCACACAAATAGCATGTGGGACATAATACTGTCGATTCATATATTCCAACATGTTTATTTCGACATTCTCACACCATTTTTCTTCACTTTTTTTTTCTTGTACCGGGATTACAATCTCGAAATTGAGTTTTATTTACAGCTCATCCAGATTTACAATCCCAATTTTGTTTTGACATGTAACTGTTGTTTTATGCTTCTTGACATTTTAACTCTTTTTGTCTTTATTTCATTGCCTCTGCCGCTTGAAGAAAGGTTGTTTAGCCCATATGTTTTAACAAACTCATGTACTTGATTCTTTTGTTGGGATTTATTAGCATCAATACACTTAATCATAGAAACAAAATCAAACATAAATTTACCTAAGTGTACATGCACCCTAAGATGTAGGTTTTAGTAGTTATGCTAACGAACTTTAAAAAAAAAAAAACTAAAAGGAATGATACTAACCTCTTGGTTCTCTGATTAAGTACTTGTAACTACCAGAATTTGCAACGAACCAATGACCCAAAGTAGAATTCATCTAATGTAGTCAGACCCAAAGATCAAAAGCTAATACGGAAAGAACCCTTTTGAAGGCTTAATCAAAAATCACTGACCCTAGGAGAGAGGTTGTGATCTTCGACGTCTATCAGAGAATGGAGAGATAGATGAAAATATAAGAGAGAATCAAAAACTAAGGTTTGACACTAACAAACTATTTATAGGCAGCAGATAAATCCTTAAGAGATTCAAACTCTTCAAGTAATCATTATCTTATTCACAACTCGCCTTATCCCTATCATTGGCTTGTCAACATCGTCAGTATCAAGTCTCCAGGAGCTTCTACAATATTCCAATTAATTTGTAGGAATTAATTAATATTCAAGCTCTTTATTACTATTTAGGTTATAAGGCCAACAAAAAAGGACCCTGCTATTTTTAGAAATATTACCAAACACTTAATGACCTTGGATACTATTTCCAACAGTCTCCCACTTGGACAAGTCGCGAACTTTTAAGATCAAATATTTCACTAACAATCATCAGAGAGATTCATCCAATGCTAGTGCCAAACTCTGACTACACTTAAAATTTAGTCCTTAGACAAGTGATCAAATATTCCTTCATTCTAGATATCTCTATGAACACGAGACATGAATAAGGGTCAATCTCAATTTTCAAAATTTTATTTCCTGATTATAATGATTTCTAAAAATCACATCCGACTTCTTAATCAAACACATCAATTTAGTCAGGCTCGGCCCGTACTTCAAATGTCAACACCAAATCATCGAGTGACCCATAAACATTGCTTCCCATTCACGAGAAGGAACAAATAAACGTTAACTACATTGTTTTTTTCTACTCGTCTAATTATATATGGACATACCCTTTATAACTACCAGTTACGGATTGCGTTGGAGCAGACCAACGTATAACAAATTTTGTAAACAAAAACCCATATACATCGCGGTTTGAAGAATAAAAGATATTTTCATCTTAGAATTACTCGTGACTAGATCCATGAAGTAATATCTAAGTTCGAGTTGTTCCAATACTTAAAATCTCTATTTTGAAGTATTCATTAGTGCTAGCATAATTTCTATGCTATGCCCAATCTAAATGGACAATCACCGAATACCCATGACAATATAAAATCACTTACTCGCTTCTGCCAGTGTGACCAACTGTGGAGGTTCAAATATAAATAAACATTGTAGAAGCGGATTCAAAACATATAAAAGTGAAACACAAAAGAAAATAACACAAATTTGATAGAAATGCAAGCTCCTTAATAAGTCACAACGAAATAAACACCAAAACAGTTACAATTCATACTAATATATGTTTCAAAATAAATTAAACCATTCAAGTAAACTATTACATCATATAATTATAAAGTATCATGCCAATGGTCCTAGCATGACCATCATGTTCATCTCTGCATAATGTCTTTGTGAACAGATTAGAAGTATATTCTTACAATAATACCCTATTCACAACAATGTCTCCTTCTTCTACTTTATGTCAAACGTAATGGCACTTTTTGAGTATGTGTCTAGAATTACCAAGGTCCTTGGGTTCCATAGTCGAAGTGATTGCACCCTTGTTATCACAAAAGATCTCTAAATGCTCTTTGATGCTTGGTACAACTACATGATCACCAATGATGTTCTTTAACCTTGTAGCCTCCTTTTTTGCTTCACTAGATGCAATACACTCTGAATCGCATGTTGAGTCTGCCATTGTCTTTTCCTTCAAACTTTTCCATGTTACTGCTCCTCCATTCAGCAAGAACACCCATCTTGATTGTGAACACAAGTTTTACCTGTCACTTTGGAAACTTTCATCAGCATAACTTGAACTAGAAACTCTTTTCTACCTCCATATACCAAAAACATATCCTTACTTTTTTCATATACTTGTGGATATTCTTTACGGTTGTCCAATGACTATCATCAGGATTTTCTTCACCATGATCAGATTGTATGAGATATCAAGTCTAATACACATCATGGCATACATGATCAATCCAATAGCAGAAGCATACGATATATCAGGTCTAGTACACATCATCGCATACATGTTGCATGGGTAGATACCCTCTAGAATCTTGCATTTTGAATATTTTCAAAACGTTATCTAAGTATGTACTATAGCTTATTCCAATTAAACATTTTGATCTATCTCTATAGATCCTTATGCCTAATATATAATCTGCATCTCCTAAGTTCTTCATAGCGAAATATCTCCTAAGCCAAGTCTTTACACCTTTCAAATTTGGGATGTCATTTCTGATAAGGAGTATATCATCAGCAGAAAATATTAGAAAGACTACATTACTCCCACTAGCTTTAACATATATGCAAGACCCAACCACACTTCTAGAAAATCCAAATTCCTTGACCTTTTCATGAAAGCAAAGTTTCCAACTACATGATGCTTGTTTGAGTCCATAAATGGACCTCTCAAGCTTGCACACTCTAATAGGATATTTAGAATAAATGAAGCCTTTAGGTTGAGTCATGTAGACATCCTCTATCAATTTCCCATTAAGGAAAGCAATCTTCACATCCATTAGCTATATTTCATAATCATAGAAAGCAGGAATGATATGTAATATTCTAATAGATTTAAGCTCGGCTACTGGTGAAAAGGTTTCCGAATAATTAACTTTTGAGTTTGAGCATAACCCTTTACAACCAGCCTAGCTTTGAACATGTGCACATTCCCATCTATGGCAGTCTTCATCTTGAAAATCCACTTGGACCCAACGGTTTTAATGCCAGCTGTAAGATAAACAAAATTCCAAACTTGATTATCATACATGAATTGAATTTCACTTTTCATACTCTCCTTCCATTTTCCTGCTTCAGATCATGTCATTATATGATCACTATCTAGCACATTTTCTTTGGTTTCAATATAGAAACCATAGAAATTGGGAGGAAGATGAGCTCTATTTGATATGCGAAAGGGAAGAATTAGAATTATGTCATTTTGCTCAACATGTTGATCAACCTCGGGTTGAGTGACAATTTCAATTGCTGGTCCTTCC
The DNA here is from genome assembly GCF_002870075.4 of Lactuca sativa. Lineage (NCBI taxonomy): Eukaryota > Viridiplantae > Streptophyta > Magnoliopsida > Asterales > Asteraceae > Lactuca > Lactuca sativa. Next base: position 78,442,497 of record NC_056629.2, on the reverse strand, counting down.
TCGTTTGACTCTTGAATTTATTTACGATCTATTAGGCTCCTACGAGATTCAATGGATATGAGCTCCATCTTGAGTAAGAATCCATTTCGAGACACAAACACTTTGTTCTCAGAAGAATTGTAAAACATGTATCCAAAATACTTTTTAGGATAGGCAACGCAGTAACACTTTTCCACTAGAGGTTCTAGTTTATCTTCAGCCTCGTGACGAATAAACACTTTGTAACCCCAAACTTTCAAAGGTACACAAATGGGAGGTTTCCCATTCCACATTTCAGATGGTGTCTTAGTGACCTTTTTAGTTGGTAGGAGGTTTAATATATTAGCGGTTGTTTCTAGGGCATAACTCTAGAAATTGATTGGAAGAGTAGCTCGATTCATCATGGACCGAACCATATCCTTGCCTCTATCACAGTTTCTTGTGAAAGGCGTTTTCTCATCTTTCCAAGTAAGCAAGACTCGCATACATCATTCGACTTTAAATAACTCGATTCCAAGATCCTATCCTTTTGGAGCTTTGTGATATGTTTCTTGTTTATATGCCCAAGACGACAATGCCACGCCCATTATTTATCTAATACATTATTAGAAGAACCAACAATTAACATTAGATTATTAGAGTTATCTCGCACTCAACACTTACTCTTTTGTAGCCTTTTTACGGTAATAGAATATTCACATTTACTCAGTCGAATCTCCAATGTGCAACAATTTTTTCTTCTCATGTACGATGCTCGAGTGCTTCACTTTTGGGGACCTCAAACAAATTTTGCAATATCTTTGGAACACTTGGATTTGAGTTTCATAATTTTACATCTCAAAAAGACAGATTTACAATATAATCATAGGGATGTCAACGGGACCAAACGGGAGTGGAAATAGCTTCCCCGCCCTGCCCCAAAATCAGTTATTGCCCCCGCCCCAAATCCCTCATTTACATAGCCCCTGATCCTGCACCCGAATACCTTCATCAACACTGATCTCGCCCCCATTCCCCCGTTTAATAGGCTTAAAATTGACTTTTGTTTTGCTAAGAACATGTTAAATTTTGGGCTAAAAAAACTATATTTCATAACTTTAAAAGCTTAAAGTCTTGTTTTTTAACAACTAAAAAAATTAAAAATCCAACATTACAAATTCAACGTTACTAAAAATAACAAATCCAACAAACTTACAAACCTGAAATTCGACAAATCCAACATTACAAAAAAAAAGTATGACATGTCCAAAAATATATGACCAATTCACTATCGTATCGTTGTATGCCGTGAAACGGAAAAAAGTTAAGAAACCCTAAAATTAGATAATGTATTGTCTGTATATTTTTTATATTAAAATATATGTATTTTATATAAATATACAAATGGGGCTCCTGCAGGAGTACGAGACAGAAATACCGACTTCCGCCTCCGATCCCAAAAATAAAACGGAGTTTAATCCCACTCCCGCCCCCGTCCTCGCCCTCGAATTTTTTTAAAAATAAATCTCGTATGGGATCGGGTCCCAGGGAAGCGAGGTCTCACAGAAGTTTTTGACATCCCTATATATTCGTATGCTTAATAGGGCCATGATTGTCCTTTAACCTGATGATCTACATCAAGCAACTATGTTTTCTGGTGATAAACTTATCTAATTAATGTTCCTCCAAACGGCAACTCGGCCACAATATATCATTCCAGTGAAGTTAAATATGGTCAAGTTGTATGTTAGGTGTGTTCGACAAAAATAATTGGAACCTGTAGCTTTTATTTTTATATAAGTGATAAAAATAAATGAAATCTTTTTAAAACAAGTAAAATTACATAAAAAAAAAAAACATCTTTGTAAAATCTAAAATAGAAACTGTAATTTTAAAAAACAAGTAATTAATTCAATTTGCAAAAATATAAATCGTTTTTTTTTTTCTGTTAATTGCTATTTGAAGTAGCTTTTGGTTTTGAAGTTTTTTGTTTAATCTAAAAGATAGAAACGCTTATCGGCCGAATGAATTTTTTTTTTTTTTTGAGTTTTTTCTAAAAACTAAAAGCTAGAAACTCCCATAAACTATATGTCGAACATGCTCGTTGGTTTGGAAATTTTCTATCGTAAGCTTCCCCCTCAGGTTCCCAAAGCCACTATTTTATACTCGAAAACGTTCATGATATCTATCATTGTTACAATCTACCTATTAGATACTCGATAATGTCCATGATGATGTCTATCATTCTTACAATCTAGTTCCACATTAATGCGACATGTACATTGAATTTGACATACATATACTTTCTTCGTGACAAAGTGCTTCACAGTGGCATTAGTGTTCTTCATATTCCATCCCTCATTTCATATGTTGATATCAAAGGTTTTATCTTTCGTTTTTTACTAATTTTCGATTTAGTTTGAACACACTCTTTATCCCTCCTCAAAATTGCGATGAAATATTAATTTAGTTTCTCTTTTTAAACTGCAAATAATAAATTTTCTCCTTTGTGATTGAACTCATGACCTTCTAATTAGTTGTTAGTTTAGAATTTTCATATTAACTAAATCGGCTAGCCCCAATTTGTAATGATAGAGTCCACGACCCATTTTGTTAGCTACCGTTCATTAAGGCTTTTGGTTGGTTTTGTATTGAATCCTTGTTGCATTTATAATTGTATTCTATGTGATTCAAATCACTTTGAGAAACACTTTGGATCACATATTGTATAAATTCCAAACATAACTAACATTATTTTCCAACTCCGATCATAATTAATTTTCGTTTTTAACTCCAATCATAGTTGATATTAGTTTCTATAGTAGAAAATAATTTTTTTGACAACGACATCTTAAAGAACCTTTTAAAGAAGTCACCTAATTAATGACCAACTACGTCGCTTTTATATAAGTCAATCAAATATTATCTTATTCATGCACTTTACGAAACAATTTGAGCTGAGCCCGATAATTAACTACTCAATTTAGTCAATCTTTTTATTTTAAAATAAAATAGCAATTGTCAACACGGTCCTCCCACCAGATCCATTTTCTCTATGAATCCAAGAAATTGACTTTGCCCTTATCCCTTTGAATAGTTTTATCTATTCCTCTAGAAAAAATAAAATAAAAACATCGATATCCACCGACTGTATGAGTGGCTATCGACATCCACATTACACAAATCCGCACACGAGTCGCTGCTTTCTTAATTCGCTATGTAACTAAGTGGTGAAACTTAAGTTAACCTACTTACGAATCAAAAGTAAAATAGTTCATTTATAAGGTTGAGTGTTTGACACAAGTTTTATGAAGGTTTTAGTTTTTAAATAGACAAAATTGCAAGAATGGTCCTTGTGGTATGTCAAAACTAGCAACTTTGGTCCAAAATGAGTTTGGCTTGCAAGGATGGTCCAATAGTTTCGTTTTGTTGCGAGTTTAGTCCAAAATTTTTATAACTTTTTATAATGACGAATTTGCCCTTGGTATTTTCCCTTTTTTAATTTTTTTATTAAAGAAATCAAAAAAAGAAAAAGAAAAAATCTCTCTCTCTCTCTCTCTCTCTCTCTCTCTCTCTCTCTCTCTCTCTTCTTCTTCTTCTTCTTCTCTAACTCGTCTATCTCCCTCGTTTCTCACTTCTCTGGCGAAGAGAGCCACCACAGTCGACTGTGGTAGCTCCTCCGTCTCCCCCTGTCGTGACCCACCACCATCCAACATCCCAAATCCAAATCCACAATGGGTGTTCTTCGTTCTTGATTTTGGATCTGAAATAAAACCCTACTCCAAAATCTGAAGGTAGGTATGTTCTTGGTTCCAAATTTGAAACAAAGATGAAGAAGGGTAAATCTAAAAAAAATCCAAACACAAAACCTTACCTAAAACGAAAACCCACTATCGATTCGAAAAGAAACGAAAACCCACCATTGATTTTGGATCTGAAATAAATCACTACACTTGTTGCCTCTTGTTTTTCTTTCCTGTCGGCGAGAATGAAGAGAAAGGAAGCTGGTGGTCGGAGGGAGTGGCAACATTTGGTGGCCGGAACTCACAACAATAGCGGTGGCAACAAGCTGTTTGGGTGGCAGAGCGACGGGAGGAGCTGGGTTTCCTCCTTAGCGGTGTAGTATGACTGGAGAGAGGTAACGAGGGTGGTGAGGTCATGTACGGTGGTGAGAGGTGGCGTTGAGCGGCTGGGACGGGCGAAACAAGGCTAGTAGTCGACGAGTCTTCTTCTCTCGTCATCGCTGCAAATTCAAAAGGGGTGGATGGAGAAAGTCGGAAATGCAGTGGTGGTGCTGTGACAGGCGAAGAAGTGATGGATGTTCACGATGGTCACCACAGCAACACCACCGGTATCAAAACCATTGGTGCTCCATTCTTTGTTTGTGAAACAGGAACGAAAGGAAGAAAGAAGACGAATCAAAAGAGAGAGAGAGAGAGAGAGAGAGAGAGAGAGAGAGAGAGAGAGAGAGATTTTATTTTGGTTTTATTTTTAATTATTTTTTAAATGTTGTAATAAAAGAAAAATGGAAAATAAAATAATAAGGGGCAAATTCGTCATTATAAAAAAGTTCATAGGAAATTGGACTAAACTCGCAACAAAATGAAATTATTGGACAATCTTTGCGAGCCAAACCCATTTTGGACTAAAGTTGGTAGTTTTGACATAGCATAGGGACCATTCTTGCAATTTTGTCTTTTAAATAATGCTGCAAAAAAACTTTGTTTGGTAGCAAACTTTTTGACTTTAATTATTAGAATAAATTACATGAATGGTCCCTATGGTTTAGGGTAATTTACACGTTTGGTCCCTAACTTATTTTTTTTAACTCTGAAGGTCCCTATAGTTTGTTTTTGTTACACGTTTGGTCCATTTCTTACCTAAAAAGACTATTTTGCCATTGAATTTTTAATTTATTTAAATAAACACACCCCCAACTCCATTCCTTCACCTTACTTTACCTATCCCACCATTTTTTCCTATTTAAATAATAGTCTTTTTTAGGTAAGATAGGGACCAAGCGTGTAACAAAAACAAATAGTAGGGACCAAACGCGTAACAAAAATAAATAGTAAGGACTTTCTGAGTTAAAAAATTAGTTAGGGACCAAACACGTAAATTACCCCAAACCATAAGGACCATTCATTTAAATTATTCTTATTATTAACTTTTATTTTAGATAAAACAACTTTGAATTCAAAAGATATTTAAATGTTGTTTTTCGAAACTTTTAGATTTTAGTTTTCATTAAATTTTACATATTAAAAACTAATATCTATTTTTATCAAACATTTATATATAAATAAAAGGTAAGCTTTTATTTATTAGCTACCAGCTAACAACTAGTCTCGCCAAACAAATAAATGGTTTCATAGAAATTAGATAACAAAATTTCATTTTACCATGTTTGGTTGAAAAATGAATAGAGTTAATTTCTATCAAATTACATAAAATCTTGTAATAAATATGTTTATCATTTCTTTATATAAGGATAAAGGGCTAAATACAAAGTGTGCTCACAATACAATGGGCCACACGCAATAAATCATGAATACAATTATACAACATAATATATGTCTGAGATCCCTCACAATCGGAATGGAAGGTCTCGATCAAATGTTCAAACTGGATCTGAAGTCAAGGAAAAGAGATAAAGGATCCCCCTTGGTAAAAAAAATAACATACTGAGACGAGGGGGGCGTGAAGGACGCGAATATGCCCCATGGCAACCTTGTCTCGTGCTAATTGAGTCATAGTCTTATTGAAAGAGGAGAATAAATACTTGCTAAGACCAAACACTAACGGGCTAAAGGCTAAAGAGACCATAAACATGTGGGCTAACAACATATAGGCTAGCATCCCCCTTAAAATCACAATGCCACAACAATAACCATTGAGAGTTTGCCGCACACAAAACGAAACTGAGATGCCAATAAAGCCTTCGGAAAAATATCTGCAAGTTGCAAGGTTGATGAAACAAACGGAAGGGATATGTTTCCGAGTTGTAAGTGATGATGGGTGAATTTACAAAAATCTCAATGTGCTTCGTCTGCTCATGGAAAACATAATTATTCACAATTTGTATCGCACTTTTGTTATCACAATGCAAGGGAGTATGTGAAGGAATGTGAACCCCTATATCCACATGAAGCCACTATAACTAGATAATCTTACATGTAGTCACAGCCATAGCACGATACCCAGCTTCTATAGAAAATCTAGAGATAACGTCTTGTTTCTTGCTCTTCCATGAAATGAGAGACTCTGTAAGAAACACACAACATCCGGTGGTGGATTTATGATCATGACGATCGCCATCCCAATCAGCATCACTATAGGCACGTAACTCAAGAGAAGACGTTGAGGGAAACAAGAGATTCTAAAATTGAGTACCACGAAGACATCTTAGAATAGGGAGAACAACGCCCCCAATGAACAGAGGTAGGAGCAGTAACAAACTGACTGACAACATGAACATCATGAGCAATATACGGACGAGTAACTGTGAGATAAACCAAACTTCCCACAACAATCTGGTGAAGAGTCGGATCAGACAAAGGAACACCATCGATAGGAGAGTACCGTTCATTGGTTTCAAGAGGATTATCTACAGTCCAATTGTCAGAGAGGCCTTCCCGAGTAAACAAGTCATATATATATATATATATATATATATATATATATATATATATATATATATATATATATATATATATATATATATATATATATATATAGCTTGGGAAAGAAAATACCATTTCTTAGACTAAGCTACCTCAATACCCAAGAGATAACGCAGCAAGCCCAAATCCTTCATAGCAAATCGATGAGCTATATCATTCTTCAAGGACTAAATACAACCAACATCATCACCAGTAATAATCATGCCATCCACATATAAGGACAAAAGAATTTGTCCTGCACTCGAGCATTTCGCGAACAAAGTCGAATCATGATTACTCTGGACAAATCCAACAGAGTTAATCATTGTGGAGAATTTCTCAAACCAAGCACGAGGTGCTTTCTTGAGATCATACAAAGCTTTGCGAAGTTAACAAACCTCACCCGACTGGTGCTGAATTCCGGGGGAGGAGATATATAAACCTCTTCATAGAGGTCACCATTCAAAAAGGAATTATTGATATCCATGTGAAAGATCTTCCATTATCGAATAGATACAACTTCAATCATTATACGGATTGTCATCATCTTTGCTACTGGGGAAAATGTCTCCTCATAGTCAAAACCGTACTATTGGGAATACCCTTTTGCTATAAGTCTGGCCTTATACCGCTCAACAAACCCGCCATATTTTGTTTTTATCTTGTACACACAACGAAAACCAATCATATGTTTCCAAGGAAAAAGGGAAACAAAATCCTATGTATAAGTCTGACGAAGAGCAATGAGTTCCTCAGCCATAACATTTTGCTAAAGAAGATCTGATACAACTTCTCTATATGATTCAGCTTCAGAAAAATGGTGGATGCTCGCTACAAATGAAGCAAATGATCACGAGTATGTAGAGTAGACAACATCTGGAAGCTTGGTAGACTTGATAGGACGAGTGGACTTCCTGATAGATGGTGGATTTGAATCTTCAATCTCAACAATCGAAGGCGCGTTCTTAGGAATAAGATAAATCGAGGAACTCTCTAAAGAAGACGTGTCATGAACTAGAGGATCAGGAGGCATAGATGAATCTCGAGCCTCAATATCCTGATCAAAAGGATAAATATGCAGACGATCTGACTTCGTTACATCATGGGCTATAGCCGGAATCAAGTAGAAAGGAATATGTTCCAAAAAAGTGACATGTTGGGACACATGTAACTTCAGACTCACATGATAATAACAACGATATCCTTTCTATCCAACACAACCCAAGAATACATAAATAGCAGATTTCGGTCCCAACTTGTTCCTCTCAACATGAGGACAAAGCATAAAACAAGTACATCTAAAGACTTGTAGGGCAGATTAGTTTGGTAAGTAACCATATAGCTTCTCAAAAGGAGGCATTCATGAATTCAATGAAGTAAGGATACGATTGAGCACATAATCAACAGTGAAGACTGCTTCTCCCGAAAGGCACTAGGAACCTATGCAGACAAGAGCAATGAGTGTCCTATCTCAATAATATGACGGTGTTTCTGTTCTGCCACACCATTTTGCTGAGGAGTATTAGTGCACAATGATTGATGTATGGTACCGTCAAAAGAAAGTAACTAAGAAAAATCATTAGAGGTATATTCACCCCCTAAGTCACACCTAAAGCACTTTATCACAGTTGAATGTTAATTTTGAACAAGAGCTCTAAAATTGTTGTAAATTCCAAGCAAATCATATATGTGTTTCATAATATAAAGGAAGGTATATCAAGGATAATCATCTATAAAAGATAAATAATAGGTCAACCCACCCTCAATGGATAGGAGTGACCAAGATCCCATTTTAATGGTTCACAAAGATCAAAAATAATGAGAGACACTCCTCATGAGGTCTAGAGTTGCTCAAACTCCCCAGATCCAAGATTAAGGGACAAAAACTCATACAAAATCAAATCAAGCTAAATCTAACAGAAGGATCAGCAAGGTTTAGACTTTATACCTTCTGGAAGATGTTGTGGAAGAGTAGAGTCTGGATCTATAAGCTATGGACTCTAAGAACACCTTCCAAGTTCTCATTCTTCACTAAAAGTACACCATAATATGGCTTCAAGCTTTGAGGATCAAACCAAAGGCTAGGGTTTCCAAGTGAGAGGAGGAAAGGGTGACTTAAGTTGTCAAAGCATAAAAGTCAAGGACCAGAGCCATGCCAAAAAAAATGCCTTAAAAAAGCACGAAAACGTAAATGTTTTATAAGAAATGTAGATAAAGAAATAGTTAGGGGAGGAACTGGAACCCAAAAAAATGTACATCTTTGTGGCTCCTAGATGTATCGAAAACTTCGACTTATGTGCCTCTTGCAGTAACGTTTGCCTAACCCCGGCAGCGACTGGAACCCAAACCCTGCTACATTGAGTCAATAACCTGCGGCTATCCTTGATAAACAACGGAATCTTACCCATAATCCTCTCTTATTTCCAACCTCTTCAACCCTTCCATGTATGACTTCTTGATTAATTCTAACAATGGTGAGACAATAACCACCTCAGATGTATATATCTCCATTGGGTTGACTCACTGCCTTAACGCTCAAGGGATCGGCTACAACATTAGCCTTCACATGGTGATATAAAATCTCATAGTCATAATCCTTCACCATATCCAATCACGTCTGCTGCCTTATATATTCAGATTAGGCTAGTCCATCAGATATCTCAGCCTCTTGTGGTTAGTGTAAATAGTGCACCTAACCCCATACAAGTAATGTCTCCATATTTTGAGGGCGAAAACCACAACCGCCAAATCCAAATCGTGTGTAGGATAATTTGCCTCATGTACTTTATCTACCTCGAAGCATAAGAAATCATGTGACCTCTCTCCATTAGTAAAATCCTAATCTCGAGATAGATGCGTCACAATAAACCACAAAATCATCCATACCCTCGGATAGAGAGAGAATCATGGCCTCACATAATCTCTGCCGCAATGTCACAAAAGTTGCCTGCTGATTAGGCACCCATTAGAAAGTAACATTCTTTTCCGTCAAACGGATCAATGGTACAACGATCTTGGAGAAATCCTAGATAAATCTCCGATAATAACCTGCCAGAACAAGAAGACTCAGAGTATCGGATGACTTTCTCGGAATCTCCTACCTCATCACCGCCTCAATCTTTGTTGGATCGACCAATATACCCTTTTTTGGTTGACAATGTTCCCCAAGAACTACACCTCCCGCAACAAAAACCCGCATTTAGAGAATATGGAATATAGCCTCTCCCTCCTCATCGTCTCCAAAACCTTTTGCAAGTGCTCCTTGGTCTTAGAGTAGACCAGAATATTGTCGATAAACACAATCACCGAACGATCCAAAATCGTTTTGCATACTCGATTCATGATATCCATGAACACTGTTGGTGCATTGATAAGCCCAAATAGCATCACCACGAACTCGTAATGACCGTAACGAGTTCTAAAGGCTGTCTTCGGCACATCCTCCCCTCTGACCCTCATCTGATGATAATCGGACAACAAATCAATTTTCGAGAACCAAGATGCACCTTGAAGCTGGTCAAATAAATGATCAATCATCGGGAGTGGGTAATGGTTCTTTACCGTTAGCTTATTGAACTCCCAATAGCCAATACACAACTTGTGCTAGTAGTCATTCTTTTTCACGAATAGGATCGATGCTCCCCATGGTGAACTACCTAGTCTGATAAACCCCTTGTCTATCGGCTCCGGAAACTGCAGAGACAACTCCTGCATCTCCGACAATGCTAATCAATATGGTGCTTTGGCTATCGGAGCCATACATGGAACTAAATCAATCTGGAACTCAACCTGCCTCTCGGGACGAACTCCTAGAAAATCCTTAGGAAATACATTAGAAATATCCATAATTGTAACAGCCCGGATTCCCAGGTATTATTCATTTATTTATTTTTGGTAATTATGAGGAGACTCGACGAGTTGGAGCCTAGACTCGCCGAGTATGATCGCAGATTGGGACGCGGGTTCGCGTCCGGACTCGGCGAGTCCAAGAGTGGACTTGGCGAGTCTAAGAGTGGACTCGACGAGTCCAAGCTGTTTAATGAAACCCTAATTTCCCGGCCCTGAACCCTATTTAAAGGGCCTTATAACCCTTCATTGCGGCTACCTTCGACCTTGAGAGCACCAGAGCATCTGTGAGTCCTTGTGAGTGAGAAAAGAGGCCATTATTCATCATCCTTGTGTGTGTTAGCAAGAAGGGAAGAGGAAGGCCAAACTAGGAGAGTTAGGGAGCTTGGATCTACTTCCATTTTGGCAGAGGAAGCTATTTGAGGTATCATTCAGAGCTTATTCTCGTGTTTTTATTTATATGGTCAAATCTAGGGTTCCTTCATGCCTTATATGCCTTGTAATTGGAGTGTGAGAGGTCCCTTGGGGAATTGGTACCTAGATCTGGATCTTAGTAGGTCCAGAGAGTCCCAAATGCCCTGCTTTATGCCTATCCTTTTGAGTTGGGGACTTAGGTTACCATTTTAGATGTCATTTCACCAAAAGAAGCCTTGTAAGCGTTGCATGGTAGCCAAGATTGTAACTTTACGTGGTAAATGTGCTTGGAAGGACTGGATCTATGAGTTACTGGAACGGATCTGACCTCAGGAGTGAGTTTGAGTTCATGCATGGCTTAGACTCGCCGAGTCCGAAGAACAGACTCGGCAAGTAGCATGAAGATTGTCCTTAACCACTCAGCGAGTGGTCTTACTGAGTTATGGGTTGACTCAGTGAGTCAGGGAGAGTCAGAGAGGGTTGACAGGTGGACTGAGTCAAGCTGGAACTCGCCGAGTTGTTCTTGAGACTCGGCGAGTTGAGTCGTGGTGGCCCCGCGATTCATGCCAGGTGGAACTCGTCGAGTTAGGGATGTACTCGACGTGTCAAGAGAGGATCCTAGGGAGTCAGTGAACACGTATAGACTCGCCGAGTCGCTCTAGTGCACTCGCCGAGTCCGGTCAAAGTTGACCGTTGACCAGAGTTGACCAATGTTGACTTGATAGGAGTAGTCAACCTTAGTTGTAAAAGTGTTAATTAGAGATATATGGTGTTATAGGAGGATTATAGCTCGGAGGATCGAGCGCGAGTGATTTTCGGGATTTGCGAGTTATCGAGATACGCGAAGTGAGTCTTCTCACTTTGCTTTACCTTGAGTAGGTAATCAGAGTTATGTGACAGAGTATTTGTATGCTATATGTATGTTATGTGTTGTACTGCATTATTTCTATGTGATTTATGCTGTGCATGTTTAGAGAGTTGGAACCGGAACGTTCCCAGAGTTAGAACCAGAGGGTTCACAGAGTAGGGTCTACGGGCCCACAGAGTTTTAGCCTCGAGTGGCTAATATGTGTTATGTGTGGTATTTTGGGGAACTCACTAAGCTTTGTGCTTACAGTGTTGGTGTTATTTGTTTCAGGTACTAGTGATGACCGTGGGAAGGCGCCGGCTTGATTAGTATACACACATGGGATTTTTATGATATGTGATCTTGGGATTCATTGTATGACATTGATTGGAGTTTCAAACACTGATGTTTTATGAAAATTAAATGAATATGTTTTTATATTATGCGAAAAATTATTTTGAAATTCACGGTGTTACAAGTTGGTATCAGAGCCTTGGTTTGAGGGATTCGAGTACACCTTCGGGCGTATTTGAACTCAAACTAAGGATTTGAGAAGTATTTCAAAATGAATAAAAGATTTTTGGAAGAACGCAGAGCAGAGTTTTGTGTACGATCAGTCCGCGCCTGAACGGTGATTTCCCAAAATACCCTCATGTTATGTGATATTGATATTGATATGATGTATTCTCATGCTAGAGTAGGCTAGGTACTCGTATTAGGACTAGAGTGGCCTAATTTGTGATGCCTTAGCCTAGGGAGAGGTGAGCTGTTATGAGATGCTTGAGAGTTAGTAGGTAGCAGCGAGGGGCTTATGAGAGATTTGTTAGAGAATGGATTGTGCATGATAGAGTACTTGGAATTTGGGATCCGAAGAGGAGGACTTCGGGTGTATTCTGATACGGTGCAGACAGTAGTATTGGGCCCGTACGACTGAAAGCACCGGAGCGGTGTACAACCCAAGTAGGAATCTTTGGAATACCAAGGGTCAAGGAGGGACGAGTTGTCGAGTGTGAGTATGCTCGAATGGATTCTAATTTATCATATGTTGTATTTCAGAGGTAGATCATGGTGAGGACACGTCTGATGCCTGAGAGAAGTGAGACCAGTGATGAAGAGATCTGCCGGATCATCCATGAGGAGGTGGCTGCGGCCATCAAGGCAGAGATACCAGAGATGTTCGGGTCTATTAAGACCACGTTGATTGAGACCTTCGACGAGCGTTATGCCGCTCTTTCAGAGGCTGCTGTTGCAGCGGCCACCGCGGCTATTGCTGTCACGAGGCCGCAGGGTGGTGATGCGTTGCTGTTCCGAGAGTTCAGCAACACAAAACCACCAGAGTTTGATGGGACCCAGGACCCGGTGGCGGCTATGAGATGGATTTCTGACATAGAGGGGTGTTTCTTCACTTGCTCAACTCTGAGCATTTGAAGGTTCGGTTCGCGCTGAACCAGCTTCGCTTGGGAGCGAAGGACTGGTGGAAGTTTGTGACGGCGCACTTTACGCCTGCTGAGCTTGCGGCAGTGACCTGGGAGAGGTTCACTGCCATGTTCCGAGATGAGTATGTTCCCCAGGTGGAGAGGGAGCGTTTGGCCCAGGAGTTTCTGACCCTCAAGCAGGGTACTGAGTCTATTATGGTGATTACCAGGATGTTCCATGAGAGGGCGATGTTCTGCCCTAAGCACGTGTCCACGGAGCAGGCACGTATGAGCCGATATTTGAGTATCTTGAGGCGAGACATTCGGGAGTTCGCGGCGAACTACTCGTACCGGACATTTGCCGAGCTTCAGGAAAATGCCCGAAAGAAGGAGATTGAGCTAGAGACTCAGGCCAGGGAGGAGGCGGAGTCTCAGGGGAGGGATCGGCGACCGGCGTAGTCTCAGCTGGCAGCCAAGCGGGCCAAGCCCGCTGATCCCAAACCAGGGAGCCAGAAGGGCCGCACTTGTGGGAAGTGTGGCAAGGGTCATGAGGGAGTCTGTAGAGCGGGATCTTGCTACAAGTGTGGCAAGGAGGGGCACATGGCCAAGGACCGCCCCAAGGGGTTTGCGGTGTGTTTTCACTGCAACCAGACCGGACACCGGAAGGCAGAGTGTCCGCAATTGCGAGGATCATCTCAGGGAGCACCTCAAGGATCTGCCCCTGCCGCCATCAGAGCTACCGAGAGTCGGCCAGTGAAGGCCAAGGCGCCGAGAGCACAAGGGAGAGCTTTACAACTGACCGCGGAGGAGGTCCACGCAGCACCCGATGTCGTGGCTGGTATGTATTATTTGGTGTATTTATTTTAATGTTGTGATATTATACTTATATTATGTTATGAGTAGGTACTTTTCTTGTGAATTCTGTACCTGCCTTGGTGTTATTTGACTCGGGTGCGAGTCGGTCTTTTTTATCTTTGGCTTTTAGTCAGCATATTAGTGTTAGTCGTGAGGCGTTGAGTCGGCCTCTAAGAGTTTCCATAGCTGACAAGAGGGTGATATATGCCACGGAGGTTCTCCGAGGGTGCGTAGTCGAGATTTTCGGTGTTGAGTTCCCGATTGATCTGGTTCCTATTGCGATGGGTGATGTCTGTGTCATTGTGGGCATGGACTGGTTGAGCAGATTCAGTGCGGTTGTCGACTGCGAGCGACAGCTGGTGACCATACGGGAACCTAGTGGGGGAATTCTTATGGTGTACGGCAAGGGTACACGTTCTGGATCAACGTTTTGTTCGGCCGCTAGTGCAAGGCAGCGTCTACAGCAGGGCTGTAAGGGTTTTGTGGTGTATGTGATGGATACGCGGGTGGATTCTGAGAGACCGAGGTCTGTTGAGGAGGTTCCGGTAGTGCGTGAGTTCCCTGTTGTATTTCCTGAGGAGTTGCCGGGTGTGCCTCCTGTGAGGCAAGTGGAGTTCAGTATCGATTTGGTTCCGGGGGCCGCGCCTATCGCTAAGGTGCCTTATGGCCTTGCACCTCCAGAGATGCGAGAGTTATCCTCGCAGCTTCAGGAGCTGCTGGGGAAGGGGTTTATTCGGCCGAGAAGCTCACCGTGGGGAGCGCCTATCCTGTTCGTCAAGAAGAAGGATGGTTCACACCGGATGTGCATTGATTACCGGGAGTTGAACAAGCTAACGGTCAAGAACCGTTACCCGTTGCCGAGGATCGATGATTTGTTCGATCAGTTGCAGGGAGCATCTTGGTTTTCCAAGACCGATTTGAGGTCTGGATATAATCAGGTGAGGGTGCGGGATGAGGACGTCCAGAAGACAGTGTTTAGGACGCGTCATGGGCATTACGAGTTTGTGGTGATGCCTTTTGGGCTCACCAATGCCCCGGCAGTGTTCATGGATCTCATGAACCGAGTGTGTAGGCCGATGCTGGATCGGTCGGTGATTGTATTTATCGATGATATTTTGGTATATTCGAGATCTAGAGAGCAGCACGGAGAGCATTTGAGAGAGGTTCTCGGAGTTCCGAGATCAGAGAGGCTTTATGACAAATTCTCCAAGTGTGATTTCTGGTTGCGGGAGGTCCAGTTCTTAGGACATCTCGTTAACCAGGAAGGTGTTGGATTAGTGTCTAAGTCCATAACTATTTTGGTATGTACTTGACCCGATGGTGCATGGTCCTTTTGGGTTGCCTTCACCAAAGCAACTTGATAAGATGAATTATGGAGAGAAAGGATTAAATATGATTTATTAATATATTATGGGAATAATATATTAAAGGAGAAATCATATTGTTTAATTAAACTTAAGGGACTAGAATTGTAATTATAAGATAATTGCAATTTGGGTCATGGATTGTCTTAAATCAAGAGGTGGACGAATTCTTATGGGAAGCCCATAAGGAAATCGTCCAAGGGCTTGATTAAAGGAGTCCATGGGTTGCTTAGGGCTTAAGCAACTAAATTAGGGTTTCCTTGTTAGATAACCCTAATTGCCTCACTATATATAGATCCCTTAAGGACCAAAAACATGGCTAAGCTTCTTTTCTAGGGTTTCTCACGTTTTTGGGCAGCCTCTAACCTCTCTCCTCTTCATCCTCTTGCTTATGGTGTTTGTGAGCCATTAGAGGAGTGACACTTGTGACTCTAAGTCTTCCAAAGTCAATTCAAGGAGGAATTATGATTGTTATTGCTACATAACAATCAAGGTAATATCATAAACCAAATTATATGTTAATATTGATTTCCATATGCTAGAATTAGGGTTTATAGTCTTGGATTCAAAGCATGTACAATAGAGAAACCTAGATCCAAGCATTAGGGTTTGTATGAGCACATAGGATGTTCTTAGGACCAAAACCCATCAGTGGTATCAGAGACTAGCTTGGTTTCAATTGTATTGATGCATTGTATATCTGCAAAATTCAATTTTTTGGATTCTGGAGGTTGGACTCGCCAAGTCCATAGCTGAACTCGCCGAGTCCAAGGTGACTCGACGAGTCCAGGCTTGACTCGACGAGTCAACTCGTCAGATGGAGGTTATCTCGGGATTTCTTGCTGTTTTTGCATTGGGATAGTTACCTTATCATGTTAGATCAATATTAATCCGATTATATGATATATTTGACTATAATTTTGATCTAATTGAAGATATTTATCAATGAATAAGATAATTGTTTCCTTATAAGATAATCGATTAATTATTTTGACTAAATTGATAAATTATTTTGCAAGAAATCATTAAACAAATCAAATATGGATAATTATGTGATTAAATGTTAATTTAAATTATTTGTTATTTGATCCTTGTTGTTATGAATAGTTTCAAATTTTTCCCTTTAGGTTTTATAGTTTAAATTTGCACCCAAAAGTTTTGATGTTTTGAAATTTAAATAGTTGAAACCCTTATGTTTTGAAAAAGGTTTCAAAACTTGCCCTTAAGTTTTGGAATTTAAATTTTGATTAAATGGTTTAATTTTGATGTATATTTAAATTCTAAACCCTAATGTTTGAAATGTTTCAAAACTTGCCCTCAAGTTTTGGAATTTAAAAGTTGATTAAAAGTTTAATTAGGAATGTTAAATTCTAAAACTATAGTATAGTTTTGAAAAAGTTCAAATCACACCCTTATGGTTTTATTAATTAATTAAGGTGTATAATTAAAAGAAGTTTAATAAATCCATAAAGTTTTGGTTTACAATTTAATTGAATTAAATGTATAATTGTTAAATTTAACCACCTAATATTTTAAAAGTGTAAAATACACCCTATACTATATATAACATTAAAGGTCTAACATTATATATATGTATGAGTAAAAGTCAGTCTTACCGTTACACTTTTTGCCCTTGCGAAGACGTTAGTGGAGCGTGTGTGGTTTACTAGCACACTAAATGGTTCTAAGCAAAGGTAGCAAAGGGTGACTCAATGTTTGTCATAGTTCGGTGGAGCGTGTGTGGTTTACCGGCTCATCGAATAGGTGACTGTAACGTGTGAGGGCACCATGTAAGTTTGCATGGTTATTCACACCCGCTTTGTGATCCACGGCGTCCCAGTCACAAACAAGAGGGGCATATCGAGATTTAAACATGCCATTGAAAGTTCAATGAATCTCAAAGGATCTAGGAGTTTTCATAGATTTAAAACTTAAATTTCTTTTTCGTTGTTCGTGGTGGAAATTAATGAATCGTCATTCACTTACCTTCAAATGTTCTGCAATTAGGGTTACGGCATCCCTCTCACTAGTTGTGGAATATTGTGTTGGGTCCTAGCCTTAGTATCTCATTTGGGTGATTTACTAAGGACTCAATCAATCAACTAACTTGAATTTGTTTTTTCTCCCGTTTTGTAGATGTCAAAGTTCGACAACTATGGTCTTCTGAAATCCCGTGGAACAAGCATTCCACATGAAGATGATATTCCACGATTCGATCGAGGAACAAGAGATCATACTTCACTTCCTCCTCCTCCTCCAACTATTCTCCCTAACCCACTAGTTCAAAGGCTTGAAAAGTTCAAGATCACTTAAGCCCTTTTGGGAAGAAAACATAAAGAAGGAAAGTCGGTGTGTGCACACGTCCTAGGAATGAAGTCACACATTAATAGGTTAAGAATGTTAGGATCCGTTGTTTGTGAGGAAATGGCTATTGATTGGGTTCTTCAGTCACTTCCTAACTCATATAGTGAGTTCGTAAGAGAGTACTATATGATGAACCACGACGTAACCCTTATAGATCTCACCTATATGCTTATTGTTGCCGAATCAGCAATGGTTTGGCGCAATAGAAAAGCAAAGTTGATTGGTGAATCTGCCTTCAAGACCTCTATGGATATAGACAATGGCAACGAAAGACATGCTATGATCGAAAGTTTGATCATAAGAGAAAGGCACTGTCTGAAGTAGTTCCATGTCACGTTCCAAAAGAGTCAATTTGCTTTTATTGCCAAGAGAAAGGGCATTGGAGACGAAGCTGCCCCATTTACCTAAGAAATCTAAGAGATGGGAGAGTCGAAACGTATGGCTCTAATATAGGTAAAATCCATTGACTAACCCTTTTAAGCTTCTATTCTAGATTCTTAATACATAATGTAATAAGATTACAATTGATGTTTTGTAGGATCGAAGAAAAGAAAGGGAGCTTAAGGGAAGAAATGAGCAAAATCTAACAGTAAAGGAATGGATTTCGATCGCATTTCTCGAAGATTAGATTCTTGAGCTACTACTTAGAGTTAGAATTAGATTGCTAAGAAAGATGTATTAGCATAAGTTTTTCAATGAGTTGCATTGTAAGGACAAAATTTTTCCGCAATAAAATAAATTTTGATTTTAAATTTTATTTATTTATCCTTACAATGGCGTGTATGAAAAAATGATGTTAAAATGTTTCTATTATTAGCAATAATGGATTTGGTTCTTATTATGTTATTTATGGAAAGTCGAGAATTTACCAAATAGGGAGAGTTTCTCATCGCCCAAGTTTCAATTGGATAAAAATTTGGAATCATGCAACTTGGTTGAATGATGAATGAGAAATTTCATATTTGGAAATTAGAATAATTCATTGACAAAGTGTCAAGTGAAGGACTAGGAGATCGAGTACACAAAGTTGCGTGTTGATCAAGTTCACCATAAGAGTAACGAAGATATTCGTCATGATTTACTAAAGGTTTAGTAAATATGATTATACTTACAAGATTAAGTGTAATTCTGAATTGATTGAAAAAGTTTAAATCAATAGCAGAACGAATAAGAAGAATCGAGTAGGCTGAAAGATAAAAGTTTCTCCATTCTAAGAAAAAGGGAGAGTAGCTTTTATGCTTTATGATAGGTCTTAATGATTAAGAACCATATCTCAATTGATCCTTAGTACAATTGTATGTCTAAGAAGAGGAATCAAGAATTTAAGAAATGGTTAAATCATAAAGTCAATCATACTTCGTTCCAAAACAAGTCTTAGAGTTAAGATTGTGACAATGAGTGACAAGAATTAAGAAGGTTTATAACATTCATCAATTGTGGAAAGTTGTGATGTCTTCGATAAGACAAAGACCAACTAGGACCAAAGTTATGAAGTGTTTTGTCTTGATAAGAGCTACACTAACTCTTGAATATTTGTTTGTCAAGAAATGTTAACTGACAAGAGAATCTTATATGTCAAGGAGTCAGTGGGAGTCTTAATGGTCTTGAAAGGTTTCAAGAACAAATCAAATAAACCTTATCGATCATCACTAGCACACGAGTTGAGGTTACAACCTATCGTGATGACATCATTTTGTTTCTGTGCCAATCCAATCAAGTTAATTATGCATGTGAGTCCTATGAGTTATCATTTGAATGCATAAAAGGCAAGGACCTTGATCAATGGAAAGTACATTGATAAGAAAAGGTGAGCTGCTTAACTACTTGGAAGACATGGTGGGCAGCTGTGCTACCATAAAGGCAAGAAATCAAGATTAAGAAAGTTCGGTCCATATGAGTTTGAATTTGTCGTAAACTTTGGTTTTAACAAATTCACATGGATAGGAACACATACACCGCTCAAATCTAAGTGTCATAAGATTTCTTCCTTCATGAAAATGATTGTGAGGAAATGCTTTCACTAAGAAAGATTTTAAGAAGATAGTGATTGTAAAATTGCATTCTCGAATTCAATCATGGTTACGGTATCCCTTTCCATAATTTGAATTGTGAGGTTTGGCAATTAGTCTTAATTGTTTAGACACACATATGAACTATCTAAGGCAAAGGTGTATACGTTCAAGAAGCATTGATAAAAGATTATCAAAGCACTAAGTATTAGAAACATGAACTTAAGAAATTCAATAAGTATTGTTTTTTCTGAAAGTTAAGCTGTGTCTGAATACATGTCAAAGCTAGTGGGAGCATAAGTGTTATGTTTTATAATAATTATCATGATAGTGGGAGCATAAATGTTATCATTATATGATTATTAAGGCACGTATTGCAAGTTGGCAATATTAATTATAGAAAACAAGAGTTATACCTTGCAAAGTCGTAAGGGTTGTAAAGTTGTTTTGCTATAATTAAGGGAGAGAATATTATGCTTCATTTCAAATCTAAAGGCTTAGGTTATGGAATGTTAATAAAATTTAATCAAAGGTACATAGTGTGTTCTTAAAATTTCGATTATGATTACGGCATCCCTCTTCACAATTCGAATTTTGAGAACATAGCAAATAAAACATTATGCGTCATGTCCCATACGCTTCGGGTATAGGATCGATTGCAAATGCTTTAATGTTTGACCATTCTAAAATTTTCCAAATGTCGAGCACATTTAGAGGGAAAAAGGAGTAGAATCGGTTTAGACTAAAATAATTAAACAACTATCAAAGGACAATCCAAGTTCGACGAGGATTGTTTGCTTGTGAGTAGTTGGAAGTATAGTATTGGAAGATATGGAAATGTTTTCATATTAGATGGACCATATCGACATTATAATAGATAAGATTCTATTAAGAATGAGTTGTCATATGGAAAATATGGAAGCATGTCCGAATTGAATATTGAAAATCTATGTCTAGATTAGAAACTCTTATGCAAAAGGATGTTCAAAGGAATGTACTTTGAGTGAGAGACATCATATCTAAGGAATTGTCTTGTAACAATCTCCGATAGAAGACTTTGTAATATCATTGGCAATAGTCTTTGTGACTTTGGTGCAGTGACATTACAAAAGAGATCATTGCATAAAATGTTAGAATCTAGCATATTCTATAAGTAGCAAGAATTTGATATTCTTTTACTTATGAAAAGGATTTGGAGTTGTGAAATGAGAATGATTGGAAATGTGTTCAATGTGATCTATTTCACAAAGTAAGAACCATAGGTAAACATTGTGTGCATGCTAGGTGCATGGGACAAGTGTTGTAATTCAAGTAAGAAGTTGATTACCCGAAACGACAAATAATGAGTAATCAATATGGTGATAAATAAAAGGTGTTTTATTTATGCTCAAAGGGTTGAGGCCATATGGGATTAGTATTATTCTTGTGTTTCACATTTGCATGTTTTGACTTCCAGAATAATTGAGTTTATTAAGAATAATCGAATTATTCAAACGGGCCACAGTCGTTCATATGTTGGAAGTAGATATGAATGAAGACTGTCGTGAACTGGTGTGTGGATTGTCTAAAAGAGTATTAGACATAAGCAAATGTTTGCTGCAACGTTCATGAGTGCTTATGAATGTGATTTGAGCATTGGATTAAACCCACGCTCACTTGGATCACTCCATGAATTGTATCACGAGTGATTGGTGAGACGATAACATCTTATATTCTTAAAACCGAGATGTGTGAGTTGTATCTTGCGAATCGGTTGCACATTGATAATATGTAAACGCACTAGTAACTTGGTGTTATAAAACATATTGTTGTGTGTAATTCGTTGAGTGAGTGCAAGCAAGCATTGTATCAAAGCTTATCTGTTCCTTTTATCCAAGGTAGGATAAAAGTGATATCTTTGGGCCCGTCGATGATTTTGTGATGACAAACGTAAATGCTCGGCCGGGCTAGGGCTAATTTGATTTGTTTAAATCGCCAGTCGTCATAAATCGGGAATCGAGATATAGTACAAAGAGAATGATTTGAAATCATATCTCATATGATATCTAGAATGGAGGAATATATGATCCCTTATCTAAGGACATGCGTATCTGATAGGATCAGAGTAGACAGCGGCTTTGGAAAGCTACGATTGCAGATCAGGATCTGAATTCGTACGCATAATAGTTATTAGACTTATCCAAGTGGGAGACTGTTGGATTAGTGTCTAAGTCCATAACTATTTTGGTATGTACTTGACCCGATGGTGCATGGTCCTTTTGGGTTGCCTTCACCAAAGCAACTTGATATGATGAATTATGGAGAGAAAGGATTAAATATGATTTATTAATATATTATGGGAATAATATATTAAAGGAGAAATCATATTGTTTAATTAATATTAGTCAATAATTAATTGGTAATTAGTTTTTTGACTAATAGAGATTAATTAAACTTAAGGGACTGGAATTGTAATTATAAGATAATTGCAATTTGGGCCATGGATTGTCTTAAATCAAGAGGTGGACGAATTCTTACGGGAAGCCCATAAGGAAATCGTCCAAGGGCTTGATTAAAGGAGTCCATGGGTTGCTTAGGGCTTAAGCAACTAAATTAGGGTTTCCTTGTTAGATAACCCTAATTGCCTCACTATATATAGATCCCTTAAGGACCAAAAACGTGGCTAAGCTTCTTTTCTAGGGTTTCTCACATTTTTGGGCAGCCTCTAACCTCTCTCCTCTTCATCCTCTTGCTTATGGTGTTTGTGAGCCATTAGAGGAGTGACACTTGTGACTCTAAGTCTTCCAAAGTCAATTCAAGGAGGAACTGGGATTGTTATTGCTACATAACAATCAAGGTAATATCATAAACCTAATTATATGTTAATATTGATTTCCATATGCTAGAATTAGGGTTTATAGTCTTGGATTCAAAGCATGTACAATAGAGAAACCTAGATCCAAGCATTAGGGTTTGTATGAGCACATAGGATGTTCTTAGGACCAAAACCCATCAGAAGGGATATTGGTCGACCCAGCCAAAGTTGAGGCGGTGATGAGTTGGGAGGTGCCGAGGTCACCCTCCGAGATCAGGAGTTTCCTAGGGTTGGCAGGGTATTATCGAAGATTTATCAAGGATTTCTCTAAAATCGCAGTGCCACTCACCAGGTTGACCCGGAAGCGTGTTGCTTTTTCATGGGGCCCCGCGCAGCAGGCCTCCTTTGAGACACTTCGCCAAAGGTTATGCGAAGCCCCGGTGTTAGCCCTCCCGGAAGGGATGGAGGACTTTGTGGTATACTGTGACACATCGATTTTGGGGTTGGGGGCGGTGCTGATGCAGAGAGGGCATGTGATAGCATATGCATTGAGGCAGCTGAAGCCTTTTGAGATGAGATATCCCACCCATGATCTAGAGTTGGGGGCAGTGGTGTTCGCCCTCAAGATTTGGCATCACTACCTGTATGGGGTTCGGTGTACGATATACACGGACCATAAGAGTTTGAAATATTTGATGGATCAGCCCAACCTAAACATGCGACAGAGAAGGTGGTTGGATGTGGTCAAGGATTATGATTGTGAGATCTTGTACGACCCGGGCAAGGCTAATGTTGTAGCCGATGCACTGAGCCGCAGGGCGGAAAGCACCCCACTGCGGGATGTATGTTTGAGATTAACCGTGGTAGCTCCAGTGTTGGACGCCATTCGTGGGGCACTGAAGAGTTATAAAAACTCTTTTGATCGATTAGATCTTTGTAACAGGTAAATAAAGAACGTAAAAGGTAGTGAAATAAAACACAAGTATGGATCACAATGAGTCGAATGATTCAATTACTCAATCCTCAGCAGAGCTCGACTAAGAATTTCCACTGTAGAGGATTCTAGGGTTACAAAACAAGAATGATGAATATGCTTGAAAATACTTATCTAATCGTTTCTAATCATTACGTTCTAGGATGCATGCAAGCATCTATTTATACTAAACTCTACAAAACTCACGGATGGACAGGCCCATACCAGAGATAGACATTGGACTAGCTAACGAGCCCAATAGATGCAATACAATACTGGACCTAACAATCTCCCCCTTTGCGTCAATTTGGAGCGAGACTATTATTTCTTCTTGCTTGGACCAGCAGCAGGAACTTTCTTGGTTGTATCAAACAGACGCGAGATAAGCGCAAGGATAGTCTGTCTGAAGCGAATGTACCATTGAATCATGTCATCAAAGTACTTTTTATCATCCGCTGTGTTCTGCTTGCACCGATGGATAATCCCTAAGACATGTTCCAGGCATGCAGTGGTATAGAGATGTTTGTCTGCCAAAGCGAAAAGACATTTCTGGCCTTCATCTTTGGTAAACATAACAGAGTTTCTCTTCGGGTCTATCTTTTCCATCTGCATCATGTTTAGGTCACTTGCTGAGCCAACAGGAGATATGGTAGGCTTTTTCTTGAATATGCTCGCTACCTCCTGATCCATTTTTGCGACTTCCATTATATAGCAGACAAGCATCCTCTTAAAGTGGTCGATGATCGGACCATATTCAGTTTCGTTTGTAAGAAGGATGTTGTGCAAGATGATCTAGTCGTGTGGATTCAAGTTGGGAAGATCAGCAAGCGGGAGGGCATGTTCGGTCTTAGCAGATCCCCTTAGCACCTTAAACCGAATGTTGGTGAAGTTTCCTTCCCTGTACGGCTTCAGAACCCGAACATTGATAATCTTCTGAGTGCTCCATGTTTGGTACTGTGGTTGAGCGGCCCTCAGATAGAAATCGACTAAGTCCCGATCAACCTTTGGATGAGGATGAGGGAACTCAGCGGTGTTGTCGAAGGCATGGAATACAAACGCCTTTCGGGTTAGTGGCATGTCGAACTGAGAATCGACAATGTTAGAACGATCTAAAGAGATCACTAGTTCTAGCCACAAGATGCTGGGTGTTTTCGATGGCTTCTTTTAGTAGCTTCTCAAGAGTCCAAGGAGGAAAAAGAGTTTTCCTACTCTCGAGAAGGTTGTGAGCTTCTTTTTGTCTTCTTTCGGCTTCTTTAGCCTCTCTAGCTACACGAGCACTGATGTCTGCATCTTTATCTCGACCCTGTCTCTTTAAAAGGTCGGCAATTGTCTCCTTATCATCATCGTCGCTCTCCTCAGCAATTTTCTTGCCCTTGTCTTTCACACCAGAACCTGAGGCTTGGCCTACTGGAGGAGATTCGGTTGTGTGAGTTGCTGTTGAAGTAGGAGGCAGTTGAGACACATTCTCTTTTTCTCCCCCTTGTTTCGGAATGGACACGAAATCAAGGAGCCCTTCAATCTTGCTCAGGAGAGAGAGGACAGGAGCAAGTTTTTCTGCAAGGTCGCGTCTCACAGAGTAGTTGAGGATCGGGTCATGTGCTTCCAAGATGTTGGAAATGGATGCGTGGACATCCGAAACACACGAAGAAATTATCTCTCTTTCAGATCAAAGAGACTCAATCTCCTGTTGAAAGTTGGAGAGTTGAATACTCTTGACCTTAAGAGCGGTAGTCTTCCTTGCAAGAGCATCCATGAGGGAGTTCTCAGCAGCTAAGTCTTCTTGAAGCTTGGAGAGGCGCACCTCAATGGTTGTTTTGAAGGCTGAGTTTTCGTCAGAAAGAGTTTGACGAAGAGAAGCGAACGACTTCAGCTCTGATGCAACTGATGTAGCCAGCTGGTTGACAATTGGTTCCAGCGTTGTTTTGGTGGCTGCAGCAGTTTCCTGTAATGATTGCAATAAAGAAGAAGCATCAGTAAATAGTTTATCGACTTTTTCGGTCGCTGCCTCACAGGATTTGGTTGAGGCATCAATGGCTTCAGTGGCGGAATCAAGAGAAACTTGATGAGCTTTGGAAAAAGCATCAACAATTTTCTGTATGGCAACTTCAGAGATGGAGGACTGGGATGTAGAAGATGAGGCGATGAGCGAATCGATTTTATCGTGAAGCTCTTTGAAATGCTTCTTTATGACAGGAGCATCGTCATCATCGTCACTCTGAACTTGAAACGGACTATAGTAGACCGAATCAAAGGTCATGTCCTCTCTGCCAAGGAATGGTTCTTCACTCTTAGCTGCATGAGCAGGAGATGATGGTGGTGTTGAAGCTGGAGGCTCGGTAGTAAAGGTAGGTTCAGGTTGGGTGGTATGTTCGGTTGTTGGTGTAGGTTTGGGTGCTAAGGTGGATTTGGGTGCGTCATTATGAACCCCCGTATCAGATACGTTGGTTCTTACTTCTGCAATTGTTGTTGTTGCTTCTGTAAAGATGGGTGGGGGTACTGGGATGGAGGTGGATGGTATTTGAGTGGTGGAGGTTATGGGGGGAATAGAAATAGGAATAGTAACTGGTGGAGAAGAAATTGGAGAAGTGGAAATGTGAATCTCTGGTGTAGGCGAGCGTGGTGGAGTGTTACCACGAGGAGATCCGTCAGAATCAGAACCCTCTTCCTCAGATTTGCTTGAGGACGAAGCGATGATCAGTTTTCGCTTAGGTTGTCTTTTTTGCTTCTTCATCGGAGGGGATTGGACAGCCTTGGTGGTTTTTCTCTTCTTGGGAGATGGGCCTTTCGCTCCCTTTGCAACCTGCTTGCTCTTATTAGTCTTCTTTCCTCTTGGGGCAGGCTTGTTAGCATCGTGAATTGACTTGAGCATCTCAGGAATAAGCTCTTTCGGACTAGAGCGTCGGAACTCCTTGTATGTTTTTATAATCCGGTTGTCAGCAGGAACATCGCCGTACATCAATTCAGGGATTGAACCGTTGAAGGGAAATTTTGAGGCGTCGGAGACAATGATCTTCGTGGTATGGAAAGTACCAATCGAAGACATTGGAGAACCAGCAACAATGGGGATGTTGTGCTTGTCCATCACCCACTTAGTAACAAGCGTCCAAAAACGGGCGTATGAAATCTCAGAGTGCCGAGAAGTTGAAGAGAGACTCTGAATAAGTTGTTGCCAAAGGACCGATCCGTAGTCCATATTGATTTCGTTGTAGACCCTGTACAGAATCGAGAGAAAACGATGACTTGCCCCGTCCGATCCAGCACTGCGTTCAGACAGCCCCTTGAACAGTACCGTAAATAATCCATTCCACTGAGGAGGCAGGCACGATTTCTTGAATTTCGTGACCGTAGTTAGCACCTCGGTGTACCCCATGTTGTAGAACATTGAAAACAGGTGACCCACCGGAATCGATTCAGGGTTAACCCAAGTTGAATCAGGTTCAAACCCCAAAATTGAGCAAAAACGTTGTTTAGAGATCAACGCCTTGTGATCGAGCACGTCGAAGAAAATCCTGTCAACTGCCTTGTCATAATGAGCAGTGGCGAAGATCTGAGATAAGAACTCCATAGGAACTACTTCAACCTTGGTAAGAGCAGGAGTAATCGGCGAGTACTTGAGACACTCGATAATCGGGAGCATGAAAGCGTCATACACATGAGGAGTAAGATCAATAATCAAACTCTGCTGGGGACGAATCAGCAAGATGTGTGAAGTAGCGTGAACTGATGAAGAATCCGCCATTGTTGTGAAAAAGATGGGAGAGATGATGAACAGTAGAGTGTTTGAGGGTTTTCTTGCTCTTTGGAAATATGGGTGCAGTAAAGAGGTAAACAAAGGTTTACGTTAGCTTTTATACTGTGGGTAGAGGAGAGAGAAGAATCTTTCCCAAATCTTCGAGTGAAATACGAAGAGTTTTTCGGAGGCGATTGACACATGACAGTTGGTATTGCCAATGATTACGCATGAGAGAGAGTGTCAGTACCGATTTACACGCCTTCCCACCAGGTGCCATTTTTAGATGAAACGTTTCCAATTCGCACACCTGGCCTTCTAGCGCTGTTTGAAATCAAATTGATTTGACTCTCGCCTGAGTCAGCATTTTATCATCTTATCTTTTTAACGGCATCTTTAAAGCAAAATTACCCACGTGGATTAATATTAACCACAACCCGTTTATAACTGCCAATCCCATTAAAATGCCTTGTAATTAATGAAATCAGAATTTTGGAAAATCAAAAAGATTTTCGTGCTTAGTGTGTAAAAGAAAAAGAAATAAAGCAACACATTTGAGGGATTATGTGATGTCAATAAAGACACGAAACAATGGATCCCGGGCACGAATCTCTTCCTTCAAAGTCAAGAGAGACCTTAAAGTGTGTGTGTGGTTTCCCGTTGAATAACGATCAGACACTTATTAAGAAGTGTTGAAAGGCTTCTTTTAATTAGGCTTATTTGGGTGGCTTTCGCTTCAATTCAGAATTCCTGATCTTAATATAAGACAGAAATCGAACGAAGTACTTGTGAGACCAGTGTAGTCTGTTGAACAAGTAGGTTGGAGATAATTTAAGTGGCAAGGTAAAATAATGTATGTAAAATCTCAAAAAAAAAAAAAAAAAACTGGATTCCAAGGGAAGAAATGTTATTGGTTTTAACAATTTCATAGAAATCACTCAAAAGGAAATTAGATTACTTTGTATCCCCATGGATAAGTCCGTCAATTCATTAGTGAAAGCTAGAGCAAATTTATTGTTCACCGTCAATGCATAGTAGGAATTGAATTGTGGGTTTCACTTAGCACGTAGTGACACGAGGCTAAGATCATGAACACAGAAATTGTGTAACCATAAACCTCAGTGGTAATTTCTGAGAGTCTCAAGGGTTACGTTTGTGAAGCGAATAAGATGAAGAAAAGTAGTGTAGATGGTGTAAAGAAACCAAAGTACCTCTGCTGTTAAAATAGGGACCAAGCAGAAAACTCTTATCTCAGGTGAGAAGAGAGTTAGGTAGCTCATGATTAGAATAAATATGAAAGCCTAATTGGGAAGACAAGGTTTGTTTGTACCAAGTCAGTAAGGCTATTATTCAGAATCAGGTGAGGCTTTGGACACATACAACAACATGCTTCTAGGGACACTTAACTAGTGAAATGATTTCCCACCAATAGAATAGAAAAAGATAAGACATAAAAATATAAAAAAATAAAATAAAAAAATATTTTTGGAGTTTTTGAAGTAACAAAAAGAAAACAAAAAAAAGAGTAAAAATTTTTTTTTTTGAAATTTTTGATTTAAAAAAAAAACTAAAAAAAATGGAAACACAAAAAAAAAATTGGAACCAAACCCGAGCGTTCGGTCTATTTCGGGTGCCAAAAAAATAAGTTTGAAAAAGAAAAGAACTTTGATAATAAGATAAATGAATTCGAGAAAATAATACAACAGATTTACAACCAAAGAAACTACCTTTAAGTGATAAGCGAAGAGTAGATGATACGACCGAACCCGAGCGTTCGGTTCATTGCGGTACACCAGAACAAAACCTGAACCCGAGCGTTCGGTTTATTTCGGCATACATGAGACCCGAACCCGAACGTTCGGTCTATTTCGCTTCCAACTTTTGATCTTGAGATGTAATCTTTGGTACTGACTCCGATTCCATCATTCCTAGCCCTTGTAGAATTTTGTTGAAAGAAGCTTCAGGAAGAGCTTTGGTGAAGATGTCGGCCAGTTGATCAGTGGTTCGAACAATGTGAATTTCGACGTTCCCATCTTCCACATGATCCTTTATGAAGTGATACCTCAGTGCTATATGCTTGGTCTTGGAATGTTGCACTGGGTTATGACAGATCCTAATTGCACTTTCTGAGTCACAATATAGTGAGATCTTTTTCATATTGAGTCCATAGTCCCAGAGCTAGCTTTGGATCCAAATCACTTGAGATGTACAGGAGGCAGTTGCGATGCACTCTACTTCAGCTATAGACAGAGATACACATGTCTGTTTCTTTGATTGCCAGCTAACCAACTTCCCGTCTAGGAATTGACAGCCTCCAGTGGTGTTTTTCCTGTCTAAACTACAACCTCCAAGGTCTGCATCTGAGTAGGCTTGAACGAAGAAACCTGAGTTTGATGGATACCATAAACTGAGAGAGGGGGTTCGTTTCAGATACCTGAGTATGTTCTTCACTGCAAGCATATGGGGTTCACGAGGATTTGCCTGAAATCTAGCACAGTAACAAACAGAAAACATTATATCAGGCCTGCTAGCAGTAAGGTACATTAAAGAACCAATCATCTGACGATATAACGTAATATCGACTGCCGGTTTCTCCAAGGATGGTGTAAGCTTAGTGTCGAATGCCATTGGAACTTTATGTTTTGAGTCTCCCATCATGCCAAATTTAGCAAGAAGAGTCTTGGTGTAAGCTTCCTGGTTGATAAAGATGCCTTCGGGTCCTTGTCTAATATTTAAACCAAGGGAAAAGTTAATCGGACCCATTGAGCTCATTTCAAATTTAGTCTCCATCAGTTTTCTGAATTCAGCTGTTAAGCTAGGATTCGTTGAGCCAAAGATGATATCATCGACATAGATTTGAACAATCATAAGGTGGTTACCTTCCTTCTTACGAAAGAAGGTTGGGTCAACCGATCCTTGTTTGAATTTTGACATCTTCAAAAACTTGGTTAGCGTTTCATACCATGCCCTAGGTGCTTGTTTCAGACCGTAAATCGCTTTGTCTAGAATATAGCAGTGATTGGGGTATTTTTCATTGACAAACCCAGGAGGTTGCTCCACATAAACGGTTTCTTCAAGTTCTCCATTCAGAAAGGCGCATTTCACGTCCATTTGGTAGACCTCAAAATTCTTATGTGCAGCATAGGCCAGAAATATTCGAACAGATTCCAGCCTCGCTACCGGAGCAAAAGTTTCCTCATAGTCAATTCCTTCCTCCTGGCAATATCCTTTCACCACGAGACGAGCTTTGTTTCGAATCACATTGCCTTCCTTGTTCATTTTATTTCTGAATACCCATTTGAGACCAACAATTGAGGCGTCTTTAGGAGTTGGAATGAGGCGCCAAACCTTGTTTCTTTCGAACTCGTTGAGTTCGTCTTGCATAGATTGAACCCAGTCAGAGTGATCAAGAGCAGTATTAACTGTCTTTGGTTCAACTTTTGAGACGAAAGAATTGTACATACAGAACTCTACTTTGGAGAATAGAGAAGTTTGCTTTGCCTTCAGTTGAGATCGGGTCAGGACCTTTTCAGAGACATTACGCACTACCTGTGAAACAGGATGATCTCTGGTCCACTTAACAAGAGGAGGGTAATTTGGATCATAGGATGGATCCAATTCACCATTCACCATTTCTTCTAATTCAGATTGGCTATCATCGTCGTAAAACACATCAGCATTCTCCCCCTCGACTGATGAGCTTTCAGGTGTAGCTAGACTTTCCGGTGCTACAGGACATTCGGGTGGTATTGAGCTTTTGGGTGGTATTGAGCTTTCGGGTGGAACTGGAATGGAAATCTCCCCCTCAATTTGTGAGCGCGGTTGTTTTGAAGAAGGTGGATTCTCCCCCTCAACTGAAGCACCATGCTTTGGAGGTTCGTTTGGAACATGTTCTCCTTCACCCATTCGTTTGGCAGCATCTTCGACGATTTGCTTCAGATGGTCGACTTTGTTGTCTGCTGCCTTGGCTTCCGAGAGAGTAGCTTTCTCTGGTTCATCGAATAGTTCTACAAACTGTTCAAACAAATTAGCAATCGAGGCCGTGACTTGACCTGTTTGAGTGAAGATCTCTCCAATTGCTTCTTCAGTGGCCTTTAGCTTTTTGACTTAGATGTCGTCGAAAGTTACATAATACGCTTCATCGATCTTCCTCGAATGCTTATTTAAAACCCGGTACGCTTTTGAAGTGAGTGACTATCCCAGAAAAATTCCTTCATCAGCTTTAACGTCGAACTTGTTACGATGTTCGTTAGAGTTGAAGAGGAAGCATCGTGAGCCGAATACATGGAAGAATTTAACGTTCGGCTTCCTATTGTTAATGATCTCATAAGGAGTAAGAGAAAAACGCTTGTTGAGATAGGACCTGTTCTGCGTAAAACATGCTGCAGCAATAGCATCAGCCCAGAAATATAAGGGTAGAGAAGCGAAACTTAGCATCGTTCGGGCCGCCTCACACAAGGACCGGTTTTGTCTTTCGACAATACCATTCTGTTGAGGGGTGTAAGGGGCTGAGAAGTTGTGACTGGTTCCTTTTTCTGCCAAAAAGTCTTCAAATTCTTTGTTTTTGAACTCCATTCCATTGTCGCTCCTGATGTTGCGAACGACTTTTCTCAGTTGCACTTCAACCTGCTTAATAAACATCTTTAGCTTGAGAGTGGCCTCAGATTTGTGCTTCAGAAAGAACACCTATGTAAAACGTGAAAAGTCATCAACAATAACAAGAATATACTTGCTACCACGAATGCTTTTGATAGATGATGGACCACATAAGTCAATGTGAAGTAACTCAGGTGGTTCGACAATTTTAGTGTATAATGGATGGGTGACTTTGACGACTCTGCTTCCCCATTTCACATGCAGTACACAAATGTTCTCGATCAAACTTGAGCAATGGAAGACCCCGAACATGACCTCCAGCGACAAGCTTGTTGATATCCTTGAAGTTGAGATGGGAGAGCCTTCGGTGCCACAACCAGCTTTCATCAGAATGAGCTTGGGATAACAGACAGATAGCTGGATTTCCTTTGATAGGTTTGAGATTGAGAGGAAACATTTCGTCTTTGCGTTCTGATTTGAGAATCACCCTTTTTGTTTTCTTCTCTATGATTTCTGAACCCTCATCGTCAAATGAAACTTTAAGACCGATACCTCCAACAAGCTGAGATACACTGATGAGGTTATGTTGTAGCCCTTCAACGTACGCCACGTTTCTTATATTGGTTATCATCCCATATCCCTTTATCGTTCCAAATGAGTTGTTTCGAAACTTGACATTCCCACCATTCTTAAGAGATCGAAATTCCCTTAGCTCTTCCTTCCTTCCTGTCATGTGACGTGAGCAGCCACTGTCAATATACCATTCTTCGTCGAACTGCTCGTCACTAATAACCTGCAAAAATTAAGCAGATTTAGGAACCTAAAGTTTCTTGGGTCCACGTGAGCCTTTCACAGGAACAGGAATAGTAAGAGAAACATCAACAAGATATGTTCTTTTTATTAATGTTGTTTCATCTTTCTTCTTAATGGTGTATACTTTGATTTTGTTAGGATTAGTTACAGTCGTTTTGGTTTCAAGTTTTGGCGTTTGGGCCTTGGACTGCTTTCGGTCATTCTTGACTGTGGAAACCTTCGATTTTCCTTTCAAATCCTTTGAAGAATTTGAACTTTGAGCAGGAATAGAATTAGGTTTAGAATGAGAAGTATTAGAATGAGAGAATTTGGAATGAGAATGTTTCCTGACGTGAGGTTCTAAGTGACCCTTTTGTTTTTGATCATTAGAGGGACCGAACCTTGAACTTTGGTAGCTTTTGCTTTCGGAACCGAACCTATGCTTTTGGTTGCTGGTGCTCTCTGAACCGAACTTGTCCTTTCGGTTGTTGTTGCCCTCTTGCGGCCTGACAACACTTTTTTCTGACTTGGAATTTTTGTTATGATAAGAGAAATGGGCGTTTTGTGATCGCCAAAACTGCTTTCGCTCTGAGAGATTCTTTTTGTATCTCAAATTCCTTTGCTGCTTTTGATCCTTCACTTGTTTTGGCTGTTTGTGAATGTTAGCCTTTTGCTTTTGCTTCTTGTCAGCCGGTTCACTTTTCACTGATGATGTTTCGCTTGTGGAAGTGACTTCTTCTACAGGAACTTCTTTTGTACCACTAGTGCTTGGCACATCGAAGTTGTCAGGCTTGTTTAGTGGCTCTGGCACATATCTGCCTTTGGTTTTCCAGGATGTCCGCTCTAACAGACCAACAGTTTCGTCGGCATTATCTATAGGAGCAGACCAGACAAACTCATCACAACCATCTGCATTATCTTCGTTCACTATGGCAGTGAGTTCGGCTGTTTGATGTTCGGTTACTCCTGTGACCTTATATACCTGATTTGGTGTTGTTCTCACCTTTTGGTACACAACAGCCTTTTCTTTTAGAATCGGGGACTTATTTTGGGACAATCGAGCAAGCTCCACAGAATTTTCAGAAATAAGATTTTTGTGGTTTTCGGGTTCGCTCTTGACAAACTCAGAACAGTCGACTTCATCCTCTACAGAAATTACGCTCATATCATCACCCTCATTAAGCTCAGACGCGTTTTCAACATCAATTTTATTTTCTGAGCTCAAGTTGGCATTCAATGAGTCAAATTTTTGTATGGTTTCGGTCCTTAGTTTCAGTTTATCGTTTTCATCCAAAAGGTTTTTCAACATGTCCTTATGGTCCTTGGACTTTATAAAAGATTCGATTTTGTCCAGATCATACATATAGGTGGGATTCACATCATCAGACGATACAATACTTTCGCAGTTATATGCTTCAGCATCGATTTCATCCTCCTTAAACTCAAGGAAGGGTAAAATCATACGATGAATTTTCTGCCCTATTTCACAGTTTAGATGCAGTTGAGTGATGTTAGTATAAAGACGTTTAGCAATTAAACAAAAAACATTTCTCTGTTTCAAAAGTTTTAAATTCTCTCTTTGTAAATAAATGTTTTCGTCCTTAGACTTAATCAGCTATGACTCCTTCAGCTCTATCAACATCCTTCGTTCCTCACTCTTGGATGACACCCTACTTATTTGGTCAGTTAGGTTAGAATTGGTGACCCGTGTTTAAGTTAAACAGCTATCCAGATTTGAGATTCTTGAATTTAAGCTATTTAATTCTCTTTCATATGATTTCTGTGGGACTTTAAATGAAATAAAAAGAGATTGTACCTTCTTGATCAATTCATCAAGCTCATTGATCTGCACACTGAGAGGTTTTGCTGTGAAGCATAAGTCCTCTCGCTCCTTGGTGTCCTCATTCCCACCGTCTGTATTGTATCCCCTCATGTGAGATACATCAGTCACCATCAAACACTTCCCACCGCTTTCGTCACCTCTCGCAACATATTCCTTTCCATGAGATGGCTTCCTGACTTCATCATCCTCTGAGTCGGTTGACCACACCTGCACGCCACCGAACTCGTCATCCTCTGCCGAACCCTATACACTAAGAGCATTCATAGAAGGGTTAGTAGCAGCTTTCTTCCTCTTGATCTCTTCCAGCTTTTTCATCAACATTGCCTCTTCATCTTCCTCCTCATCCTTTTCTGCCATTTTCTTCAGAACGCAGTCTTTGGCATAATGGTTCTTTCCTCCACAGTAGTAGCAGTTGACGCCAGAATCTCCTTCAGCCTTCGCCTCTTTCTTTGGTTCTTCTGTCTTTGGCTCTTCCCTAACCTTTTCAGAACTATAGCTTCCCTACCAATTTCGGTTCTTATTGGTAGGGAACCTTTTCTTGATGAACCTCTTTGGATTAGACACCATCATTGCATAACTTCAGAAGTAAGATCATAGTCTTCTAGGTTCATATCTTTATCTTCTACCACATTTTTGCTTTTAGACAGGAGGGCCAAGGACCCCAAACTTGAAACAACATTCTTCTCTTGCATGACAATCTTTTCTTGAGATTTCAAGATTCCCACCAGCTTTGCCAGCGAATAAGATTTGAACTGCTCATGAGCTTTGATAGTGGACACAACAGCTCTCCACTCGGATCTTAGGCCATTCAAAAAGGTAACCTTCTGTTCAATCAGCTTCCTTTCTATATCATGTTTGATCATCTTGCTAAGAAGATGATTGAAGCGATCGAACGTCTGAGTAACAGTTTCATCGGTATTCTGCTTAAATTCACCGAACTCAGATAAAAGCAACGTCTGAATGGAATGTTCCAAATCTTCATCTGTGGAATAAAGCTCTCGCAACCTATCCCATATTTCTTTAGCGGTACTGCAGGAACTTACTAACCTGATTGTATCAAATTGAAGAGCGAATCGGATTAGTCTCAATGCTTTGATATTGCACTGAAACTTTTCCTTTTCGTCTTGAGCGACGTCTTTTACATCTTTTAACAGATCATTATATTTTTTCTGAGTTTTGATGATCTTTGATGTTCCTGAGTGAGCGAATGGTCCAGACACGATTGCTTCCCAAATAAGATATCCATTATCTTCAGATCCGATGACATAATCTTCAAAATGATGCGCCCAGACTTCATAATCTTGGGTGTAAAGAATAGGAATCTTCGTCGTTGAACCAATGTTGTTTGAGATGTTGATAGGATTAGATTGAGACTCGTCCATGGTTGATCGTTTAACCTGTTTGAAAGATCAGCCTTGTAATACGTAATATTAGGGCAAAACAAATAAATGCTGAGTTACGTCAATTATGGAATGACGGCTCAATAAATATCAGTTAATGCGGAATAACCCTAATCGTAAACTCTTTCACAGAAAAGATGTGTATCGATTACACAGCCTCCTGCTCTGATACCAATTGATGAGTTATAAAAACTCTTTTGATCGATTAGATCTTTGTAACAGGTAAATAAAGAACGTAAAAGGCAGTGAAATAAAACACAAGTATGGATCACAATGAGTCGAATGATTCAATTACTCAATCCTCAGCGGAGCTCGACTAAGAACTTCCGATGTAGAGGATTCTAGGGTTACAAAACAAGAACGATGAATATGCTTGAAAATACTTATCTAATCGTTTCTAATCATTACGTTCTAGGATGCATGCAAGCATCTATTTATACTAAACCCTACAAAAATAACGGATGGACAGGCCCATACCAGAGATAAACATTGGACTAGCTAACAAGCCCAATAGACGCAATACAATACTGGACCTAACAGGCATAGGCCGAGGCTGTGCAACCTGAGATGCAGAAGAAAGAGCGGGTTGTTGGTTTGGTTTCAGAGTTCGTTACCGATGGTCGGGGGCTTATGACATTTTAGGGGCGTATCTGGGTGCCGTTTGTGGGAGGAACGCGTGCCATTTTGATGGAAGAGGCTCATCGGTCGAAATTTTCGATCCATCCTGGGGCCACTAAGATGTATTGGGACCTGAGGAAGGAGTATTGGTGGCCCTGTATGAAGAGGGATGTTGCATGGTTTTTTGAGAGGTGCTTGACCTGTCGTAGGGTTGAGGCCGAGCACCAGAGGCCGCATGGTAAGTTGCGACCGTTGGAGGTTCCCAAATGGAAGTGGGAACAGATCACCATGGATTTTATCACCAAATTGCCAAGGACTGCCAGGGGAGTTGATGCAATTTGGGTGATTGTGGACAGGTTGACGAAGAGCGCTCACTTTCTTGCTATCAGCGAGAGTTCTTCAGCAGAGAAATTGGCAGAGGTGTACGTGAGGGAAGTGGTATCTCGGCATGGGGTGCCGATCTCGATTGTTTCAAACCGAGATGTGTGTTTCACTTCCAGATTCTGGAAGAAGTTTCATGAGGAGTTGGGTACTAGGCTGCATTTTAGTACCGCATATCATCCCCAGACAGACGGTCAGAGTGAGCAGACGATTCAGACGCTCGAGGACATGCTCCGGGCATGTGTGTTGGATTTCGGGGGTAGTTGGGATGCATATTTGCCCTTGGCAGAGTTTTCCTAAAACAACATCCATCATTCGAGCATTGGTATGCCGCCCTTTGAGCTGTTGTATGGGAGGAGGTGTCGGACCCCCATTTGTTGGGGAGAGGTTGGACAGAGCAGATCCAGCAGTTCAGGCAGAGGTTGTTGACCGCTCAGAGTCGTCAGAAGAGTTATGCAGACAGACGCCGGTCCGAGCCCGAGTTTCAGGTCGGCGACCTTGTGCTCCTGAAGGTCTCTCCTTGGAAAGGAGTGATTCGATTCAGGAAGAAGGGCAAGTTGGGGCCCCGATATATTGGTCCATTTCGGGTAGTTGCGAGGGTAGGCTGGGTAGCCTATCGTTTGGATTTGCCAGCAGAGTTGGGGCAGATTCACGACACTTTTCATGTGTCGCAGCTGAGGAAGTGTATAGCCGATGAGTCGGCAGTGGTTCCATTAGAGGATATTCAGGTAGATGCGAGCCTGAATTATGCTAAGAGACTAGTGGCAATCAGAGATCGGAAAATCAAGGTTCTGAGGAACAAGGAGGTACCCCTGGTTTTGGTTCAGTGGCAGCATCGGAAGGGGTCCAAGATGACTTGGGAACCGGAGCGTGAGCAGCATCCAGAGTTATTTGCAGAGCGAGACTTCGAGGGCGAATTCTAGTTCTAATGGGGGAGAATTGTAACAACCCGGATTCCCAGGTATTATTCATTTGTTTATTTTTGGTAATTGTGAGGAGACTCGGCGAGTTGGAGCCTAGACTCGCCGAGTATGATCGCGGATTGGGAGGTGGGTTCGCATCCGGAGTCGGCGAGTCCACGCTGTTTAATGAAACCCTAATTTCCCGGCCCTGAGCCCTATTTAAAGGGCCTTATAACCCTTCATTGCGGCTACCTGCGACCTTGAGAGCACCAGAAACCCCTTGTCTATCGGCTCCGGAAACTGCAGAGACAACTCCTGCATCTCCGACAATGCTAATCAATATGGTGCTTTGGCTATCGGAGCCATACATGGAACTAAATCAATCTGGAACTCAACCTGCCTCTCGGGACGAACTCCTAGAACATCCTTAGGAAATACATTAGAAATATCCAGAACTGTAACAGCCCGGATTCCCAGGTATTATTCATTTATTTATTTTTGGTAATTGTGAGGAGACTAGGGGAGTTGGAGCCTAGACTCGCCGAGTATGATCGCAGATTGGGACACGGGTTCGCGTCCGGACTCGGCGAGTCCACGCTGTTTAATGAAACCCTAATTTCCCGGCCCTGAACCCTATTTAAAGGGCCTTATAACCCTTCATTGCGGCTACCTTCGACCTTGAGAGCACCAGAGCATCTGTGAGTCCTTGTGAGTGAGAAAAGAGGCCATTATTCATCATCCTTGTGTGTGTTAGCAAGAAGGGAAGAGGAAGGCCAAACTAGGAGAGTTAGGGAGCTTGGATCTACTTCCATTTTGGCAGAGGAATCTATTTGAGGTATCATTCAGAGCTTATTCTCGTGTTTTTATTTATATGGTCAAATCTAGGGTTCCTTCATGCCTTGTATGCCTTGTAACTGGAGTGTGAGAGGTCCCTTGGGGAATTGGTACCTAGATCTGGATCTTAGTAGGTCCAGAGAGTCCCAAATGCCCTGCTTTATGCCTATCCTTTTGAGTTGGGGACTTAGGTT
This sequence comes from Lactuca sativa, assembly GCF_002870075.4. NCBI lineage: Eukaryota > Viridiplantae > Streptophyta > Magnoliopsida > Asterales > Asteraceae > Lactuca > Lactuca sativa. The sequence continues at coordinate 78,403,706 of NC_056629.2, read as the reverse complement.
ACCATTTTAGATGTCATTTCACCAAAAGAAGCCTTGTAAGCGTTGCATGGTAGCCAAGATTATAACTTTACGTGGTAAATGTGCTTGGAAGGACTGGATCTATGAGTTACTGGAACGGATCTGACCTCAGGAGTGAGTTTGAGTTCATGCATGGCTTAGACTCGCCGAGTCCGAAGAACAGACTCGGCGAGTAGCATGAAGATTGTCCTTAACCACTCAGCGAGTGGTCTTACCGAGTTATAGGTTGACTCAGTGAGTCAGGGAGAGTCAGAGAGGGTTGACAGGTGGACTGAGTCAAGCTGGAACTCGCCGAGTTGTTCTTGAGAATCGGCGAGTTGAGTCGTGGTGGCCCCGCGATTCATGCCAAGTGGAACTCGTCGAGTTAGGGATGTACTCGACGTGTCAAGAGAGGATCCTAGGGAGTCAGTGAACACGTATAGACTCGCCGAGTCGCTCTAGTGCACTCGTCGAGTCCGGTCAAAGTTGACCGTTGACTGTTGACCAGAGTTGACCAGTGTTGACTTGATAGGGGTAGTCAACCTTAGTTGTAAAAGTGTTAATTAGATATATATGGTGTTATAGGAGGATTATAGCTCGGAGGATCGAGCGCGAGTGATTTCTGGGATCAGAGTTATGTGACAAAGTATTTGTATGCTATATGTATCTTATGTGTTGTACTGCATTATTGCTATGTGATTTATGCTGTGCATGTTTATAGAGTTGGAACCGGAAGGTTCCTAGAGTTAAAACCAGAGGGTTCACAGAGTAGGGTCTACGGGCCCACAGAGTTTTAGCCTTGAGTCGCTAATATGTGTTATGTGTGGTATTTTGGGGAACTCACTAAGCTTTGTGCTTACAGTGTTGGTGTTATTTGTTTCAGGTACTAGTGATGACCGTGGGAAGGCGCCAGCTTGATCAGTACACACACATGGGATTTTTATGATATGTGATCTTGGGATTCATTGTATGACATTGATTGGAGTTTCAAACACTGATGTTTTATGAAAATTAAATGAATATGTTTTTATATTATGCAAAAAATTATTTTGAAATTCACGGTGTTACAAGAACGATGGGCACGTCACTCATGGTTATCGTGCCCCCAACTTGAGTATCCGCTACATTGGCCAAAAATCTAGAACAACCCTGCTCAAGATACCTCCTAGCCCTCGCAGTTCAATAGAGAATCGGTCTGCATTGAGCACCCTCCCGATGAATAATCAATTCTCCCCTACTTGGGGTTCGAAGTCTCACTAACTGGTTCTTATAGTCAATTATGGCCCCATTAGACCCAAACAATCCATCCATCTGATAACCTTCGACCCTTCCATAGGAATCAGAACCAGATCAATAGAATATCTCTCACTGGACATGTTTAGAACACATCATCGATGAACCCTCGAAGCACTCACATAACAATCATACACAATCTCTATGTCCAGTGGATAATCAAGTATCCCAGGAGCATCATTAAACTTTTTGCTAAGCATAAGAGATACAAAAGATCAGGTAACACACAAATCAAAAGAACATGAGCCATTATACCATTAACTAAGAAAGTTCCGGTAACCACATCCAGTGATGCTCGAGCCTCATCGGTAGTCATCTGGAGCGACCTGCTCTTCACGATAGGTCCCTCTTCCTTTCCCTGCGAACCATCGGCGATCCTCAAAGTGGTTGGCACAGGCACCGCCACTGCCCCTCGCACCAGCCTTGAACAATCAGTGGCATTTTTATGTCCCATCTGATTGTAGTGGAAACATATGAATACTCCACTGGGGTAATCACTTCTGAAATGGATTGACTGGCCGCATCGGAAAAAATCTCCTACCTACTCTCGACATCTTCCCCCATGATTCTTCCCACACTTGGCACAACGGCCCCGACCCTATTGGCCCCTCGGTCTCGTGTTAGTAGTCTTGGGCCTCTTAGCCTGGCCCTCTGATGATGGTGTCTGAACTAACCTTCGCTTCCTAAGAAGCTCCGAATCAATCTCCTTCTATCATATCAGTCAAGGGGTTTTCACCCCGATAAACTCACGGATATCATCCCTCAACATGTCATCGTATCTTGTCTTCTTCATCTCCTTGTTAGCTGCATACTGTGACACTAATAGTGGCCTATCCCGAAACTTGGTGATGAGCTTTGCTAGAGTCTCCGTGGTCTGGAGAAGGTCCTCAAACTCCCTTTCCAACTGCTGCATCTCAATCGCCAGTGCAAACTCTTCCTGGAACCTAGTCACAAACTCCTCTGAAGTCATGGCCACCACACCTGTAGACACCAATGCATGGTCGACCTCCTCCCACAAATCACGGGCTCATCTCTTCAAAAGGCAGGATATAAATCCCACATTCGCCCCTTCAGGGTAGAAGCTCATTTGTTGAGCATTCTCCATGTCAACAATCCATTGATGGATAGCAATGGGGTCCTTAGCCCCAAAGAACTCCAGAACTCCACATGCCTTAAACTCCCAAAAATAGGGAGTCCGTGCTCTGAACTTTCCTGCCGCGATCTCGGCTTGGAAGACCCCGAGTTGCTCATCCAAAAGCTCTATAATCCACTCATTGGTGGTACCAAAAATCAAAGGGGTGGCCTCCATAAACTCATGCAGTCGCTCATCAATCTGTTCTGGACCAACACCAAAACCAGAACCAGAAGCTGTTCCTCAAGTGGTCACCATACTGAAATACAAACATACAAATGATCAGAATAACTTGAGAGAACTCCCACTCTGCAGGATCCTTAGATTCCCCAAGACTATCCCCGATTCGAGTATAAACCTTGTGCTTTCAGTAGTACGATCCCAATACTACCTTCCACACCTATTCGTACTTTCGTTATGAATCATCCTGAATCGTCCAAGTCTCCCCACTAAAACCATACACATAATCCCTATGTTAAGCAACATACATATATCAAGAGGATATTTCATAGGCTCTCCGATAAATCTTCTGCTCGCCAGCCTCTACACTACTAAGAACCTCAACCAACACCGTTGATTGCCTTATGCATGCACATTGTGATGGGTTTTGAGAATTCTAACACTCCTATGGTGTACATGCAACCCTAGAAACCTTGGATCTATGTTTTCTCTAATATACATGCAAATTTGATATTCCAAGGTTCTCAACCTAACTAGCATGTTATGGGGTACTTGTAATATAAAAATTTAGTATAGTAACATACCTTTACTTGTGGTTGATTGCTTGGAGTCTTTAGAGCCTAGAACCAATAATGTGGATGCCTCAAGTGGAATCAAAAATCACTAAAACAAGTTGGAAGCTTTGAGAGAATACGATGCACTCTAGAAATCGGCCCACCCTTGTTCTGACACACACTAGTGCCATTTAAAGTGCCAAGGACATCTTTATATAGTATGGAGGATTAGGGTTACATGCATGTAAACCCTAATACCCATGACTTTTCATTTACATAGGATCCATGGGTTAAAAGCTCCATGGACTATCCATGGACATCCATACACTCATTGCCCATTCTAAATAAATTTTAGCCCAATCCATATATATATGTAAGAGTTCATCTCTAATTAGCCCCTTTTGATCACTAAATTAATTCCAAATTAATTCTTGATCAATACTAATTAAATAATATGATTTCATATTAATATATTATAACTTATAATATATTAATACATCATAAATATCTTATTCTCGAAAATATATCCATACAAATTTTTAGGTGAAGTGCAGGCCAAATGGACCATGCCGGGTCGGGTCAAGTTCATACCAAATATAGTTATGGACTTAGACACCTTATCCAACAGTCTCCCACTTGGATAAGTCTGATAACTATAGTTGCAAGTACAACTTTAGGAACCAACCAGCAATCGTAGCTCTTTAAAACTCTGTTGAACTATGAAGCGCCATTTTAGATAAGTGATCATATAATCCTATGATCTCAAGATATCATCCGGACAAATACATGGAACAATGTCATACTTATCGTCCAACAATTTGTATTTGGATCTCTGATTTGTTTGACATAGAACTAAATTGAACACATCAATTAGGTTCTGATCGGGCCCGACACATAAGTCAAACCAAATCATCGAGGGGCCCAGATATCGCTTCTATTCCTAGAAGGAACAGATAAACTTCGACTCATATGCTTGTACTAACTACTTGTTGAATTATGCACAAAAGAACGTTTTATGACATCAAGTTACTGATGCGTTTTCGTATAATCAATGGGTAACCACCTCATATTCAACAACTCATATCTCTAGGTTTGAAGATTTATATAATATTACCGTCTCACGATCACTCGAGACAAATTCCATGAAGTGATACAAGTAAGCGTGGGTTTAATCCAATTACTGAGACCTTATGAGTACTCATGAATGTTGCAGCAACTATTGCTATGTCTAATACACCTTAGACAAATCTACAAGCCCAATTCATGATAGTCTTAATTCATTACCTACTTCCAAAGTATGAATGACTCTGGAGAGATTGAATAATATAATTATTCTGAACTCAAAACATGCAAAATTGAAACAATAGTAAACGATTAACACAAGATAGTAACACCTTAATCATAAATAAACAACAACTTTTATTTAATCATCAAATATCAATTACATTTTACAAGTTTCAGAAAATAGTTATCTAATTATTAGAACTAGTATCGTCCCTCAGCCCGATGCTCCTTGCATGCTACAAATTCCTAACCCCAGTCAGTCCCTTCGTGAGGGGATCTGCAGGGTTCTCTTCTGACGATACCCTCTTTGCCATGAGGAGTCCTTCTTCTATCTTGTGTCTTATGAAGTGATATTTTCTGTCAATGTGTCTAGATCTACCATGATCTCTTGGTTCCTTGGCTAAGGCAACCGCACTATTTCTGTCACAGAAAATCCCCATAGGCTCTAGTATAGTTGGCACAACTCCAAGGTCTCCAATGAAGTTCTTCAGCCATAACGCCTCCTTTTCCGCTTCACTTGTTGTTATGTACTCTTATTCACAAGTAGAATCAGCTACTGTCTCCTGCTTGGAACTTTTCCAAGTAATTGCTCCTCCATTTGGGGTAAAGACCAAGCGTAACTGAGAGCATAAATTATCCCTATCAGTCTGAAAGGTAGCATCACTATACCTAACTACTCTCAAGTCATCACTCCCACCGAGAGTAAGAACCTAGTTCTTAGTCCTCTGCAGGTACTTGAGAATGTTCTTTACCACAGTCCAGTGAGCCTTGCCAGGGTTTCCCTGATATCTGCTGACCATGCTCAAAGCAAAGGACATATCAAGGCGAGTACATTTCATATCATACATGATCGAGCCAACAACGGAAGCATATGGTAATCGACACATCTCAGCTATCTCAGCCTCTGTACTCGGTCTCTGAGTCTTACTCAGTTTGGCATTGTGCTGGATTGATAAGTCCCCTTTCTTGGAATTCTGCATGTTGAACCTTTTCAACACCTTATCCAAGTAGTTACTCTCACTAAGTCCAATTAGTCTTTTACTCCTGTCTCTCAATATCCTTATCCCTAGGTGTGACAACCCGAAATTTCTATTTTGTACAAACATGTCAGGTCAATAGAAGTATGAGCAGTTGCTGTTAATTTTTAGACTTTTTGGAATAAGTTTGAATATTTCCGGATTTACACTTTAGGAGAAATCAGGAGAGAGGATGCCCTAGATTATTTTGTGCATCTTATAAGTTTCAAAACTCCAAGAGTTTGAAGTTTACGGCTCTAATGATATTTTTGGACCAAAAACTCAACGGACTATATAAAGGGAACTTAACCATTTTTAGTTCATTTCTTCCATTTCTTCTAGAGAAAAGCCCGAATTCTCTCCCAAGGATCTTCAATATTTTGCTCCAGAATGTAAGTAATTCTACACTAGAGTGTTTTAAAGCTTACTACATGTTTAGATATGATAGAAATCACTCAAGAATCACAAGAAGAAGGAGTTTACGACCCAAGATCTTCTTGGACCATAAACTCTATTTTAGGTGCCAAAGTGCTCCCAACTCTTCCCTTATGCTTAGACACTAGTACGGAACCCTTCCCTGATGGTTTTAGCACATGAAAAACACCTTAAGACCCCTTTGTATATGGTTTTACGGTTTGGGGATCTCCCAAAACCGTAAACACCCCAAAGTGAGTATAAATGGCCCCTATTCCTTCCTTATGCCTTGAATCAAGCCTAGACTTTTAGCTTGAAGTGTTTAGGACTTGAAAACTGCATAAAACCATGTTCCATAGGATTTTACGGCAGCAAACTCATGGAGAAATGGTCCATGGGCCGTAAACTCCATTTAGGAGTGTTTTGATGCCACAAACACTTCCATAGGCTTATACTTCAATGTAGGAATACTTGGAGTGACTTATAAGACTTCAAATCACAAAATGGTCAAAGAAGTATGAGTTTATGGCCATAAACTCAAGAGTTTACGACCGTAAACCCAATAAGTTATGGTCTCCAAACCGTAAACTCACAAAGAGAGTTCCCTTGAACCCTAAGCTCAATAGCTTTGTCCTACAAAACTTAGATGCACTCCTTAGAACTTATAACACTTGTATGAGGTGGTTAGCATGTCCTAGTGTGTCTTAACTTTATTTATTAGTTGTTTAAAGACTAATTGGATACATATATGTGATATTATATGTTAACTAGGATCATAGAGTGTGTTTAAGACTTCACTTGACACCTAGTAATCATACATCTTCAGTTCATCCGTACCACTCACTAAAGGTGAGTTCATACCCCTAAATCAATCTTTTAAATGTTTTTAAATGCTTTATTGGGGGGGGGGGGAATACAGGTTAAATCTCGCTAGTGATTATATCAATTATGTGATTAATAACCAACATACTAAAGGATTTACTACACTTTAAGCTGTTTTACCAAACAGATTTCTGTAAATGGCTTTCCAAAACGTTTTACAAACTGACATCAAGTCATCTTTCTTAGTTGTTAAACTTTAAAAAGGTTTTTTCAAAACTCTGTTATACTTTGTTATCAAAGGATATACTTTTGAAATCCTTTATAAAATGACATCAAGTCATTATTATTTACTTATTGTTCAAAACCCTTAAATGCTTTACAAAACTTCTTTTATACTTTAAATTGTTAAATGCATGCCTAGATATGTATAGTTATATAAGTAATGTTTGAAGGACTTAGGAAGGCTAACCCGCTTTATTTTCTTTTCCTCGTTGGGATGTGGTCTGGTAGGGTATCGGGTATCCGTCCGAAGGTCGTTTAACTATCAGTTATATATCATGTATACATATACAGACATAAAAGTTCCATCAGTCAGTTCAATAACTTTGGGTAGCAAAGGTATACTTGGATTATACACGTTCATTACTAGTAACTATAATACGTATAGTTAGGAAATACCACTTGCCATTCCTAGTATGAGGAATCACACAAGAGTCAGTTCATTCATGAGTCCATACAAATACATGTTGTTTGTAGAGATACACTTACTTGGATACACTAGCCAGCATACTTTTACATAGATACCTTGTTAAAAGCATGCGTGTATATGTATAGTTATATAAATAATGTTTAAAGGACTTAGGAAGGATAACCCGCTGTATTTCCTTTACCCCGTTGGGATGTGGTCTGGTTGGGTATCGGGTATCCGTCCGAAGGTCATTTAAATATCAGCTATATATCATGTGTACATATATAGACATAATAGTTCTAATCAGTCGGTTCAGTACCTTTGGGTAGAAAAGGTATACGTTCATATACTCATACATGGATACTTTTACATAGATAATATATGATGAGTTACTATTACATTTTATATGTATAGATTCTGTTATATAACCCTCCTTCTTATCTTTATTTTGTGATACAATCACATAATCGACGAGATAGACTGGACTTAATATCCTAGTACCAAAGGATACTTTGCGGGACTAACCATTCCTAGAACCTCTGTTAGCTACAGAGGTAAATGCACGTCTACGGATGTCTTCGGTTGATACCATTACAGGTATACTTTAAGGGACTAACTATTCCTACACCCAGCTGTTAGCAACAGAGGAAAATGTACATCTACGGATGTCTTAAGTTAACACTGTTAGTTATCCTAGTAGAAAAGGATAATACTTAGGTTATTATATTATTTCTTCCTTCACTTTGTGACACATTCACATGATCGAGGAGCTAGGATATATTTGATATAGATAACTATTTTGTGACTCATACACATAAACGATGAGGTATACTATAGTTTAATACTAATAGTTAAACAGGGAAAAACCATCACATTTACAGAGATGCTTACTTTCAAAATAGTAGGGTCTTGGTAGAAGACTACTTTCAAAATAGTAGGGTCTTGGTAGAAGACTACTTTCAAAACAGTAGGGCCTTGGTAGAAGACTACTTTCAAAATAGTAGGGTCTTGGTAGAAGACTACTTTCAAAACAGTAGGGTCTTGGTAGAAGACTTCTTTTATATGGATCATAGTAATTTCTAGGGTTATTCAAACGTTTTCCATTACTTACAAACCTTTACATACTTATACGAACTTTGTTTCAAAACAATGTCAAGACTTTCATTACAAGTTTTGCAAATCAAAGACACATGAATACTTATGAATTCACCAGCTTTTTGGCTGATACTCGCTTTGAAAATAACTTGTATTCTCAGGTCACAAATAGACAGGTACGACGACCAGGTTTTGTGAAGACGGAGCAGTCCAGACTCGTCTTATTTTTCTGATTATTCATGTTATTGTCGTATATTATGAAAGAACACACTTGTAATTAAAATTATACTATTAATGTAATTGATGATGTCGTTTCTTGTTTACTAGTTTACATTGTTGTGGTACATTACATGACGTCCTCCGCCCCAGAACGTTTCCGCCGTTCATGGTTTTGGGGTGTGACAGATTGGTATCAGAGCATTGCTTTACCCCTATTCCTTGTGAATTTGGAGTTAAGGTCACTTATTCGAAGGCCTATCATGTGTTGACTACATATAACTGGTATGCAGTTTACAAATATCAACATAACTAATGAAGATTTTCTAATAATTATCTAGATAGTTCGTCTAATAATTATTTCCTTACCCCAATTCTCGCGTGGATAGCATGGGTGGACTCCATCCCCACGGCAACCCGTACCTTCCGAATGAAGTCATTTTTGGTTGGTTTGGAGAAGAACCAGATAATGATCATCCAATCCCTTTGAATGATCACCACGCTGAAGACCTAGTGAATGATGATAACTTCGAACCCGAGGTTGAGAACCTACCCCAGGCAGCTCCTTTTCCAAATCCTAACCCTCGTCCGACTTTTCATGGGCCGACGCCTCCATGGGTAGAATGCTTGGAAACATGGAGCCTAGGACAAGATCAGTCCATGCCACTTAATGGTGACTGAAGCTTTTATGACCTGAGCAATGGGGGCTCAGCAGACAAAATCTTGCCAATCCTGGTCCATAGAGTGGCCCGAAATGAGATTCAAGGCAGGACAGACCTTCATCAAATTACAGATTTTGTCACCAATGCGAGAATGCATACCCTTCACACCATTCGTCTGGAAGATGCTCGTGAGAGATCCGAAAGAGACCATGAATCCCTGCTTCAAGCACTAGCTGAATCATGAGCCGAAGTCATAGAACTCCGAGTACGTCAGAGGGTGTAGGAAAGACACTTGCTTGATATGGAACGCCAACTGGCTGAGCTAAGAGTTCACCAGAGGGATGATCGTCACCAGTAGAAGATACCTTATTTTCCTTCTTGTTTTAAAAGAATTGTGTTCCTGTCTATGTCCTATGTGGCATTTTCTATGGAACTGCCTTGTACTGTAGGTACTTTTAGTTAGGCCTTTATGCGGCCAAAACTTTGCTACTCAGGATAAGATGGAAGACCTTCTCTAAGGTCAAAGTTTTCCTAAACTTATTACATCTTAAACATCGATGATATTGACAGCCGGCTAACTTCCATGTCACGCTTTAGTTCAAATACTCTCGTTATACCTTCATTGGAGTCTATCTGAAACTTGCTTTAGTCAAAGTCTTTGGACTATTGTAATTTAACTCCAGAATCATTTTCAAGCCTCTTTCAAGTGTTGGATCATGTTATTCACCAACTAACGATACCTTGGCTTGAATGAAAAACGTCTTGAGACCATTGTAAGAACTTACTTCCACTCTTTGCTAGGACTGCATCATAGGGATGTAGGTCGAACCCATGAGAACATACTTCTATTCTTTACATGAACGATCGAACTACGTCTAGGTTCAACCATACTCGCTCACAAATTCATTTTCTTTCCGTGAAACAGAATCATGTCGCCAAGGAAAAACGATCAACCCATCAACCAAACACCAACTCTTCAGATTGATGTAGCTACCTTTCAAGCTGCAGTCTCGGCTGCCGTGTCAGCCATTCTGACCCACCTTAACGCTAATAACGCGAATGTTAGCAGGATTGTTAACAACAATTCCAATCCAGGTAACAATCAAGTACCTCAATGAGCAACAAACTACCACGACACCCCGAGTTCCAAGACCAAGAGTAACAAACGAAAGTTCTGGGCTAAGGTTAAGGGCAAGTCACCCCAAGGGGTGAGCAAAAGACAACAACTTGTGGCAACCTTCATAGCCACGACATCGGTACCTCGTACTACCATCCCTTCGGGTATCCCAGTTGCCCCTAACCCAGCCAGACCGTATGCTGGAATCTTACCAAAGTGCAATAAGTGTAGCTTCCATCATCTTGGAAGATGTCGTCTACCGTACTGCTTTAACTGCAACAAGGACAGGCATACTACCCGCTGCTGCAGGATTCGAATCCAACACATTACTTCAACCACCAATGTCGAAACCTCTCGGATATGCCATCTATGTGGCGTAATGGGACACTTCAAGGGGAACTTCCCATCAGAGCAAAATGACGGTTGGATAGTAGGAGTTTGACCTCAGAATGGAAAGAGGCAACGAAGGACCCTACTATAGTATAGGTTCACTTCCAATTGTCAGTATTTTGTATTCTTTTAAAACATGTTTAAAACTAGTGGAACTCGAGTCTTATCCTTAGCGAGATCCCGTCAGTTAAGGGACCCTCGTGCTGCGTATACTTGTCTTTTGTAGTATACTTTGTTCGCAGCAGTATTCGTATAGTTACTCTAAAGTATTATAACCCTGTTAAAAGTTGCACCCTTGTGTTTTATTTGTAACTCTTTTATGTTCAGATCTAATGTTAATCACTTCTAAGTAAGTCCGACATTATCATAAATCTTGATTCAAATCGATCCACACAATACCAGTTTCGTGCGTACATCTCCTTCTCCGAAAATGTCTTGCTAGTGAAGCCGTCATTTCAGAAGTACTCATGTCAGAAGAACCTCATCTTCAAAGACCTCAACAGGACTTCCATTAGAAATCATTACTCTCTGCCTCGCATAGATGAATCCGTTGACCAACCGCAAGGGACGATGTACCTTGCAGAAATGGACCTAAGATCCGAATATCACCAGTTGCGAGTGTTAGTAAAGGATGTCCCAAGGACAATCTTCCAAACTCGACACGGACACTACGAGTCTGTAGTGATACCCCTCGGATAGGACCAATACACCCGTAATATTCATGAACTTAATGAATAGGGTACGCCTTTATTACTTGCATCAGTTCGTCATTGTCTTTTTAAATGACTTACTTATCTACTCTCATAGTAGGAAGGAAATCATAAAGAGCATCTACAACACACCCTAGAAACATTATGATCAGAGAAGCTTTACGTGAAGTTCTCCAAAATGCGAGTTTTTAGATATGAAGAGTCTAACTCATAAGACACATTACCAGTAATGTGGGAATTCTTGAGGACCCTGCCAAAAATTAAAATCGCTGAGAATTTGTCAACACCGAGGATGCCGACAGGAATTTGCCAAATTCTAGGTCTCGCTGACCTACTGTCGAGAGTTCATTCAGAACTCCTCGTGGATTACAAAACCTCTTATGACTTTGACTCAGAAGGGAGTGGCCCTTGACTGGGAAGACAAGCAAGAGGAAGAAAACCTTTGAATTTCCAGAATAGTTAGGATCTCCGAGATTCTTGCCAGAATCGGGCCTGTAACATCCAAACCCAACCTACACCACAAACTCAGTAACGTACATTTTACCCTTCACGTCTCGAGCTTGAAAATGTACCTTTCCGTTAGGACTCTCGTAAGCCCACTCGACGAGATCGAGATCAACGAGATCCTCTCCTTCATGGAAGAGCCGTAGTAACCCCCGAACGAGTGGTCACGCGGATAAAGCAACGCCGTCGCCCATTACTGAAGGTCCGATGGGATTCCAACCAAGGACCCGAATACACTTGGGAGCGCGAGAATCAATCATTTAGGAAGTACCCCCACTTCTCGGTTTGATTATTCATGCCTACTTCCATACCTAAATTCTAATTTCGGGACGAAATTCCTTCTAACGGGGGGATGATGTGACAACCCGAAATTTCTATTCTGTACAAACATGTCAGGTCAACAGAAGTCAGAGTAGTTGCTGTTAATTTTCAAACTTTTTGGAATAAGTTTGAGTATTTCTGGATTTACACTTTAGGAGAAATCAGGAGAGAGGATTCCCTAGATTATTTTGTGCATCTTATAAGTTTCAAAACTCCAAGAGTTTGAAGTTTACGGCTCAAATGGTATTTTTGGACCAAAAACTCAACGGACTATATAAAGGGCACTTAGCCATTTTTAGTTCATTTCTTCCATTTATTCCAGAGAAAAGCCCGAATTCTCTCCCAAGGATCTTCAAACTTATGCTCCGGATTATAAGTACTTCTACCCTAGAGTGTTTTAAAGCTTACTACATTTTTAGATATGATACAAATCACTTAAGAATCACAAGAAGAAGGAGTTTACGGCCCAAGATCTTCTTGGACCGTAAACTCTATTTTAGGTGCCAAAGTGCTCCCAACTCTTCCCTTATGCTTACAAACTAGTATGGAACCCTTCCCTGATGGTTTTAGCACATGAAAAACACCTTAAGACCCCCTTGTATATGGGTTTACGGTTTGGGGATCTCCCAAAACCGTAAACAGCCCAAAGTGAGTATAAATGGCCCATATTCCTTCCTTATGCCTTGAATCAAGCCTAGACTTTTACCTTGAAGTGTTTAGGACTTGAAAAATTCATAGAACCATGTTCCATAGCAGTTTACGGCAGCAAACTCATAGAGAAATGGTCCATGGGCCGTAAACTCCATTTAGGAGTGTTTTGATGCCACAAACACTTCCATAGGCTTATACTTCAATATAGGAATACTTAGAGTGACTTATAAGACTTCAAATCACAAAATGGTCAAAGAAGTATGAGTTTACGGCCATAAACTCAAGAGTTTACAACCGTAAACCCAATAAGTTATGGTCTCCAAACCGTAAACTCACAAAGAGAGTTCCCTTGAGCCCTAAGTTCAATAGCTTTGTCCTACAAAACTTAGATGCACTCCTTAGCACTTATAACACTTGTATGAGGTGTTTAGCATGTCCTAGTGTGTCTTAACTTTGTTTATTAGTTATTTAAAGACTAATTGGATACATATATGTGATATTATATGTAAACTAGGATCATAGAGTGTGTTCAAGACTTTACTTGACACCTAACAATCCTACATCTTCAGTTCATCCGTACCACTAACTAGAGGTGAGTTCATACCCCTAAATCAATCATTTAAATGTTTTTAAAGGCTTTAATGGGGGGGGGGAATACAGGTTAAATCTCGCTAGTTATTATATCAATTATGTGATTAATAACCAGCATACTAAAGGATTTACTACACTTTAAGCTGTTTTACCAAACAGATTTCTGTAAATGGCTTTCCAAAACATTTTACAAACTGACATCAAGTCATCTTTCTTAGTTTTTAAACTTTACAAAAGTTTTTACAAAACTCTATTATACTTTGTTATCAAAGGATATACTTTTGAAATGCTTTATAAAATGACATCAAGTCATTATTATTTACTTATTATTCAAAACCCTTAAATGTTTTACAAAACTTCTTTTATACTTTAAATTGTTAAATGCATGCCTAGATATGTGTAGTTATATAAGTAATGTTTGAAGGACTTAGGAAGGCTAACCCACTTTATTTCCTTTTCCCCGTTGGGATGTGGTCTGGTATGGTATCGGATATCCGTCCGAAGGTCGTTTAACTATCAGTTATATATCATGTATACATATATATAGAGACATAAAAGTTCCATAAGTCAGTTCAATACCTTTGGGTAGCAAAGGTATACTTGGATTATACACGTTCATTACTAGTAACTATAATAGGTATAGTTAGGAAATACCACTTGCCAATCCTAGTACGAGGAATCACACAAGAGTCAGTTCATTCATGAGTCCATATGAATACATGTTGTTTGTAGAGATACACTTACTTGGATACACTTGCCAGGATACTTTTACATAGATACCTTGTTAAAAGCATGCATGTATATGTATAGTTATATAAATAATGTTTAAAGGACTTAGGAAGGCTAACCCGCTTTATTTCCTTTTCCCCGTTGGGATGTGGTCTGGTAGGGTATCGGGTATCTGTCTGAAGGTCGTTTAAATATCAGCTATATATCATGTGTACACATATAGACATAATAGTTCTAATCAGTTGGTTCAGTACCTTTGGGTATCAATGGTATACGTTCATATACTCATACATGGATACTTTTACATAGATAATATATGATGAGTTACTATTACATTTTATATGTATAGATTCTGTTATATAACCCTCCTTCTTATCTTTATTTTGTGATACAATCACATAATCGACGAGATAGACTGGACCTAATATCCTAGTACCAAAGGATACTTTGCGGGACTAACCATTCCTAGAACCTCTATTAGCTACAGAGGTAAATGCACGTCTACGGATGTCTTTGGTTGATACCATTACCGGTATACTTTAAGGGACTAACTATTCCTACACCCAACTGTTAGCAACAGAGGTAAATGTACATCTACGGATGTCTTAAGTTACATTGTTAGTTATCCTAGTACAAAAGGATAATACTTAGGTTATTATATTATTTCTTCCATTACTTTGTGACACATTCACATGATCGATGAGGTAGGATATATTTGATATAGATAACTATTTTCCTTATTACCTTTATATTGTGACTCATACACATAAACGATGAGGTATACTATAGTTTTATACTAATAGTTAAACAGGGAAAAACCATCACATTTACAGAGATGCTTACTTTCAAAACAGTAGGGTCTTGGTAGAAGACTACTTTCAAAATAGTAGGGTCTTGGAAGAAGACTTCTTTTATACGGATCATAAGGATTTATAGGGTTATTCAAACGCTTTCCATTACTTACAAACCTTTACATACTTATACGAACTTTCTTTCAAAACAATGTCAAGACTTTTATTACAAGTTTTACAAATCAAAGACACATGAATACTTATGAATTCACCAGCTTTTTGGCTGATACTCGCTTTGAAAATAACTTGTATTCTCAGGTCACAAATAGACAGGTACGACGACAAGGTTTTGTGAAGACGGAGCAGTCCAGACTCGTCTTATTTTTCTGATTATTCATGTTATTGTTGTATATTATGAAAGAACACACTTGTAATTAAAATTATACTATTAATGCAATGGATGATGTTGTTGCTTGTTTACTACTTTACATTGTTGTGGTACATTACATGACGTCCTCCGCCCCAGAACGTTTCCTCCGTTCGTGGTTTTGGGGTGTGACACTAGGATATAGGTAGCTTCTCCAAGGTCGTTCATAGCGAAACACTTCCCAAGCCAGGATTTAACTTCCTACAAGGTTGGGATGTCATTTCCTATGAGTAGTATGTTATCCACACACAGTACCAAAAACTTAACTATACTCCCACTCACCTTAACATATACACAGGACTCATCTTCGCCTCTTGAACAACCAAACTCTTTGACTTTCTCATCGAAACAAAGATTCCATCTACGAGATGGTTGCTTCAATCCATAGATGGATTTCTCGAGCATACACAATCTATTAGGTTGCTTTGCATCGACAAAACACTCTGGCTGACTCATATAAACATCCTCAGCCAACTTTCCATTAAGGAAAACGGTTTTTACATCCATTTGCCATATTTCATAGTCATGAAATGCAGCTATGGCTAGCAAAACCCTAATATACTTAATCTTTGCTACTGGTGAGAAGGTCTCATCATAGTCAACTCCCAGATTTTAAGTAAAGCCCTTCGTAACCAGTCGCGATTTATAAGTGTGTACATTCCCATCCATGTCGGTCTTCTTGTTGAAGATCCATTTGCACCCGACCGTCTTACGACCCGGTATATTGTCAACCAACTTTGAAACTTGATTGTCATACATGGACTGAATCTCGCAATCCATAGCCTCCTTCCACTTAGCAGACTCAGGGCCTGCCATGGCTTCCTTGTAGTTATTAGGTTAATCCAAATCTACTATAGTACTATCACTGATAAATGTATCACCTTCTGCGGTGATATGATAACCATAATAAAAATCAATTGTGTTCCTAACCCTAGTGGAACACCACGAAGGTACAGACTCCACTATCGGCTCAACAAGAGTTTCCTCCTCAAGTTGATCGCTAGTGTTTGAGGTTCCTTCACCACTTGACTCATGAAGCTCTTCAAGGTCAATTTTCCTCCCACTGTTTCCTTGGCTTATAAATTATATCTCTCTCGAAAGACTCCTCTCCTTGCCACAAAGACCACATTCTCACTGGGTTTGTAGAAGAGATAACCAAAGGATTTCTGTGGGTAGTCGATGAAAATACACCTCTCACTTCGAGGTTTGATCTTTTCGTGAGTCTCGCGCCTCACGAAACCCTCGCAACCTCAAATCTTGATGTGTTCTAAATTGGGAACTTTCCCAGTCCACATCTCATGAGGTGTTTGGAAACCTTTTTAGTAGGGACTAGATTAAGGATATGGGCGGTAGTCTCTAAGGCATACCCCTAGAATGAGATTGGTAACGAAGCTCGAGTCATCATGGAATGAACCATGTCTAACAAAGTTCGATTGCGCCTCTCAGCCACACCATTCAGCTATGGTGTCCTAGGAGGTGTGAATTGTGAAACAATTCCACATTCCTTAAGATAGTCAAGGAATTCGATACTAAGATACTCTCCTCCCCGATCGGATCGAGACATCTTGATATTCCTGCCCAGATGATTCTCTACTTCCTGCTTAAACTCTTTGAACTTTTCAAAGGTTTTTGACTTATGCTTGATTAAGTAGATATAGCCATATCTGTCGTAATCATCAGTAAAAGTCACATAGTAGTGGTTAGCATCTCTTGTGGCAGTTTTGAAGGGTCCACACACATCTGTGTATATGAGTTCCAACAAACCTTCACCCCTAGCACAAGTACTGGTGAAGGGTGACTTTGTCATTTTTCAAGTAAACAAGACTCGCAACTATCGTCCGACTTTAGGTCAAATGATTCCAAAACTCCAACCTTTTGGTGTTGGCCTATGCGCTTCTTGTTAACATGTCCAAGACGACAATGCCACAAGGATGCTTTATCCAAGCTAATCGAAGAATCAATATGTAATACATTATTTCCTAGGTTGTCTACAATCGACACAGTTTCATATACACCATCACAAGGTAATGCTTTAAAATAAAACACATCATTATAAAAAGCATTAATAGCATCAATTTTATTATCAAATGAAAATGTGAATCCTTGCTTGTACAAACTTTGAAAGGAAATAATATTTCTCACCATTTAAGACAAGTAACAACATTTATTAAAATCTTAAGTTAACCCATTACTGAGCAATAAAGAATAATGAAGGGTCTAGTTTATGGTTTAGGCTAGGCTATCTGATGTATAGGTCTTAATGGGTCTTTTGTCATGTAATAGAGTTGTTTGAGAGTGTTTACGGCCAAAAGTCTGTTTACGGCCGTGAACAGGTTTACGGCGGTAAACCTGTTTACGGCCAGCCTTTCCCCTATATAAAGGGCTTGTCAGAGTCTGTCAGTGGTTGTTGTCGAATCATAGAGTTTATGGTCTATGTGTGTGTGTCCAAGTTGTACCTGACGTTTCTTTGTTATAAACGTGTGCAAAGCTTGGTTTCATCTTATTCAACTCCATTCTTATCTTATTTGATTTTTAGTTGCTTTATCACTAGTTAAGATCGTTGTTTACAGGGCCTTACAATTGGTATCAGAGTAAATCCGGTGTCAAATTATCTTACAATGAAGTTCACGGTCAAAGGAGCTTAGTTTCGTCATTGGTCGAGGTCCTGATTTGGTGTCTTCGTAGCAAAAGGGGATCAGATCTGCTGAAAAACTTGTGTTTTTATCACTTCCACGCACTTACGGTCAAGAGTTCATAACCGTAAACTCCTATTCACGACCGTAAACTAGTAATCTTCAATAACCGTATATTGTGTATCTTCAGAAACTGTATACTGTGTATCTTCAAAAACCATAAAAAGACAATCTTCAAAGACCGTACACTACCAACCGTAAACTCCTCAACCGTAATCAGCCAACCATAAACTTGTTTACGGTCGTAATCTTGTGCCCGTAAACTAGCTTTTTGGTGTTTTAGTTTATTTTTAAGTCATTTTCAATTTAAAAACAAAAACAAAAATGGATTCTCAAAGCCCAACAATTCATCATGAATTGGATTCAATCATGGGAACAACCACTCTCACTCCATGCTTGTTATCTACAGAAGGGTTCCCGGAATGGAAATATCAGATTGAGAAATACATCAAGATGAAAGACTTTAAGGTTTGGCGAAGCATTCTTAGAGGACCAATCAGAATCACTACTACTCTTGCGAATGGACAAATAATTGACAAAGTGTATGCTGATAACACTGATCAAGACTTCGAAAAGGTTGAAGAACAGGAAAGGGCGTTGGCTACTTTAACTATGGCTTTATCTCCTAATATTGCTCAAGGATTCAGAGAGCGTGATTCTGCCAAGGCATTATGGGAAGCTTTAATTGAGTTTTATTAGGGTAATGAAGATATGAAATAGAGTCGCCAAGGCATGTTAAGACAAAAATTCTCGCCAAGGCATGTTAAGACAAAAATTCAATATGTTTAATTATGTTCTTGGAGAAACTCTAGAAGCCCAGTTGCAGCGTTTTACCACACTCACCACTAAAATGAGTTCAGCCAGGATTTATGTGACTAAGTCTGAGATAAACAAAAAGTTGTTGACTTCACTTCCGAAGGCATGGGATATGAACGTGGATTTCATCAAGAAAATGAAAGATCTCAATCGTCTCAGTCTTGCTGAAACTATGGCAATCATCAAAGCCTGTGATCTTGATGATAAGCAAAGAGAGATTAATCAAGTGAATTCCTACTCGACTGCAAATCTTGGGATTTCTTCAAATAATGCCTTTTCATCTTTTACCTCCTCTCCAAGTCAAGCTTTTTCCGTTCAACAACGTCTGAACCAAACCTTTGTTGCTCCATCAGCTGCACCATTTGTCGCTTCATTATCTATGTCTCATCCACAAAGTCAGTCTTTTGTTGTTCCACAAGTTGTTTCTTCCTCCAAAGCACCAGTTATGGTTCCTACTCCCAATCGCAAAGAAAGCGATGAAAACTTAGCTCTTGCCACTAGACTTGTGAATTGCTACAATTGTTTTGTAGCTAGAGAGCTTCTACCTCAACTCTCATTTGCTAATCTGGATAAAATTCATCCAAAAGATGTGTAAGAAATGGATATTACTTGGCAGATAGCAATGGCAGTGTTCAGGGCAAAGCAATTTGCAAAGAAGACAGGAAAGAACAACTGGGGGATGAATGCTGACAAGAAGGTTGGGTTTAACAAGGGCAAGCTTCGGTGTTACAATTGCCACGAGCAAGGTCATTTTGCTCGTGAGTTTCCAAAGCCAGACGTAATGGTAAGCAATGATAGAACAATAGTCCCAGTGGGAAATAGTCGTGGAAGTGCTGCTATCAACAGTGAGACTGCTAATCTGGCAGTGGTTGCTCAGTCCTTTGACTGGGAGGACCAGATTCGAGCACTGAATATTTTAGGACCTGAGAGTGCACAGTTTGCTCAAATCAATGATGCTCCAGAAGAAAAAGTTGAGGTTGATCCTGAAGAAGAGATGATGGAGTTGATGGGTTTTAGCCATAAGAACTTTCCTATGTACGCATGCAAAACCCTAATGCTTGGATCTACGCTTTCTAATTAAACATGCTTTGAATCTAAGACTTCTAACAACTATTTAGGTGTAATAACAATATTGAAACAGATCTAGAATCATACCTTTAAATTCCTTGTTGATCTTGTTGTCTTGGAGCTTCTAGAGTCACAATTGTCACTCCTCTAATGGCTTACAAACACCAAATAGCAAGGAGGATGATTTGGGAGAGAGGAGAGGGGAGGAAATCGGCCAGGGGTTCTCTACTTTAGATGAAGTGCCGATTTCCTTATGCCATAGGTTCTATTTATACTTGTAGACTCCTTAAGGGTTACAACCTAAACCCTAATTGGATAATCTTCTCTTAAGGCTATCCAAATCCATTCCTTAGATAACTCTTGGACGATTTGAAGCAATCCTTAGCTTCTAGAATCCATCCAATCCATATCTATATGGATTTAAGGTCTAAAGTTTAACTATCAAACAATTGACAGTTTATACCCTCTTATTTAATTAATCTCTTTAAGTCACCAAATTAATTCCAATTAATTCTATGACTTATATTAATCAAATAACAATATATTGTTCTTTATATTATTCTGATAATATACTAATAATATTTACTCTCTCTTAATAAATCATCCTATCAAGTTGCTATCGTGAAGGCAACCCAAAAGGACCATGCACAACCGGGTCAATTACTTGCCTAATATAGTTGCAGCGTTAGACACTATTCCAACAGTCTCCCACTTGGATAAGTCTAGTAACTATATGCACAAGTACAATTCGGTTTGCAATCGTAGCTCTCAAAGACCCTGTCAAACTCTGATCTAATCAATCTTGTCCTTTAGATAAGGGATCGTACAGTCCTCTGTTAGATATCATGCTGACAATTCTATGGAATGATTAGTCAAGCATTTAGGTTTCTCGATCTCTGATTTATTCGACATAGAACTTAATCGAACACATAAATTCAGTTCTGACCGGGCCCGGCACATAAGTCAAATCAAATCATCGAGCGGCCGAGATATCGCTTTTACCTTCTTAGATAAAAGTTACAGATAAACTTCGACTTATATGCATTTACTTATTCAATAATCAACTATACACAACAATGCGTTTTATAACATTGAGTTACCAATGCGTTTTCGCATTATCAATGTACAATCAATAAGCAAATAATAAACCATATATCTAGGTTTTAAGACTATATGATATTATCGTCTTGCGATCACCCTTTTATATCATAGTCCATAAGGTGATTCCAGCAAGCACGGGTTTGTTCCAATGCTCAAAACCAGTTCATAAGCACTCATGAATGTCGTAGCGACCCTTTGCTATGTCTAATACCATTTAGACAATCTACGCACCGATTCATGACAATCTTCATTCATATCTACTTCCAACATATGAACGATTGTGGACAATTTGAACAATTCGATTATTCCTAATAAACTGAATTATTCTGGAAGTCAAAACATGCAAAGTGAAACAATAGCTAAACAATTAACATAAGATAGTAACATTACTCATAAATAAAACTCCTTTATTTAATCATCAAATGTTAATTACATTTATCTATTACACGTTTCTAATACTATCTAATCTATGCTAATATCATCCTTCAGCCCAATACTCCTAGCATGCTGCAAGTGCTTAACCCTACTCAGTCCCTTCATAAGCGGATCTATTGGGTTATCTTCTGATGATATCCTCTTCACTACGAGTTGTCCTTCTTCTACACGATGTCTAATGAAGTGATATTTTCTGTCTATACGTCGTGATCTACCATGATCCCTCGGTTCCTTGGTCAAGGCAACCGCTCCTTTGTTATCACAGAAAATCTCCATGGGCTCCTTTATGGCAGGTACAACTCCTAGATCACCGATGAAGTTCTTCAGCCATATTGCCTCCTTCGACGCTTCGCTCGCTGCAATGTACTCTGATTCGCACGTTGAATCAGCTACGGTTTCCTGCTTGGAACTTTTCCATGTCACTGCTCCTCCATTTAGGGTAAAGACCCAGCCCGACTGTGAACGGTAGTTGTCCCTGTCGGTCTGAAAACTGGCGTCACTATACCCTCGCACCTTCAAGTCATCACTCCCTCCTAGGACTAAGAACCATTCCTTTGTCCTCCGAAGGTACTTAAGGATATTCTTCACCGCAATCCAATGGGCTCTGCCAGGGTTCCCTTGATATATGCTAACCATGCTCAAAGCGAAGGCTACATCAGGGCGAGTACAAGTCATAGCGTAGATGATTGAGCCAACTGCGGAAGCGTATGGAACTCGGCTCATTTCTGCTGTCTCAGCTTTGGTACTCGGACTTTGAGTCTTACTCAACTTGGCATTACTTTGTATCGGTAATTCTCCCTTCTTTGAGTTTTCCATACTAAAACATTTTAATACCTTCTCCAAGTATGTATTCTGACTAAGTCCAATTAGTCTCTTACTTCTTTCTCTTACTATCCTTATTCCCAAAATGTAAGAAGCCTCTTCGAGGTCCTTCATAGCGAAGTACTTCCCGAGCCAGGACTTAACCTCCTGCAGATTTGGGATGTCGTTTCCTATGAGTAATATGTCATCGACATATAGAACGAGGAAGCTTACACAAGATTCATCTTCGCTTCGTACAAATCCAAACTCTTTGACTTTCTCATCGAAGCAAAGATTTCATCTGCGAGACGCTTGCTTAAGTCCATAAATGGACTTCTCAAGCTTACACACTCTATCCGGATGCTTCGGATCCACAAACCCCTCTGGCTGAGCCATGTAAACATCCTCAGCCAACTTTCCGTTAAGGAAAGCGATCTTCACATCCATTTGCCAAATCTCATAATCATGAAATGCGGCAATCGCTAGCATCACTCTAATATATTTTATCTTCGCAACTGGTGAGAAGGTCTCATCATAATCAACTCCGGGAGTTTGAGTAAAGTCCTTCGCAACCAATCGTGCTTTATATGTGTGTACGTTCCCATCCATGTCGGTCTTCATCTTGAAGATCCATTCGCACCCAACGGTCTTATGTCCGGGTACATAATCATCCAAATTCCAAACTTGGTTATCATACATGGATTGGATCTCGCTATCCATTGCCTCTTTCCATTTCGCAGACTCCGGGCCTGCCATGGCTTCCTTATAGCTATTAGGCTCATCTAGATTTATTAGCGTACCATCACTAATATACGTGTCCCCTTCGGTAGTAATATGAAAACCATAAAACTGGGGTAGAACTCTAACTCTATCGAAACGTCTAAGAGGTAAGGATTCGTGAATCGGTTCAACCGGAGTTTCCTCCTCGGGTTGAGTGCCAGCGGTAGAGGTTCCTTCATCTATCGACTCTTGAATCTCTTCAAGCTCGATTTTCCTCCCACTGTCTCCTTGGCCTATGAGTTCTCGCTCTCGGAAAACTCCTCTCCTCGCAACAAAGACAACATTGTCCTTCGGTCTATAGAAGAGATATCCAAAGGATGTCTGCGGATAGCCGACGAAAATACATCGCTCACTTCGAGGTTCGAGCTTGTCGTGAGTATCTCGTCTTACGAAAGCCTCGCAACCCCAAACCTTGATATGTGCCAACGAGGGAGCTTTCCCTGTCCACATCTCGTGAGGTGTTTTGGCAACCTTCTTAGTAGGTACTCGGTTAAGGATATGGGCGGCAATCTCTAAGGCATACCCCCAAAAAGAGATTGATAGTGAAGCACGACTCATCATAGAGCGAACCATATCCAATAAGGTTCGATTACGCCTTTCTGCCACACCATTCAACTGCGGTGTCCTAGGAGGCGTCAATTGCGAAACTATTCCACTCTCCTTGAGATAATTGTGGAATTCAAGATTTAGGTACTCTCCTCCTCGATCGGATTGAAGCATCTTGATTTTCCTTCCCAATTGATTCTCCACTTCATTCTTGAACTCTTTGAACTTTTCAAAAGTTTCTGACTTTTGCTTGATTAAATAGATATACCCATATCTACTATAATCATCGGTAAAAGTCATGTAGAAGCGATTCCCATCCTTCGTGGTTGATCTAAATGGTCCACATACATCGGTATGTATTACATCCAATAGGCCCTCACCCCTTTCACACGTACTTGTGAACAGTTGAAAATGCAGTACTGCTGAAAGATAGATCTGATAGACCTAAACAATGAGTTTCAGAACCTAAAGAAAGGGAAGATGAGTGTTGATGGGTATGCCACCACATTCACCGAGAGGATGAAGCTATTTCTCTACTTGGTTCCTACTAAACTCTCCAAGATAGATAGGTTTGCTAACGGACTACCCACAGACTTTGGCCCAATGGTCAAAATGGAAACTACCTTGAAAACAGTTGTTAGAGCAGCTACTAATGTAGAGACCCAGATAAGAGAAAGGGGTCTAGAAAAAGACAAGGCAGGAGAAAAAAGGAAGCATGAAGGATCTTCAAAATCCAACAAAGAAAGGAAATTCTCAAAGACTGAAGAAGGAGGAGGAGATGAAGCCAAGTGGTGTGAGAAGTGTAAAAAGAAGCACTTCAGGAAATGTAGCGAGGAGGTCACTTGCTACAAATGTGGAAAGACAGGGCATTACGCCAGCAAGTGTGCGTCCAACAAGAAGGTCTGTTATGGATGTAACAAAGAAGGGTATATTTCTAGGGACTGCCCAAAGAAAAACGAGGCAGCAAAGCCAAGGGCATTTCACATGATCCTTGACGAAGCAGAAAACCATGTGACGAATCAAGGATAAGGAATTCATACCCAAAGATCAAGTTATGAAGTAACCAAGGGGATAGAATCATAGGATCTAGCCTATTAGAGGCATAGTCTAGGGTATACCTGAAAACCTATGTAATAGTTTCAAGAAATAATAAAGTCTTCATTTTGTTATCTGGTGTGTTAAACTGTTATGTGGTTTTCTTGTACGGTAAATTGGAAAACTACGAGGCAATATTTGGGATGAGTATGAGTAGGTGTGAAAGGTAGTAGATGCATATACTACCGGAAGCATAGGACTCACACTTGGATTAGGGAAAGTCACAAGGTTACCAAGAAGCTAGTAATTGACTTCGTTTTATTTGAGTATGTCGTTACCATCGTTTCGAGAATGACTAAGAGGATGATTGTTATTCCGACCCTAGTGGTCATATCGAATTGAGTCCGACTACGATGAGTTTGTTACGTGGTTTAGAGAACCAAGTTCATTGTAGCACTTGACTTAATCCGAAAGAATTAATCAAAGCGATCAGTAGAAGTATCCCGATGGTTGCTTGTAGCTAGAAATGCTACCTTTTAAGATGTGATTAGAACATGAAGGAAGGTATAGTCTGTTCTGGAATCTGAATCTAAGAGACCCGAGCCTAAGCGTTGCAACCTACGATGATAGGTCATTAGAATATGACACATCACTCCATTGTAGTAATAAAAAACTTATCATAAGTTTGTATCCAATGAGGATCGAGATTGTGACTTGAAGGTCATAAGTTAGAGTCTAACGTGAGATAGGGAACAAGTGCAAGATCGGGCACCGCCTGCAGTCAGGAAGTCTTAGAGTTAGATACTTGTTTGAAGAAACATCAAAGTTATAATTATTACCTAGGATGAAGATATGACGTATAGAGTCATTATACGAGCCCTGTTTCGTTGATGATTCCGGGACATAATCATCCTAAGGGGTAGATAATTGTAACGCCCGTAGAACCAGGCTAGTCAATTTAGAGATAATAGGGGTCGAAAACGAATTTTCGACAAAATATTATTTAGAATAAATAATCTTAACCAAGTTTTAGAATATGTATCAAGGTTTCCGTACATGTAAAGAACGTCGAAAACGGAGATCGTACACGAAAGTTACGAATTTTTAAAGGTTGCACTCGAATTTGCGAAGCCTGTTGCCCGATCGATGACGTGGCCGGATCCTAGCCATTGCTTGCTGATCACGCTTCGCCTTTGGATGATGACACTTGTACTTCGGACGCCCAACGTAGCCGAGGAGCGCCCCGTGTACGAGGTACGCCCTGTGTGCGAAGAAGGAACGCCGCGCGTAGTCGTTCTGCTTGGTCCGAGGAGTAGCCACGTCGCACCATCCGAAGACCACCATCTGGAAAACTTATCCGAAGACTACACCCCACGTAGTAGGTCTGAACGCCCAACGTTCCGAGAGGGCTCGCGGCTATAAATACCCTGCGAAGGCTGCCGAAGAAATCACATATTTCCACCTTCTTTCTCTCACTAGTTTCTCTCTCTAGAGTTCCAACCCCCCTCCCTAAACCCTAGGTAAACCCCTTAGCTCCCGAAGGAAGCCCCGAGGATCCCGGAGTCCCGATAAAAAGGGTATTTCGGTTTCGAAACGCTGCTCCAAGCAAAGCTCGGTTTTCTTTAAAACCCGCTGTAAGTGAGCTACACCTACGCAATTTTTAATATAGCTTTCAAATAATTATAGTAATGTTATTAGGTCCTTAAAATAATTATTTGGGCTATTATTATGAGTTATATAGTGTTTTTTAATGCTTATATAATAATAATAATAATATCCATACTATTAATTGTCTCGGTGAATATTAAACTAAACCTTAGTGCTAATGATACTAGGTTTTGTCGAAGGAAATTGTTTTGAGATAACGAAGTGCTGTCCGAGTGCCGAGTCACCACCTTATCAGGTGAGTGCATTGTTACTTTCATCTTACACATAGATATGAAGTATTTTATATAAAATACATGCTATGTGTGCATATTATCTGAATACTTGTTGTCTATGTTGGATAAACGATTTTATACATGTTTTAAATGATTTAAACTATATATGTATTTTATATCTACGATAATGTTGGGGTAAAACATGGGTAGATGTAATAGATGGAATCTGAGTTGGATGATGAGTTGAGAGGTGTTACAGGCCACGAGGTGAGGGTGAGAGGTGGACGAAGTAAGAAACCTTTTCCCAAACGATGGCCCCGTCATTCAGCAGAGTATGGATGACTACCACAGACTATTCTAGACAGTCCAATGGAACACTAGCAGGCTCGCAACCTGTAAGTGTTGTGAATGATGTGTTCACCAGGTGTACTCTAAACCTTGGTGATCATGCAGACTTGATGCCTAAACCCTGGTGATTATGTAGACTTGATGCCTAAACCGTGGTGATCATGCAGACTTGATGCCTAAACCCTGGCGACTATGCAGACTTAGTGCCTGTTGTGTAAACCGTGGCAACGATGGACTTCGTGCCGATTCCTTAGGAATGATTGAACGAGAAATAGCTGATTCTTAGGGAAGATCGTTAAGAATAAAGAAGATAATCGGTATGGGTAATTGGTGTGATTGCTTGATTGTTTAAACATAATAATTATATTATTTTGGGTTGAAAACCCTATGTACTCACCAGGTTTCCCAACCTGACCCACTTAATTTATTTATATCACAAGTATTGATATGAAGTCACATTATACCGAGAGATTAAGGAGATAGAAATCACTAGTGATAATGAATGTAAGTTCTTTTTATGCTTATGTTTCTGTATTGACGATGACATCCCAAATGTTTTAAAATGAATAAAAATATTTTTCTTCGGAAATACTTTGATAACGTATTTATCATGTTTTTCTGGGAACAAATTCCGCAACATTTTTATTAAAAGAGGTACTCTGATTTTTATAAAGCATAAACAAAATCGGTCTTTTCTGGCCGTGAAAAATGGGGATGTCACACTTATTCTTACACATGTTCTTGTGGGAAAAGTAAGGGTGTGAGTAAAGAAAGTAAATAAGACAAAGGCAATACCAGTTACAATAATAATAAGCAAATTTATTTTAACTATGCTACTGCCGGTCACATAGCTAGGAATTGTCCTAATAGGGCATTTGTGTATTTTTCATCTCAAAGAGGAGAAAACGAGTTTCGTGGAAGGTCTTTAACTAGAAATTCCTTGAGATCTCGCCCTCGAGAGGATGATTGGAAGGTTAATCAAGCAATAAAAGGGCAGTTTTTCAAAAGAACAAACATGTTTTCAATAATAAAGTCACAAATAGTTTGCCAAAATCGAACAAGGTTAAGCCGAGGTCGGTTTCGTCAAAGAGTGCATCTGGATCTTCAACCACTTCTGGTAGAAAATCCAAATGCGCAAAGAAAACAGGAAAGAAAAATGTTTCAAAATCACCCGTGATTTTAAAAAAAACCTAAATACCAGTGGGTGCCCAAATCTACTTCCAACCAGTCATCATCATCCTCTAAAAGTATTTTCAATGATGATTCAAAATTAAATGGTTCAAAAGATAAATCTGTGATCGTTAAGGGTCAACCCAGGAATGTAATGACCTGGGTCCCCAAATCTAAATAATCCCGCTCAATTTTTTGGGACAATTGCGGAGGAATGTTGTTAGACCTTGGTATGTCGAGAGCGGCTGCTCCCAGCATATGACATGAGACATCTCCTAGTTTAACGACATTCAAACTTTTAATGGGGGATATGTTTCCTTTGTGGGCAGAGAAGGTGGAAAAATCACTCAGAAAGGAACTGTGTCAAATGGAGTGCTGAGTTTCAAGAACGTCAACTATGCTCCCGAGTTAAAGCATAACATGTTGAGCGTCTCCCAGATTTGTGACAAGGGTTATTCAACTCACTTCACTGATAAGGAATGTCTGATACTGAAACCAGACATTGTCATCCCGGATGAGTGGATTCTTGTTAAATCAAAGCGGGATGGAAATGCATACATCATCGACACAAATAGCAACATTCCTGACAAGTCACCTATCTCTTTTCAAAAGTCTTAGAACAAAATGCTATGTTGTGGCGCCGACGACTCGGCCATGCGAACGCTAAGAATCTGAATCGTCTTGCTAAAAATGAAATGGTGCATGGCCTACCTGTCAGAGACTTCATTAATTTCGAAAACTGTGTGTTATGTACCCAGGGAAAGCATCACAGAAAACCACACCTGCCAAAACAGGTCGATTCAATCAGCTAGGTGCTCCAATTATTGCATATGGACTTATTTGGTCCAGTCAATGTCCTAAGCATCAACAAAAATTCATACTGTCTAGTTGTGATCGATGACTTCTCACGTTTCACGTGGGTCTTCTTCTTATCCAACAAAGTTGGGATACCTGATCTGATTAAGAAGTTCATCGTAATCATAGAGAACCAAACCAATAACCGGGTGAAGGCGCTTCGAACTGATAATGGAAAAAAATTAAAAAATGCGGTTCTTGATCAATTTTGCGTAGAAAAGGGAATTGTGCGTCAATATAGTTTCGTTCGCACGCCTCAACAAAACGGTGTTGATGAATGGAGGAATTGAACATTGCAAGAAGCTTCAAGGACGATGTTGTGTGACTCAAAGCTGCCAGTTTTCTTTTGGGCTGAGGCAATCAACACAACATGTTATGTTCAAAATCGTGTTCTGATGAACAAAGCTCAAATGAAGACTCTGTGCGAAATTCTATATGGTCACAAGCCATCTGTTAGTCACTTTCGCGTATTTGGCTGCCCTTGTACCCTTCTTCACCTGGAGTCCAACCCGAAGTTCAATGCCAATGCTGATGACTGCTATTTTTTGGGGTATGCTGCTCGCACTGCGTACAGGGTCTACAACAAAAGAATAAATCAAATCGTAGAATCCTTCGATATCCGCTGGTTGGAGGAGAATGAAAGGGATGCTAGAGTGGGTCCTGATTGGCTGTTTGATTGCACATCTTTTTTCAAAATGTTTAATGTGTGTTCAAATAGTTTATCAGGTTCTACTTCTGGTTCGAAGACTGTACCTGAAGAACAAGACGAAGAAGTTCTTTATAGACCGTTGATAGTTAGTTCAGCAATTCCTACGGTGGTGTCATCTGTTCCAATTACTTGTCCAGAATCTCCAAGTCAACAACACACTCCAGATGCTGATGCCACACCTCTTACTCCTGTTGAAAGAGAGTTCATGTCCAGAGATGCTTCCGCTACTACTCAAACGTTTATGGAACTTCTTTTTCCTAAGCAAATTGGTAATGAGTTTGTGGCAAATCCTTCTAACGAGACAGGTTTGTCTGAAGTGGATCATTCGGCAAATGATGGAGTTATCAACATTCATAATCTTCCCTTTCAATCAATGACATCAGCCAGGAGATATCTTCCCGTATTCAACGTGATCATCCGATCGAAAATGTCATTGGCTAGATGGGTGATGGTGTTAGAACAAGAAGTCATAGTAGAGATGTAAATACATGTCTCTATTCTTGCTTCATATCTCAAATAGAGCCAACGAACGTTGATTGGCTTTGAATGAGCCCAGCTGGGTAGATGCTATGCACGAAGAGTTAAATCAATTTGAAAAGCTCGGGGTTTGGACGTTGGTTGAACTACCTAAGGGAAAAAGTCTCCTGACACACGCTAGGTATATCTCAATAAGCAGGATGATTATGGAGTCATAGTGTGCAATAAGGCAAGATTGGTGGTTTGTGGGTTTAGACAGATCGAGGGTCTTGACTACACCAAGGTTTATGCTTTGGTGGCTTGCTTGGAGGCTATCTGTATCTTCCTTGCATACGCTTCCTACTTGAACTTCATGGTTTACCAGATGGATGTCAAGATAGCCTTCTTGTATGGCGCGGTGAAGGAAGAAATCTACGTTGATCAACCCCCTGGATTTGTTAACTCGAAGTTCCCCAATCATGTCTACAACAGGAGATATTGTTGGTTTCTTCTTAAATACGCTTGAAATGGTTGATGATCGGACCATATTCAGCTTCGTTGGTGAGTAGGATGTTGTGCAAGATAATCCAATCATGGGGAGTAAGGTTTGGAAGATCTGCAAGGGAAATAGCATGTTCGGTTTTGGCAGATCCCCGAAGTACCTTGAACCGAATGTTGATGAAGTTCCCTTCACTATACGGCTTCAAGACCCGAACGTTGACAATTTTCTGAGCGCTCCAAGTCTGATACTGAGGTTGAGAAGCCTTCAGATAAAAATTGATTAAGTCCCGATCAACATGTGGATGAGGATGAGGGAACTCTGCAACGTTGGAGAAGGCATGAAAGATGAACACCTTTCGGGCCAGTGGCATGTCGAACAGTAAGTCGACAGTGTTGGAACAATCAAGAGGGATTACAGGTTCCAGCCACAAGATACTCGGTGTGTCAATGGCTTCTTTTATCCTCCTCTCGAGAGTCTAGGCAGGAAAAAGAGTTTTCCTACTCTCAAGAAGGTCGTGGGCTTCCTTCTGTTTACGTTCGGCTTCTTCAGCCTCTCTTGCCACACGAGCACTGATATCAGCCTCATTGCGTCGACTTCTACGCTTCAACAAGTCGGCGATTGTTTCTTTGTCTTCTTCTTCTTCTTCCTCAGCAATCTTTTTGCCTTTGTCTTTCACACCGGAACCGGAGGCTTGGCCTACTGGAGGAGGTTCGGTAGTGTGAGTTGCCTTTGAGGTAGGAGGTGGTTGGGACATAGATTCCTTCTCTCCCCCTTGTTTCGGAATGGACACGAAATCAAGTAGCCCTTCGAGTTTGCTGAGCAGGGCAAGGGCGGGAGCGAGCTTCTCTGCAAGGTCACACCTCACAGTATAGTTCAGAATAGGATCATATGCTTCGAGGATGTTGGAGATGGATGAGTGGACATCCGAAACACATGACTTTATCACCTCCCTTTTGGACCAAAGAGAGTCAATCTCCTGTTGAGAGTTAGAGAGTTGAACGCTCTTGACCTTCAGAGCAGTGGTCTTCTTGGCAAGAACATCCATAAGAGAGTTCTTGGCAGCCAAATCTTCTTGTAGCTTCGAGAGACGCTCGTCAATGGTTGTGCGAAAGGCTGAGTTGTCATCTGAAAGCATTTGACGAAAAGAAGCGAAGGACTTCAACTCAGTGGAGACTGACGTTGCTAGCTGGTGAACAATAGGTTCCAACGTAGTCTTGGCAGCATTTGCACTCTCCTGTAAAGACTTTAACATGGAAGAGGCATCAGAAAATAGTTTATCGACTTTTGCGGTCTCTGCCTGACAGGCTTTTGTTGAGGCATCTACGGCGGAGGTTGCAGAAGCAATGGAATCTTGCTAAGCTTTTGAGAAGGCGTCAACAATCTTCTAAACTGTATCTTCAGAAAGGGATGACTGAGAAGTGGAAGAGGAGGCGATGAGCAAGTCAATCTTGTCATGGAGCTCCTTTAGATGTCTTTTTGTGACAGGAGCGTCGTCATCGTCATCACTCTGTACTTGAAACGGACTATAGTAGACCGAGTCAAACGTCATATCTTCCCCGCCAAGGAATGGTTCTTCTCCCTCTGAAGCATGACCAGGAGAAGGTGATGGTGGTGAAGCTGGTGGTGTAGTAGTATGGGTAGGTTCGGGTTGGGTTGTTTCGGGTGTTGGTGTAGGTTCGGGTGCTTTTGTGGTTTCGGGTGCTGGAGTGGTTTCGGGTGCATCAGTATGAACCCCCGTATCAGATACGTTGGCTCTAACATCTGCAGTGGATGTTGTGGTTGCGTCGGTGAATATTGGTGTTGGTATTGGGATGGAAGTGGGTGGTATTGAAGTAGTGGAAGTTATGGGGGGAATAGAAATAGGAATGGTTTTAGGTGGAGAGGAAATTGGAGAAGTGGATGCATGAACTTCTGGGGTAGGAGAGCTGGGTGGAGTGTTGCCACGTGGAGAGTCATCAGAATCTGAACTCTCACCCTCAGACTCGCTTGAGGAGGAAGCGATAATTAACTTTCATCGTGGTTGGCTTTTTCTCCTCTTTTGTTGTGGAGACTGAGCAGGCTTGGTAGGTTTCCTCTTCTTTGGAGATGGGCCTTTTTCTTGTTTTGCCACCTGTTTCCCCTTATCAGCCTTTTTGCCTCTTGGAGCAGGCTTGTCGGCGTCATGTATTGACTTCAACATCTCTGGAGTAAGATCCCTCGAACCAGAACGCTTGAACCCTTTGTACGTCTGGATAATC
Organism: Lactuca sativa; assembly: GCF_002870075.4. Classification (NCBI taxonomy): domain Eukaryota; kingdom Viridiplantae; phylum Streptophyta; class Magnoliopsida; order Asterales; family Asteraceae; genus Lactuca; species Lactuca sativa. Next base: position 78,370,690 of record NC_056629.2, on the reverse strand, counting down.
CGGCTGTCAGCAGGAACATCCCCATACATGGTTTCCGGAATAGACCCGTTGAACGGAAACTTTGAAGCGTCTGACACAATGATCTTCGTGGTATGGAAGGTACCAATCGAAGACATTGGAGCACCAGCGACAATGGGGACGTGGTACTTGTCCATCACCCATTTCGTGATAAGAGTCCAGTACCTAGCATACGAAATCTCTGAATGTCTGGAGGTAGAGGAGAGACTCTGGATGAGTTGTTGCCATAGAACATACCCATAATCCATGTTGACGCCATTGTAGATACCATACATTATGGAGAGAAATAAACGGCTAGCACCATCAGATCCAACACTTCTCTCGGATAACCCCTTGAAGAGAACAGTGAACATCCCATTCCACTGTGGAGGTAGGCACGACTTCTTGAACTTCGTGACCGTAGAAAGCACCTCCGTATAACCCATGTTATAGAACATGTTGAACAAGTGACCCATTGGAATCGTTTCAGGGTTAACCCTCGAAGAATCAGGTTCAAACCCTAACAGCGAGCAAAACCTTTGCTTTGAAATTGACGCCTTGTGCTCAAAGACATCAAAAAAGATTTTGTCAACGACCTTGTCGTAGTGAGCGGTCGCAAAGATCTGTGACAAGAACTCCATCGGAACAGTTTTAGCCTTGGTAAGTGTAGGAGCGACCGGAGAAAACTTCAGACACTCGATGATGGGGAACATGAAGGCATCGTAAGCATGAGGGGTTAAATCGATGATTAGGCTTTGTTGTGGGCGAATGGGCAAAATGTGGGATGTTGCGTGAACGGAAGATGAATCTGCCATTGCTTGAAGAAAGTAGAGAAGATGATGAACAGTGAAGGTTTAGCGATTTCTTGCGCTCTGGGAATTTTAATTGCAGTAAAGAGGTAAACGTTGGAGGATGTTGCCGTTTATACTATGGTGTAAGGAGAGAGAAAGATCTTCCCAAATCTTCTATTGAAAAACGAAGGGTTTTTCGGAGTTGACTGATGCGTGACAGTTGGGGTTGCCGATGATCACGCATGAGAGAGAATATCAGGTCCCTAATAACACGCCTTCCCATCAGGCGCCGTTAGGAGACGAGACGGTTCAGATTGACACGCGCCCATCTTGCGCTGTTTGGAGATTAAACGGTTCCGATTCGCACGCTTTCCCTTTTAGCGCCGTTTGAAATCAAATCGATTAGACTCCCGCCTGAGTTAGCATGTCTTCATCTTATCCGTTTAAATTGTAACGGCATCTTTTGAAAAATGCCCCCACGTGGATTAAAATCAACCACAGCCTTTAATCAACCGCCAATCCAAGTAAAATGCCTTATAATTAATAGAACCTGAATTTAGGAAAATCAAAGATTTTCGTGCTTAGGGTGTAAAAGAAAAGAAATAAAGCAATATTTTTGGGAAAATATGGGATGTCAATAAAGACACGAAACAAATGATCCCGGGCACGAATCTCTTCCTTCAAAGTCAAGAGAGACCTTAAAGTGTTTGTGTGGTTTCCCGTTGAATAACGATCAAACACTTAGTAAGAAGTGTTGAAAGGCTTCTTTTAACTAGGCTTATTAGGGTGGCTTTCGCTTCGATTCAAACTTCCTAATCTTGATATAAAATAGAAAGCGAACGAAGTGCTTGTGAGACCGGTGTAGTCTATTGAACAAGTAGGTTGGAGATAATTTAATTTGGCGAGGAAATATGTATATAAAATCTCAACAAAAATTTAAACTGGATTCCAAGGGAAGAAATGTTATCGGTGTTAACAATTTCTTAGGAATCACACAAAAGAAAATTTTGAGATTTCATGGAGGTACGTCCGTCAATGCATTAGTGAAAACTAGAGCAAATTAATTGTTCACCGTCAATTCGTATTGGGTATTGAATTTTGGGTTTCACTTAGATCGTAGTAGCACGAAACTAAGATCATGAACACAGTAATTGTGTAACCATAAACCTCAGTGGTAATTTCTGAGAGTCTCAAGGGTTACGTTTGTGAAACGAATGTGATGGAGAAATGCAATTTAGATGGTGTAAGAAATCAAAGTACCTCTGCTGTGAAAAATAGGACCAACAGAAAACTCTTATCTCATGTGAGAAGAGAGTTAGGTAGCTCATGATTGGAATAAATATGATAGCCTAATTGGGAAGACAAGGTTTGTGTATACCAAGTCATTAAGGCTATTATTCAGAATCAGGTGAGGCTTTGGACACATACCGCAGCATGCTTCTAGGGACATTTAGCTAATTCAACAATTTCCCCATAAACGAACACACAAATAAAATTAAAGCCAAAAAAAAGAAAATAAAGAACGAAATATTTTTGGAGTTTTTGATAATAATAAAAATAAAATGAAATAAAAAATAAGACAAAAGAAAAAAAATACTGAGAAAAAAAAAATTTGGAACCGAACCCGAGCGTTCGGTTTATTTCGGTTGCGAAAAAAAAACTTTGGAACCGAACCCGAGCGTTCGGTCTATTTCGGGTGAGAAAAATTTTGGAACCGAACCCGAACGTTCGGTATATTTCAGTTGCCAAAGAAAATAGATTTTAAAAAGAGAATAACTTTGACAATAAGATAAATGCATTTGGAACAATTATACATAAGATCTACAACCAAGAAAACTACCTTTGATTGATGAGCGAAAAGCAGATTATTCAACCGAACCCGAGCGTTCGGTTCATTTCGGCACATTAGTACAAGACCCGAACCCGAACATTCGGTCTATTTCGCTTCTTACTTTTGAGTTTGAGAGGTAATGTTTGGTACTGACTCCGATTCCATCATACCTAGCCCTTGTAGAATTTTGTTGAACGACGCTTCAGGAAGAGCTTTGGTGAAGATGTAAGCCAGTTGATCAGTGGTTCGAACAAAATGAATTTCGACGTTCCCATCTTCCACATGATCCTTAATGAAGTGATACCTCAGTGCTATGTGCTTAGTCTTGGAGTGTTGTACTGGGTTATGATAGATCCTAATTGCACTTTCAGAGTCACAATATAGTGGGATCTTTTTCATATTGAGTCCATAGTCTCGGAGTTGACTTTGGATCCAAATCACTTGAGAAGTACAGGAGGCAGCTGCAATGTATTCTGCTTCTGCGGTAGACAGAGACACACATGTCTGTTTCTTTGATTGCCAACTAACCAACTTCCCGTCTAGGAATTGGCAGCCTCCAGTGGTACTTTTCCTGTCTAGTCCACAACCTCCAAGGTCTGCATCTGAATAGGCTTGAACGAAGAAACCTGAGTTGGATGGATACCATAGGCCTAAAGAAGTAGTTCGCTTGAGATAACGGAGTATGTTCTTTACTGCAAGCATATGAGGTTCACGTGGATTCGCCTGAAATCTAGCACGGTAACAAACAGAGAACATTATATCAGGCCTGCTAGCAGTAAGATACATCAGAGAACCGATCATCTGGCGATATAGCGTAATATCAACTGCTGGCTTATCCAATGATGGAGTGAGCTTGGTGCCGAACGCCATTGGAACTTTACCCTTTGAATCTCCCATCATGCCAAATTTTGCAAGGAGAGTCTTCGTTTAAGCTTCCTGATTAATAAAGATGCCTTCGGGTCCCTGTCTAATATTTAAACCAAGGAAAAAGTTAATTGGACCCATTGAGCTCATTTCAAATTTAGTCTCCATCAGCTTTCTGAATTCAGCCGTTAAGCTAGGATTCGTTGAGCCAAAGATGATATCATCGACATAAATTTGAACAATCATAAGGTGGTTACCTTCCTTCTTACGAAAGAAGGTTGGGTCAACCGAACCTTGTTTGAATTTGGACATCTTTAAAAACTTGGTTAGCGTTTCATACCAGGCCCTCGGAGCTTGTTTCAGTCCATATACGGCTTTGTCCAACATGTAACAGTGATTGGGGTACCTTTCATTGACGAATCCAGGAGGTTGCTCCACGTACACCGTTTCTTCAAGTTCTCCATTTAGAAATGCGCACTTGACATCCATTTGGTAGACCTCAAAGTTTTTGTGTGCAGCATAGGCAAGAAATATTCTAACGGATTCCAGCCTAGCTACATGAGCAAAAGTTTCTTCATAGTCGATTCCTTCCTCCTGACAGTATCCTTTCACCACCAGACAAGCTTTGTTTCGTATCACGTTGCCTTTCTTGTCCATCTTATTTCTAAAGACCCATTTGAGACCAACAACTGAGGCATCTTGAGGAGTTGGAATGAGGCGCCAAACTTTATTCCTTTCGAATTCATTCAGTTCGTCTTGCATAGCTTGAACCCAATCGGAGTGATCAAGAGCAGTGTTAACTGTCTTTGGTTCAACTTTTGAGACGAAGGAGTTAAACATACAGAATTCTACTTTTGAAAATAAGGAAGTTTGTTTTGCCTTTAGTTGTGATCGGGTCAGGACCTTTTTAGAGACATTACCGACAACCTGGGAAACAGGATGATCTCTGGTCCATTTGACAAGAGGAGGGTAATTTGGATCATAAGATGGATCCAATTCAGCGTTTACCATCTCTTCTAGTTCAGATTGACTGTCATCATCATAAAGCATATCAGCATTCTCCCCCTCGATAGATAAGCTTTCAGGTGTGTCTTGAGTTTCCGGAGCTATAGGGGTTTCGGGTGGTGTTGAGCTTTCAGGTGTTGACGCACCTTCGGGTGTTGTAGCACTTTCGGGTGTTATAGCACCTTCGGGTGCAGCTTGAGAACTGTTCTCCCCCTCAACATGTGAGCTCGGCTGTGATGACGAAGATGGGTCCTCCCCCTCAACTGAAGCATCGTGCTGTGCAGGTTCATTAGAACTTGATCCTCCTTCATTCATTCGCTTTGCAGCATCTTTGATGAGTTGCTTCAGATGATCTACTTTGTTGTCTGCTGCACTAGCTTCCGAGAGAGTCGCCTTCTCTGGTTCATCGAATAACTCGACGAACTTCTCAAATAGGTTTGCGATCGAGACTGTGACTTGGCCTGTTTGAGAAAATATTTCTCCAACTGTGTCTTCGTTGGCCTTTAGCTTTTTGACATAGCTATCACCAAAAGTCACATAATAAGTTTCTTCTATTTTCCTCGAGCGCTTGTTTAATACCCTGTAGGCTTTAGAAGTGAGAGAATAGCCCAGAAATATCCCTTCATCGGCTTTGACATCGAACTTGTTACGATGTTCTTTAGAATTGAAGATGAAACACCGTGAGCCGAATACATGGAAAAATTTGACATTTGGCTTCCTGTTGTTGATGATCTCATAAGGAGTGAGAGTGAATCGCTTATTGAGATATGACATGTTCTGCGTAAAGCATGCTGCAGCAATAGCATCAGCCCAAAAATATAAAGGTAAAGAAGCAAAACTTAGCATGGTTCGAGCCGCCTCACACAAAGATCGGTTTCGTCTTTCGACAATCCCGTTTTGTTGAGGAGTGTAGGGAGCTGAGAAGTTGTGATTGGTTCCTTTTTCGGCCAAGAATTCTTCGAATTCTTTATTTTTGAATTCCAGCCCATTGTCGCTCCTGATGTTGCGAACGACTTTCTTCAGCTGTACTTCAACCTGCTTAATAAACATCTTTAGCTTGAGAGTTGCTTCAGATTTGTGCTTCAGAAAGAACACCCATGTAAAACGTGAAAAGTGATCAATAATAACAAGAATATACTTGCTACCGCCGATGCTTTCGATAGATGATGGACCACACAAGTCAATGTGAATTAACTCTAATGGTTTAACAGCTTTAGTGTTTACAATCGATGGGTGACTTTGACGACTCTGCTTCCCCATTTCACACGCAGCACATAAATGTTCTCGATCGAATTTGAGCAATGGAAGACCTCGAACATGACCACCTGTGACAAGTTTGTTGATATCCTTGAAGTTGAGATGAGAGAGCCTTCGGTGCCACAGCCAGCTTTCGTCAGATTGTGCTTTGGATAACAGGCAGATAGCTGGATTCCCTTTGATGGGTTTGAGGTTCAGGGGAAACATTTCGCCTTTGCACTCCGATTTGAGAATTACTCTTTTCGTTTTCTTTTCAATTATTTCCGAACCCTCATCATCGAATGAGACCTTGAGACCGGTACCTCCAACAAGCTAAGATACACTGATGAGGTTGTGTTGTAGTCCTTCAACGTATGCGACCTTCCTAATCGTAAAATCACCATTTGTTATCATTCCATAGCCTTTTATTGTGCCGAATGAGTTGTTCCCGAACTTGACATTTCCACCGTTTGAAAGAGACCGAAATTCCCTTAGCTCTTCCTTCCTTCCTGTCATGTGACGCGAGCAACCACTGTCAATATACCATTCTTCGTCAAACTGCTCATCACTGATAACCTGCAAAAATTAAGCAGATTTAGGAACCTAAATTTTCTTGGGTCCACGTGAGCCTTTCACAGGAACAGGAATAGTAAGAGAGATGTCAACAAGATATGTTCTTTTTATTAAAGTTGTTTCATCTTTCTTTTTAATGGTGAAAACCTTAATTTTATTGGGATTTGTTACAGTCGGTTTGGATTCAGGTTTAGGCACTGGGACATTGGAATGCTTTTGATCGGTTTTGACTGAGGAAACCTTCGATTTTCCTTTCAAATCTGTTGAAAATTTTGGATTTTGAGTATTAACAGAATTGGATTTAGAATGAGGTTGAGAGGAATTAGAAGGATTATAAGAAGTAGAACGAGAGAATTTAGACTGAGATGTTTTCTTGACTTGAGGTTCTAAGTGACCCTTTTGTTTTTGATCATTAGTGGTACCGAACTTAGAACTTTGGTTGCTTTTGCTCTCAGAACCGAACTTATGCTTTCGGTAGCTTGTGTTTTCTGAACCGAACCTTTGCCTTCGGTTACCATAATTTTCAGAACCGAACGTATCCTTTCGGTTGTTATGACCCTCAGAACCGAACCTCTCCCTTCGGTTGTTATTACTTTCTTGCGATATAACAATACTTTTCTCTGACTTTGAATTTATGTCATGATAAGAGAAATGGGCGTTTTGAGATTGCCAAAACTGTTTTCGTTCTGAGAGATTCTTCTTGTATCTCATATTCCTTTGTTGCTTCTGATTCTTCACTTGCTTTGGCTGTCGATGGATATTTGCTTTTTGCTTTTGCTTTTTGTCAGCCGGTTCACTCTGAACTGATGAAGTTTCGCTTGAAGGAGTGACTTCTTTTGCAGGATCTCCGTTTTCTTCAGGAACATCTTTTGTACCACTAGTACTTGGCATGTCAAAGTTATCGGGCTTGTTCAGAGGCTCTGGTACATATCTGCCTTTGGTTTTCCAGGACGTCCGTTCAGACAGACCAACGGTTTCATCAGCATTGTCGATAGGAGTGGACCAAAAGAACTCATCACAACCATCAGCATTGTCTTCGTTTACAATGGCTGTGAGTTCAGCTGTCTGATGTTCGGTTACTCCTGTGACCTTATACACTTGATTTGGAGTCGTCCTTACCTTTTGGTATACAACAGCCTTTTCTTCAAGGATCGGGGACTTTTGTTGGGACAAACGAGCAAACTCCACAGAATTTTCTGAAATAAGATTTTTGTGGTTTTTGGGTTCACTCTTGACAAACTCAGAACAGTCAACTATATCCTCTACAGAAATTTCACTCATATCATCATCCTCATTAAGCTCGGATGCATTTTCAACATCAATTTTATTTTCTGAGCTCAAGTTGGCATTTAATGAGTCAAACTTTTGTATGGTTTCGGTCCTTAGTTTCAATTTATCATTTTCATCCAAAAGGTTTTTCAGCATGTCATTATGGTCCTTGGACTTTATGAAAGATTCGATTTTGTCTAGTCCATACATATAAGTCAGATTTACATCCTCAGACGAAACTACACCTTCGCAATTATATGCTTCAGCGTCGATTTCATCCTCCTTAAACTCAAGGAAGGGCAAAATCATGCGATGAATTTTCTGCCCTATTTCACAGTCTAAATGAAGTTGAGTGATATTAGTGTAAAGACGCTTAGCAATTAAACAAAAGACATTTCTCTGTTTTAAAAGTTTCAAATTGTCTCTTTGTAAATAAATGTTTTCGTCCTTGGATTTGATTAACTCTGACTCTTTCAGCTCGATCCACATCCTCCGTTCCTCACTCTTTGAAGACACCCTGCTTAATTGGTCAGTTAGGTTAGAATTGGTGACCCGTGTTTGAGTTAAACTGTTGTCTAGATGCGAGATTCTTGAATTTAAATTTTTTAATTCTTTTTCATATGAACTTTGTGGGACTTTGAATGAAACAAAAATGGATTGTACCTTCTTTATTAATTCATCAGGCTCCTTAAACTGCACGCTGAGAGGTTTTGCAGTGAAGCACAAGTCCTCTCGCTCCTTTGTGTCTTCATTCCCACCGTCTGTGTTGTATCCCCTCATTTGAGATACATCCGACACCATCAAGCACTTTCCACCGCTTCCTTCATCTTTCGCAACATAAGCCTTTCCATGAGATGGCTTCCTTACTTCATCATCCTCAGAGTCGGTTGACTAGACCTCCACGCCACCGAACTCATCATCTGCTACCGAACCCTGCACAATTAAAGCATTCATTAAAGGGTTAGTGACAACTTTCTTTTTCTTGATAGGATATTATAACAAACGTGAAGATCGATTAGATCTTTGAAACAGGTATTGTGATGAACACAAAACAATAAATAAGACAAGAGTGGATCAAAATATGTCGAATGATTAGATCAAACAATCCTCAGCAGAGCTCGACTAAGAACTTCCGTTGTAGAGGATTTAGGGTTACAAGAACGATAATAATAAACTTCTGAATAATGATCTGATCGTTCTCTTCTATCTTTTTCATTAACACAGCTTCTTCATCTTTCTCCTCATCCTTTTCTGCTATTTTCTTGAGGACACAATCTTTGGCATAGTGGTTCTTTCCTCCACAATAGTAGCAGTTCACACCCGAATCTCCTTCAGCTTTCGGTTCCTTCTTTGGTTCTTCTGCCTTCGGTTCTTCCCTGACCTTTTCAGAACTATAACTTCCCTGCCAATTTCAGTTCTTATTGGTAGGAAACCTTTTCTTGATGAACCTCTTCGGGTTTGACACCATCTTTGCATAGTCTTCAGAGGTAAGGTCATAGTCCTCTAAGTTAAGGTCTTCATCTTCCATCACACCTTTGCTTTTGGACAGAAGGGCCAATGATCCCAAGCTTGAAACTACATTTTTCTCCTGCAAGACAATCTTTTCTTGGGATTTCAAAATCCCTACCAGCTTTGCCAATGAGTAAGATTTGAATTGCTCATGTGCTTTAACAGTGGACACAACCGCTCTCCACTCAGATCTAAGACCGTTTAAAAATGTAACCTTTTGTTCAATCAACTTCCTTTCAATATCATGTTTAATCATCTTACTAAGAAGATGATTGAAGCAATCGAACGTTTGAGTTACAGTTTCTTCAGGACTCTGCTTGAATTCACCAAACTCGGACAAAAGTAAGGTTTGAATGGAATGCACGAGATCTTCATCTGTGGAATATAACTCTCGCAGCCTATCCCATATTTCTTTAGCAGTGTTGCACAAACTCACTAGCCTGAAAGTATCAGATTGAAGAGCGAATCTGATTAGTCTCAATGCTTTAATATTGCACTGAAATTTATCTTTTTCATCTTGGGCAATATCTTTTACATCTTTCAACAGATCATTATACTCTTTCTGAGTTTTAATGATTCTTGATGTTGCTGAATGAGCGAATGGTCCAGACACGATTGCTTCCCAAATAAGATATCCATTGTCCTCAGATCCAATGACATAATCTTCAAAGTGATGTGCCCAGACTTTGTAATCCTGGGTGTAAAGGATGGGAATCTTCGTCGTTGATCCAATGCTGTTTGAGATGTTAATGGGATTTGATTGTGACTCGTCCATGCTAGATCGAATAACCTGTTTAAAAGATCAGACTTGTAATATATTAAATTAGGGAAAAACGAATAAATGCTGAGTTACGTCAAATATGGGATGACGGCTCAATAAATATTAGTTAATGCAGAATAACCCTAATCGGAACCTTTTTCACAGAAAAGACGTGTATGAATTACACAGACTCCTGCTCTGATACCAATTGATAGGTTATAATAACAAACGTGAAGATCGATTAGATCTTTGAAACAGGTATTGTGATGAACACAAAACAATAAATAAGACAAGAGTGGATCAAAATATGTCGAATGATTAGATCAAACAATCCTCAGCAGAGCTCGACTAAGAACTTCCACTGTAGAGGATTTAGGGTTACAAGAACGATAATAATAAACTTCTGAATAATGATCTGATCGTTCTCTTCTATCGTTAACCTAAGATGCATGCAAGCACCTATATTTATATTCAACTCTACTAAACTCACGGATGGACAGGCCCATACCGGAGATACAAAAATGGACTAGCTAACGAGCCCAATAGACGCAACATATTATACAAAACGCGACCCAACAGTTCCAAAACCACAGTTAGCCCAAATAGGATCTAAGACCATAACTTCACTCATCAGGTCTAATGATAAACCACCAACTCGGTCCACAAATAACCCACACCTATTAGGCCCAAAGAGGCCCAATACTAAGTGGGCCCAACCACGGCCCAACCCTTAACTCAAGTCAAAAAGGCAAGCCCAACACAAGGTCCCACTAATGGCCCAATCTTCCCAATTAGGCCCAACCTTAAATGGACCTAACCCCCAAGCCCAATAATCCTTTACTAAATCCAAGGAGGGTGACAAGACAATTTTGCCCCTCAAAATTGAAATTTGCTCGAAACCTTAAAAAGTCAACGGAAAGTCAACACTTGCCACATACGTTGGGTCTAGGTCTCTCTACATTGGGCGTACACCTAATCATGCATGCAAGGGGTGACTCAATGCTACGCTGCACATAGCTGGGAGTATGCTCGGCGTACCTCCCAAACTTGCTTATGCCACTCAAGGGGTCTTAACCCATTAAGACAAAGGCTACCATCTCAGATCTCGGTTAAATGAAGTCTCTTATAACATAAAGTTGGTGACTTTAAGCTCTATCAAGGCTAAACAAGTCAAGATCTCATAATCTCTCACGTTTTCCACCATAAAATCCACATATCTCATAGTTGAGGAGTTCTTGACAACCAAGACTCCATTTTTATGAACTTATACTGTCTAAAGACATCAAAGAGGAGAAGTATGAGGCTCTTGGGTTGACCAACTCAATAAGCTTCAAGCTTTGGGGACATAAACCCTAAAATGGACCATTCAATGAACTATGCAATATAAGAGCAAAGTTTTGAGCTTGATACCTCTGAATGATGCTCCATCCTCAAGGAAACTTAGATCCAAGAGCTTGAATGACAACTCTTCTTCCTCTAAAGTTCCTTCTTCTCAAAAGAATCCCATAAGATCACATCATAAGCCTCCAATGCTCACTCAAGCTAAGAAACGAGATTTAGGGTTTTGAGGGAAGTAAGATGCTGGAAATGGTGGCTGAATATGAGGGCATATTATTCCTTAAATTGGGATACTCCAAACATTAGGATTTTCTTCGAGGACCTAGTACGCCCAATGTACCCCTGGTATGCCCAGCATACTAGGTGGCCTTTCGCGTCTCTTCCATGCATATGAGTACGCCGAGCGTACACATAATTACGCCCAGCGTACTCAACTGCCACACATCTCAAAATAAGGACTAAACTTGCAAAAACTTCAAATTGTCCTAGCTCCTTCGTTATCAGTCCGTTTCCAACAAAATTTATATCCTCAGAAAGGTGATGAGAAGCCCTATGCTTCTAACAACTCGTCACAACCTCGAGAGTCCCTCATGCCTGGTTTGCAGCCCAAGTACCCTAACACGGACAATCTAAAATAGGATGTTACAATTCTCCCCCACTTGAATTAGATTTCACCCTCGAAATCGCTCCTTATCAACACATAGATCGAACCGATAACCCGAAAAGCACCACCGTAAGGACCTCATATCATACAACAATCTCTTTCAAAGACACTTGATCCCAACTAGAAATCCCGACCCTGAAGAAGGACAGACCCATTTGCCGCTGCGGTACTCGATCTGACTCTTTCCGAACTTGAAAACTCTAGTGGTCTGTCTCCCTGCCAGACCACCCTCGCAAAATATCATGCTAATCTCTCATCGATTAACAAACTCTAAGAACACTCTACCAACTTTGATTCTCTAATCGACCTCGGTAGAACTCACAAGGAACGGGAAGGTCATAACCCACTAAGGTGTTGGATTAGTGTCTAAGTCCATAACTATTTTGGTATGTACTTGACCCGATGGTGCATGGTCCTTTTGGGTTGCCTTCACCAAAGCAACTTGATAGGATGAATTATGGAGAGAGAGGATTAACTATGATTTATTAATATATTATGAGAATAATATATTAAAGGAGAAATCATAATGTTTAATTAGTATTAGTCAAGAATTAATAAGAATTAAGTTTGTGGATAAAAGACATTAATTAAATTTAAGGGACTAGAACTGTCAATTGTGTGATAGTTGAATATTGGGCTAATGGACTCCATATTAGAGGGGTGGACGAATTTTATGGAGAAACCCATTAGAAATCATCCTAGGCCTCTAAGGAGGGAGTCCATAGGTTGCTTAGGGCCTAAGCATCCAAATTAGGGTTTCCTTGTTAGAAAACCCTAATAGCCTCACTATTTAAAGGACCCTTGAGACTCAAAAACGTGGTGAACTTATTCCTTAGGGTTTCTACACGTTTTGGGAAGCCTCCTCTCTCCTTATTCTTCATCCTCTTGCTCTTGGTGTTTGTGAACCATTAGAGGAGTGACAATTGTGACTCTAAGCTTTCTAAAGTCATTACAAGGAGGATTTGAGATTGTTATTGCAACATATCAATCAAGGTAAGATCTAAAAACCCTTTCACATGTTAATATGATTAATTGTATGTTAGATCTAGGGTTTAAAGTCTTGGATGAATTGCATGTACAATAGAGAAACCTAGATCCAAGCATTAGGGTTGCATGAGCACATAGGATGTTCTTATGGCTAAAACCCATCATAAGAAACCATTGCCTGAATAACTATCAGGACCTTTCGAAAAGAATAAATCCCAAAAATCTGACCTTGAACACAAGAAAAGACCATACTCACTTGGAAGTATCCTCCGACATTTGTAGACATAAGCCCCAACTTCCTCTCAGATTTCCCCTTCAACACTGAGCACCAAGTCAGCTCCCGACCCAATAGATGAACCTCCCAGGTTACACATTGTAAACCAAGACGTCTCACCGACTTCCTTCTCACGATAACTATATCGGCTCATCGCGACACACAAGTCACGAACTTCACATTACCCTAAGCGAATGCTTCAACTCATCTGAAATTGTCTCGCTTCCGACCTCTGACATCTACCACCCACTAGTTCTATGCTTCTCACGAGTATTCTCATACCAATGAAACCGACCCACTCTGGTCTAAGAAATCAGATGAAGATCAATACCCCTCAAAATGAAACCCATCTACAAATCCAAAACCTCATCTCGCCTACACACGAACAACTCCGGACTCAAGCTCGAGAGTCTAATTCAACAGCAGACTTGGAACCACTCAATTCCAATCTGGTACTCAACTCATGACCCAAGATTCACGAATTTAAGCACACACCATCTCCCCAATTCCTTCCAATTATGATAATCCCTTCTCAACCTGGGATATAACAATTTTCGACTATCACGGAGACCCCGGTCTCACCCCTGGTTCGACAATCAAGTTCCCGAAGTCTCAAGTGGTAAGGCTGCCCAAGCCTAAGAACTCCTCTGCTTCATACTCTGACTAGTGAATTACTACAGCCCTCGGCGGGATAGAATTCACCCCTTATCAGCTACTGAGTGCTACGGTCTGCCCCTTAGTCTCGCGACACTCTCTTACTGACTAATGAATACCACGGCTCCCCGCAGTATCATAACCCACTCCCACTATCCAGTAAATGCTACAGCTCCCTGTAGTATCACAACACACACACACACTCTTTCTCTAATCAGTGAGTTCTACGGTTGCCCGCATTATCACGACACTTTCTTTCGCTGACTCATGGATGCTATGGCTCTCCGTTGTCTTACAACAATCTCTCGCTCACTGACTCCCCATGGGCTCACTCCACGGTTTCTCCTGATAATCCCAAGCGAATACTTCCACCCGGATCCACTTGCTTTCTTATCACCCCATAAACTCATCATCACACATCACCGCATTGAGTTCACCAACTCATGCTCCGCAGTTCTACATAGATAGGTGCTTACACTCACCCAACTTATGCACTACCACTCCTGATGCAAATTCTTGTAAGCCAGACACTTATCTCAACATAGGTACACCCTTAGATAGTCTCGCTCTGGGGACAATTAACTGATGGATTCCCACTAGAATAATAGTCACTCAATACTCCACTTACAACTCAAATCTAAAAATAATTCAAAATTTTAGGGCATCATACTCAGATACCCTGGTACACCATCACAAAATCATGATATCTTGTCACGTACACTGATCTTCCACTCGCACAGCTCCGAACCTCGAAATACTTCAACTCACAACTTGAAACACAGGGAATTGTCAACGACTGAAAACACGTTGAAAAAATCCGAAGCTCCACCCTCTACTGATCACTGTCCAAAGGAACTACTCATACCGACTCTAAAATTTGATGACCAACCAAATGTTCCCTCTTCTGGAGTAGAGATTACAATCTATACCTATACTTGCAAATCTCAGCTATTGCACCCTGCCTCATCCACCAATAACCCAGGTCTTAAGTGCCCGCACCACAGATCTCCATAACCAGTTCCCTAACCACACTTGAACGAATCGCTGATCTTCCCAATTGACTACCCAGTTCTCCCCCACTCAGGGTTCGAACCATCACCAGTGGGCATACCAAGAACTTACTCCATAGACTGTTCCACCAAGTACATTACACTTGACTCATGGAACATACCATGTAAACACTCAATGATCTTTCTAATGGAAACCAAGCAACTCCAAATATCCCGAAACTCAGACGAAAACCTCAAAATCCTCTCAGCGCGACTGCCTCTAGACATCTCGAAATCTCAGACCGATATTCCGAAGGATACCTCAACTCTTCCGAAAATCCTAACCCTCAGTCTGGAAATAATGCCCTATCACGCACCACGTCTCTGACCCCTCTACCCGACTCCCAACACGGGAATCATCATCAAAGCATGGAACCTCATTCTCACAACCGATATACGACGTCACAACGAGGGCCACTGTTCTGATATATTCCTCTTAACCACCTGAAATTGCTGCTAAAATCATGATATACTCGTATAGGCACCTTCCTGAGTCTCTTCCATCTCAGCCTCCACTAATGACTCCTTGGTACCAAAAATACCTCGCAGCAAACAAACTGCCCACATATTCTGATGAAAAGGTCACCACCAATGCTACCCCACGGGGTTTTTCCTCCAAACTCTGAAACTGGAAACTCGATATCTCCTTCGCTTCTCCCGGAAAACGGGAACAAAACAACTCTTACCACAGAAGGTGACATTTCATCCATCAGCCAATGGCCTGACTCAGACCTCGATCCTCCAATAAGCATCATCTCTACTCATCCCTGAGCCTTGCGACTCCCACTAACATCTCACCAATAAAATTCCTCGGGAACGAACTCGATTTCCCTTTTTCAGGTATATTCCATTAAAACTTGCTCAACATGGCCCTCTGGCCCCACACTCTATCTCCTGATCTCAGACTAGTCAACCACCACGGGACAACTGCTAAAACCAGAAGCACTAACCTCCACGAATCATGGTACTCGAACCATGTGATCACCTCTCGGTCTGCTACAAATCATGGTACTCGAACCATGTGATCACCTCTCGGTCTGCTACGAATCATGGTATCCAAACCATGTTATCTCCTTTCATTATGCCGCAAATCATAGTACTCGAACCATGTTATCTCTCTTCTCAATCTGCTACTCAGAACCTCTGGAATTCTTCCTATTTCGAGTATGGGTCCTCTGCTTTCAGTAGTACGGGCGAATACTACCTTCCACATCTACCCATACTTTCTATACGGATCATCCCAGGTTTCCTAAGTAGTTGCTCAACTTTACCGATAACCAATCCCACTGCACACATGCACCCTATAGCGAATACTCTCCTCCATTAGCGTACTTATTTGACTTAGTCACTTTCCTAGGCTCTTCCTAGGTTCTCACACTTCTCCGCCATGAACTGCTGAAGAATTTCTCATGATGCCAACCACCTACCTCGTGAATATCGTTATATTCACTTAGTAGCTAACTCCCATCATCAAGAATTCCACAAAGCACGAAGCAAGCAGCATTCGGGCATCGAATAACCTCCACCAACACATAAAACCACTTTAGGTTACAACTCTATTTTCTCTAATCACGCTCAAGAGGTGTCACCGAACTCCAGTAACCCTACCCCACGTGGGTATCTAACTACTCTATCAGTAGTCTCCTCCATTATTCATCTAGGTATCTCTCATAGATTACTCCTCTACTCAAAGCTCTCTCTCTAAAAGATTCATGTTGGATACTCTTACTTCGCACATACTCAAAGCACATCACAGATAGCAAAATTCCTAGGCTAAGGCATCAGAAATCAGGCAACTCTAGCCCTAAGATATGAAATACCTAGTCTATCTTCTAGCATGCATCACTAATATCTCAATAATAACTCACAACAAAAATAAGTAAAGGTATTTTGGGAAATCACCGTTCGGGATCTAGTTGATTGTACACACTGCTCCTTCTCGTTTTTCCTCTTAGAAACTCTTACTCGTTTTATAAAATCATTTCTTTGGAAAATCTTTCTCAATTCCTCAATTTGAGTTCAGATATACCCGAAGGTGCATCCGAATCCCTCAAACCAAGGCTCTGATACCAACTTGTAACACCGTAAATTTTCAAACAAAATTTTCTTATAAATATCACATAATTCTCATATCACGTTTCACGAAAATTCCATTTAATTTATTTACAAAACACAACTCTATATTTTTTTAATAATAATAATCCAGGATCCTCAAATCATAACTCCCTCTCTGGTATGTACAATCGAGCCGGTGCCTTCCCGCAATTCTGAGAAAACCTAAAACCCATAACACATAACACGGTAAGCATGAAGCTTAGTGAGTTCCCCAAAATACCACACACGTCTCAGTAGCCTCTCATGGCTATTCTCATATAAGACCCTCCGGTCAATGTGTCTCAGTGGGACCCTCTGGTCCCTGAACTCAGGTGGACCCTTCGGTCCTAACTCAACAAACTCATAATAACAATACTCAGCATAAATCACAGAGACATAATGCAGAATATAACAACCCACAAATAAGCACATAAGACATCTCAATCACACAAGGATACCACTCACGGTAAGTATAGTGAGAAAACCCGCCTCAGATGAAGAACGGCTCCTATAAATGTTGCCGCTGCACATCGGCCTCTAACACTATGCCAAACCCACAGTTAACCTAATTAGGATCTAAGACGATACCTTCACTCATCAGGTCTAAAGATAGCCCAACAACTCGGTCCACAAATAACCCAAACCCATTGGGCCCAATGAGGCCTAATACTAAGTGGGCCTATCTAAGGCCCAACCCTTAACACAAGTCAAAAAGGCAAGCCCAACACAATGGCCCATTAATGGCCCAATCTTCCCAATTGGGCCCAACCTTAAATGGACCTAACCCCCAAGCCCAATAATCCTTTAATAAATCCTAGGACGGTGAAAAGACCATTTTGCCCCTCAAAATTCACATTTGCTCGAAACCCTAAAAAGTCAACAGAAAGTCAACACTTGCCACGTACGCTGGGCGTATGTCTCTCTACGATGGGCGTACGCCTAGCCATGTATGCAACGGGGGTGACTCAATGCTACGCTGCACATAGCTGGGAGTATGCTCGGCGTACCTCCCAGACTTGCTTATCCCACTCAAGGGATCTTAACCCATTAAGACAAAGGCTACCATCTCAGATCTCGGTCAAATGAAGTCTCTTATAACATAAAGTTGGTGACTTTAAGCTCTATCAAGGCTGAACAAGTCAAAATCTCATAAACTCTAACTTTTTCCACCATAAAATCCACATATCTCATAGATGAGGAGATCTTGACAACCAAGACTCCATTTTTATGAACTTATATCGTCTAAAGACATCAAAGAGGACAAGTATAAGGCTCTTGGGTTGACCAACTCAAAAAGCTTCAAGCTTTGGGGACATAAACCTTAAAATGGACCATTAAATGAACTATGCAAAATAAGAGCAAAGTTTTGAGCTTGACACCTCTGAATGATGCTCCATCCTCAAAGAAACTCAGATCCAAGAGCTTGAATGACAACTCTTCTTCCTTCAAAGTTCCTTCTTCTCAACAGAATCCCACAAGATCACTTCATAAGCCTCGAATGCTCACTCAAGCTAAGAAACGAGATTTAGGCTTTTGAGGGAATTAAGATGTTGGAAATGGTGGCTGAATATGAAGGCATATTGTTCCTTAAACAGGGATACTCCAAACATTAGGGTTTTCTTCCAGGACCTAGTACGCCCAGTATACTAGGTGACCTTCGCGTCTCTTCCATGCATATGAGTACACCGAGCGTACACATAATTACGCCCCACGTACTCAACTGCCACACATCTCAAAATAAGGACTAAACTGCCAAAACTTCAAACTGTCGTAGCTCTTTCATTACCAGTCCGTTTCCAACGAACTTTATATCCCCGGAAAGGTGATGAGAAGCCCTACGCTTCTAGAAACTCTTCACAACCCCGAGACTCCCTCATGCCCGTTTTGCAGCCCACGAACCCTAATCACGGACAATCTGAAACAAGATGTTACAGTTACATGCATGTAAACCCTAATACCCATGACTTTTCATTTACATAGGATCCATGGTTTAAAAGTTTCATGGACTATCCATGGACTGACATACACTCTTAGCCCATCCTAAATAAATCTTAGCCCAATCCATATATATATATATATATATATATATATATATATATATATATGTAAGAGTCCATATTTAATTAGCCCCTTTTGATCACTAAATTAATTCCAAATTAATTCTTAATCAATACTAATTAAATAATATGATTTCATATTAGGGTAAATGTCATTGAAGCCCAACCAATTTACATGTTTTGGATTAAAAGGTCCCTTTTGTTATTTTTTTGCGCTATAAGGGTATGGATTCATGTTTTAGGGCTCAAAAGGTCCCTTCGAGAAAAATGAAGGGATCACCCGGTGAACCCCTTCCAAATCAGCAAGTTAATTATTAATTATGCTAGTAACTATCACATCATCAGTTAATCTCTCTCTCTCTCTCTCTCCTCCTTCTTCTTCTTCTTCATCCATCATCTTCGATCAACACATATTCTTTCTCTATAATACCTGCAACTCCAAAGCATACGTACATCACACACATACTTTTGTGATTCCGATTCCAAGACCTAATTAACCCTGTTTAGATTTCACCCAAATCCATATAGAACCATCGGTTCCGATAACTGCAAAAACACACACAGACACATACAAAGCAAACCTTCAAGTTTGCAACCCAAAATGTCGACAGAGATGGCGAACACCGATCCTGAAGGAATCAATGATGCTCTTATGGCCATACACAAAATTCGAAGTCAGCAAGCGTGTCATCCCTTTCAGAGTGGTGGCAAGGCCTACCAGGATGAAGATGCAGCCAAGAAATCTAATCAATCAGAGAGAATCATAACCCACCACCAAGTTTGAATCTGAGATCTATGTCTATTTCACCTTGTTCATGGATTTTAAGAGTATAAAACTCATTAAATGAACTTGGTATATATACAGATGAAGATATCATAGAAAGATCGGGAGGTCCGGAAAACTCATGGAGCTAAATCTGAGATCTATTTCTCTACGCCACCACCCAATTTGGTAGTGACCACAAAAGGAAATGATGTTCCGGTTACCGACGAAGAAGATGGGAACGTTTCCTTCTTTTTTTTCCAGATCACAAATTCAATCGGACTATCATAGGTTGAAGAATGTCTGACAATCTTTTCTTTGAAAAGGAGGGTCGTGTTCCCCTTCGTTTCTTTGTACGGACATACCCCAAAAATTAAGAAAAAAGCCACATGAATTTGTTTTAAATTTTGAACTTTAAAAAAATATATATACAAAAGCCAAATATACCAATTGTAACCGGTAAACCAGAAACAAATAGGGTGGTTCCCTTTTTAAACAGGTAAAATGAAAGTTTAGATACTTAGACCACCAAAAAACACATGATGGATCTTTTAAACCAAAACACATAAGTTTGTTGGACTACAGTGACATTTACCCTTCATATTAATGTATTATAACTTATAATATATTAATACATCATAAATATCTTATTCTCAAAATATATCCATAGAAATTGTTAGGTGAAGTGCAACCCAAATGGACCATGTCGGGTCGGGTCAAGTTCATACCAAATATAGTTACGGACTTAGACACCTTATCCAACACATTGTACACAAAATGGGACCACATAAACTGTCGAATAATGATTATGCCCTAAGCTTACAACCAAAAAATGAATAGGAAATAAGGCCAAACCAATCATTTTATGGCTATATAATCGTATACAATTTTTATTGAATACACTTAGAAGTTATCATCCAATCCTCCTAGGCTATAAGACATCACGGAAATCAAGCAGTTCTAGTTTGTGATTCCTTGAGGTATGCTTAGCCCTATTGTAGCATGCAATTCACACATCAAGCATACTAGTATAGTACATTGGTATGGGTATTTTGGGAATCAATTACTCGAGCTCGGCTAATTGCATGCATTACACCCATTTTTATTTATGGAATATTTTTAGAAAAAAATATTTTTCATTTACATAAAAACTACCAAATCCTCAATTTGAGTTCAGACATACCCGAGAGTGTGCCCGAATCCCTCAAACCAAGGCTCTAATACCAACTTCTAACATCCCAAAACCCATAGAAAATTTTTCAATTTAAAATAATAAAACACCCGATGTATTATTCAGAGAAGATCATCATTGTCAATAATGTTTCCAAATGAACATCAGAGTATCAAGAAATCATAAATGTATTGTGGATGCGACACAATCATGTCGGGCCCTTCCTTTTCGAATTGGAAGTACCTCAAAATGTTAAATGGGCCCAACCCAACATAATCATGGGTCAAGCCAAACCTACATGATAATGGCCCATCACAACATGTTTAATAATAGGCCCAACACAACATGAAGATAGGCCCAGCCCAACATACAAATGGGCCCAACCTAACATAAACATGTAAGAGTCACAAAGAAAACAAGCACAATCCAATGGGCCGACATTGGTGCCTTTGACCCATGAGTATAGTGAGAAGACTCACCTTAATTTGATGTCAGACAAACAAATCACGCACATGAGCTGCCGAAAATAAAACTCCCCATACTGAATAACACATCATAAAACCTAATTAGAATGAGGTAACAACCCCAAACACATGTCTTGTTTTTTATTAACCTACTTGTGTAAGAGACGATTTTACCCTTCCATAGCTAGGACCCACCCTACAAGACCTCCCAGCCAAAAACACCAAAAGTTGGGCTTCTAGGATTACACCATGTGTAGCCATCCTTTACACACCGCATAGAGTCTTTTGAAGGAAAACAGGGACAAACCAAGTTACACACTGTGTAGCTTATAGTATGCCCTGCGTAATCTGGCTGTTTGCCAACATTCTTATTAAAACCTTAATGCCTTATGTCCAATCCTCCAACTCTCAAATCTGAACCTCATGGACGTCTTAATTGATAAAGTCACAACCTTTATTCCTTTACATGGCTACAAGGAGTACAAAACCAAAACCTCAGTCTTAATCATGACCCAAAAGCTCAATAGATCAAGCATGGATGAATGGGATTGACCAAGATCCCATTTTGATTGTTCATAAAGCTCGGCAATGATGAGAGACACTCCTCATGAGGTCTAAAGTTGCTCAAACTCCCTGGATCCAAGATTAACGGACAAAAGTCATACAAAATCCAACAAGCTAGATCTAATAAAAGGATTAGCAAGGTTTAGACTTTATACCTTTTGGAAGATGTTGAATAAGAGTAGAATCTGAATCTATAAGATATGGATTCCAGGTACACCTTCAAAGATTTCTTTCTTTACCAAAAACACACCAAAATATCACTTCAAGCTTCAAGGATCACACGAAAGGCTAGGGTTTTGAAGTTAGAGAAGGAAATGGTGGAGGCTAAGAATGGGGAAGCTCTTAAGAGACTAGAGCCTTTACATAGGGCCACAACCCCACAAGTAGGGTTTGAACTCTACACACCTACGCCTTACGTAACTAAAATTTATGCTAGTGCCTGCATGTACATAATGACTTACGCCCCTGCGTAAGTTGTTATGTATGCCCTATGTAACCTTAAAATCTTCACAATTTAAACTTGATTAACTTAAGGAAATTTACCTGAGCACTAGGTATTACAAAATTTAGTTGCTATTTTTTGAAAGTAGACGAAAATGCAGTTTTCATTCATTTTGTTAAAGTATAGGGTCTCTTTTGTCCTTTTAGTTTGTAAAAAGACACTTGATACCCTCTACTTTCGGTGACAATAATGTATTTACGTAGAACTCTTTCAGTAGCAATATAACTTTAGGAGGACATCAGTTGTCAAAGAAAATTCAAGGACCAAGTCTATCCATAGAAACTTAGGAGGATTGAAGTTATCACAAAATAAAAGTCAGGGTGCAGAGGCATGCCAAAAAAAATGCCTAAAAATAAGCACGAAAGCGATAAAGTTTTACGACAAAATGTAGAGAAAGCAATTACTAGGGGAGGGGGGGGACTGGAACCCAAAAAATGTACATATTCGTGGCTCCCGGATGTATCAAAAACTTCAACTTATGTGTCTCTTCCAATAATGTCTACCTAACCTTGCCAGCAACTGGAAACCAAACGCTGCTACACTGATTCAATAACCAGCGACTATCCCTAATAAACAATGGAATATAACTCCTAATCCTCTCTTCCTTCCAATTTTCCCTCTTCAACCCCTCAACTTGCGCCTTCTTGATCAATTCCAACAGTGGCGAGACAATAGCCATCCTCAAACATATATCTCCATTAGGTGCACTCACTTCCTTGTGGCTTAAGGCATTGGCTACAACATTGGCCTTTGCAGGTTGATACAAAATCTCACAGTCATAATCCTTCACCACATCTAACCACCTCCGCTGCTTCATATTCAAATTCGGTTGGTCCATCAGATATCTCAGGCTCCTGTGGTCAGTGTAAATAGTACACCTAACTCCATATAACTAATGTCTCCATATTTTGAGGGGAAAAAACGCAACCCCAAACTGCAAATCGTGTGTAGGGTAATTTGTCTCATGAGGCTTCAATTGTCTCGAAGCGTAATCAATCACTTGACTTCTCTAGATGAGTACAACACCTAATCCTTATATAAACGTGTTACAATAAACCACAAAATCTTCCATATGCTCGGGTAGAGAGAGAATTGGGTCTTGCATAATCTCTGCCTCAACGTTTCAAATGTTGCCTGTTGATTAGGCCCTCATCGAAAAATGAAATTCTTCTTCGCCAAAAGGGTCAATGAGGATCATAAGTATGAAAATCCCAAAATTAAGACCAAATTTATAAAAG
The DNA here is from genome assembly GCF_002870075.4 of Lactuca sativa. Taxonomy (NCBI): domain Eukaryota; kingdom Viridiplantae; phylum Streptophyta; class Magnoliopsida; order Asterales; family Asteraceae; genus Lactuca; species Lactuca sativa. Next base: position 78,347,036 of record NC_056629.2, on the reverse strand, counting down.
GTATACAATATAACTATTACATATATTTAATTACAACTGAAAAATGAATAGTACATTTTTGGGTTTTAGAGTTTTGCCAGAAAACTTTTGTATGTTTTTAGATGTGGTCCCTATATACAAAATAAATTACAAAAGTGTTATTGTAATTTACAGAAAAGATACATGTATAGATATTTTTTACATAAATGGTTAATGTGTTTAACACTTTCATACGATTTATAGAAATCTCATTGTGAATATATTTTTATTACAAAACAGGTCCATATGTTTAAAAAATCACATACATATTCTCCACCTAATAGAAATTTTACAGATTATGACACCGTATAACCAAAGTAATATCATCATAGTTTACTCTAACTTGGTTTTCTATAAAAAAAATGAAAAAAAAAATGATCTCATCCAAACGCCCATAATACCTAATAATTAAGGAAATAGAAATAAAATAAGCTCGCGATACCTAATAAGGAAATAAAAATAAAGTATTTTGCACTTATCAATCGTGGTATTTGAAATTGCATAACTGCTTACATCATACATACTTAAAAAGCTAGCATTTTTTCTTGAATCTCATGTATTTGAAACCCCATTTTTTAACTTTCTCAAACCACATTCATTTGAAATCCCCTTTTTTAACTAATGCAACTCAAAAGTTTTCTTAATTATGATTTAACACTCAAAAGTTTTATAACTTATATTATGTTTAATTGGCATTTAGTGAAAAGTTTACTATAAAAATGTCAATCTTTTGTGTCTTTTGTGTTATATAAAATCTTACATGTAATAAGGATTTGAAGATATTATGATTCAAAAGTTTTCATATAGTTGAAGCATTCACGATCCAAATATGATGATTTGAAGAAATGAGTTGTGTCGCATCGATGGTAATGTAATATGATTTTTTCTTTCAACCAAAACAAATGAAGTTTTTCTATTCTTTCTTTATATTCAGTTTTTCATTTAATCTTTATATGTGATTTATGTGTATTACTCAATCTTGAATGTGACTCTCCAAACATCAATATTTTGCTTGGAATATCTTTCTGTTTCCTCTTTTTTAAGAAAAATATTTTGATTGCAGGTTAGTGAAGAATTGTCATCAAGTTTCTATGGTTGAATGGTGTTAAATGAAAAAGGAAAATTCATAAAATGGATATAGGTTTTTTTTGTTTGAGCAAAGTTGACGAATGTTAGTTTTTTCTTTTGACTTAAATGTATGTTTATGTAACATTTTTATTTATATATTCAACCACCCAATGCTCTTATTTATTTGATTGTAGTTTTTCTATTTTTATTATGTTTATTTTCTATTATTTTTTTGTTGGGTTATCCTACACAACATATTTAAAAGACAATATTTAAAAGATAACATAATTTTGAACATTTGATATGTTATTATGATAGACTTATCATGATATGTTCTTCATATGAAAGTAATTTATCCATATTACTACGACAAGAATTACATATGACGTTTACGAAAATATATATATATTATATGTGATTTGTTTAGCGTGTATATGCACCTATGTATGTTATAAATTTATAATTAAATATCTTTATGTTTAATAATTGAAGTGTTAAAAATGATGCATCAAAACCAATTATTTAGAAAAATATAATAATAATAATAATAATAATAATAATAATAATAATAATAATAATAATAATAATAATAATACATTTCCAAGTACCGCATTCAATTGAAACTCACACTACAACTCAAGAGTTTTCTAATTTATGTATATTTATTAGTTACAACTCAAGAATTTTTAACTTATGATTATTAATTTGTAATCATTAATAATTTTATATTTTGCTTTCTTTTATAAGTTGTAAAGTTTTGCTCATTAAAAACATTAATGTATTTGAAGAGATTTGTGATTTAAATATGAAGAGTTAATATAAATGTTATAATAGATGTTTTAGTGTTTTTATGTTAGTAAAAGTTATAGTGTTTATTTTTCATATTTTTTATTATTCGTTGTATATATATCTTTTTTAATATAAATGTTATAATAGATGTTTTTCTATTTTTATGTTACTAAAAGTTGCAGTTCATATTTTTGTTCATACGTTTTGTTATCCGTTACATTATCATTCATTTGATATATAATTTACACAATTTTAAACGGTTTATAAAATTATCAAATAATTGTATATATCACAATAACTTAAAAATTAAACTGTAATTTTTAATAAAACTAATATGTTAGCTATATGTTTGTTTTACTACTAACATTTTGTTTTAAAGTAGAAATATTAAATAATAATTTGATAAAAGTTATTATTTTAACTATATAACTTCTATTTTCGCGCAACGCACAGGGATTCATCTAGTTTATCATAATGTGACTAAGTGCGTAGAATGGTGTTTTCTTAACGAAAACGGTCTTTCACCTTAAAGAATAGGCCTTTGTACATACCAAAAAATTCAGACATGGTCCATTTAAGAATCTTTTTCATAGAATTATAAAAATGATCGCTGTTTAATAGCAAAATTACAGAATTAATACATGTCTTTCATCAAATTATAAAAATGGTTCCTTCATAATGGTGGGAATGTTAGCTAGGAAACAAATTTAATAGAAACGGTCCTTGAATTTACAAAAAAAGGTTCTGTGTGCAGACAAAAACAATTTATAGAAATGCTCGTTGTAAGAAAAAAATGTTACAAAATTACATAGGAGGTGTCTATACTATGTACATTTTTCTTTTGACAAAACTGCACAATTGGTTCCTGTGGTTAGCTGAAAATTGACACTTTGGTCTAAAAATGTTTGGACTAGCACCAGAGATCCAAACTTTTCATTTTGTTGCGAGTTTGGTCCAGTTTTCTATAAATTTTTTCATAATGACTATTTTACCCTTATATTTTTTTCTTTTTAGTTTTTTTATTATTTAAATACTTTTTTTACTAAAAGAAAAAATAAAAAAGAAAATTTTTATTTTCTATTTTATTTTTATAATTTTTTATTACAAAATAAGAAAAATAAAAATGAAATATCTCTCTCTCTCTCTCTCTCTCTCTCTCTCTCTCTCTCTTATTTCCAACCTGCTACCTTACCTATTTCCTCTTCCCCTCCGATAACCACTGTCGACATAAGCAAAAAGGAAGCAGCCGCTAGGCTGCCGGGCAGCCTCCTGCCACTATAGAGTTGCTCTTGGTCACCACCATCGACCACCTCTGTTATGTTGCTGCTGCTACTACATAAGTCCCCATTGCCAAATTTTTGTGTGAATCGCAAAGGGCCAAACCGAGGAATCAAATGACCCATCATTTTTTTTTCTTTCATCATCTTCACCGGAGAGGGTGTTCAGTGGCGATGAGAGCAAAGAATGGCATGTTGCAGGTACGCTATCATTGTTGCTCCAATTGAGGGTTTTCGAGCCCTAATCACACCTAAATCAAAGTTTTTGGGGCCAAACTTCAATATCTAGTAAAATCACACCATAGAGAGAGGGTAATTCGAACCCTAGAATGTATAATTTGAGAAAATCAAAAGAACAGAAGCAGAAGATGGTGGCTGTGACTAGTGATGGCGGAGTGGGTGACGAAGGCAGGAGTTGTAACGATAACTTTCTGTCTGGTTTTTTCTTGTGTCCGACCATTTACGACGAAAGGGAAGGCAATAGATCAATACAAGCTTCATTTAATAGAAGATGTGGGAGAACGGGGGTGGTGACGGAGTTATGGTGGTTGCATAGTGGCCACACAGTCAGTGGTTTTTAGTGGAGGGTGATGGCAGGTGAATCCTGGAACTGAGGCAACAGTTTGAAGGCAACAACCACGTTGGGGTGTTTGATGGCAATGGGTCATGACAGGGGGAAGACGGAGTGGGCTGAGAACTACGGTGGCAGCCAATGGTGCTCGTTACAGCGACTCCCGCTGCTTCTGTTTATTTCTTCCGGCAAGGTCGACGCGTGAGAGATGAGGGGAGGAAGGACTAAGGGTCGAGGATGTTTGGGGCTATTGTATTAAAAGAGAGAGAGAGAGAGAGAGAGAGAGAGAGAGAGAGAGATGGAGGGATATATTCTTTTTATTTTTCTTTTAATTAGAAAAAAATTTAAATAAATAAAAAAATAGAAAAAGAAAGTACCAAGGGTAAATTCGTCATTTTAAATATTTCTAAATCAAATTGGACTAAAATCGCAACAAAATGAAAACTTTGGACCTGTGGTGCTAGTCAAAACATTTTTGGACCAAAGTGGAAATTTTAAGCAAAGCATAGGGACCATTTGTGGAGTTTAGTCTTTTCTTTTTGATAGAAATGATCCTTGAATTTATAAAAGATGTCCATGTATAGACGTGGTCCCTGTCTAATACCAACTTATAGAAATTGTACTTGTATTTCATAAAATCAAACAAATGGTCTCTTTGTTATACATAATTATACAAATGGTCCTTATGTTATATGAAATTACAAAAATGATCCTATATAATAACGAATTACATAATTGGTTTCTATCCTTCACAAAACTTACATAAAATAATTTAGCGTGTAACATAATATTAGAAAAATAGTGTTGAAAATAAAAAATTAATAAACATAATCAGAGCCAGTCCATTGGGTTTTCATGCCCCTGGACGAAGATGCTTAATGATGCCCATTTATTTGTAACAATTCTATAAAAATTTATGTTTATAGAAAACAATTATTAAGAAGTTCGATTGAAGTCATAAACAATAGTCCACAAATATGATAATTGAGCAGGATAATTGGTATAATTTAAGAGTTCCTTTTTTTTTGTTCCAAGCCTAAATCAATTCCTCAATTATTTCCTAGATGTCCATATGATGATTATAGATCTTCGATCAAAATAATCTCATTTATTTAAGAAACTTAAATTAAAACAATAATTATGTATTTCACTGTTTTACCATCATTTTACATTGGATTCCTTCTATCTTTACTTTTTTTGTAAATTTTTTTTTTGCTATTGTTTTGTCAATAAACAACAGTCATAGATTTCACAATTACTTATCTTGAACATAAGCAACCATTCTTTCAACTATTTACATCAGTAAAAATTTCCCTTGAATGTTTAACAATAAATAACTTTGTCTTATGATACTAGAAATCTGCAAAAACACCAATCAAGTTTCTGAAATGGAAGCCCAAACATAAGCTATGAGTACATCTTAGTGACTGTATACAACAAATTACTGAATCTGACAAAATAAAATCAATAATCAACACTTTCCATAACTTGAGGAAGGCTGATTGAATTTTTTCATATTTCAAGTACATTTTGAACATTAACCCAACTTTTACTAGGTTCTAGATTTCACATAAACAAATTCGTCATTCTATGATATGCCAGTTGTAGACTTCACATACATTCATGTGCTTAAAGAGAAATCGAGTGAAAAAATAAAGGGATCAAGAGAAATCGACATTAAGACAAAAGAAATATACCTAGGCAGTTGTTATCAACATAAAATTAACTGAAGAAAAGAAACCGTGTTCAATAAAATAAATCAAGTTGTAATCAACATTGATCTGGACTAAAAAAATAAATCCTCAAAAATTAGTGATGTCTTTCCTTTAATCCTTCCTTCTGAGATAGATAGAGAATAAGAGGTTGAAGATCGATTGATTGAAGAGTCGACTTCAAGTCTTCGACTCTAAATCGTTTGGATGAAGGCTGTCGAACAGAAGAAAAAAGAATCAGAGAAAAATCGAGTATAAAAGAGAAAAGTGTGCCCTTAGCAGCACTTTATATGCCGATAGATTTTATACCATGTCTCCACGTCTCCTTGGCTTCTCCCCATCTCCTCATCTTTAATTCCCACCTTCACTTTTCAAGTTTTCATCCTTTTTGGTCCGCGCTTCCCTTAAATCCCACATCTAGATGGACTGAATTTCTATTATTATGGATCTAACGTTTGGACCAAACATGCCTATAACAACTTAGGCCCTGTTTGATAGTTACTGACTGAGAAAGTGCTGATTGGGAAAGGTCTGTCTGGGTAAGAAATCCTGATTGAGTAACAAATCATGTTGTTTGATTGTACATCTGACTGGATGTGCTGACTGATGACAAATGACCATTTTACCCTCGCTCCAAACGAACATCCTAAAACATTAATATTTAAAGTAATTTATCATAACTTTTATCATGATCAAGAACAATTTTCTACTAATGAAATCAACATCGTCCTAAATAATAATAGCACAATTAAGGTCAACATTGCCAACATATATCCAAACAATATTCAAATATTACATTAACCAATTCGTTTAAATATTCAAACGTTACACTCTTATAATGCTCAACAGTCATCATCCTTAATGACAACATTACAATCTCTAAATCCATTATCACCTTCTTGTGTTTCACCTACTAACCAATTCCTTTTGATATTCTTTCTTATATATAAGAAATAATCGCATAATGATTGATATCATAACATAAAGTAAAAATACCCATAAGCATTATTCGATCCAAATTCTTCTCTTTATCAATCAATTTATGAACAAAAGGAATTGCAATCTCCACTTTCTTCTCACTACATATCTTTCTCACCAAAGTATTCAATGTTTTAACCCTTAACTTCTTCTCTAATCTATCAACAACCTCCATGGCTTTACTCAATTCATTCACTTTAGAATACTCATAAGCTATTGTATAACATTAATTTCATATTTGAATGTATTCGGCTTGAATATATAAACAATCAACAGTGGACTAATAGCAAAAACATTCATAAATTGAAAGTTATTTGAATTTTCATGTGTATTGGTTTATGAATTTGTAATTAATTTTACATTTTAGGGAAGATTACTTACAGGAGCTACCATTGGCATGGTTATAGCTGGTTGAGCTTACGCTAGCACTGTTGATGAAGCAACATCCGGGTACTTTAATCCCTTACCCTGTTTTCTTTTGTTTTTTCATAGATTGTTTTACTAATAAATTCAATTCAATTCATATCCAGTAGGTGGCTATTCTCAGCAACAAAAGTTGTAAATCCATTATTTGCATTTCTGGATCCAGAGGTTGCTCATCGCCTAGCTGTCTCTGCTGCAGCTCGTGGGTGGGCTAGATGGTGGCGACCGGCGAGATGACGGGGAGTTGTCGATGGAGGAGGCGGTGATACTTGTTTCTGCGCTTTTTTTTAGGTTACGATTGAAGAATGGGTAACGAGGGAAGAAAGAATACTGAGGGTAGGAGCGTCTTTATTCCCAATCAACATATGTTACAAAGCTGATCAGGTAAGACATTTGGGCCAGACGTCTGACCGAAAAAGCACAACATCAAACAGTCAATGTCTGACCGAGTCAGCCCAAATGTCTTACTCAAACCGAGTCAGACGGGTATCATACACAACTTTAATAAAATTTGTTGCCATCCTATGAATTGATGCCCTGGGGCTGTGGCCCAGCTCGCCCAGCCCTTAGGCCGACCTTGAACATAATATTAGAAAAATAGTGTTGAAATAAAAAATTAATAAACATATTGCGGCACACAAGCCATTCGCCTAATTGAACTATATTAATGAGGTTAAAATTAGGGAGAACGTAAGAATTCATACTAGGTGCTGCCAAGTTGAAGTAGATGTCGCCGGTGCAGGAAAAATAGGTTAAAATCCTAAAAATTGAAAATTTTCAACTATATACAAGAAAAATACATGTGCCGGTGCAACACCACCAAGCACCACTACAAATCCATCCCTAGTTAAAATACAATTCCTTCATGAAATACATGATACAAAAATGAAATGCAAACAACTAAAAACCCAATTTATTGTCTTTTGACTTATAAGAAATATATTATATTTTATGAATGAACACAATACATAAAGAAACATATCTTTTTATATGTTTACATACGAAAAATTCCATATATTATTTTC